>NC_133124.1:126662801-127862801 GCF_048418815.1 Hemitrygon akajei
CATCTCTGATTAGTTTGGGTGCTGTGTAGCAAGATAAAACTTAAAGAACTGGTGCAGCAGAAGCTATTGGTTACTTTGTGTATGAGCTGTTGTGTTTTGGGTGTCACTAGGGTAAGGGCCCTCGGAAAGCGGGAGCTTTACTGCAAATGTTTACTTAAAATTTCACAGTAGTGACTGTACTTTTGTACATGCACACACGCGGGAATTCAGTGCCCTATCATGGCATTTGAGGATGTTACAATTATAGTTCCTGAGCTTAATCGAAGATCTATGTTCCTTTTGAACCTGGATCTCTGAACTTTTCCTAATGTGTGAACCATCCTGGAATCCTAGAAGTGCATCCTGCAATAGAAAGTTGGATAACATTTAGCCTCGAACAAAACAATGATGTGGATTATATTTTTGCTCAATTCTAGTCTTTGTTCCTTAGTCCAAATGTTTGATTCTCAATTCTTCGCTGACAGATTTAGTTGATATGTCATGTTAGTCCCAGAAGCGATTAATTAACATCATGTCTAAAGCACTGCTGCCAGAGGCAGCCCTGATTCTGTTCTGCAATATAGATGAGATCATGCTTGTGCCTTTGATCTTTGCTGCAGGACATGTTTTTTTCCTCCTTCTGTGCTGCTGGAAGGAAAGAGAAACCTGTTGCGATTTGCTACACGAGGTGGTCCTCACCGACAGTCTTCAGTTTACAAGCTAACAATGTGGCTTTTAAATTGCTAGGTTCCCTAAATGTTTCAACAGCATTGGGGAGGTGCCTAGTCAGCAGATGGTAATTTTATCATTCATACGTGGGGCCATAAGACATGAAAGCATAGGAACACAGTACACCATTTGGCCCATTGAGTCTATTCTGCCATTCCGTCATGACTGAATTATTATCCTTCTTAACTCCATTCTCCTACCTTCTCCCCATAACCTTTGATGCCCTTACTAACCAAGAACCTATCAACTTCTGCTTCAAATATAACTAATGACTTGGCCTCCACAGCCGTCTGTGGCAATGAATTCCACAGATTCACCATGCTCTGGCTAAAGATATTTCTCCTCATCTCTGTTCTAAAGAGTCTGAGCCCTCTGGTCCAAGACTCACCCACTGTAGGAAATGTCCTCTCCATATCCACTCTACCTGTACATTTACTGATCAAGAGTGCATTCACATCCAAACCATTCATATAAATAGCCTTAAGACCATAAGGCATAAGAGCAGAATTAGGCCATTCGACCCACTATCTTCTCCACCATTCCACCATGATTGATTTATTATCAGCCATTCTTCTGCAACCTTTGACACCCTTACTATTCAAGAACCTAACTCCGCTTGAAGTATACCCAAACCCTTGGCCTCTACAGCCATGAGTATTGTTGGTAAAATCAGCATTTACCACCCTTCCCCAATTGACATTTGGAACGTTCTAGAAACCATGTTCTTGGTCAACTGCATAAAATCCATTTAGTTTTGAGTGTTTTTTTATTTAGATATACATTACCAGTGTGTTGGTGCGTGGCCTAGTGGGCAAGGCATCAGACTAGTAACCTGAAGGTCACTGGTTCGAGCCTCAGCTGAGGCAGCGTGTTTGCGTCCTTGAGCAAGGCACTTAACAACACATTGCTCTGCGACGTCACTGGTGCCAAGCTGCATGGGTCCTAGTGCCCTTCCCTTGGACAACATCGGTGGCATGGAGAGGGGAAGGCCTGCAGCTTGGGCAACTGCCGGTCTCCCATACAACCCTGCCCAGGCCTGCGCCCTGCAAACTCCAGGTACAGATCCGTGGTCTCTCGAGACCGACGGATGCCACCAACAGTACCATAACAGGCCTTTTTGGCCCATGAGCCCACACCGCCCTATTGGTGTTCCTTTTCACACTTTGTGGTGCATTGTGTGGCATTTTTGCCATTTCCGTAGCAATTGATTGTTTTTTTTTATGAGGCCAAGTTGCTAGCTCGACACTCACCCCAGGATGGATGGAAAGTGTACAAGGAGCAGGCAGGGTTTGACTCAGGACCATTTGCCTCAATGTCCAGTTCACCGCCGGCCAAATACTCTGCCCAATTACTACTTGAAATCAATTACCCTCCTAACTCGTATGTCTGAGGAATGTTGGATGACACTGGAACAGCAGAGGAAATCTATGTGATCACGGGAAGAATGTATAAACTCCTTACAGATAACAGTGGGAATTGTACCCGGGTCGCTGGTGCTGTAATAAAATTACTGTATCTGCTATGCTACTGTGTCAACCCGTTCTACATTGTACTGATTTAAAATGTCTTATTCCTGTACACAAATCCCTTTATAATCTCATTCCGCTTTCTGTCAAATCTATCATATAATCATCCTTGTGAAGTCTTTGTACTACTTAGACCTCAAGCTCAACACATCTGCTAAATGCACCATCCTTCATTACAGTGCCACCATTTCCTGAAGTCATAATCACTGTTTTTGCTGAAGACTGCTTCTCCTTTCAAAGATGTTCCTTTTGAACTGTGACTTTGTTATGACCATTAACTCTGTGGTTAAGAAGGCATACGTTGCAGTGACCTTTATTAACCATGGGACTGAGTTTAAGAGCTGAGAGATAATGTTACAGCTATATAGGACACTGGTCAGACCCCACTTGGAGTACTGTGCTCAGTTCTGGTCACCTCTCTACAGGAAGGATATGGAAACCATAGAGAGGGTGCAGAGGAGATTTACAAGGATGTTGCCTGGATTGGGGAGCTTGCCTTATGAGAATAGGTTGAGTGAACTTGGCCTTTTCTCCTTGGAGCGGCAGAGGATAAGAGGTGACCTGATAGAGGTGTATAAAATGATGAGAGGCATTGATTGTGTGGATAGTCAGAGGCTTTTTCCCAGGGCTGAAATGGCTAACACGAGAGGGCACAGTTTTAAGGTGCTGGGGAGTAGGTACAGAGGAGATGTCAGGGGTATTTTTTTTATGCAGAGAGTGGAGAGTGTGTGGAATGGGCTGCCAGTGAAGGTGGTGGAGGCGGATACGATAGGGTCTTTTAAGGAACTCCTAGATAGGTACATGGAGCTTAGAAAAATAGAGGGCTATGGGTAACCCAAGGTAATTTCTAAAGTAAGTACATGTTTGGCACAGCATTGTGGGTGAAAAGCCTATATTGTGCTGTAGGTTTTCAAAAAAAAAATTGGTTACCTGTCTCAGTTTCTGATCTTGCTGCCTCAGAGTAGTAGTCAATATAATAAAAGACTCCTCCCGCCTTGGACTTTCTCTCTTCTCCCCACCTCATCCATCAAGTAGACGATCCAAAAGCCAAAAGGCACATACTACCAGACTCAAGGACAGCTTCTATCCTGGTGTCATAATGCTACTGAATGGAACTCTTATGTAATAAGATGGACTCTTGGCTTTACAATCTACCCCATCAAGCCTTGCACCTTGTTGCCTGCTTGCACTCTACCATTTTCTCTATAATGGTAACAATACATTTTGCATTCTGTTATTGTTTTCCCCAGATGCTACCTTGAGGTACAGATGGGGTGAAATGATCTATATGTATGGCATGCAAAACAGATTTTTTCACTGTCCCTTGTTGCAAGAGACACTAATAAATCAATTAGCAAAGTGTCCTGTCTATCAGTCACTCTAGAGAGACAACATGGACACCATTTTGCATTAAAAATGTTGTAACACATTATAAAATGTCATTTTTCTTTGCTTAGCAAGGAACTTTATATACAATGAAGAATAAATCTCACAGACATTTTGCACTTAAAAAAAAACACCAGTCTCTGATATCTGGCATGCAATATGATTGGAGGACCTGAAAGTGTACAGAATTTTGAAGCCTCCCAAGCATGTTTACAAAACTACCAGCCTAACCTTTTATTGCAGGTGTCTCCTTCTACCAGTACTGGCAAGCGGACCTTGGACCTCCAGAATGCGATTTAAGAATGAACCAGATCCTGCTGTGGACCGAAGACGATGGTGCTAGAGAGCTCAGAATGGTCTACGTTGGAATTTGGGGAAACGATGGTGCTCAAGCTCTGCGTTGGAACTTGGGGTGAAAAACAACCTACATGAAAACAAATAGTTTGTTGGGCTCCAGCTCCCTGGAAACTAGGCTTCCAGGAGTACCTCTGCTTATATTCCCCACAGATCCCATTACCCACACCAGTCAAAGGAGACTAATCACTATAAGGCTTTGTAATGGGTGCAGTGGTTCCAAAGCACAATTAGTGTTTGTCAGTGAAAATACTTTACCTATTCAGAAGCTTTGTCGGTAGCTCATTAAGCACCAGCAGCCTACTTGGCACGGTGGACTTTTTCTCAGTTGATGACACTAATTGCTCTGAGGACTTGCTTTGATGGAAAGTGTGTACTTGCTGACTGTCATGCAGGAAGGCGAAGTGGTGGAGTTCCCAAAAGACCCCATGGTGCCTACAGACTGTCACTGATGCCACGTGTGAAATATAGGAGCAGAATTAACCCATTTGGTCCGTTGAGTCTGCTCTGATATTCCATCATGGCTGGTTATCCCGCTCAACCCCATTCTCCTGCCTTCTCCCCGTAACCTTTGAGGCCCTTTCTAATGAAGACACTATCAAACCTCACTTTAAATATACCCAATGATGACCTCCACAGCCTTATGTGACAGTGAATTCCACATATTCACCACCCTCTGGCTAATGAAATTCCTCTTTATCTCTGTTCCAAAGGGACATCCTTTTATTCTGAGGCTGTGCCCTCTGGTCCTAGACTCTATCAATATAAGGAACATCTTTACATCCGCTGTCTCGGCATTTCAATATTTGATAGGTTTCAAAGAGATTTCCCCTCATTCTTCTAAACTCCAGTGAGTACAGGCACTTTAGACATCAAACACTCCTCATACATTAACCCATTCATTCCTGTGTACTATCTTTTCTTTCAGTTAGTCCTGACGAAGGGTCTCGGCCCGAAATGTCGACTGTGGTTCTTCCTATAGATGCTGCCTGGCCTGCTGTGTTCCACCAGCATTTTGTGTGTGTTGCACCAATCTCACAAACCTCCTCTGGACCCTCTTCAATGCTAGCACATTGTTTCTTAGATCTGGGGCCCAAAACTGTTCACGTTATTTCAAGTATGGTCTGACCAATGCCTGACATCTTTGATTTTATATTCCAGTCCTCTTGAAATGAATGCCAAAGACGGCAAAAATGATGGTAATTTTGTACTGGGTAAAATTCCACTGTAGGATGAGTACATAAATCTTTGTGACTGCAGAAGGCCTCCTTGCAGGGGGAGAAGAATGCCAGATGAGGAAGTGAGGAAACGGGACCTCTGTCACATCAGAGCATTGGAGGTGGCTGGATTGCAGTTGCCTCCTGGTGGGGCAGTTGAGGTTGTGGACAGGGGAGCCCTGGTCAAGGGCTGGATGTAGAGAAAGTGTAATTAGGATTGCAATTATAGTCATGGAGTCATAGAGCACTGCAGCACAGAAACAGTCTCTTTGGCATTTGCCAAACTGTTATCCTGCTTAATCTCTTTGACCCTCAGTTGGACCCTAGCCCTCCATACATCTCCCATCTATGTACCTATCCAAATTTCTCTTAAATGTTGAAATGGAACCCGCATCCCTCACTTCCATGATGATGAGTAACTTGAGCAGGAAATAAATATCCAAAGTTCTCCCTGTGCCTGGTTTCTAGAGCTAATCCGCAACGTAACGAGACAGCTCATCTGTGATACAGCCTGAAGCTAGCCTGTTATTCAGTGCTTCCACCTAAATGGCCTGAGATGCAATGATGAAAGATTTATTTGTGTGTTGGATCTTGCTGTGCCTATATCGTGCCTTCTTGCAGAAATGAATGTGGAGGGCACCAGCAACTTGATGGCCAGTATGAAACAAATGATAAGTACGGGTTTTCTACTGAAACTCTCTTCTGCAGCTCACATAAATATTGTGCTGCTGAATAGAATTTCTTGACTAGGATGTTGCCTTGACAATATCATGCATTAATGGATGGCAGTTGTCATAAATATAGTTGAGATCTTCTACAAGTGCAGCCTTTGCATTTTGAAAGCCTTGAAGTCTTTTTCGGTTCTCCCATGTAAAAAATTGATTGCGGTATAATTAGTTGTTCAAATATTTAGACCATCAGACCATAAGACATAGGAGCAGAAGAGGGCCATTCAGCCCATCAAGTCCACTCCACCATTTCATCATGGCTGATCCTAGATCTCATTCAACCCCATACAACTACCCTCTCACTCTATCCCTTGATACCCTGACCTATCAACTTCTGCTTTGAATATACCCATTGACTTGGTCTCCACCACTGTCTGTGGCAGAGAATTTCACAGATTCTCCACTCTTCGGCTAAAAAATTTCCTCCTTACTTCTGTTCTGAAAGGTCACCGCTCAATTTCAAGGCTGTGCCCTCTAGTTCTGGATGCCCCCAGCGGAGGTAACATCCCCTCCACATCCACCTTATCTAGTCCTTTCAACATTTGGTAGGTTTCAATGGGATCCCAATGCATTCTTCTAAATTCTAGTGAGTGCAGACCCAAAGGTGCCAGATACTGCTCATTTGTTAACCCTTTCATTCCCAGAACCATCCTCGTGAACCTCCGCTGGACTCTCTCCAATGACAACACATCCTTTGTGAGATAAGGGGTAGAAAACTGTTGACAATACTCCAAGTATTTCCTTGGTTGTTTTGAATCATTTCAGCAGTGCTCAAAATTAATATGTCTGAAGAAACTATTCCAATTAAAGAACAATTACACTCAATGGCTACTTTATTAGGTACACCTACTCATTAAATCGTATATCCAATCAGCCAATCATGTGGCAGCAGCTCAATGCATAAAAGCATGCAGACATGGGCA
Organism: Hemitrygon akajei; assembly: GCF_048418815.1. NCBI lineage: Eukaryota > Metazoa > Chordata > Chondrichthyes > Myliobatiformes > Dasyatidae > Hemitrygon > Hemitrygon akajei. The sequence goes on from NC_133124.1 coordinate 126,669,644, forward strand.
AGAGGTGACCAGATAATAGAATAGGGAAGAAATGTGATCTAATTGACTTTGACTGTGGAATTATTGTTGGTGCCAGATGGGATGGTTTGAGTATCTCCTGACCTCCTAGGAAAATGATGACCTCCTCTAGGATTTCGATGCATAACAGTCTCTAGAGTTTGCAGAGACTGGTGCAAGAAACAAAAAAAAACATATAATGAGCAGTATTTTTGTGGGCAAAAATGCCTTGTTAATGCAGGACATCAGAGGAGAATGGCCAGACTAGTTGAAACTGATAAGAAGGTGACAACAACTCAAATAACCACATGCAACAACAGTGGTGTGTACAACAACATTTCTATGTTAAATATAGAAGTGGATGGGGTACTGCAGCAGAAAATCAAGAGCACACATTCAGTGTCCACTTCATTAGGTGCAGGAGTCAATGACTGCACTGCTGTAGTGATGTTCAGCTTTATATGTGACAAGTACATCGAAACAAAGTGAAGTGTGTCATTTGCATCAAGTCAAATCTGCTAGGATTGTGCTGGGCAGCCCACAAGTGTTGCCACTTTCCTGATTCCAACATAAAATCCCCACAGGTCACCAACCCTAACCATACATCCTTAGAATGTGGGAGAGATCCAGAACACCCGGAGGAAGCCCATGTGAGAACGCACAAATTCCTTACAAACTCCAGCAATAATTAAATCCAAATCTTACAGCCTATGCTCTGAAGTGTTGTGTTAACTCTCATGCTACTATGCTGCCCTTTTGTGTTCGCACTAAATTCATAACAGAATGTTACACTCAAAGTACCATATGCTGTTCCAGAGATGAAAGGCAAGTAGGACCAACCATTATGACAACATTCGCATATCAGCAAATACAGAATCCTCATGTTGTCTGACCAAACTGGGGGGAAAGCTTGTCACTGGAGATTGGCATCAGTTAGAAATGAAGAATGAATGCTAATTGCAGTGCTGCTTTGCGTATATATTTTGATCAATAAAACAAACATTAGTACTCAGGTGATGAGCAAGTTTTTAAGGAGATGTCGAAGTGCGATCACTCAAATTGAGTATAATGTTCTCCTAAGGGGTGGATTCCCTTCATGGAGAATGCCTGTGCATGACTTTGTTTAATGTGAGGAGGCTGATGCAGCGCACAGTCCTTGATAGATTGAGGTTGGGGTGTAATGCCACGGAATGCAAGACAGCCAGGGTCCCTTCACTGCTGCAGCCTTCCGCCGCCTTCTCTGCCATTGTGACGTGTCATCATCTTCCACTAGTTCCACTGCTGAGGTCTTCTTTAGTTCACTCTTTGCCCAGAACATCCCCCCTTGACCTTACCCCTATGATGATCCTACTATGAGCTAGCAGCATCACCCTTAGGATCTCAGGAACTCACAAACCTCTATACCCGACAAGCTGACGATCCTCAGAAAAGTTGGGAAGATATTCAGTAGATGAGAGTGAGGTATGTTCATTATGACAAACATATGAAAGTAGATTTGTGCATCTCAACTAGATTTTCAGAATATAATTATGTAGAAGTACAGTTCCAGGGTTTGGATTCAGTAATGACATTGTTCTGACAGATCACCCAGTTTTCCATTTGACTTTACATCCACCACAGAGTCGACATTCCTTTTGAATGTGGCAAAATACTAGTTCCCCTAGAACTGGATCATCCAGAATCTTTAATGTACTGCAGTTGAATAGATTTTCATTAAGCGAGGGAGCTGGATAATGGATGAGTAAATCAGGACGCAGATCAATCTGATGTGCAAACATTGGAGCAGATTCAAGGATTGAGTGATTCTACATGGCCCTGCACTTTGATGCTTCCTCTGAGCTGTGAAGGTTACTCGTCACTGGGTAGGACTGTTGTGTCAATTAAATTTAGTGATGGCAAAAGGGCTTTTATTTCATTTATGGGACTGTGTTTTCCCCTATTCGACTTGGCAAATACTAAAATGGCTAAAGTAAATGTGCATGAATGAATAGATCTCCATACTATACAAATTAGATTTGGATTTAGATTCAGATTTAATTATCATATGTACATCCAAATATATACTTTGCATTAGCAACCAGCACACCCAGAGACGAGCTGGGGCAGTCTGCAATTGTCGCCACGTTTTTTGGTGACAACATAGCATGTCTACAAGGTCTGGCAGGGTACACAAAACACAACAAAGCAGGTTACAACTGGAAACAAATTAACAACAGTAAAACAAGCCCCATCTCTCTCTCACACCCACCCACCCACACAGACTGTACTCCAATTCCAGGACAGGCCTCTGGACCTACAGTCTCCAGGCTTTGGCTGTCGGGCATCTATTTCTGGACATCTGATTGATCTTCAGGCTTAGATCTTCAAAATTGCTCCCCTCCCTGTCTAGCTAATGGCAGGACCCTGAACTTGAGGGTTGAACCCAGGGCATGCCGGCTCACCATTTGCAATCATTATTCACTGTCCTGAGAGGTGGTCACATGTTTTACAAAGCTCAGTTTCTAAACACAGCAACTGTCACTTATAATATCATACAGATGTAAGTAAACCTGTAAATAGTTTTATTGTTTAGTTTCTGGTCATAAGTGCAGGAGTCAGTCTTTATTTCTTAAATGGCAGTCAGTAATCAGCTTGAAGTTTAAAACACAGCTCTGTTTGCAAACAAGCTCTGTTTATGGCATCCTCTCTTGCTACTCAAAGAGATGTGGTGTAAGACAATGGGTTGTTGGATTTGGCTTGTTTTGAAACAGAGGAGATGACACCAGGTTGCTTAGTTCAGGGGAGTTTGCAGACTAGGTGGATAATATCTTTTAGCATATCAAATAACTGATGTGTTTATATTTGGGAGTTCTATATACTGAAGAAAGTTAACTTCATGGGTGAGCTAAGATCTGTAATTCAAGATGCTGTTAGATCTTCTGTGTTAAAAGGGTATCTGAAGGAATATCATATGTGCGTGAAGTCACCCAGTTCAGGGTCCCGTTATTGGTGATTCCTAGGGTCAATACTGAAGATCGAAGCCTGACGGTCAGCAAATTTGAAAGTTGAGATCTGATGGTTGAAACCCTGAGTCTGCAAGTCTACTGGGGAAGTTAAGGCTCAATATCTGTGGATTGCTGTTGTTGCTTGTGTTTTCTGCTGAACATTATAGGCACACTATGTTGGTGCTAGAATGTGTAGTGACACCTATCAGCTGCCTCCATTACATCATTAGGTTGTGTTGATTGTTAATGCAAGCAACATATTTCACTGTATGTTTCGATATATATGTGATAAATAAATGAATCTGAAATCTGTGGACGTTAAGACATGCAGGTTAAGAGAATCCAGAAGAATTTTAAGAGCTGATTAAGCTAGCTGAAATGCCTTAGCACCATTCCTCCTAAATCTGCCAAGCCAAGGGACGAAGTTCACCGAGGTCAACCTGCTGATGGGACTGTTGCAGAGTTGAAGTATTTGCAGAGAGCAACAAGTCTCGTACAAGTTCGGAGATGGTGTTGCAGATCCCATAGCTTGTGGAATCCAAGCCAAAGAGGGCAAATGAGAAGAAACAGACTGCCTAGCAAGCATTTGATAATGCCCAGTCAACAATCATGCACACAGGATTTGCAGTATCACTTGATGCTCCTGTACCTTCTTCGATGGAGAAGAGAGTATGCCCTAGGTGGTGGGGATCCTTAATGATGGATGCTGCTCTGTGTAGATGTGCTCAATGGTGGGGAGGTCATTACCCAGAATGGACTAGGCCATATCCACTACTTCTTGTAGGATTTTCCACTGAAGGGCATTGGTGTTTCCATACCAGGCCATGATGCAGCAAGTCTCCACCGCACATCTATAGAAATGAGTCAAAATGTTGGATGTGATGCTGAAATTTTGCAAACCTCTAGGGGAGCAGAGACGCTGCCATGCTTTCTTTACAATGGCTTTTATAAATACTTTGTAATTAATTGTACCTTTAACTCCCCTAATGTCTGTCCCCAAGCTCTAACCCAACCTGTAACTTGTCTCTCTGTTCCCAAAACCATCCCTAAAATGATAACTCAGTCTGAGCCACAATCTTGACAGAGATCACAGCTTGGTGCCATCTTGAGTTTTTTTGAATTAAACTACTGCCATATAGTCAAATCTTCATGTAACACTGCATCTGTCATCTACTTCATAATGTATGAAAGCCTCCAAATTATTGCAAAAACTATAAACAATAATGCACTTGCCACGAGGGTCTTGCATTGTTGTAATAGAACATACAAACCTGGGAAAAAATAGGCAACTCATTTGTCTGCAAAGAAACAATACTAACGATACCTTGCTACAAGCGTTTTTCGAGAAGATTACTAAGGCACTAATGGTTTTATTGCTAGTAAATGGTAATGTCTTAAGATTTACACCTTGATCACTGTATTATCTCAGCAATAGGGAATGCATTTCCTTAGAAACACATCTAAATGCAGTCAAAGTAGAGATATATTTTGAGTGTATTGAAGCTGTTTCCAAAACATGTCATTGAACACAACTGGCAATGACTTTAACTCCTGCAGTCTGCCGTATCCCTGGATCGATGCGTAAGGTTAGAATCAAAAGTCCAGAAGCTGAGGCCTGTCGGCTAGAGCCTCGTCTGCAAATATATGTGACTCCATTGGAGAAGTTGAAACCAGTATCTGCAGGCCTGAGTCCATGTCCGCTATAGCTGAAGGCCTGTCCAAGGGTTGAAGGGCTGTCTGTTGCCTGGGTGGGAGGGAGGAACAGGGCTTGTTTTGCAGTTGTTGCTTTGTTGTTTGTTGTGTTCTGTATTGTTCTGCTGAGTATTGTGTCAGATTGTGTGATGCCAGTTAAGGGCTGCACCAGCACACTGTCAAGTGTGTTGGTTGTTAATACAAATGAATACATTTCACTCAATGTTTTGATGTACATGTGACAAATAAACCTGAATCTTGGTGGAAATCAGGAAGCACTTGAATGCATCTGCAATAGAAATTAACCAGAGACTTGTCTGCTGATGTCGCACCAGGTTCCTGTACTTTCCACATGAATCTGCTCTAGTGTACTGTCTGAAAAGAATTGTAATGCCTTGGTTTACATCTTTACTGCTATGCTGTAGGTATTTCACTTAGCAGTTCTGTAAGGGCAGTTGTTCTGCTTTTAGTCTGTTTGGGTTATTGTTGAAGATAAGGGATGATGTGGAATGTGTGTCGTCTATTAATGGGAGGCTTTCTTGGTGAGGGACAAAAATGTTGGTCTTGTGCTTATGTTTGGAGGGAGATGGAGAGAGAAGACGCTGTGGAGAACTGGTTGTAACATACAATCCGGTGGGAGACCCGTTTGTTCGAGATGGATTGCAAGCGACGTTCACAAGGTGGTGTGTGCTTTTACGTTGACTGCGGGTCCAGCGTGTGAGTGACAGAGAAGTTCAAGATGAGCTCCAACTTGTGCACGTTTGACTGTTGAAGTAGAATGGGCCCTTTTCTGTTTGTTATTCTTTACTAACCCTTCAGTTAAGATTCATTAGTATAATTCCTTTAATCGTATGCAGTGTGCTGTCTGCTATTTCGTGGCACTAATTCGTAACAGGGTAGCAAATTCCACACAGCATCCACACAAACCAGGGTTTGGGGTGGGCTGAGCTGAATCAATCTCACAAGTTTGATGGGAATTGAGAGTGTCTTACCTTAACTGACATGGCCAAGGAGACCATGGTGTGTCAGAATACTGAAACTGAGAAGGATCATTCTTTAAATGTGCATCTTAGCCTGGATTTCCAAGTTATAGTCATTGTTATAGACCACTACAGCACAAAAACAGGCCCTTTGGGCCATCCTGTCCATTCCAAACTAATCTGCCAAGTCCCATCAACTTGCACCCGGACCATAGCATTGATATAGATGGACCTGGCACTGATCCCTGTGGCATTCCAGTAGTCATAGGCCTCCAGTCAGAGAGCCAACCATTCACTACTGCTCTCTGGCTTCTCTCACAAAGCCAGCATCTAATCCAAATTACCACCTCAACTTGAATGCTCGGTGACTAAACCTTCTTGTCCAACCTCCCATGCAGGATCTTGTCAAAAACCTTGCTAACAGCCATGTAGACAACTTCCACTGCCTTGCCTTCATCAGCCTTCTGTCACTGAGGTTCAGTCATGGCCCAAGTACGGAGTGAGAGACACTGAAGCGGGTTGATATTTCACACACTTTAATGCGAACAGTGTTAAGGGGAAAGGAAAACAATAAACGCTAGGCCGAACAGGGCCATTGACTAAAACACTATGAAAAATGAAGCCTACACTGCGGCTGGAAAGAACAACTAACAATAAAATGAACACTGCAAGTCTTCTGAGCCAGGTGACTGGACAGTCCAATTTCCCAGGCAAGGCAGATAACGAAGTGTAGCTATGTCCAGGTCTTGACAAAAATTACGATGGAATGAATGGAGTTACATACTATCACAATGAAATAATAATTAGCTGACACGTGCATATTCACGAGCGCAATTGCTGAATCTGCTGCGCTGTCGAATCAGTGACACTTTCCCAGTAACTTCCTTAAAGAGCTCTATAAGATCGGCTATACACAACCTACCTACCTGCCATGTTGACTCTCCCTAATCAGACCCTGTCTCTCCAAATGCTTATATATCCGGTTCCTTAGAATACTTCACACACCACTTATATCAGACTCACTGGCCCATAACTTCATGGTTTATGCTTAGAGCCTTTCTTAAGCAATGGAACAACATTAATTATCCTCCAATCCTCTGGTACCTCACCTGTGGCTAAGGATGTTTCAAATATCTCTGCTAGGGCCCCCGAAATTTCTGCACTGGACTCCCACAGGGTCCGAGGGATTACCTTGTCAAGCCCTGATGATTTATCCATTCAAACATCTATTTAAATTTTTTGAATACCCTTTATCTATAATCCTGAGCACTTCAGGCGAATGGGACTGGAGCCAGAAATAACATGAGAATTCTAGGCATCTCTTCAACACCTTATTAATCACGCCTATCAGACGGCCCCATTTCCACACATACACCAGTTGCTGCCACCTACTCACCTTCCAATTGCTCTGGGTTGCCTTCCAGCATATTAACGAGCTTGCTAATTAAGATCAATCCATTGGGCAGCAAATAATAAACACAAGATTCTGCAGATGCTGGAAATCCAGGGTGACAGACACAAAATGCTGGAGGAGCTCAGCAGTTCTGACTGCATCTATGGAGAGGTATAAACTATCAACTTTACAGGCTGAGGCACTTCATCAGGACTAGGCTCTCAGCCTGTAACATCAACACTTAATTTATGTCCTTAGATGCTGTCTGACCTGCTGAGTTCCTCCAGCATTTTGGGCAGGAGTAGGCCATCTGGTCCCTCAAGTCTGCTCTGAAATTTTAAAGGTCCTTGGCTTATCTGATTATAATTCTGTACTCTCTACTATCTGTGGTATTTTGTAAGCCCTCTGCTTAACAAAAGTCTATCCTGCTTTGCATTAATATAATCAAAGATTCTGCTTCTGGTGCCTCTTAAAAACCTCACATCAATCTGAAAGAAATACAATATGGCTTATTGTTAATTTAATAGTGATCTGTTTCTTTTAAACAGTGCTCCCTGTTCTATATTATTTCACAAGAGGAAACATTTTCTCCACACCCAACCCGTCAGTCTTGTGATTCAGTCAAGTCCTTTTTTGGCCTTCGAAATTCCAACAGATGCAAGGCCAGTCTCTCCAACCTTCCCTCATTGAGACAAATTGCCTATTTTAGGTTTCAGTCTTGTCAACCTTCTCTGAACTTCTTACAAAAGATTAATATCCTTGGTTAATTAAACAAGCCAATAGTGTACACATTACTGCAGGTGTCTCATCAATGCCTCATATAACTGAAGTATAATTGGCCTTCCTGTGTATTCAATTCCACTAGCAATAAGATTCTAAGGCAACACGAGTGAATCTACAGATGCTGGAAATAAATAAAAACAAAATGCTGGCAGAACTCAGCAGGCCAGACAGCATCTATGGGAGGAGGTAGTGACGACGTTTCGGGCCGAAACCCTTCATTAGGAGAGAGAAGAAACGTCATCACTACCTCCTCCCATAGATGCTGTCTGACCTGCTGAGTTCTGCCAGCATTTTGTGCTTTTATTTATTTCCAGCATCTGCAGATTCACTCATGTTGCCTTAGAATTCATTACTGCGAAGCCTCTTCCAGTGATGTGACTCCTGATGAAGGGTTTCGGCCCGAAACGTTGTCACTACTTCCTCCCATAGATGCTGTCTGGCCTGCTGAGTTCTGCCAGCATTTTGTGTTTTTAGCAATAACATTCTGTTGGCTTTTCTATTTTCTTGCGACACCTGATACTAACCTTTTGCAAATCGTGCTCTTGGACATCAGATCTTCATTTTTGCAGTTTCACATATTTGCTGATCACACATACGTTGGTCAGCATATTTTAGTTTCTTTCACCTTGATCAAAATGGATCTGACAGCCAGCAAATCTTCTTCCCATGCCAGTGCCTCTTACCTGAGCATTGTCATAATGTTTTCATACAGTTACATAATTTTTAACAGATGGAGATAAGAGTATGACTTTTCATTAATGCACATGTCATTATGACCCTTTAGTATTAATTTCCCCCTTATCTTCCCATAATGTCATGTATGATAATGAAGGTGAAACTTCTATGCTGCCATTTTGGTTGTGAAAATTTATTGTGCGATGCCTCATTTTCAGATTGAAACTTCGTACTCTGTCACTGATTATTGTTATCTTATACCAGAGTATGTGGTCAATTGTCACCTTTTGTTAAAATCTATAGAGAACAGTTATTTTAATAATTCTTTAGGCTTTTGGCAATATTTTGCATTGGTTTAATATTGTTTACATTTTCTGATAACTGGTATAAATTTACTGGGACCTAGACATCCCATCTTTCACCTGAGTCAGTGCTAACTTCTCGCTTCAGTATCTGTTCTGACATCTCTATTCCTTTTTCAAATGCATGGTTTTCTTTGAGCAGTTGGACAGGATCATTTTAGAGGGAATTTAAAACAGTGGGATGGCACTGTCAGCGCTAGAAACCCAGGTTCAACTCCTACCACTGCCTGTAAGAAGTTTGCACATTCTCCCTGTGACCGCTTGGGTTTCCTCCGAGTGCTCCAGTTTTCCTCCCACATTCTAAAGACTTCCAGGTTGGAAGTTAATTGACCTCATGGATGTAATTGGGGAGCATGGGCTTATTGGGTTGGAATGGCCTGTTACTGTGCTATAGTACTAAACTCAGTAAAAGTAAAATTAAATTAAATAGCATTTTGTTTGTTACATAAACCCTGATCCAGACCTTGAGGTGATGGATTGTTTGGAGAGTTCTCCTGATTGCCACTGTCAGGGATTAGACACTTGATTCACAATTCACCCTGTTCCATCCCTTTTCCCAAACACAGCAGGCTGGCAAAGAGTGTTTGTGAACTTATTGTCTTCCTATCTCTGAGCAAAACATGCAAACTCACCAAACATTCCCGTTCCTGCCCCGCGTCAGCCCATCTGTTGCTGAAAGTTCATCCATTGTTAGCAGAAGATTTGACTTTTCCCATCTTCTGTTTTCCCCATCTTATACCTGACTGTCCATGTGCTTTCTCATTCCATCCCTCTCTTCCATTATCTTTGAGCTTGCTGATGAACACTGCGTGCCTCATTCCGTAAAGCCTCAATATCAGACCATAAGACTTACGAGCAGAATCAGATCATTCAGGTCATTGGTGCCAGAATGTGTGGCAACACTAGCGGGCTGTTCACAGCACACATGAGTGTGTTGGTTGTTAACACAAATAATGCATTTTGTTGTATGTTTTGATGTGCATGTGATAAATAAACTTGAAACTTTAATCCTGTGTCTACTCTGCCATTCAATCATAGATTATTTATTTTCCCTCTCGGCACCATTTTCCTGCCTTCTCCCTGTAACTTTTGACACCCTTACTAATAAAGAACCCATCAACCTCCACTTTAAATATACTAATGACTTGTCCTCATATCCTTCTGTGCCAATGAGTTCCACAGGTTCACCACCCTGTGGCTATTCCTTCTCATCATTGTTCTAAACTAGGAGTTCTCAACCTGGAGTCCATGGACCCATTGACAATGGCATACAAAATGTTGGGAATCCCTATTCCAAAGGGATGTCCTTCTGTTCTGGGGCTGTACCTTCTGGTCATAGACTTTCCATTTTGAAATTCTCAAACTCATGCTCAAATCTCTCTAGCACAATCTCAATAAACCATCTCCAGCTCCTGAACCACCCAAAGACTCTTATCCAAAAGTTGCATACTTTTGTTTATTTTCATTTGTCTAATCGTCCTGTGCTCCTAATTTTGATAATTTAGTTTATTTCCTTTGCCTCTGTACCCTAATTCCTAAGGAACATTTTGGCTTCCTTGTTCTAATTTCAATATTACTGAAATTCACCTCGATAAAGTGCTCATTTTATCAATTTACTTTTGCTTTTTCACCCATGTCTCTCAGGATTAAGTTTATTTTCGAATTTAAAGTCATCTGTTGATTTTGAGCATTCAGAAGATTGGTAATGTTTGAACAACATTGGCTGCCACCATTAGTAAAGTTTATGGAACAAGCTATTTCCATCTTTAGACAGTCTAACTAAATATGGTTAATCCATATTTTGTTCTCTTTTGTAGCTAGCTCACTATCTTTTCTGCTTCCTGTTCATTCATTGCATATGTTGTGATTTGTAGTCATCAGTTTGCTATGTTGAAGATTTCCAAAGGTTTGAAAATATTTGTAAAGGGGATTTCTTCTTTTTCTTTGTTACTGTGTATGTAATCAAAATGGCTTCTTTGTTTTGTTAAAAGTAGGAATGCTTCTTTGTTGCGAGAGAGTGCTGGAAGCTTGTTTGGGTTAAAATTTACTGATAACGAGAATTGTATTCCTTTGTAAACCAATTGGGATTAATGTTGTTCTTTCTTCTGAGTCTGTAAGCTATTGTTGGCGGGCTTTTGGGCAGATCGGCGTGAGGGGTTGAGAGAGAGAGGACGCGATGCGGTAAACTGGGTGAGGAACGGACCCCAAGGGTGGGGGGTCCAAGTCCAGGAGGTACTCTGAGGAGAGGAGACGACGATAGATGTGCTTGGTTGACCACTTCGGGTGGTCCTGAGCTGCGAGTCGAGGAGTTCGGAGGGGATCGAATGGTGGCCAGAAGACTTCAGTGATTGAGTTCCAATGGTTGTGCACGAAGTGGTTTGGACTTTGATAAGTTTGGCGCCTTTTCTTTATTGTTTTTCCTTCATATATACTGTATCGTTATTAATCACTTAGTTATAGTAACCTTTATAAATTGTACTCATTTAATCGCATATGGTGTACTGTTTGTTCTTTGGCGAGGCGGGGACATCACACAGCATCCACACCAGCTGATTACCCAGTTTGGTGGGGCCGAAGGCTGCTCCCCCTAGACGAGAATGAGCTGAGCGAGCCTGAGGCGACCCAGGGGGTTACATATTGATATGAATAATCAAACTGTTACATTAACCTCACTTACATTTAAGCTATTTCAAATAATTCAATATATTTGATCAAAAGTGATCTTCCCCATTGGTGATTTGATGTTTGATTTTTAGATGCTTTTGAGTAAAGATTCCAATGCAATTCCAAATATTAATGTGGAACAGGACCATATTTTTCTTTATGAATAAAAATCAAATTTTGCTGACCACATTCAGATCTCTTGCTACCTTTTTTGGATTCTGATTTATTCCCCAGAGTTTGCAACTAGGTTTTCTAGTGTCTATACAAAACCTTTTTATAAAATATTTTCAATATCTTGTTATTATTCAATTCTATCTTGATAGCCTGCAATGTTCAATATCCATAAATATATTTTGTGTTTCACTTAAAGGCTCTGTATTTGTTCTTGGTATTGTTATTTGTGTGTATATTCTTTAAATGTTCCACAAGGTATATTCATAATTTCTCTGACAATAATGTCGAAAATATTTATTGAAAGCAAAAGGAGAAGGCCAAGGCACCTGAACACCAAGATTTTAGGTTGGTACAGTCATGTCGTAGGTAGGGCTGTTGCTCTATAACTCTAGCTATCTGAGCACAATCATGACCTCTGGTGCTGACCTTGTGAACGTGGTATGTCCTTCCTGTGATCACACAGATTTCCTCCTGGTGCTCTACTTTCCTCGAACATCCCAAAGATGTTCTAATTGTAGGCCAATGGCAACCAGGGCAATTACCCCTGGTCTGTAGGATAATTGGATTCAAGGGTCAAGATTCAAGTTTATTTATCACATGTACATTGAAATATAATGTGATCTGCATTCTTCGTGTTAACAGCCAACACACCCAAGGGTGTGCTGATGGCTGCCTACAATTAGTTGGACGGGATTTAATGAATATGCAAAAGAATAGGTTACGAGTTAAATGGGAAGAATGAATTGAGAATATTGTCCCGACAGGTCAGATAGTTTCCCATCTCATAAGAAAAAGGTTTCCTGTGCTTGTCTCCCTCACCCTCTAATTGCACCGTGGGTGAACTGGGTAGCTGTTAAGTGCTAAGTGTGGCTTTATTTGGCACATGTACAGTGAAACATTGAGGCATACAGCAATATGTGTTGTTTTGCGTCACAGACAAACACAGTACAAGGATTGTGCTGTGGTAACTCACAAGTGTTGTCATGCTTCAGGCGTCAATTTAGCATACCCACAATTCACTAACCCGAGCCCAAATTGTACGTCTCCGGAATGTGGGAAAACAGAGCACCTGGACCAAATCTGCACAGTCACAGGGAGAATGTACAAACTCCTTACAGACAGAAGCGGGAATTCAAAGTTCAAAGTAAATTTTATTAGCAAAGTACATATATGTTGCCATATACAACCCTGAGATTCATTTTCTTGTAGGCATACTAACAAATGTATACACTAGTAACTACAGCAGAATCATCAAAAGACAGCCCAACTAGGGTATTCAACTAGAGTGCAGAAGACAACAAACTGTGCAAATTCAAATATACAGTAAATAAATAATCAATACGTATCGAGAACATGACATGAAGAGTCTTTGAAAGTAAGTCCATTGGTTGTCGTAACATTTCAAAGACGGGGCAAGTGAAGTTATCCGCTTTTGTTCAAAGGCCTGATGGTCGAAGGGTGATAACTGTTCCTGAACCTGGTGGTGCGAGTCCTGAGGCTCCGGTACCTTCTGCCTGATGGCACAGGCAGAAGAGAGCATGACCTGGGTGGTGGGGTTCCCTGATGGTGGATGCTGCTTTCCGACGACAGGGTTTCATGTAGCTGTGCTCAATTGAACGCTGATTGGTAATCACTGGTGCTGTAAAGCGATTGCACAACTGCTGCACCACCATACTGTACACGTGAAAGCCACTTATTTAGTCTTGATTACGTTGGCACATTTTCCAGGTTTCTTTGAGCATTAGAGCCTCAGGCACGGAGTATCCAGAATAAAAACCACAGCTGTGCAAATGGCCTAAAGTCTCTGATTTTTCTTGATTATGTTTGATTTTTTGTTGTTGAATTTGGATCACACAATACACAATAACGTGGCATAATAAGAATGCAATTTCTGGGCAATAATGCGCTGCAATATTTAACAGCTGCTCTTGATCTTATTGTGGCTGTGTTTCAGTCTTCATCTGGTTCCTTGTACTGAACCTTCATTCTGTTTCTCCTATTTTGATTTGGATAATGTTTTGTGCAATTTATTGAGTTGCCCAACAAAACAATAATGCACTAATTTTTACATTTTCTTCTCCCAGTCAATAATTCAAACTGTTCTTTATACCGTTATTGTTTCATCATATCTCCTTCTCTGCTCTTCCGCACAAATTGTCTTTCAAATTAAAATTTAATCCATGCTCTCGATCTTGGATGTTGGATAGTGCCAGAATGTGTGGCAACACTAACGGGATGCCCCACCCCCCAGCATATCCTTGGATTTATTGGTTGATATGTTATTTGTCACCTGGGCTACACCAGCAGAAGACCACAAACCCACACTCAGTGGCCACTTTATTAGGTACAGGTGATACCTACTGAAGTAGCCACTGTGTTCATGTTTCAAGATACATCTGATAAGTGTGTGAATCTGAACCTGAAAGATCTTGTTCTTTTTCAATGGAGCCTGTTCTATCTGCACCTCTTGATTCAAACGCCTGTGTCATTAGAAGTTACCACAAGCCAAGACTTCATTCGGTAGCTTAGTCTGCAATTACGTATATAGTACACAGGGTGTGTTAGGAATCATTAGACGTTAGCAGTCCTGCTTCTGCCTAGACTTTTTTTTATTGCAGAACTAACAAAGCCGCACAGTAAAGCACTCACAAACGGGAGAAAATCTGCAGATGCTGGAAGTCCATCTGTTGTGATGAGGCCACACTTAGGTTGGAGGAACAACACCTTCAGTTGGAGGGCAGCCTCCAACCTGATGGCATGAACATCGATTTCTCCTGCTTCAGGTAATGCCCCCCATTCTCCCCCCACCCCTTCACCATTTCCCATCCCCTTTTCCCTTGCCCATGCATCACCTCCTTCTGGTGCTCCTTCTCCCTTCTTCTTTCTTCCACGGCCTTCTGTCTCTTTCAGCAATCAACTTGCCAGCTCCAAACTTCATCCCCCACCCCCCAGCTTTCACCTATCACCTTGCATTTCTCTCTCTCCTCCCCCTCACCTTTCAAATCTACTCCTTAGCTTTTTTCCTCTAGTCCTGCCAAAGGGTTTCGGCCCAAAACGTCGATTGTACTTTTCTTCCATAGATGGTGTCTGGCCTGCTGACTTCCTCCAGTAATGCATTCAATGGATCCGTATCCAGAAGAGTTATTCTTCGACATTACAGAGATTATTCTGCAGCCTGTCACTGCATGAGTATCTTTTTCACACCAACCTCTTGTCACCTTTCTGGATTGTTTATGGGTATCTGCAGTGATTCTTCAAATTCTTTAATGGGGACGCAACAGGTTGATCCCGTGCTCCATGCTCGAAAGCCACTGATGTGGACGTGATGAAGGGCACCTGTGGATGCCGAGCTGTTCCAGGTCAATGGGTCCCAGGATCAGATGTCCATGCGAGCAGGAGACATAAGAAGGCATGAGAGCCAGTGAGTTGGTGAGCCCGGAGTTCGGCGTCCCACCATCTCTTTGTCTTGCGATCAGTTTGATACCGAAAGTCGGAAATCTGGAAATCAAAGTCCGATAGCTGTAGCCTTGGGACTGGAGACTGGAGGCCTGCTCGTGTGTGTGGGTGGGTGGGTGGGGTGAGGAAAGGGGCTTGGCTTGCTGTTGTGTTTCGTTGGTTATTGTGCTGTTTTGCCGAGCATTATGGGCGTGCTACGTTGGCGCCAGAACGTGGGTGACACTTGTGGGCAGCCCCCAGCACATCCTTAGGTCTGTTGACACAAAGGACACATTTCACTTTATGTTTCGATGTGCATGCGGCAAATTAATCTGAAACTGAGCAGCAGACATTCTATGAAACTTTACCATAAAATGTGCCACGATTGCAGATCTGTATGAAATGGCTGCCCGTCCCCTCTTGCCTAACAAACCAAGCCGATGCATGATTGGCGAAGGTTCCCTTTCAAAAACCCTACAGTAGCTCCTCAGGCAAAGCAGGCTTGTTTACTCCAGCCCTGGTACTCCTCTGACCTGCCAATGGAAATCTGAAGCGTCTGCTGCCATGTCACATTGCCATGTCACCCAAGAGCTACTGAAGGGGCTGCTGGTAATTTGAAGGAGATTACAAGAGTCCTGGAAGCTTTGTGTGGCAAATTTATCAGAAAATGTGGTATAAATCTTCCTTGGAATGTAGGGGATTGAGAGGTGACCTTTTAGAGATGTATAAAGACATGAGGGGTTTAGATAGGGTATGGATATCGATTCAAGTTAATTTTTCATAGGTACAAACTGGGGAGTGTGTGGTGACAGACACTTACTTTGAGAATAAGTTTACTTTGAACCTCGAACTTTTCAACTTTAATCGGTTTCCACGAATGCCGCATTTATGGTGGAAAATGATCAATGTCTTCGACTTGCTCTGACGGCAGAGGAATATTCTTTGCTGCTGGGTGGGAAAGATTATCAACAAAATCCAATGTAGCTCTTGCCGTGCAGTTGGCTAAGCTCCCGCAGTTGCATTTGTGTACATGGTGACCAGACTGACAGTGCCATACTGAGCCCCTTCACACTTTCTGTAGCAGATGCTTAAATAATACCTCAATAGCATCAACGAGTTTAACATCATTAACAGCCCGGTTAAACTTAAACATATCAATAAATTGACACGGTTAGCTTTGACTAAAAATACTGTGGACCACTGGAGTGTCCATCAAGAAAGCCCAAGCTAATTGTTGGTTCAGTTTGGTAATGGCTGGAGGCTGCACAATCGGGGAAGAAAAAAAAGTCTGTTGTTTTTCTTTGTTGTTGGGGAGAGAGAATTTTTGTGCTATGAGAATGATCTATTTTAGAGGAAATTCAGCAGAGGTGACTTGTACAATAAGCCATACCACGGGCCAAAAAAACTCAGAGGGGTATTTGATTTAGTATCTGGCACAGCTAATAAGATTACCTGCTGGGAGTTTTCAAGAGGATGGCAGTTTGGCTTGGGGGGGATCAGAAAATAGAATCCACTTGATGCCAGTGTCTGCAATGAATCTTTTTGCCCATTGGCACTATTTGCAAATGATTCAATACTCCCTCAGCGAATTAAATTTTAACTATTGCCCACACCAGAAGAGAGGGAAAATTTCATTTGTTTCATTATTAAATCCCTTTTTTCCCCTGTTTTATTGCTTCATTAATTAAATTAGGATTCTTATTTATATTTACACACTTTCAGTGAAAGGATGAAAACTAATCAGATGTTCTACTAGCAAGAGTTTCAGAGATGTTGTTAGTGCATGATAATTTAGAAGGCTGAAGGGTAGATTGTTTTTATGTTTTCAATTAATGACACATTGTGCCCCTATCTGTAGCGCACATTATTTTGTATAACTCTATAAGATCCTGATGCTCCAGGGAATGAAGTTCTAACCTATTCAACCTTTCCCTGTAACTCTGGTAATCAAATCCTGGTGACATCCTTGTAAATCTTCTCTGCATGCTTTTAAGCACTTTGATAATTTTCCTGGAGAAAGATGGTCAGAATTGTGCACAATACCCCAAATCTGGCCTTTCCAACATCTAATACAACTATGTCATCAGTTGTATACACAGTACTCAATGTGAGGGCTGTTAATGGTATCACATTTGTTGAAACTGATCACGTAGAGTCATAAAGTTGTAGAAAAATACAGCACACAAACAAGCACTTTGGTCCATCTAGTCGGTGCTGAACCATTCAGACTGTTTATATCCAACGAATTGCTCTGGCTCCATAGCCTTCCATACCTCTGCTTTCCATGTATCTATCCAAACCTATCTTAATACTGAAATCAAGCTTGCATGCACCATTTGCACTGGCAGCTCATTCCACATTCTCACAACCCTCTGAGTGAAGATGATCCCTCAATCACACAAAACGCTGGAGGAACTCAGCCGGCCTGGCAACATCTATGGAACGGTCGATGTATCGGGCCGAGACTCAAGACTT
Organism: Hemitrygon akajei; assembly: GCF_048418815.1. Classification (NCBI taxonomy): domain Eukaryota; kingdom Metazoa; phylum Chordata; class Chondrichthyes; order Myliobatiformes; family Dasyatidae; genus Hemitrygon; species Hemitrygon akajei. Next base: position 126,687,258 of record NC_133124.1, read on the forward strand.
TGATCACTTCTGTAGTCCCTTGCTTGTGCAGGGGCAGAACATCGAACACCCCTTGTTTGAGGGGCCCTCAGTTTGTCTCAGCTGCTTAACTCTACGCACAAGGATTCTGCATCTACCAGTTCTATGTCACCCCTTTCTAAGGATTTGATTTCATTTTCTTGCCAATAGGGCCACCCCAATCCCTCCGCCTACTTGCCTGTCCTTTCAGTACAATGTGTATGCTTGGATGTTAAGCTGCCAACTATGGTCCTCTTTCAGCCACGACTCAGTGAATCCCTCAATGTCATACCCATAAATCTCTCACTGCGCCACAAGATCATCCACCTTTAATAGTTCAATGATTCCATTTAATATCAGAGAATGTATACAATATAGAACCGGAAATTGTTACTCTCCACAGTCACTCTTGAAGGAGAAGAAAAACCCTCAAAGAATGAATGATGGAACAAGATGTAAGAACCCCAAAGCCCCCAGCCCCCTCCCACACACAAGCAGCATAAATCCTGCCCCCTCCCACTCCCCCAAATTATTCTAGCATAAAGCATCAACATTTCCATCACCCACCATGCAAGCAACAGCAAAGCCCCGAACACAGGGACCATGGACATCAAAAACTAACTCTTCACTCCAGGGACATCAAAAACTAACTGTTCACTCGAACATTTTGACATCCCCCCCAGACGCTCTCTCTCTCACTAACAAGGGAGAGACAGATATCGTTTCTTTCACAGCATCGGGGAGACAAGAGGCACTCTTTTAATGTTACAGTCACTCTGAAGCATTGCTTTTTCATTCTGATTTCCCTGACTTGAGAATTGGCAAATCGATTACCGAGTTCAGAACCCTCCGAAAGCCACTCTTGCTGTTTTTGATGTTCCGGCTCCCACTATGCTTCAGTACACGACACCGGCGAAAATTTGTTCCCACAGGGCCACACAGGCCTCAAATTTGCCCGACTTCAGGTCGAACCAGGACATACCGAAACGTGGCTGATTGGTGAGCTGCAAGAATGGGAACATGCTGTTGTGCAGAACCCGCAGTTTTGAATGCTGTTGTAGATCAAAGATCTTGATAGGACCCCAGCCACCCTGAAAAGGAAAACAGAGACATTGGAATAGGAAGAATTTAACTGTTTCGCTGATGAGCTGGGAGAATTTGCCCTCTGGTGTTCCAAAAGTGGTATGCATTCAAATATTCCACCTTCAGTTCTCACCCTTTTTGATTTTGCCCCCATGTTACACTTCAACTTAATTTTGCCCTATCATCCACCTGTTTTTCCTCACAATCTCACTACATGTTGCATTGACTTGCATACAATCTGTCCGATCCTCAGCCCTATCCTTATGGTTTCCATTGCCTTCTCAATTTAGTTTAAACCCTCCCCAACAGCTTTCGCAAACCTGCCAGCAAGGGTATTGGCACCACTTGGGTGAAGGTGTAACCCATCCTTTTTGTACATGTCATACCTTCCCCAGAATAAATTCCAAATAATACGGAAATCTGAAACCCTGCCCCCTGAACCAATTCCTCAGTAACGTATTCGTCTGCCAAATAATGGTATTCTTACCCTCACTGGCACATGGCACAGAGAGATTACTACACTGGAGGCCCGGCATTTTACCTAACTCCCTACATTCTCTTTTCAGGACTTCTTCACTTTTCCTTCTTATGTAATTGGTAGCCACAGCTTCTGGCTGCTCACACGGGGGGGGGGGGGGGGGGTTTAGAGTGCTCCTTTAGAGTGCTGCAGACCTCGTCCGAGACATCCCTGAGCCTGGCAGCTGAAGACAAAACACCAGCCAGGTGTCTCTCTTAGCTAGGAAATCTTCTATCACAACTGCCCTCTCTTCTCTCCCACTTCCATTCTGAGCCACCAAGCCTGAGACAGTGTCAGAGATCCAGTCACTGTGGCTTCCACCCAATGGGCCATCTGCCCCAAACAGTATACTTATTATTGAGTGAAACAGCCACGGAGGTACTCTGCACTGGCTATTTATTCCCTTTCTTGCTCCTGACAGTGGCCCAGCTACCTGCCTCCTGCAGCTCAGGGTGACTACCTCCCTGCATCTCGTATCACAAGAAGTCAACTTGTTGCATGTCTTACAACAGCTGCACACACTTGAGTGGAACTTTGAGTTTCCCATTCCATGCTGGCTAAACTTGGGAACTTTTACCCTGGACCATGTAATATTGGTGTCACAATAGATTCTGCAGTTGCTGGAAATCCGCAGTACAAGCACAAAATGCTGGAGGAACTCAGTGGCTCAGGCAGCATCTGTGGAGAGGAATAAACAGCAGAGATTCTGCAGATGCTAGAAATCCTTAGCAATATTGTTGAGGTGATTGGAAAGCCACCCAGATATAGGCTGATATTGGTAGCATGATGGTATTATTTGTACAAAATTCACCTCTCGTTCTTGGTAAGTGTACTTCGACAATATATTGACATCTTCAACATGCAGTGTGCCGCGACCGGTTAATGCAAAATGATTTTCTAGACAAGCAGCGCTGCAGAATTGCGCTCCATGTTGGCAGCTCAATGCAGCACTGGTTTAATGCTAATTAACTGTCATTTGACACAATTGCAAGCACCACTGTGACAGATGTGCTCTGCTCCAAGATCGACTATTTGAAGACTCCTGGTAATGAGCTTTTCATCAAAATTGAAAGCGGTCCTATTTTTCAATGAGGATAAATTAGGAGGCACAAGGGCCAGTCAGTTGGCACGCCCGGAGATCGAGTGTGAAGCGAAATGCTTAAGGATAACATTAGGGAGCAGCTTCTTCACTTAGATGGTGGTGTGAGTGTGGAACGAGCTGCCAGTGGAAGCGGTAGATGCTGGTTCGATTTCAACATTTAAGAGAAGTTTGGATAAGTACCTGGATTGGAAGGATATGGAGGGCTTTTGTCCAGTTGCGGGTCGATGCAGCTAGGCAGAATAGTGGTTCAGCATGGACTAGATGGGCTGAAGAGCCTGTTTCTGTGTTATGGTGTTCTATGACTGTATTCAATGCTTCAGAGCTGCTAACCTTTCCAAAATTTTTCTTAATTGGAAAAGTTAGCTTGCAAAATGGGAAGTTTTGAGCAGTCTCCGTTTATAAGATTTAAAACATATTCTCCCATGGCTACCCATTTTAGATCCACTTACCATTCCCATTCCGATATGTCCATCCATGGCCTCCTCCACTGTCATGAGGAGGCCAAATTTAGGTTAGAGGAACAACACCTTATATTCCGTTTGGGTAGCCTGCAACCTGATGGCATGAACATCAATTACTCAAACTTCCAATAATGCCTCCCAACTCCCCCCTCCCCTTTCTCCAGTTCCCATCCCCTTTTTTCTCTCTCACCTCATCTCACCAGTCAACTTCCCAACTCTTTGCTTCATCCCTCCCCCTCCAGGTTTACCTATCACCTGGTGGTTCTCTCTCCCCTCCCCCCACCTTTTAAATCTACACCTCAGCTTTTTTTCTCCAGTCTTGCCAAAGGGTTTCGGCCCGAAACATTGAGTGTACTTCTTCCATAGATGCAGCCTGGCCTGCTGAGTTCCTCCAGCATTGGGTGTGCTGCTCGGATTTCCAGCATCTGCAGATGTTTTCTTGTTTCTTTCCTTGGGTTTAATCAATTGTCTGTGACAATTCTTTACCGTAACATCAGCTATATTTGTGGTGATGTTTCTTCCTTCAAGATTGAGGATAAATTGCTTGTATTCTGGTCACCTCAGAAACTACAGAACCAATCAGGCCACAACCTCTCCTATGTGTGGACAGCACGGTAGGGTTGCGATTAGTGGAATGCTGTTACAGCGCCAGTGACATGAGTTCAGTTTTACCGCTGTCTGTAAGGAGTTTGCATGATCTCCCTGTGACCCTGTGGATTTCCTCCGGGTGTTCCTGTTTCATCCCCCATTCCAAAGACGTGGGTTAATTGATCTCATGGTTGTAATTTGGTGGCACGAGTTCCATTGGGCTGGATGGGCCTGTTACTGCGCAGTATCTCTAAACAAAATAATTTTTAAATAAATAAGGTGTAAGACGTGCTTGACAAATGTGGGAGGGTAGTTTGTGGTGGTGTGTTCCTTGTGTCATTTATGCAGCCTTTCTATATCCTCCCCGTGCATGGACATGAGGTACTCAATGCCATCCTGAACTATTCTCCTCTCAGCGGTTGCAGGTCAAGTAGTCATTGTGTGTAGTGCATTTTGTTCTTTCAAAGAGGCTTTAAGTCTTTTTTCATGTTGACGTCCTTCCATGACAATGAGATTGTTTCAGGAGTCCGATGTTGGGCTTGAGAAAAATGTGACCTGACAGATGGAGCTGACAATGTGTAATTAGGGCCTCACCGCGAAGGTGTTAACATGGGAGAGGATTTTGACATTAGTTTACTTATTATTCCCATGGATCTGGAGATTTCAGTAGATACAGTATTGGTGGTATTTTTCCCTTGCCTTGAGGTATCTAGATATCAAGAAAGGACAGTGATCACTGTTTTCCTGTAAAACCACAAATTTGTGTTCCAGGCCATGACCATTTGAACTCTTTAACCAAAGACAGTTCATGCATTTAAGGCAATGGTAAATCCATCAGCAATGTTTTCCTTCACCAAAAGATGCCTTCCAATTGCACTTAATTTTTAAGATCAAGGAACAAAAACCAAATTTATTCACCATCTATATTTACATGTGCTAGGCATTTGTTGTGATGTGTTAGTATGACATGCAACAAAAAAAAAACATTAATAAAGGTTTATATAAAAAGTTATGGGCTAAAGTACGTATGTGGAATAAAATGTGATTAAATACATATATAGCAGCATGTTTTTATGACATAAACGGCCTTATAAAAAGTGGTTTAAGGTGTTTGCAGTTCAGTGACTGATGAGTTAGAAACAAGGGTGTTGGCTAAATAGAATAGTTCATCAGATTAACTGTCTGGGGGAAGAAACTTTTAAGATGGCTTGAGTTTTTCGTTTTAATAGCCCTACAGCACTTTCCAGAAGGGAGCTTTTTAGAAAAAGCAGTTTGTTGGGTGGGTAGTGTCCACTATTGATTTTTTCTGCCTTTTTTTTTTGTCCTGAACACATACAAATCCTGCAGTGATGGTAGACTGCAGATGATGACCTTTTCCACTGACCTGAGAGTTCGCTGCAGTTTCCGTATACTGTGAGAGGGTGTTGCACCAAACCAGACATTAATGTCTGATGTGAGGATGCTCTCAATGATCACAGTGTAGAATTGCACTAATCTGTTTTGGGGAAGATGAAATTTACCACCTACTGCAAGAAGTACATTCTCTGCTGAGCCTTTTCGTTACTGAAGGAGAAATGGTTCTCCCACGTGAGGTCCTGTGAAATAAGGCCCAGGAACCTGAATGTTGAAATGGTGCTGACTGTAGAGGTGTTGATGATGAGGTTGGTAGAGAGGAGACACATTTCCCTTGAAGTCAATATGCACCTCCATGGCTTTGAATTAATTCAGCTCCAAGTAGTTGTGATTGCACGAGGTTGCCAGCTTGATTACTTCCTGATAATACTTGTCTTGAGCTGAGCTTTTATTGTAGGGCAGTGCTTTCAGTATATTGGTAGCAGACACTTATCTTGAGGATGTAGAGTGTAAAGACTATGTTTGTGGTTAGGAGAAGAGGTTGGCAATGGCTTGGGGTGTGGCTTCCAAGTGCAACTATCAGCTGCATATTGCTGTTCAGCCACTGAGGTTCAGGGAACCTTGGTTCTGGTGTGGAGATACCATGGCTTAAGTGGTCCCATTTGCTCAGTACAGTGGATGAAGCTACTAGACCTGCTGCCTTGCAGTGCCAGAGACCTGGGTCCAGTGCTGACCTCAGATGCTCTTCGTGTGCAGTTTGCACATCTCCCTGTGACTGGCTGGCTTTCTGTTCTCCCACCTTGCAATGACGTTCAGACTTACAGGCACTATAAATTGCTCTTTTTGTGAATCCGAGTGCTGGAATCTGGAGGAGTCAATGAAAGTATGGGATTAATGTAGGATTAGAGTAAATGGGTTACTGATGGTACATGCCGTCTCAATGAGCAGAAGGGCCTGTTTTCGTGCTGTATCCCTCTCTGACTCAATGATTAGCTTTGCTTGTTTGAGGTGAAAAACAGCAATGCAGCAAGAATGGTCGAAAAGATGACATCATCTTGTCTGACACCAGTCTTCAATGAGTTTGCTCCATGAGCCCATGAATACTACTTCATAATTTTCTCTTTTTGCTCGACTTACTGCAATTTTAATATTTCTTATTGTAACATATAGTATTTTTTATAATGTGCACTGAAATGCTGTCTCAAAACAACAAATTTTGTGTCTTATGTCAGTGATAATAAACTTGATTTTGACTCTGATTGATCGTAGCCCTATTGATTAGGATTATTGCCTGAAACAAATGTAAAATAGAACATACAGCATTAGAGACCCTTCAGCCCACAATGTTGTGCCAGCCATGGAAAGATAAAAGCACATTTCAGTAGACATCCTGATTTAAGGAAAATGCTGCACATTTGATAAGAGTCAAAGGCTTCAGTGTGGTCAATAACGACTATCTACCATGATTTTTACTGCTTAGTGATTGTGTCTACAAGTAGTTATATGGGGGCGATCATGTCCACTGTGACTCTGAATGGACAGTGAGACTCAGAAGGCTGCTCTTAAACTGATGAAGACACTAATAAGACTTTCCCTGTGTGAGACAACTGGGACATCCCTTTGTAGCTACCACAGTTGGACTCATCTCCTCTCCTTGAACAGGAAGAAGAGGATATACTAGGGGATCTTGGAAATGTAGGGAATGTTTAATAATTTAGTGACTAAATAAAACTTATGTGTATGGAAACTGATAGTATTTTTTCCATTATTAATTTAAGTAAATAGGTAATATCTACCTTATGCATCTGTTGGAGGTAACTATGAATGTAAATATTTGAATGAGATATTGATTCAATATGTGCAGATCTAACCCATCTCTGTCCAATGAATCTACCCTTGTGGGCTGAAGGGATATATTTCCTCTGGAATAAGACTCCACAGCCAGCCCTCAGCTCCTCACATAGTAGCCACTTGTCCTGCAGGTTGAATATTGTAGTCGCAACATTTGTCTGCGTAAGCATACATTGTTTAGGTGCTAATTTCACTGTAATCCCACTGGCCTTGTGCCACTTGCATGACACTAATACCTCTGTCAGGCCGCTGTTTGTTGGTAAAAGCTCACCGTTCAGCAGCAGCATCTCCTCAGTGTTAATCAAGAAGCTTCCAAAGGTGATGCCTTAAAAAGATGGCACCATCAATAAAGACAACAGATGCCCTCTTCTTGTTACTGTCATCAGGGAGGAGGTACAGGAGCCTGAAGACACACACTCAATGGTGGCTGTACCGCAGCTACGAAACAAATTTCATGACATATGTTAGTGATAATTAACCTGATTCTGATCCTGCTTCCCACTTACCAGGAGATGCACAGTTATCTGTTTTAAACAAGTTGTTGCCTATTGGGTGGGAAACGGAGAGGAAGTATCATTGACTTGGAACTGTAGTTCTTCTTCTCTCTCCACAGATGCTGCTTAAACTGCCGAGTATTTCCAGCATGTTCAGTTTTTTGAATGTTGGATTCAGAGCATCAGCAGTTACTTTCCTGTCGCTTCCTAGTTGAGATCCGGTGTGCTTCCTCAGGGTGAAGCCATGTGGACGTTTGCTTCCAACATCTGCCACGTGGCCAACCTACATGCCCTTCCCAGGGAAAAGAAAAAGGCTAGATCGTGCCTGGTGTTATTTTAGCACAGTCTTTCCCCCCTCTTTATTTGACCGCCATCCTTGTCAACAGTCAGCAACCTGCTCACCACCTTGAGGAAGGGCCATCCAATGAACTTGAGACTCATGAAGGCAAGCCTACAAAGACTGCCATGTTGTCAGCTTCATTGAATAGATCACTCTGCTGGTCTGACCGTGGTTCTGTCAGTGATTCTGCACGAGAGAAGCCCGTCAATGCTCAGGATAGTTGGTCTCAGGAACACTTATGTTCTCCTTCATCCCACAATCTTGTGGGCCTGGCCCTTACCAAAAAAAGAAGTGTAGGGGGGAATGGGTAAACATTCATCCAAGGTCCACGGGAGTTGCTTACTTACTGTTCCTCTGTCACAGACCATCACAATATCTGACTGACCGCACAGAGAACACTTAAAAACTCAATGTTCAAAGTAAATTTAATATCTATGTGCATATATGTCGCCATATACTACCTTGAGATTCTTGCAGGCATTTACAGGATAAATAAAGAAGTACAATCGAATTTATGAAAAACTATACAAAACAAACACTGACAAACATCCAATCTGTAAAAGAGGACAATTGCGCAAATAATTAAAAAATATATAATAATACTGAGAATATGAGTTGTTGAGTAATTTAAAGTGAGTCCATAGGCTGTGGAATCAGGTCAGTGTTGAGGCGAGTGAAGTTATCCATGATGGTTCAGGAGCCTGATGGTTGTAGAGTAGTAATGGTTACTGAAACTGGTATTTTGGGACCTAAGGCTCCTGTGTCTCCTGGCACTTGGTAATAGTGAGAAGAAAGCATGGCCTGGATGGTGAGGGTCCTTGATGATGGATGCTGCTTTCTTTTGACAGCACTCCTTGTAGATGTGCTCAGTGGTAGGGAGGGCTCCAGCCATCATTCCAAACCAGATTTATGCATAGTCTTATGAAAAATACCACTAATTATCCTTGCGCACTGCAGCCACTCATTGCTGTCCCCAAATTCCCACACCACATGTGCCTTTGCTTTTGTGTATTTTTCATTACCAGATTCCCAGTATCATTTCTGTGGTTGCCGCACAACGGGTATTTAGCTGTGGTGCTTCAGTGCGGGAGAATACAAATGACGTTGGGTTCAAGTAGTCCTGTCCGTAAATCCTGGCTCTGAGCTGTACCTCATTACAACAATTTTGATTGGTTGACTATTTACAAGAAGGGAACTAATTTGGTTGTAATGGGTAGGTCATAAATCATCACCATGGGGGAGGATACACATGTTGCCCTTTTGGAGGGCAGGTTGCTTGAGAGCTATGACCCTTACAGTCTCTTTTCTGGAGATCCTGAACTACTCCATGGAGTGATAGAACGCTTAAACACTACAGTACAAAAACAGGCCTTTTGGCCAATCTAGCCCATACCTAACTGTGAATTTGCCTGGTATCATTGACCTGGACCTGGACCATGGCCTTCCATACCCCTCCTATCCATGTACTTATCCAAACCTATCCAAATGGTTGTGCTGCTGCCAACCATTGTTGGCTGAATCTCAGATGGATATGAGAGGGTGTACAGGAGTGAGATAGATCAGCTAGTTGAGTGGTGTCGCAGCAACAACCTCACACTAAATGTCCGTAAGACCAAAGAGCTGATTGTGGACTTCAGGAAAGGTAGCACGAGGGATCACAAACCAATCCCTCATAGAGGGATCAGAAGTGGAGAGAGTGAGCAATATCAAGTTCCTGTGTGTCAAGATCTCAGAGGATCTAACCTGGTCCCAACATATTGATGCAGCTATAAAAGAGGCAAGGTAGTGGCTACTTTTCATTAGGAGTTTGAGGAAATTTAGTTTGTCACCTAATAGACTCAAAAACATCTTCAGATGTACTGTGAAGAGCATTCTGACAGGCTATATTACTGTCTGGTATGGGGGGGGGGGGGCGCGGTGTCTGTTGCATAGGATTGAAAGAAGCTACAGAAAGTTGTAAAACTAGTCTGCACCGTTTTGGGTACTAGCCTCCATGATATCCAAGACATCTTCAAGGAACGGTGCCTCAAAAGATGGCATCTATCATTAAGGACTCCCATCATCCAGGGCATGACCTTTTCTCACTGTTACCATCAGGTAGGAGGTACAGAAGCCTGAAGGCACACACTCAGCGATTCAGGAACAGCTTCTTCCGCTCTGCCATCCGATTCCTAAATGGACATTGAACCCATAAATACGACCCCACTTTTATTATTTCTGTTTTTACACTATTTTTAATGTAATTATTTAACACACACACATATATATTTACTGTAATTGATTTACTGATTTATTTATTTTTCTTATTTTAGCATGTATTACGTTGTACTACTGCCGCTAAGTTAACAAATTTATACAAAATATGCCAGTGATATTAAACCTGATTCTGATTCCGATTCTAATTCTGACTTCTCTTAAATGTTGAAATCGAACCTGCATCCACTACTTCTGCTGGCAGCTTGTTGCACACTCTCACCATGCTCTGAGTGAAGAAGTTTCGCATTAGGCTCCTCCAAAATATCTCACCTTTCACTCTTAACCTTTGACTTCTCATTCTAGTCTCACCCAACCTCAGTGGAAAAAGCCTGCTTGCTTTTACCCTCTCTATACTGCTCTATCAAATTTCCCCTCATTCCCCTACGCTCTGGGGAACTAAGTCTTAATCTATTTAACCTTTCCCCATAACTCAGGTCCTCAAGTCTTGGCAATATCGTTGTAAATTTTATCAGTACTCTTTCAACCTTATTTACATCTTTCCTGTAGGCAGATGACCAAAGCTGCACATAATACTCCAAATTAGGCCTCACCAACATCCTATACAACTTCAACATAACATCCCATCTCCTGTACTCAATACTTTGATTTATGAACACCAATGACCCAAAAGCTTTCCTTACCAATGTCTTACACAAGTTCAACATAACATCACAATTTCTATATGCAGTACAGTCGGCCCTCATTATCCGTGAGTTCCACATCCGCGAATTCAACCAACCGCGAATCGAAAAAACCCGGAAGAGCTCTTCCAGCACTTGTTGTTCGAGCATTTATAGAGTTTTTTTTCTTGTCATTATTCCTTAAGCAATGCAGTGTAACAACTATTTTAAATAGCATTTACATTATATTAGGTATTATAAGTAATCTAGAGATGATTTGAAGTATACGGGAGGATGTGCGCAAGTTATCGTGGATCGGGATCGATAAAACTGGAAGTTCTCTTACTAATTAAGTCGGAACAGGTACGTCCTGTATTATTTAGCATCAGTTAGTCAAACGTTTGTCTTAGTATATAGTATATAGTTTACTTTTTTATGTATATAAAACACTTAAGAAACGTATGTTTCAGCACCAGGTAATCCAGTGACAGATCACTTCCAAGTGCGCTGTCCATCTATGACGGGTTGATGTGAGGATCAAAAACCCAAAACCCCAAAACCCAATAATTAAACCACTGCATTGCTCAGTAATAATTGTAGCTTTCATCGGGGCAGGGCCTTTCACATGCTCCATTATTCTCACTTTATCTTTTAAAATTGTTCCGATCATTGACCGACTGTAGCCTAATGCTTTTCCAATGACCGATGGCGTTTCACCTCTTTCCGATCGCTTTATTATTTCCACTTAATTTTCAATCGTGATCGTGATTATTTTCGTGAACAGAAAACTGTGGATTCAGAGCTTCGCCACCGGGTCCTAATGTCCACTGCACTGGGACAGGTTAAATAAGGTCTGGGGTTCCGCTGGGTCCTAAGGTTCACCGCATTGAGACAGGTTGAGTAAAAGACTTGAGCATCTGCATTTTTTGGTATACGAGAGGGTTCCTGGAACCAATCCCTCGTGGATAAGGAGGGCCAACTGTACTCTGATTGATGAAGGCCAAGGTGCCAGAAGCCCTGTTTACAGTCCTATCTACAGTCCTGTGATGGCTCACTTAAGGAATTAAGTATCTGTATTCCAAGATGCTCATGTTCCGGCAACATCCTAGTATCCCTGTGATACCAAATTAGGGGAAAAGTTCTCCTCAGCTCATGTTGCTGTCGAGAAAGGCCAAGCTGGGCCACCTGCAAACAGACATTCTTCCCTGGCTACTGCCATTTGTTGATCAATTACTACTGATTGACAGAAACAATGAGATTTAATTTAACAATCATATTTACATTCTTGAACAGCAGCTCATGTTATGGTGCCTGGAGGAGTGTTTGGAGGTACCCTCCTTTGGTTGTTGTCTAGTATAAGAAGGTAAGGCAAAGGAGCAGAACTAGGCCAGTTGACCCGCCAAGTCTGCTCTGTCATTCAAACTGACCGAATTCTTTCAACCCTTTTCTCGCCACAGCCCTTAACCTCCTTGACAATCAAGAACTTCTCAATCTCTGCTTTAAATGCACCCAATGACTTGGCCTCCACAGCCTTCGTGGCAATGAATTCCACAGCTTCAGGCTGAAGAAATTCCTCCTCACCTCAGTTGTAAAGGGATGTCTCTTTATTCTGAAGCTGTGCCCTGAATCCTAGACTCTACATCCTGTGCACATCCATTCCATCAAGGCCTTTCATTACCTGGTAGGTTTCAATGGTTCTCCCCTCCTTCTTCTGAACTTCATCAAGTACAGAACTGGAGTGAGTCCTTGCATCCCGCAGTACTCCTGCATCAGGTCCTATGTCCTAGCAGCATTGCATTTCATGCAGACTAGAAATAAGCAACTAGTAAACCTTCTGAATGTCACTCATCACTCCCCCCAAGGCATAATGGAACAGAAAATAAACTTCTGGCTGATATCCCTCATGTATGATGACAATAGAAGAGAGTGGTGTTAATGAGGCATTTGCTTACACTATCCGCATCTCAAAAATCAGAAGAATCAGAATCAGAATCAAGTTTAAAATCACCGATGCATGTCATGCGGCAACAAAGAGATGGCAAGTTGCAGTCTGAGGAGAATAATTAAGTATGACTGTATTGTCACATACAATAGACTTAGCCTGGCAGTGCACAGTGTTTCAGTAATGGCAAGCGCTTTCTTGTTCAGAGTTCAGTGATCCAAGTGGCCATTTTCTAACACTGTCCACTTTAGCCAATAACAGGTACCTGCAAACACTGGAAAGGGAGAAAAATACCTGTCTAGGATCTTGTTTCCGCTCAAAAAGCCAATGCTGACTGGCAGTCTTTGGAGTTGTCTGATGTCTGTGTGTGCTAATGTCTTGCTTTTAATCTTTAAATTATAAATACCAAAAAAAAAGCATTTTCAAAAAAAAATGGCTTCTGTGCTTCACATTGCTATTTATTTCCAAATAACTGGTTTCACCCTCAAGTTTGTGGAGCATGGCCTAATGTGTCGAGGAGAGCATAATCACTTAATGCAAAATTATGTTCATGATCCTTTAAGTGGGAGTAGTGTTAAAACTTTAGTGTACATAAGTCCAAGTTGCAAATGACCTCTTCATCCAGGCAGCTTTAATCACTGTATATCTATGATTGTACAGCTCCTGTGTCGTGTTTAAGTTGGCCGGTGACCCCGCTGTTGCTGGCCAAATAAAAGGTGGTGACGAATCAGCATTTAGGAGGGAGAATGAAACTCTTGTTGCGTGGTGCCACGCCAACAACCTCACACTCAAAGAGCTGATTATTGACTACAGGAGGTCCATGAGCTGCTCCTCATTCAGGGATCAGAGGCGGAGACGGTCAGTAGCTTTAAATTCCTTGGCATTATCACAACTGAGGGTCAACCTTGGGACCAGCACGTAAGTGCCATTACAAAGAAAGCACAACTTCTAATTTGGCTTTTAATTAGGCTCAGGTAAAATAGGTGGGTGCTGGCTCTGCATCTCGTGATAATTTTTTTTAAAAAATTGCACACAGTAGATTCAGCATATCACCATAAACTTTGATAAACTTTGACAGGTGCAGGGCAGAGAATATCCTAATTGCTTGCATCATGGCTTAGTTTGGAAACACCATTACCCAGGAATGGAAAAGGGTGGGATACAGCCAAGTACAAAGCCCCCTCTCCCGCCATTGAGCATATTTACATGGACCATTGGCACAAAAAAGTAGCTTCCATCATCAACGATCCCCAGCATCCAGGCTGTGCCCTCATCTTGTTGCTGCTATCGGGCCAGAGGGTCAGAAGTCCGAGGCCCCACACCACCAAGTTCAGGGACGGTTATTAACCTGCAACCATTAGACTCCCTAACAGGTGTGGATAACTTCACCCACCTCAACTTGGAACTGACCTCTAGACTCGGTCTGCGTTTGTGGAATCAGTTCGGAATTATTGAAAGTGAGTCTGTAGGTTGCCTTTATATTTTAGATTTCAAAAATCTACATTAAAAAAAATCCTTTACTGTAACATTCCGAATGATCCCATCTTCCAGTCATGCACATGTCCATGAATATTCTCCACATGTTCCCTTCAGATAAAGATCACAAGGAAAGGTTGGCTGAATGGCAGGAGAATGTCATCGCAGCTTCATCACCTGGGATGCTGATTGCAGTCACTGATAGTTTAGCTCAGCTACTTAAAAACACTTTTGGGATATTGGATCAAACAACAGGACTCTTTACGACTCATATTTGTAATATTATTTTATTTGCACAATTCGTCTTCTGCATATTGTTTTTTTTCAGTCTTTATGTACAGATTTTTTTTATAAATTTGATTGTATTTATTTTCCAGTTAGTGCAAGAAAATGAATCTCATTTACGGTAACATATATGTACTTTGATAATAAATTTTAGTTTGACTCTGGGATTAGGATCTTGTGGAGTACTTGACAAGACCGAGGCATTTAGAAGAAGCTGCAGAAATGGACAGTGAGGCAAGGGACAGAATAATGTGTTGGTTGGAGAACAATGGGAGGGACTGTGACTGGAGAGGAGACTTTGTTGGTTACCATTTCTGTTTCTGTGTGATGCATTCTGTGTAAAACGGTGAAGCATCTGATCGCAGGGAGCAGCTTTGTGCTTGGAAGATGGTGGTTATGTGGTTGAATTGTGTGGTTTTGTCACTTATCACTGTGCATCTGTTGCTTCCCTCACATTTATGTTGCTTCACAATATTGGTTGCAAAGAACAAAAAACACAGAATGTAGAGCATTACAACATTGTACAGGCCCTTCGACCACTGATGTTGTGATGAATTTCTAAGCAACTCTAAGATCAATCTAACCCTTTCCTCCTACATAGCCCTTAATTTCTCTAACATACATATGCCTATCCAAGGGTTTCTTAAATACTCCTAATGCATCTGCCTCTACCATCACCCCTGCCAGGGCGTTCCACACACCCACCCCTCTCTATGTAAAAAATTTACCTCTGACATCACCTTCAAAATATATCCCATTGACCTCATCAGTGTTGCAATAGAGGAAGATAGATACCTCGCTCTGTTAAACACAAAACAGGACACTGAAGTTCAGAAGAATGTGATCACAATTTTAAAAAAAATCTTCTTTGGATAATTTGATACAAACATGACATGAGTGAGAGAGCAAATTAAAGGGTTGAAACATTTTTCTGTCTTTGATCATTTGTATTAGTTAGAGTGTTGAATAAACCTTGTTTGAACAGAGCCTGCATAAATCATTTATAAGTTGCACTGGAGAAAGGATAATCGCGTTTGCTAAACATAGGAGTCTCTGCAGATGCTGGAAATCCAAGTAACACACACAAAATGCTGGAGGAACTCAGCAGGTCAGGCGGCGTCTATGGAGGGGAATAAACAGTCGACGTTTCAGGCTGAGACTCTCCATCCGGGCATTTGCCGGTTCCCTATTTTGCTTCAGCGTCATATATTTGTGTTTAACAAAGCAAGGATGCTTCCCCTATGATGTCCTGAAGGATTGGGCTGGCATAATACCACAGTCGGTAAAGCTCCTGACTTACAGCGTCACTGGCCTGCCATCAGTTATGAGCTCCTGCACTCATCATATATAGTTTGCCCCCTCTCTCTGTGACTGCATTAGTTTTCATCAGGCACTCTGGGTTTCCTGCAACATGCAGATTGGTAGGATAAATGAACTCTACGAATTGTCCCTGGTGCGTGGCAGAATGGTAACGTTGGGATGTAGAGAGAATCAGTATAAGAGAATAGGGACTGCACAAAACAGGATGATCTCAAGATTCAAGATTAAAGATTGAACTTTACTTACCACATGTACGTTGAAATATACAGTGAAATCATTCACGGACATCATTTGATCAGAAATCATACAAGGAAATGCATCTTTTGTGTCAGCAACTAACACACCCGAGGGCTGCATGATATTACAGAGTTTACCCACCAAGGCCAGATCCTTTCTGCCATGTCGGAGACCGGCAGGAAGCTGTCCCCCGTAATACATGGACTTCCATAATAAATTTGCCTTGAACTTTGAACATTGAACGTTGGTCCTAGTGTATCTCATATCAGTGGCCACAAGAGCAAAACTGGCTGCTTGTCCTAGCTCATGGCGTGAGGAAAAGCTGGAAGTAAAAATATACTTCCCTTCATTGTCCATCTGTGTGTTCTGTGGCAGTTAGGGAACAATATGTTGCCTGCTGGAGGAATGAATGGGGTGAATGACAGAGTAAGTTTTTACACAGGGTGCTTGGAATGCCCTGCCAGAGGTGGTGGTGGAGGCAGATACATTAGAGAGGTTTAAGAAACTCTTAGATAGGCATATGGATGAAAGGAGAACACATGACTATGTAGGAGGGAAGGGTTATATTGACCTTAGAGTAGTTTAAAGGTTGGCACAACAACATGGGCCAAAGGGTCTGTATGGTGCTGACATGCTCTGTTTTGTAAGCTTCAGCATAGTTACTATACATAGGCTTTGTTAAATTATATGTGGATCATAAGCTACGTAATTAATCATTGGGAAATCAATTGGTTCTGACAAGCAGGGAAGCATTTTAAAATCTGATTTCTTTGGCATATAGACCCATTTTGCAGTGCTTTTCATCTGCCAGGAATCCACCCCCCTGCCCCCCAGCTGAAGGTGAACTGTTGTTAACGTGGATCCTTGAACAGACACTAAGACTGCTATGTTTCTGTTGGATTATTGCCAGGAGGCAAAACCTCAGGCTGCACCGTTTCCAAGAGGCTCATGAGTGCTGACATTCCAGTTCGACACAGCCTGTCTCTGAGTGTTACCACTGATTTCACTAAATGAAAACCATTTTGTATGTTCAAGGACGTCCCTTTGGAGTTTAAACACTCGCTCATGGCACATTATAAAAGGCACAGAATCATCCTTTGATTGACATCCTTATGGCCCCTCTGATTGGGGATGCCAAATTGGTGCTAATTAATGTTGAATTATCAGTGATTATGCACTCTAGACTTGGGTGCTCCTGGGAAATTTACTTGTATTAGACAGTTCATTAATTTAGGGCAATATGCTAATCATCAAGTAAAAAGAATGGTCTTTTTTATTTGAGTTCAATTTTTTAAATTATGTTGGCAAATGTTAGACTTTTGCCATGCCAAGATCTTAAATACAACAGCAAATACACTGACTGAGTTTATGTTCGAAGATATCCATTGTTCTTATCACAGCACAAATACATGTCGAGAATCCACAGTTCAGTCAATTTATTGTCAATCTTCATATATGTTGCTATATGCTACAATGAGATTCATTTTCTTGCAGGTGTTCACAATAGAACAAAGAAGTAAAATAGAATCAATGAAAAACTACGCACAAAGACAGGCAGCCAACCACTGTGCAAAAAAAAAACAAATAAATAATGCTGAGAGCATGAGTTGTAGAGTCATTGAAAAGGAGTTTATAGGTTGTAGAATCAGTTCAGAGTTGAGGTGAGTGACGTTACCCACACTGGTTCAGGAGCCTGATGGTTGAAGGGTAATAACTGTTCCTGAACCTGGTGGTGTGGGCCCAGTGACTGGCAACTACTCATTTGCTTTGATCCTGCATGAATTCATTTTTATCCTTCCCTCATTCCCATCAATTCCCCCTCCTCTAGATTCTACCACACCCTATACACTAGGGGCAATCTCCCATGGCCAGTTCACCCATCAATGCGGATATCTTCTGGAAAATGGGAGGAAACCTGAGGACACAGAGGGACTCGGTCGTCACCGGGAGAATGTGCAAATTCCACACAAATAGTACCCTCGGTCATGTCTGAACAGAAGTCACTGGGGTTGTGACATACACAGCTAGTAGATCTACTGCAGAATTGTACAGCATAGAAAAAAGTTGTTTCAGCCCATCTCTTCCAAGCTGATCCCTTTAGATCTCTCCTATGTATCACCCAAAGTGCTTTTTGAACATTGTGTTGTATCTGCGCTGCAGCTCATCCCAGATAGACACTACTGCTTTCACCTTAAACTTGTGTCCTCTGGTTCTGGACTCTGTGATACTAAAGATAAAATATCTATCCAACTTCTGCCCCTCATAATTTTATAAAACGCAGTAGGGCCACCCCTCACCCCCACCCATATTTTATATTACAGTGAGAACATAATCTATTTATCTACAGCCCTCCACCCCAGGCAGCATCTTGGTGATTCTCTTCTGCACTCTCTCTGTTGCTATCGCATCCCCTTGTGTGGTTCCAGGATGGGAGCCAATATTTGTAAGTGCAGACTAACCAATGTTTTGTAAAGATGCAACACCAAATTACAGGAAGGATATTAATAAGGTTGAAAGAGTGCAGAGAAGGTTTACAAGGATGTTGCCGGGACTTGAAAAACTGAGTTACAGAGAAAGGTTGAATAGGTTAGGACTTTATTCCCTGGAACATAGAAGAATGAGGGGAGGCTTGATAGAGGTATATAAAATTGTGATGGGTATAGATTGATTGAATGAATGCAAGCAGGCTTTTTCCACTGAGGTTAGGGGAGAAAAAAACCGGAGGACATGGGTTAAGGGTGAAGGGGGAAAAGTTTAAAGGGAACATTAGGGGGGGGCTTCTTCACACAGAGAGTGGTGGGAGTGTGGAATGAGCTGCCAGATGAAGTGGTAAATGTGGGCTCACTTTCAGCATTTAAGAAAAACTTGGACAGGTATATGGATGAGAGGTGTATGGAGGGATATGGGCCAGGTGCAGGTCAGTGGAACTAGGTAGAGAAATGGTTCGGCACAGCCAAGAAGGGCCAAAAGGCCTGTTTCTGTGCTGTAATGTTCTATGGTTCTATGATGTCCCAACTTTTATACCAAACACCTACTCTATCTTCCTGTATTACCAGTTTCAGTGAGATATCGGCTTTTTCACAGAGATCACTTTGTAATCAATGTCCTTCTTGTCTTTGCCATTTATTCTAATTGTTCTACTAGAATTTGGCCTCCCAAAACACATTACCCCCACTTCTTGTCTTGATTAAATTTCATCTGCCGCCAGTCCACCCAAATTCTCAGCTGAACTATGTCCAAAGTTCAAAATACTCCAAGTTCAAAGCAAATTTATTATCAATGTGCAGATATGTCACCATATACTATTCTGAGATTCATTTTCTTGCAGGCATTCACAGTAAATGAAATATAATGAAATCAATGAAAAATTTGATATGTACTTTGAAACTACACAAACGTAAAGATTGAGAAACAACCAATGCGCAAAAGAAGACCACCTGTGCCAATATAGATAAATATGGGGAATAAATAAATAATACTGAGAACGTGAATTTGAATACCTTTTGCCTTAACCTGCTGGACCATCCTACAATTATAAGGGATAAAGTATTAGGGACACACAGGAGGGGTTAAAGGCAGAAATATTACTAGGACCTCATCCAAGGATGGTAAAGGAAGTGGCTGCAGTGACAGTGAACCCATTGGTTGAGAACTTTCAGAACCCACCAAATTCCTTCAGGATACTAGAAGACTGGAACATGGCTAATGTGACTCCCTTATTCAAAAAGCAGGGAAGACCAAAGGTGCAGAACTATGTTCAGAAGGTTTACCTTCTGTACCATATAAAGTGGCTACTGAGTGTATATGTTTGTGGTCTTCTGCTGTTGTAGCCCATCCACTTCAAGATTCGATGTTTTGTGCAATCAGCGATGCTCTTCCGCAGATCACTGTTGTAATGCACGTTTCATTTTCACACACAGAATTGCCACTCAGTTAATTTATTTTTGTTCTTCATACCATCTCTCTAAACTCTAGGGACTGTTGACTGTGAGGCGATCAGATCAGCAGTTCCCGAGATACTCAAACCACCCCGTCTGGCACCAGCAGTCATTCCAAGGCCAAAATCACTTGGATCACAATTCCTCCGCATGCTGATGTTTGGTCTGAACAACAGCTGTACCTCTTGACTGTGTCTGCATGCTTTTATGCACTGAACTGCTGTCATATTGTGGTTGATTAGACATTTGTATTAACAAGCATCTGTACAGGTGTACCTAATAGAGTGGCCTCCGAGTGCATTGGCCATATGTTTAATTCCTCGTACTGTCACACCTGGTGTTCTACCTGAGGACTTTGTTTATTCTCTTCCTATCGTCAATAAAGTACTGACAGAAATAAATCCCCGGATTCAGTCACTAAGTTGCTAAACACAGCACCCATGGGAATTCTTATTTTATTCCCTTGTAATAATCTCTTTTACAATCAATGTAGCATGAGTGATCTTGCATACAGCAAATACAGTGCCATTGTAAGATTTTTTTCTTTAATCAATACTCTTTTCTTCTTTTTCTTAAAACCATCACCCCTACTGCGATATAGGCCATTGACAGATCCTTCTTCTCCCAGGATGGGGTCTTTGGAGCTGCTATTGGTGTTCCTGTAACTCTAGGTTTTTATGTGATGAGGTTGCTAGCCCTACACCCAACTCTCCTTCGTTGGCAGCTGGGCTTGGGATCACCCATGGTAGAGTTCATCTTCCTTTGCATGAAGCTGTAGAAAGCCCCTAAAATAACAATCTGTCCAATTACTCATCTTAAAGCTATCATGTGACTAATTTCCCATGAGGCAGTATCCAAAATAAATTACAAGCCAAATCAACGTAAAAACAAATGAAGCAAGTGATGAGACATGTGGTGAGGAACCAAAGCTATTGTAACTTTGGCCTGTGGGTCAAATTGGCAGTGAGTGAATCAACAGCCAAATTTCCAGCCCAGACTGCTCATTTCCATTGAATTTAACAGGGTTGGTGTAGAGAAAGATTCCATTTGTGTTTGAGACCAATTATAGGTAGTCTAAGTATTGTCGACTCTGCCACGGACTGTCCCAAGACAGTCCCAAAGGAGGAGGGATGGATATAGGGCTAGCAACCCATCCAGTAGAAACCAGAGCTACAGCAATGCCAACAGAAGTTCCAAAGACCTCATCACTGAGAGAGAAATGATCTTCAACGATGGGCATATGCAGTACTTTAAAAAGTATCAGGCACCATGGATTTTTTTATATGGTTTCAGATGATATAGCCTCCACGGAGCCCTGACCTCAACATAATCAAGGCTGTCTGAGATTACCCAGATAGGCAGAAGAAAGCGAGACAGCTTGCCCAAGAATTATGGCAAGTTCTCCAGGATGCTCGGAACAGTCTACCAGCCGATTTTCTTATAAAACTGCACGACAGTGTACCTAAAAAATCTGACGCAGTTTTAAAGGCAAAGGGTGGTCACAGCAAATATTGATTTGATTTCATTTTTGTACTGTTTACTGCTCTTTATAGTACTTTTTTTTGTTATTTAGAAACTTCTCATTATTTTGAAAGAACCTTCGCTTAACAGAATTTTTCCCTAAGACTTTTCCACAAGACTGTAGCCAGCAGTGGCAACATTTCATTGTGGGTTTGAGGAGACTTGGTACGTCACCAAAGACTTTCACAGATTTCTATGGTGTATCGTGGAGAGCATTCTAACTGGCTGCACCATAGACAGATATGGAGAGGCCACTGCATAGGATCAGGAAAAGCTGCAGCAAGTTGTAAACTCAGCCACCTCCATCAGGGGCACTAGCCTCCCCAGCACCTTCAAAAGGTGATGCTTCAGAAAGGAGGCATCCATCATGGCGGACCTCCATCACCCAGGATGAGCCCTCTTCTCATTACTACCATCAAAGAGGAGGTAAAGGAACACACCCACCCAATGTTTTAGGAGCAACTTCTTCCCCCCGCCATCAGATTTCGTAACGGACAATGAACTCACGTACACTACCTCAGTATAAATTTTACTTATTTTCTAATATTCTTGTTCTGTCTTTGCAGTACTTATTGAATTTATTTTTTATCTATTTTTATTGAAATTTTTAGTTTTTAAAATTATTTTGTATTGCAATGTTCCACTGCAGCAAAATAACACATTTCAGAACATATGCCAGTAATAATAAACCTGATTCTGATTCAATAAGTTGTTTCACTCATGTCCTATTCCTCTGCCTTTTAATTCTGTGTAAGATGTCTTGAAGATCAAAGTCAGAGTAAAATTTGTTATCGAAGTACGTATATGTCACCACATACTACCCTGTGATCTGCTTTCTTGCAGGTATTTTCAATAAGAAGTGAGCTTGATTTCAATGTTTAGGAGAAGTATGGATATAAGGTATGGAAGATGCAAGTCAATGAGAGTAGGCAGTTTAAATGGGTCAGCACAGACTAGATGGGCTGAAGCACCTGTGTCTCTGCTGTACTTTTCTAAGACTCCTTGACCGACAACCAACGTGGAAAAGAAGACAAATTGTACAAATAAAAATAATACTGAGGACATGAATTGTTGCAACACACACAAAATGCCGGGGGATTTCAGCAGGCCAGGCAGCATCTATGGAAAAGAGTAACCAGTCAATGTTTCGGGCCGGGACCCTTTATCATGACTGGAAAGACAAAGAAGTCAGAGTAAGAAGGTGTGAGGAAAGGAAGAGGAAATGCAGGGTGGTAGGTGATAGGTAAAACTGTGAGGGGGAGGGGGTGAAGTAAAGAGCTGGGAAGTCGATTGGTGAAAGAGATAAGGGGCTGGAGAAGGGGGAATCTGATAGGAGAGGACAGAAGACCATGGAAGAAAGGGAAGGGATTGGAGCACCAGATGGAAGTGATGGGCAGATAAGGAGATAAGGTGAGAGAGGGAAATGGGAATGGGGGATTGGTGAAGCGGGCGGGGTCAATTACCAAAGGTTTGAGAAATTGATGTTCATAGCATCATATTGGAGGCTACCCAGTCATTCCTGTGATCATTCTCATAAACCACGTCTAGACCCTTTTCAATGTCAGCACATCCTTTCTTCAATAAGGGTCCCAACACTGCTCACAATTTTCAAAGTGCAGTTGAACGAATGCCTTATAAAGACATCCTTATAATTACATCCTTATAAATTACATCCTTGCTTTTATATTCAATTCCTTTTGAAATGAATGCTAACATTGCATTTGCCTTCCTCACCACTGACTCGACCTGCATTTTGTTTTAATCCACCAGACCCACCCAATTCAATACACAAGGTACTGGATTAACTGAGCAAATTAGGAAGTTTCTGTGTAGGGAAATGAACAGTTGATGTTTTGAGTCAAGACAGAAAAATAGAGAGGAAACGGCTAATATACAGAGGTGCAGGGAAGGAGTTGGATCCAGGTAAGGGGGGCTGATATGTAGATGGGGGAGGGGTGTGTGTAAATAGTGACAGAAGCTGGGAGATGATAGGTGGAGGTGACAAACAGCTGATGATGATAGTGTGACTCAACTGAGGCCACGCTAAAATCTTGCTTGTTTCTTACCTGCACAAAGTTGCTGATCAATTCTGATCAATGAAATTGAATAATATTCAAAGCAACAATAGTCAGTTGCCCCATGATTTCTCCTGGTTCAAGTTCAAGTCCAAGTGTTTTGCCATCTGGCTGTACATACATACAACCAAACAAAATGACGTTTCTCTGGATCACTTGTGTTCCTACGATGCATATATCTCACACAGCACATAAAGCAAAATATTAGCACAAATAATAAAATAAAAAAATATTCAAAATGATCGTGAAGTGCACTGCACAGGTAAACAGTAAACAGCTCATTGTCCTAGTGACGAGACGTCGGAAATGGCAGGGAACTCATTACTCTCGCAGCCTGGGGGAAGAAGCTGTTACTCAGTCTGGAAGTCCTAGTCCTGATTCTCCTGAACTTCTTTCCTGACAGTAGTGGGTCAGAGATTGTGAGCTGATAGGGATGCTTTAGCCCTTTTGTGTACATTGCTCCTGGTAAATGTCTCTAATGGGGGAGGGAGCCCTCGGTGATCTTCTCAGTGGTTTTTACTATCCTATTGGTAGCTGGTTTAGTGACCAATAATTTATTCCTGAAGCAGAAGCAGAGGCAGAGAAATCCATATTCCAGGCCAAGGAACCATCATCAGATACAGAAGGTGAGCCTGTGTTGGGTCGCAGTGTTGGGAAAAATTAATGTTTGCTCTCCCACTTTTTAATGCTTACAACTGTTGTTTTACCATGTAATCCTGCTGGATCGTACTACATCTCTTACTTGGGGTTTACCCTCCATTTTCATCCATTTTACTGCTTGCCTTCTGTGCATTCGTCCAGTCTTACTGAACGACCTGAGGCTTTGCCAATTGCTCCACGCATCCAGTTGTAGAAAGTCTGCAAAGTTCTCTTAGGCATCTAGCCTCCCACTCCCTGTAGAATCAACTTGTAGCAACTTTAAAAAACAGTGAGCCCATAGGACTGTAATAAACATCAAAGGAAATCGCCAAACAGTTAAACATGTGAGCTGTTTAATGATCCTTTCTGTCTGAGCGTGTAAGGGATCATCCCTACTGTTGAAGAAAGGTTTAGTCCTGTGAATTTCATTGCAACACTGGCATCAGAAGAACATGGAGATAGTATACGATTCCTTTTCTCCCTATTTCTGAAATTCATAATGTCCATGCTAACATTCTCGCCAATACTTTTATTTTATGCCTGGTTCGGAAATTGCACCATCTCGGATCGCAAGACCCTGCAGCGGATAGTGAGGTCAGCTGAGAAGTTCATCGGGGTCTCTCTTCCCGCCATCACGGACATTTACACTACACGCTGCATCCGCAGAAGAAACAGCATTATGAAGGACCCCATGCACCCCTCATACAATCTCTTCTCCTTCCTGCCGTCTGGGAAAAGGCTCCGAAGCATTTGGGCTCTCACGACCAGACTATGTAACAGTTTCTTCCCCCAAGCTATCACACCCGAAGCCTGGGCTGACACCTTGCCCTATTGTCCTATTTATTATTTATTGTAATGCCTGCACTGTTTTTGGGCACTTTATGCAGTCCAGTGTAGGTCTGTAGTCCAGTATAGCTTTCTCTGGTTGTTTTTTTTTACGTAGTTCAGTCTAGTTTTTGTACTGTGTCATGTAACACCATGGTCTTGAAAAATGTTGTCTCATTTTTACTATGCACTGTACCAGCAGTTATGGTCGAAATGACAATAAAAGTGACTTGACTTGACTTGATTTGATATAGCACAGTATAGGCACTCCCAGCCCAGTAAGCGCACTCTGACCAGTTACACTCATGTGACCAATTTGAGTGAGTGTGTGTGTGTGTGTGTGTGTGTGTGTGTGTGTGTGTGTGTGTGTGTGTGTGTGTGTGTGTGTGTGTGTGTGTGTATACATCATGGACACTACCATGTGCAGCTGAATATGTTTGTGTTATTAAGGATAACACTGAGATTTTTTTTCAAATTCATTGACATGAGATCCTTCCAGGCATCAGACCTCTATTAACCTGGGTTTGGATTTGACCAAAGTTCTATATCTCAGTGGTCACTAGTTCACCCCGCATGGAATTCCTTATTCATAGCCAACAGCAGGTTAGATATTTAGACTTATTGAGGGCCTGTCAGCTGCATTATTTATTTTCAGATGTTGTCCAAGTAACCTCAAAATCTGCTGGTCCTACCACAATCCACAGCAAGTGAAGTTCTTTGGAGCCAATGCAATTTGGTGAATGACTTTGATCATATAACTGTGATTCACTCTGCAGTTTGCTGAAATGGGTGGAAAATGATTAAAATTTTAAATATTAATACCAAGCATTCTCCTATTTTTAGCTTGCAATCCCTGTCCCTATTGAGGCCTTCTCTAAACTGCTATGCGATAGTGAACTTTAATGAATCATGATTCTAAATTATTTCCTTTCACTTCAGCACAGTGGAAACTCTACACATTTGATGTTGGTTAGTGTCCAGGTTAGACTTGAAGGGCTGAATGGCCTAATTCTGCTCCTATATCTTATGGTCATAAAATAACAGATCAGCTGTGCAGCACTGCATAGTTCTTAAGATCTTCATATATAATTATTAGATTTTCACCCCCTCCTCCTTCCCTTTCTCCCATGGTCCATTCTCCTCTCCTCTTTGATTACTTCTTTTTCAGCCCTTGGCCTCTTTCACATATCCTCTCCATGCTTCTCACTTTCTCCTCTTTCCCCCACTCACTTACCTTCCCCTTCACCTGGCTTAACCTACCTACCCTCCCCCCACCTCCTTATTCTAGCCTCCTTCCAGTCCCAATGAAGGGTCTCGGCCCAAAATGTTGATTCTTTCTTCCTCTCCATAGCTGTTGCCTGATCTGCTGAGTTCCTCCATCATTTTGTGTGTGTTACTCTGGATTTGCAGCATCTGCAGAATCTTTTGTGTTTAGAGTTTTATTTTTTGAAGCTATGTTTGATTTCAGATTACAGTAGCAAATGCTGAGGTGTTTCATGCTGGTGATTCAGTCTGAGGACCCATCATGGTCATAAACCAAGTTTTTTTTCCCAGATTTATGATGTCATCTGAACTCCCACAACTCTTCCCTCAGCATTTATAATCCTACTTAATTTAAAACCCTATCTTTCTTTGACAACTGCTATAACGCCTGTGTTACTTACTGCTTCCATTCTATAGGTGCTGGTTTTTTTTAAAGCAAAAATACTGTAGATTGGAAATGTGAAGCCTATTTAGGGTTGCAGCTTGAATTGACAGCTGGTGGATTGTGAATGCCAGCTTACTTTCTGAATAAGAAATGCACTCACTCCTGCCAAAATATTCTAACCTAATTACTGGCACAGACATTGTGATTAATAATGGTGACAAGACAGTGATAAACCCTTCACGCCAAAGACTATTTCCATGACAGGCCTGGATGCTATGACATGTTTGAGAAATGCTGACATTGGAAATAGTTTTGACAGCAGTCTAAGTAGTCTGTTTCATGAGGTTCTAAGTCAAGCAATATTCTGAACAATACCAGCAACAGCTAGCACACAGCATAAATTAGCGCAGGTGCGTGTCAGAGCTTTGCAATCTCAGTGTGGTAATTTAATTTTAAAGGGGTACAGAGAAAATTTACAGGGATGTTGCCGGGTCTGGAGGACCTGAGTTATAACAAAAGATTGAATAGGTTATGACTTTATTCCTTGGAACATAGAAGACTAAAAGAATATTTGATAGAGGTATACAAAATTATAGATAGGGTAGATACAAGGAGTCTTTTTTGTCCACTGAGGTTGGGTGGTACTACAAGTAGAGGTCAGGGGTTAAGGGTGAAAGTGAAAAGTTGAACATGAGGGGGAGCTTCTTAACTCACAGGGTCATAAGAGTGTGGAACAAGCTATCAGTGCAAGTGATGTGTGCAAGCTCGATTTCAACACTTAAGAGAAGTTTGGATAGGTACATGGATGGTTGGAGTATGGAGGGCTGTGGTCCCAGTGCAGGTCGATGGGACTAGACAGTTTAAATGAAACCAAGCGATCACAGAGAGAATGTGCAATGGGGAGAATTGGGATTACAAGAGCACAATAAATTAGGAACAGGGGTAGATCATCTTGCTTTCCCTTCATTAAAAGCATGGCTGATCGACCAAGACCTTAAATGGTCTCCTCTGACCTCAGTTCCATGAGCTTCCAATACTTAACCCCAAGTAAGCCTGAATATAAATAGATTAGTTTGAAGTTAATAGTGGGCAAGACACAAACCTGCCAAACAATTTAACTTCTATTAATGGCAGAAATAAATAGTAGGTGTATTCATTTCTGGGGATGGGGAGGGGTAACCTTCATTAATTTAGCAACACAACCAAGAGAAAATCTGCAGATGTTAGAAATCCACGCAATACACACAAAATGCTGGAGGAACTTATTATTGTGAGGGTCTCAGCCTGAAACGTCCACTGTTTACTCTTTTGCATAGATGCTGCTTGGCCTGCAGAGCCCCTCCAGCATTTTGTTTGTGTTGTTTTAGCAACAGTCCCTTTTATCAGTTCCTTTTTTTGCCCTTTTAACCTCGGTCTCCAATACAACATTAAATTTTTCTGCTTTACCCACTAAATGTTGAGTTTTTATACAGCAAAATAAACTTTACTCATAACAAAATGATTTACAAGGAAAAAAACTGCAATGCCTTGTCATTTGTGTATTCATTGTCAGTGCTTTCAGTACCGTTCTATTAAATTCCTTAAAACCAGTATGACTGTTGCCAGTCATGTGGCCCACTTGGGTGGTACATGTACAATAATTGAGGGGCTTTCTCACCTAACCCGGTGACCCTCCCTGTCCAGTAGCGGAAGAACCCTATAATGTGGTCCTTCTGGTGGCTGCACCAAGCTTCAGTGTGTCCCTCAGCACATATTCCTGCAGCCTGGAGTATGCCAGTTGGCGGCATTCCTCCATGGACATCTTGCTCTGCTGGCAGACCAGTTGATCCAAATTCCACAGCTACTCTAACATTGCACCAACATGATTCTAGACCTCTTAACATTATGATGAGTCTATTCTTTTTGTCATGACCTGTCCTTTTTTTTAACCATTTAAAACATTCATTACACTGCCCCACAGTCTGGGTTGTTCTTTAAAAAGAGTTAGTCATTCCTCTTTTCTTGGAATCATCTGCAAAATTTGACAAAATGCCTTTTAGGTTTACATCTAAATAATTGATGTACACAATCAATGTTCAGCAGTAAGTGGTTCCCAGAAATAAGCCCTGGTGACCATCAGAATCTAAAGAAAAATGTTCCTAAACACTAATATTGTTTTCTTACTCCCAAACATTATAATCCAATTTGCTTTTCCCCCTCAAGTTCCACACCCTTAAATCTTTTCTGGTAATCCTGTTTGGTACATTGCCACAGGCTTTCATAGAGATCAAGTGTATGACACTCACTGTGTTTAGCCTCCTGAGAGAATTCTGTGGATTTCAACTGCAAGTAGACCTTCTGAAATTCATTCTACTCTTTTCTCTTAATCTAGAAACATGTTCATTTCATACTTAATTAAAGACTATAAATTTTTGTAACTACTTTAGTTAAACTAATTGACCTGTAATTACCTGTAGATTAGCTCTTTTTAGTACTTCATTGGCTACTCTTCAGTCTTCTGCATACATTCAGTCTGAGTAGAGACATGAAATATTTCAAGGGGTTTAACAGCTTCATGTCTCATCTACTTTAGGATCTTAAGACTATGGACCATAAGACATATGAGCAGAATTTAGCTATTAGGCCGATCGAGTCTGCTCCACCAGTCTGTCATGGTTGACTTATTATCCCTCTTAACCCCATTTTCCTACCATCTCCCCATAACCTTTGATACCCTGACTAATGAAGAATCTAACAATCTCCACTTTAGGTGTACCCAATGACTTTGCCTCCAAAGCCGACTGTAGCAGTGAATTCCACAGGTTCACCACCCTCTTTCTAAAGAAAATTTTCCTTAACTCTGTTCTAAAGGAATGTCCCCCTATTCAGAGACTGTGCCTTAAAGAGGATGAAGAGGGGATTTACCAGGATGCTGCCTGGTTTAGAGAGCCCGTCTTATGAGGATAGGTTGAGTGAACTATGGCTTTTCTCCTTGGAGCAAAGGAAGATGGGAGGTGACTTTATAGAGGTGTATAAGATGATAACAGTTATAGATCAAGTTGATAGCCAGACTTTTTCGCTGTGCAGAAGTGCTTAATACAAGAGGGCATAATTTTAAGGAAAGTACGATATGGAGGGATGCCGGAAATGTGTTTTTTACACAGTTGGTGTATGGAATGCACAGCCAGGGATGGTGGTAGAGGCAGATACATTAAGGACATTTAAGGAACTCTTGGATAAGCAAATACATGTCAAAAAAATGAGGGACTGCTTAGGAGGGAAGGGTTAGATTTATTTTAGAGTAGGTTAATGTGTTGGCACAGCAGTGTGAGCTGGAGGGCGTGTATTGTGCTATGGTGTTTTATGTTCAATGTGATCTTTTTCATGGCCTCTGGTTTATTCCAGTGTCCAGTCCAGGAATCCCATATCAGGTGTATCCTTGCAACATTTCTAAAGATGGTACTGGTGAAACACAGCAACATATTGCGGGCATCTTACAATACATCTAAATGTACTTTTCTGAACTCTGCAGTCTGTAATTTCTCTTTAAATGATGTACTTTTGAACAGACTTAACAAACTAACAATTTCACAATCTGCTCAGGACTCTGTGGACTTTACTCTCAAGCATGCAAGAATGGCTCCTTTTAGCAATGGTAGTATATCACCACACCCGAAAGAAAGGGAGGAGGGGAAGACTCCAGCCCAGAATGAAACACGGGGAATGAAACTTCCTCTACCCAGCATCTTGTTAGCAAATGTACAGACTCTGGAG
This sequence comes from Hemitrygon akajei, assembly GCF_048418815.1. NCBI lineage: Eukaryota > Metazoa > Chordata > Chondrichthyes > Myliobatiformes > Dasyatidae > Hemitrygon > Hemitrygon akajei. The sequence continues at coordinate 126,717,579 of NC_133124.1, forward strand.
AACAAAATTGAAAATCTACGGGCAAGATTGTTGTATTGGAGGGTAATAAGGAACTGCTGTGTTCTGTGTTTCAAGGGCTTCTCAAGACACCGAATGGACTGGACTGTTGATTCCAAAAAGGCAAAATGTGGGGGTCTGTGTTCCATGAAGAGCTCTTTGTGGTGCTCGGACAAAGCTGCCTTGTTGCACTTACTCCCTTGAACCATAACACCTAATGATTAAGTGCCAATCATTCTACTTCCCAAGAGAGTTCTCTTCCATGATCCTGACTGCAGTTTACATACCCCCAAAGGCAGATGTTAGCCAGGCACTTGAGGTAGTATCTTCAGTACAGGCCTGAGGAGCTCATTACATTAACCCACCCCAGTGCCAGTGCCTGACATCGAGAGAGTCTTGGAGAACCTGAGAGAAACCAGGGGAACTTGAGAAGGTCCTGGAGATCTCAAAGTGATTGTCGGAACTCGAAAGGTACCTGGAAACTCAAGTGATCTGGAAAACCTTGAGAGGGACTTGGAAACCTTCAGACAGAGAATATTGAAGAAAACCTTGAAAACATTGAATAAGCCTTGGAGACATTGAATAAATTTTGGCGACATTGAATAAACCTTGGAAACATAGAAGTCCTGGGAAATCCGGAGGGCCTTGAAGACCTTGAGAACCTTGACAACCTTGAGAACAAGGAAATCTTAAACCCAGAAAATGCTTTGGGACCTGGGAAAGCCATGAGGCACAGAAAATGCCTTGAATGTAGACTAGAGAATCTCAGAACATGGACTCGTGATGTAGACTTGAGAATCTCAGAACTCTGAAAAGAAAAGATCTGAACATGGACTTGGAATGTGAATTTGATAAACTCAGAACATAGACTAGAGACAGTCAGAACATAAACTTGATAAACTCAGAATGTGGAATTAAGAATGGATGACATTCTCACTTAAAATCAACTGGTGTCAAAATGCCAGTGTTCAACCTTGGCTGAGTCCAGTAATAGGTGGGGTCCTTCTGTCACAATATGTGCTGCCAACGTCAGAACCCAAGTGCGGAGGAGAGACAGATTCCATTGTAGAGACAGCATCTAGGGTTTATTCATCAGAATCCCAACAGAACATTGGTGGTTCGGCTGAGCGACACCACTAAATGCAACATTTTCAAAACCAGGACCTTGTGATTAGCATTAATCAGGTGTTCACTTAAATAATACAAGTAACAGGGAATCTCTGAGTCAATCAAATTAAACTTTAAAAGTTTGTACAGAAAGCACCAGGTGACTGCATTACAAAGAGCAAGCCACTCGAGAAAAACATGAAGAACTCTAAATGATTAACGAATGTTGTTAAGCAACAGTTAACCAATTCAGGTAGTCTGAAATCCTTGGGGCCCAACACTCTCCGACTCCCTGCACAGCCTGAAAAGCTCATTATAAATCATTCATCTTAATGCACAAGTGGTCCTTTCAAGAGCCTTGAAGCAGTGTGATAGAAGCTGTTCGTAGGTCTGGTAGTTCATCTTTTCCATCTTCTGCCTGGGGAGAGAAGATATCCAGGGTTCACGTCTTGACAAAGAAATATTCAGAGGTGAGATTTAAAACCACATTTTACAATTTAGTCTTTCAGTATCAGATTTTCACTGGAAACTGGGAACTTATGCATTGATCATTAGTCATGTTATTGGATGGTCATACTTAACTGAAGAAGGTGATAGAGATATTTCCACCATTCATTGCAAAGGATCTGCCTTGATTGATTCAACTGGCTTGTTGGAGCTGCGATTGGCAACAGGAATACTGGATGACAAGAGCAGAAATTAATAACAATAGCATCAAAAGTACCTTTGAAACCTGGATACAAACCCAGAATTGAAGCATGAAGCTACATCTTAGAGCCTTTGCTTTTATGAAGCAAGGATCTTTAAGCCTTATGGGCTTTCAAACACAATATTTTATGTTCTTGTCTCATTTTTTCATTAACACCACTTCACTATTCATGCTCTTTTTTGTCCTAATAATTTAATTAAAAGTCAAACATATGTTGCTACTTTTAATTTAAAAATTAATATATATTGCTCATTTTTACACTGTTTATTATTTTCATAATTTATTATAATTGTTGAAAGTTTTTGTTGCCTGTCATGTAAACACATGACAGCAAATTCCTAATACATGCAAATAAAGTTGATCCTTGACAATAAACCTGATTCTGATTCCAATAGGCACTAGCTGTGAAGAGCAGAGAAAGTTATTTTAATACCTTGTGAAGCCTTTATCTCTAGGAAACTATAGTAGAAGTAGAAGTGTGAAGAAGTACAAGGTCAGAGTAAGGAGGCGGAGGGAGGGGTGGCAGAAGTACTTCTTCCTCCCCCGCCCCCCCCCCCCCCCCCCCCAGCATCTTACTCTGATCTCATCTTTTTCTCCAGTCCTGATGAAGGGTTTTGGCCTGAAATGTCGACTGTTTACTCTTTTCCATAGATGCTGCCTGGCCTGCTGAGTTCCTCCAGCATTTTGTGTGCGGAGCCAATTGGTTTCGTTTTACTTCTGAAAGTGCAAGGTACTTAAAACAATTGTCCAGCTAACAGCCAGGAGAAAAAGGCCCTTACTTGCAAAACAAGGGGCCTTTTCCTTTTGTCCTCGGACAGCACGTTAACACAATGGTTAACAGACAGCTATCACACAGCTAGCAATCCAGGATCAAATCCACCACTATCTGTAATTAGTTTGTGCATTTTCCCTGTAACTCTGTGGGCTTCCTCCGGATGCTCCGGTTTGCTCCCATGTTCCAGAGATGTACAGGTTAATTAGTCACATGGGTATATTTGGGCACAGGGGTGTTCACTGGGCTGAAAGGGCCTATTACCATGCTATATCTCTAAATTTTAAAAAAGAGAAGGTTGGAAATACATATCTGTCATTTTCTCAGTCATTACAAATATCATTTTCACTATTTTGAATTCTAGTACTGGTGCCATCTAATCAGGTAGATAAAATCATTAAAACACCATTAATATTTAACACATTAGAAGGAAGAAAGATTAATATGTGACAACTATTAAAGAATGTATTGACATATTTCAGAGAAAATTGATAAAAGTAATTTTTAAATGTAACGGTGATAGTTAATTATTTTTGACTAATGATACCCATCAGCTTCTTTTTGATTTTGTGGCCAACAGAATTGTGTTTTAGTAACATCCCACAAGACGAGCTGACTGAAATTCTATCAGCACCTTAAACATCAGCTGGCTTTGTTTTTTTTTCTTTTAGAAATAGCATGGTAATAAAGAGATTGCAAGTAAGCACAGTGATGCAGTGCTAAGATGTAGCATGACTTTACTATGGTTGTGCTCCCACAGAAAAGCAAGGCCATGTCATTTGATGCCATGCTTAGAACATAGAACATGCAACATTACAGCACAGTACAGGCCTTTTGGCTTTGTACCAATCTTTTAACCTACTCTCAGATCAGCCTAACCCTTCTGTCCCACATAGCCCTCCATTTTTCTATCATCCATGTGCCTATCTAAGAGTTTCTTAAATGCCCCTAATGTGTCTGCCTCTACCATCACCCCTGACTGGGCATTCCACACACCCACTACTCTCCGTGTAAAGAACATACCTCTGACATCCCCCTGATACTTTCCCTTAATCACCTTAGAATTGTGCCCCCTTGTATTAACTATTTTCGCCCTGGGAAAAAATCCTCTGGTTGTCCATTCTATCCATGCCTCTTACCATCTTGTACACAGCAGTCAAGTCACCTCCCATCCCCTCACTCCAATGAGAAAAGCCTTAGCTCACTCAACTTATCTTCATGAGACATGCCCTCTGGTCTAGACAGCATCCTTTGCATCTTCTCTAAAACTTCCACATCCTTCCTATGATGAGGCAGCCAGAAATGTACTCAATACTTCATGTGCAGTTTAGCCAGTGTTTTATAGAGCTGCAACATTACCTCATGGCTCTTGAACTCAGTCCCCCTACTAATAAAGGCCAACACACCATCCCTGTTAATGGAATCATTGCTTTCCCCTCAATACCCTCATTACTTGCGTGTTTCAGCTATTTTCGCAGTCATGTAATCATCTTTGAAACAATTTGGAATTTGAACTTCCTCAAAAAAATAATAACATGTATTCTTGATTAGCTACATCCTCCTGAATCAGCTGAAGCATAATTTTTTTTTGTAAGATTTGGGGTCAGATCAATAAATGCTGTATGTAATTAGAGAGAAATGCAAGATCTGACCAGCCACATTAATGGATTCAGTAATGCAGGAAGCAACGGCATTATGCAGCACGTGGCACTACTTTAGGGAAAGGGAGGAAGTACCAAGGTTCCTGTGTCATTGCCATAATGTGTTTAGTCCCTGGCCATCAACAAACTACAGAATCTGTTGGGGAACAAGTTTGACCCAAGTAGTAGTCTGCCGTTCCTTTGCGGACGGCATGGTAGAATAGTTAATGCTGTTGCAGTGCCAGCAGGCTGGGTTCAGTTCCTGCATCTGTCTGAGAGGGGTGTGTAACTTCTCTCCGTGACCGTGTGGGATTCAGTGCTCCGGTTTCCTCCCACATTCCAAAGACGTACCGGTTAGTAGGTTAATGGGTCACATGGGTGTAATTGCCTGGCTCATGCTCGTGAGCTGGAAGGACCTGTGTTGTATCAAAATAAATAAATACATATCAAATGTAGCAAGTAATGAAGCTGAGTCTGTTTGCAGCCATCGCTTTGTAATCTTAATACTTGATTATTCCAATCTTCTCGCCAGCTTCCCATTTTCTATGTAAGCATCTTGACTAACTTCTGTGGCACATATCTTAAATAACTCTTGGTACCTTTCTCTTGTCACTTTGGTGCTTGTTGTCTACGCCTTCCACCAAATCCTAAAGGCAATGGGAAAGAAGCAGCTTTTGTAAAATGTTAAACTTCTGTCTGAATGCAGCATTGAGGGGAAGGTGTGGCTGAATGGTGGGAGTCCTGCTGATAGATGTTACCTTCTCGAGAAAGTAACACCTCTTGTAGGCAGTGGAGAGAGATGTGTTTATGCTGGAGCTAGCTGAGTCCATAGGCTCTTGTGTTCATAGAGCTTCCACACCAGGCTGTGATTCAGCCAGTCTGAATGCTTTCCTCTGTACATCTGTAGAAGTTTGTTGAGACTTTGGTCATAGGCCAAATTTTCTTTAAGTTCTAGGAGAGTAGAAACACTGATGTGCTTCTCCGTGGTTGCGTGTGTGTGGGTACAGGATAGATCCTCCCAGATGGTGACACCTAGGAGCTTGAAGTTGCTCACCCTTTCCACTGCAAGGTCTTAAGTGAGGACTGGTGCATGTTTGTAGGTGGGTACCAAGAGAATGGAAGGAGCTGGAGTAGTTGACGAATGGCTGTAGAAGAAGTGGTGGCAAGGAGTTAAGTGGGTGAATTGGACTGATAGGGTTACTCTGGAGGTTGGCATAAACCTGAACGGCCTGTTTTCCACGTGAGAGAAATGTTGAAGGTCAGTTGTTGCCAGTTAAAGAAAATGGAAGGAGTAGGAATTAATTTATGAGCAATCCAAATAATCTCGCTGGCTGTAATCAGTAGCCAATTTGCACAAGAACACAATGTAGATAGCAAGATTGGTTAGTTGAGTGATGTAGCAGCAGCAACCTAGCACCTAATATTAACAAGACCAAGGAATTGATTGTGGACATTAGGAAGGGGAAGTCAGGGGAACACACACCAATTCTCAACGAGAGATCAGCAGTGGAAAGGGTGAGCAGTTTCTAGTTCCTGAGTGTCAACATCTCTGAAGATGACGGCTCACTGGTATTTCATGAGGAGTTTGAGGAGATTTTGTATGACATCAAAGACTCTGGCAAATTTCTACAGATGTAAGTACCGTACAGAGGATTTTAACTGGGTGCATCACTGTCTGGCACAGGATGTGGAAACAGATGTAAAGGGTTGCAAACTGAGCCAGATACATCACGGGCACTAGTCTCACCACCATGGGCACTAGTCTCACCAACCTGGAGGAGCACTTCCAACAGGTGATGCCTCAAGTGGGTGGAATCCATCATTAAAGACTCTCACCACCCAGGACATGCTTCTCATTACTACCATCAAGGAGGAGGTAGACCTGCCAGAACAACCATATTCAACATTCGAGGAATAGCTTCTTCCTTTCCACTGCAATATTTCTGAGTGATCCATGCACCCATAAGCACCACCTCACTATTTGCTCTCTTTTCGCACCACTTACTTACTTTTTATATATGTATTTCTCATTGTAACTTACAGCAAATTTTTAAATGCATTGCCACAAAGCAACAGTTTCACAACCTATGTCAGTGATAGTAAACATGATTCTGATTCTGAGATCCCACAAACAAGTTTGTCTACTTACAGTAATTGTGCTTTTACATTCTTACTCTGACAGGATGATCAGATATTCTCTTTTGAAGCAAAATAATGCATTGTTCATTAAGAAGCCTTATGCATTTTCAAGTACAAATGCTTTTTAACTTAAAAGTCAAAGTGAGTTTATTATGTCATACACACAAAGACAGGGACACACAAGTACAGTATAAAGAAAAATGCGCTTGCTGCAGCATCACAGGCACGTAGCATCAGATATGCAGCATTCTCAAAAAAAACATAAACATGAATTATGTCAACATAACCATTCTAGCTTCCTCACTCTTCCTCGGCCTCAGATATCAACTATTTATTCATTTCCACAGATGCTGCCTGACCTGAGTTCCACCAGCATTTTGTGTGTGTGTTGCTCTGGATTTTCCGAACCTGCAGAACCTCCTGTGTTTAACATCAATGAAACACAATTTTTACATGAAGGAACGCATGTAGAATGAAGTAAATCCATTGTGCAAGATGGTCCGAGTGCTGCTATGCTGAAGCCACGATTCAGTAATTGCAAATTGGCTCAGCTTGGCAGAGTAACTTAAGGAAGAAAGAAGTGTTTAGGATAAGAGCGAGTCATCGGCAGGTTCCAGGTCTGAGGTTCTGTGTAGGCGGGAGGCACAAGGTCCAGTGAACCCCTAGGTATGCGTATCAGTAAGGCTGGAGTTTGAGGCCCAGTGTTCAGGGTCCTCATTTGCCATCATCGGCGACCCTGGTGGTCAATGCCGAATGTCAAAGCCCAAAGGTCAATTGAAGGTCTGGAAGTCTGTGGAAACCTGGGATACAAGTCTCTGTGAATCCACTAGGGAAGTTGAAGCCCAGTGTCTGTGAATCTGAGTCCGCTGGAGGCCAAAGATGGCCTTTCCTGGTGCTGGGGAACTGTGTATGTGGATGGGGTAAGAGAGAGAGAGCAGATGGGAGGAAAAGGGGCTTGTTCTACTGCTAGTTTTTGCTGTTTGTTGTGTTCTTTGAGATGCAGTGTGGAATATGCTCTTATGGCCCTTAAAGCCATTCTGCCCAGCAATCCCCCCAATTTAATCCTAGCCTAATGACAGGACAATTTACAATGACCAATTAACCTACTAACTGGTACGTCATCGGACCGTGGGAGGAAACCGGAGCACCCAGAGAAAGCCCACGTGGTCACGGAGGTGAGTGTGCAAACTCCTTACAGGCAGCAGCGGGGATTGAACACAGGTCGCCTGTTCTGTAAGCGTTGTGCTGACCACTATGCAACTGTGCTGCCCGTTTTGTTATGTATTGTTCTGCTGAGCATTCTGCGCATCCTATGTTGGCGCTGGAACATCGCACTTTCGCTGGCTGCCCCCATCAGGCTGTGTTCCGTAAAGCAAACTACCTATTTCACTCTGCGTCTGATAAATAAATGAATCAGAAATCTGAAGAGATAAAGATCTCAGTTAGTGTTGTAAAATTTAAGTTAAAAGAAGAGAATGGGAGGTGGAGAATTTTTTTTCAGGAAATTCCAAGTTTAGCTCAACGTGTAATGAAAGCATGCTGCCAGAATTGGAACAAAGGGAATGGGAAATATTGGAGAGGCCAAAGATGGAGGAGTGCAGAGAATTTTGAAGGTGCATCATTGAAGATTACAACTAATGCCACTGGGAATTTGTTAGTGATTTCACAAATGATGTGGGAGTAATGAATTTTAAATAATTAACAACCCACCGCTCCATATTCTCTATCTATCATCGTGATTTACTCTAGCCTGCTGAAAGTACATGATTGATGATTCATGGATTTATATTGTTGGAGAAGATATGGAAAGAAATGCCTCAAGGAGTGCTGTGTAGAACTCTGTGCAATCATTCAAAAAGGGGGAGTATTCATACAAGCATGTGAAAATAAGATTAAGATAATGCCTTAAGATTATAACAAGAAAATATGTCCGTCGCCTAATTTGGTGTGAGAGGTTTAGATTCATTTCATTAACCATCATTCATAGACTTCTTTCCGTGCAATATGAGAATAGGCGGCATTTAAATATACAATTCCTAACATAAACTCTAACCAGTGCTTTGGCTTGCATATTAGTCAGACTTCAAAGACACTATGCATTCTGAAAACTGCCATTTGCAAAAGTTCCCTTCTGCAAATCACTTTCAGGCTATGAAAACGCACTTCACGGCCTCCCCCAGGTAGTTAATCTGATCAGCCATTCTCAATAGCCTTTCATCACCTCTATCGATTACCTTAGTTACTGCACTGCACTGCAGGCACACTAACTTTATTTTGCATGATTATTTATTCTTTATATTTGTTGAATGTTGTTTTGGTTGTGAGTCCTGCCAGCACGCCAGAGCAAATTCCTAATACATGTAAGTTGTATATGGTGAATAATATCCATAATGTTCCTGTATATTCTTTTCTTTAATCAATAGCTAATCCTGCGTAAAATGAATTGAAATACATGAAAATTTCTCAATTCCAGAGTTTGCCCTTGAGTTAATCTGACTCTATTCAGGAACCAGGATGAGATGGTTTCATTAAGAAATTGTGTCTAATAGCTGTATCTGATTTCAACAAATTTCATGTCATATGCTGGTGACAATAAACCTGATTCTGATTCTGAATCTGAATATGGCAGTGGCTATATTTCATTAGGAATTTGAGGAGATTTGGTTTGTCACCAAAGCCACTCACAAATTTCTACAGATATACCATGGAGAGCACTCTCACTAGCTGTATCACTGTCTGGTATGGGAGGTGGGAAGGCTGCTGCACAGGATCAAAGTAAACTGCAGAGAGTTGTAAGCCCAATCAACTTCATCATGAGCACCAGCCTCTGTAGTATCCAGGATATCTTCAAGGTGCGATGCCTCAAAAAGGCAGCATCCATCATTAAGGACCCCCATCACCCAGGACATGTCTTGTTCTCATTGCTACCATCAAGAAGGAGGTACAGAAGCATGAACAGACACACTCAACGATTCAGTTTCTCTCCTCTGCCATTCAATTACTCATTGTAACTCACCTATTCTTCTCCATTATTATTTATTTCAATGTAATGCCTCCACAAAGACAACAAATTTCATGACTTATGCAAGTGATATTAAACCTGATTCTGATTCTGCATGTCACTCATAGAAGCTATTTATGTATTTATTTTTATTCAGAGATACAGCACAATAATGGGCCTTTCGACCCAAAGTGTCCACATTGCCCAATTGCCCCCATGTAGCCAACTAACCCATACATCTTGGAATGCGTGGTTGGTGAGGAAAATGGTGCGTGATTGTTGGAGTGAGTGCTGGCTCGGAGTCGTATGGAGTGCCGTTTGATGTGATTAATGATGTGTGAATATTTTAACTGAGGGAGTGTGAATGTAGAGAAGCAGAAAGGTGGCTCTCCCTGCCCAGTCCATGTACAGGACCAACAACCTAGCCTCTCACTCACATGGTCTATCAGGATTTCTATGTTATTTTCAATTAAAATGGATACCTGCCCTCTCTCGCAACCTCTTTCTTCTCAGTGGTGGTCACAGTTGTCCGTTACTGCTTCCTGGCTATAAAGGAGGTGCCTTTTAAAGATATATGCCCTTCTGTCACTGGAGTATTAAATTGGGTGAGTCCTGTCTTTGCGTAAACTTTCTTCTGTAAGCTCTACTGACTCCTTTTCAGAGATCTTTTCACCACCCAACTGTTTCCAGTCCTGATGAAGGATCTCAGCTCAAAATATCAACTGGTTACATCTTCCATAAACAATGCCTGAGTTACTGAGTTCCTCCAGCATGACTTCCAGTAATTCCTCCCCTCTCCCCCTTCTCTCATTTTCCATTCCTCATTCTGGCTCCGCTCTTACCCCTTCTTTTCTCCTCACTTGCCCATCACCTCCATTTTTCTGATCTCCCATGGTCCATTCTCTTTCCTTATCAGATTCCTTCTTTAGCCCTTTACCATCTATCACCTCCCAGCTTCTCACTTTACCCTTCTTTCCCCACCCACCCCCTCCCCCACACCTGGCTTCCACCTATCACCTTCCAGCGTGTCCTCCTTTCACTCCCTCCCCTCCCACCTTCTTATTCTAGCTTCTTCTCCCTTTCTTTCCAGTCCTGATGAAGGTGGCGGAAGTTGCGGAGGATAATATGCTGGATCCGGAGGCTGGTGGGGTGGTAGGTGAGGACAAGGGGAACACGGTCCCTGTTGTGGTGACGGGAGGATGGGTTAAGGGCTGAAGTGTGGGAAGTGGAGGAGATGTGGGTGAGGACGTCTTTGATGACGCCAGAAGGGAAACCACGATCCTGAAAGAAAGAGGACATTTGAGAAGTCCTGGAATGGAAAGCTTCATCCTGAGAGCAGATGCGGTGGAGATGGAGGAACTGGGAATAGGGTATGGCGTTTTTGCATTGGGCAGGGTGGGAAGAGGTATAGTCAAGATAGTTATTGGAGTCAGTGGGTTTGTAGAAGATGTCAGTGGATAGTCTGTCTCCAGAGATGGAGACCAAGAGATCGAGAAAGGGGAGAGAAGTGTCCGAGATGGACCAAGTGAATTTAAGGGCTGGGTGAAAGTTAGAAGCAAAGTTGATGAAATTGACGAGCTCAGCACGGGTGCAGGAAGCAGCACCAATGTAGTGAAGGAAAAGTTGGGGAGTGGTGCCAGTATAGATTTGGAGCATAGACTGTTCCACATAACCCACAAAGAGGCAGGCATAGCTGGGGCCCATGCGAGTGCCCATGGCTACGTCCTTGATCTGGAGAAAGTGGGAAGAACCAAAGGAGAAGTTATTGAGAGTTAGAACAAGCTCTGCCAACCGGAGGAGTGTGATGGTGCTGGGGAACTGGTGGGGTCTGTTATCCAGAAGGTAGTGGAGGGCTTTGAGGCCTTCTTGATGGGGGGATGGAGGTGTATAAGGATTGAACATCCATGGTAAAAATGAAACGGTCGGGGCCGGGGAATTGGAAGTTATTGAAGAGGTGAAAGGCATGGGATGTATCCTGGATGTAGGTGGGGAGCGACTGAACTATGGGGGATAAAATGGAGTCCAGGTAGGCAGACACAAGTTTGGTGGGGCAGGAGCAGGCTGAAACTATGGGTCTGCCGGGACAGTCAGGCTTGTGGATCTTGGGGAGGAGGTAAAACCGAGCTGTGCAGGGTGTGGAAATTATGAGTTATTTGGCTGAGGGAGGAAGGTGTCCGGAGTTGATGAGGTAAAAGAGTTTTAGTGTTAAGAGGCTGCAGCTGGAGAGAAGGCATGAACACTCTGCAAACACAGTGGTCTGGATTTTGTTAAATAGAACCTCCCTAGTCCCTCCCTAACCCTGTCCTTGCTACTGAGTGTTGATGTCATGCATTATTTTCAGATGTTAGATTATTCTTGCTGCCAAGAGAACCTGGAGCCACAGGCGAGACTTGGAGAAATGAAGTGGGGTGGGGTGTGGAGGGGAGTTAACCAATAGACCTGAATCAGATCCAAGGGCCAGACCAACCAGGCCCACAAACTTCCTCAGGAGAAATTCCGACTGCTGGCAATGTCACACTCCCAGCATTGCTGTCTGCACAACTACCAAAGTTTCTTTGAACGCTTTCAAGATTCAAGATTGTTTAATGTCCAGTGCACAAGTGTAAAGGAGAATGAAATAGTTGTTACTATGGATCTGATGCTACTCAAAGAAACACAATAAGATAAAGAACATAATAAAAACACATTAAATATAAATACATAACTGATATACATACAGTAGAATAGTTATATGTCGATTAAGTGATGTTAGATACAAGAATACATATGGTGACTCTGATGGGAAATGGTGAAGTAGTGGTGGTTGTGGGTGTGGAGGGGTGGGTTAGTGAGTGGAGATGTTGATCGGCCTTACTGTTTGGGGAAAATAACTGTTTTAGAGTCTGGTGGTCCTGGCATGGATGCTACATAGTCCCAGACAATTTAAAAAAAATTTTAAAAAGATATTATACATGACAAAGAAGTGGAAAAAAATCTGAAAAATATTTTTTAAATTGAAGAAATAATGAAAACTATGTAATAACTTTTCAGCAAAAATATATTTTAAAAATTGTAGTTTACCTTCTGATATCATTCTTTCTCACATCTATAAAATAAACCTGAGTTTGTGGATAGTCGTGTGAATCACACTCCCACTCCAATCAGGTATAGATTAAAGATGAAGGATTAGCTTTATTTGTCACACGTACACCAAAACATTGAAACAAACAGTAATATGTGTCATTTCTGTCGGAGTTGTGCTGGGAGCGGTCTGCCAGTGTTAACAGTAGGACCCAAAAGCAGGTTTGCACAGGATGGTTACTGGGGAATCCCAGCAAATTGCAATACATAGAGTCATAGAACACTACAACACAGAAACAGGCCCTTGGGCCCATTTAGTCCATTCTGAACTATCAATCTGCCTGGTTCCATCGACCTGGACCCGGACCATAGCCCTCAATTCCCTTCCCATCCATGACTTTTTCTGAAACTGAGTCCACATCCAGCACTTCTACTTGCACTCATTCCACACCCTCACAACTTCTGAGTGAAGACGTTCGCATTCATGTTCCCTTAAACATCTCACTTTTCATACTGAACCCACGATCACTAATTCTCATCTCATCCAGACGCAGTGGAAACAACCTGTTTGTAATTATCCTATCTACTCCCCTCATAATTTTGTATTCCTCCATCAAATCTTCCCTCATTCTTCTATGCTCTCAGGAATAAAGTCCTAATCTATTCAGCCTTTCCCTATAACTCAGGTCCTCAAGCCCTGACAACATCCTTGTAAATTTTCTCTGCCCTCTTTCAATCTTTTTGATATCTTTCCTGTAGGTTTGTGACCAAAACTGCACACATTACTCCAAATTACGCCTCACCAATGTCTTATACAGTTTAAACATAACATCCCAACTCCTGTATTCAGAACATTGATTTATATAGATCAACGTAGCAAAAGATTTCTTTAAGACCCTTGTACTTTCAAGGAATTATGGATCTGTATTCCCAGATTCCTCTGTCCTACCACATTCCTCAGTCACCTACTGCTCACCATAGAAATACTTCCCAGGTTGGTCCTTCCAAACTGCAACACCTCATACCTGCCTGCATTAAATTCCATCTGCCATTTTTCCCACCTGGTCCAGATCCCACAGCAAGCTTTGACAGTTTTCCTCACTGTCCACTAAACCCCCAGTCTTGGTGTCATTCGTAAATTTCCTGATCCGGTTTACCACATGATTATTTACATTTTTGATAAACAATGAACCCAGCCCTGATCCCTGCAGTTCTTTCCCATCCAGCCCTTAAAAGGTATCAGAATCCCAGTCAATATGTGGAAAGTTAACATCACCTACTGTCACAATATGTCATATTCTTGCAACAATATGTGATATCTCTTCAAATTTGTTACTCTAAGTCCTGTGGACTGTTGGATAGTGTAACCCCATTAATGTGGTCATACCTTTCTTATTCATCAGTTCCACCCATAAAGCCTCACTAAACAAGTTCTCCAGTCTGTCCTGACTGAGCACTGCTGTGACATTTTCCTTGAGTAGCATCACCACCCCTTCCATTTTAATCTCTGTCACTCGATCGTCCCTAAAACAACAGAACCCCTGAACACACTGAGCTGCCAGTCCTGCCCCTCCTGCAACCAAGTATCACAAACAGCTGCAATGTCATAATTCCACACGCTGATCCGGATCCTAAGCTCATCCGCCTTTCCTACAATACTCCTTGCATTGAAATATACACAACTCAGAACATTAGTCCCACCATACTCAATCTAGGCTTGAAAGACATCTTTCACCAGAGTCTTTCCACTATCTGCTATGGCACTTCGGTTCTCCCCAGCAACTTCAATTTAAATGCTCCCCACCACCCTGTGCAGCACTATCAAACCTTCCCACAAGGATATTCATCCCCCTCCAGTTCAGGTGCAAACCATTCCTTCTGTATAGGACCCACCTTCCCTGGAAGAGAGCCCAATGATCCAAAATTCTGAAACCATCCTTGTAGAACCAATTCCTTAGCCATGCATTAAACTGTATGGTCTTTCTATTTCTGGCTTCAACTAGCATGTGGCATGGATATCAGTTCTGAGATCACATCCCTAAGGCCTTGTCCTTTAACCTAACTCCCTGAAAGCACTTTGTAGGGCTTGGGCCTTGACCTCCGGCTTTTCACCTTCCCACTTAAGAGTGACGTGAACCCGATCTGAAATGTCCCTGACCTTGGCACTTGAGAGGAAGCATACCATTCAGGAATCTCATTCTTGTTCACAGAACTTCCTGTCTGTTCTCTTAGCCGATGAATCCTCTATCTCTAGAATTTGCCTCTTCTCCCCCCTTGGTGAAATTCAGTGCCAGAGACTTGCCTTCTGTGGCTTTCCTCTGTCTGTTTTCTCCCTCCACTCCCCTCCCCCAACAGTATCCAAAGCTGTTTACTTTTTATTGAGGGGAATGACCACAGGAGTACTGGTTGGCTATCCCCTTTCCCCCTCCTGATGGTTACCTGTGTCCTGCACCTCAGATGTAACTACCCATCTGCATATTCTGTCAATTAACCCCTCAGACTCCCAAATGATCTGGGATTCATTGAGGTTTAGCACCAATCCCTTAACACCATAAGACAGAGGAGCAGAATGACGCCATTCAGCCCATTGCATCTGCACCACCATTCTATTATGGCTGATCCTGGATCCCACTCAATGCCATCCACCTGCCTTCACGGTCTGAAAGAAGCTGCAGCCCATTGAAATCCTTGCAGATGTAGTGGTCAGGGACACTGGAGGTCTCCCTGCCTCCTCACATCCCACAAAAGCACTCCACCATCATTCCTCCAATACCACACAGAGAAATCATCAGCAGACCTCTCCCTGTTGGTTCATTCATGCAGAAGTCTTGAACTTGCCACCACTATAATGGCATAACTTATGAAAATGTGGGAGATTTCTGGGGTGGAAAGAAGTAACTTCTATAATAACTATGGGATAGAATTGTAACCTTCCTAATGGCTCTCACTCAGCGATACCTTCTTCAGCTGTCATACCTACAACCCCAAGCATGCGTTTCCCACCCATCAACTGCAATGACTATGAGGAAGAAGTTTCTACAAGCACGCTGTGTGGACTAACAATTTGCCAATTCATGGAAAAGATGATTACTGAGCAACTGACTTTTATATATATATATATATGTGTGTGTGTGTGTGTGTGTGTGTGTGTGTGTGTGTGTGTGTGTGTGTGTGTGTGTGTGTGTGTGTGTGTGTGTGTGTGTGTGTGTGTGTGTGTGTGTGTGTGTGTGTATGTAAATCTCATATTACTTTTCCTAAATGCAAGATATAAGTCGCACACATATTTATATACAAAACACATATAGAACATGGTACAAAGAACAGCACAGACCCTTCACTCACAATGTCGTGCAAACGTCTTAACCTGTGCTAAAATCAATCTAACCCTTCCCTCCCGCATAGTCCTCCAGTTTTCTATTATGCATGGGCCTAGCTAAGAGTTTGCTAGCCATTTCCACCATGAGAAAATGTGTCTGGCTATATGATGTGTATTTGCCAAAAACTAAATCTGCAAGTTAAGTTATTTCTTGGACCGACTAATCATGCACTGCATATAGATCCAACTCGAATACAGGACTTACGAGCGAGTAAATGACTAGAAGGGCGCATCAATTAATAACTACAAAAAATCACTATTTATTCACTGTCTAGGATGATTGCAGATGTACCAGTTTGATTTTTTACTTGCTTGATTTTGAACCATGGAATATATTCAGGGTGCTGTTTCAGAAAGTCTCCTGAAAGGAAAAACCATGGAAGTTATTGACATTCACTTCACAGACGTGTGGTATGTGTGAAAAATGAAGAAGCATTTTTATGAGCATCGATTTTTGAATCAGGAAGGGTTATCATATTGCTAATTACAGTCTTTAGCAGGCTTTCACCTTTTCCATAGTATTCTGAAAAATCCAATTTGAAATTGATTGCCTGGTTCCAGTAACCTAAAGGGATATTTAAAATTCCAACAACGCTCTCACCTTTTGCCTGCAGTGTTAATCTGATACATTTTAAAATATCAGTCTTTACCTTTCACTTATATCACTTATTCTTTTTATCTGACTCTATCATAATACAAGGTCATATAATCTAGTTGGTTTAGTTCTCCTAGTAAGTAGTCTTTTAAACTAGCACAGTTAAGCAGTATTCCAGGAATTGAGCACATACACACAGTGGCCACTACATTAGGTACCCCTTTTACCTAATAAAGAGGCCACTGAGTGTTTGTTAATGATCTTCTGCTGCTGTAGCCCATCCACTTCATGGTTTGACATGTTGTGCATTCAGAGACGGTGTTCTACACACCACTGTTGTAACAAGTATTTATCTGAGTTACTGTTACCTTCCTGTCAGCTTGAAAGAGTCTGGCCATTCTCCTCTGACCTCCCTCACCGACGAGGCATTTTCACTCACAGAGCTGGTGCCCCCGGATGTTTAAAAAAAAATTTTCACACAATTCTCTGTAAACTCTAGAGACTGTTGTGTAGGAGATCAGCAGTTTCTCAGACGCTCAAACCACCCTCTCTGGCACCTGCAATCACATAGATCGCATTTCTTCCTCATTCTGATGTTTGGTGTGAACAACAACTGAACCTCTTGACTCTGTCGGCATGCTTTTATGCATTGAGTTGCTGCCACATAATTGACTAATTAGATATTTGAATTGTAAACTGGTGTACTTAATAAAGTGACATCTGAGTATAATTTAGGATTTGTGATACTGGGAGAAAGCTGCAGGATGTGAGATGCCATGTTTCTGAAGAGATAATCATATTTAGGTACTTAAGAATGCCTGTGAGGGATATTACAGATGATATGTTCTCCTCAGAGTGCACTACTTAGTGTATTACTACAGCATCTGGTAATTGGGAGCTGAATGTCCGAGGTTACACATTGTATTCAGAGGGATAGGAAGGTGGGCAGAGGGGGTGGCGGGGCTCTGCTGGTAAAGAATGGCATCGAATCAGTAGAAAGGTGTGACATAGGATTGGAAGATGTTGAATTTTTGTGGGCTCAGTTAAGAAACTGCAAGGGTAAAAGGACCCTGATGACAGTTATATACAGGCCCCCCAATAGTAGTTGGGATGTGGATCACAGTTTACAACGGGAAATAGAAAAGGTGTGTCAAAAGGGCAACATCATGATAGTCATGGGAGATTTCAACATACAGGTCAATTGGGAAAATCGGGTTGGAAATGGATCCCAATTTGTTGAATGCCTATGAGATGGCTTTTTAGGGCAGTTTGTCATTGGGCCTACTAGGGGGTTAGCTATACTGAATTGAGTGTTATGTAATGAGCTAGACGTGCTGAAAGAGCTTAAAGTAAAAGAACCCTTAGGAGCCAGTGATCACAATATGATTGAGTTCATCTTGAAATTTGATAGGGAGAATGTTAGATCTGACATAGCAGTATTTCAGTGGAGTAATGGAAATTACAGTGGTATGAGAGAGGAGATGGCCAAAGTAAATTGGAAGGAGATGCTGGCAGGAATGACAGCAGAGCAGCAACGCCATGGATTTCTAGGAAAATGAGGAAGGTGTGGGATAAATGTATTCCAAAAACACAGAAATACTCCAATGGCAAAATAGTACAACCGTCGCTGACAAAGGAAGTCAAAGCTAATGTAAAAGCAAAAGAGAGGGCAGGCAATAAAGCAAAAATTAGTGGGAAGATAGAGGATTGAGAAGCTTTTAGAACCCTACAGAGAGCAACTAAAAAATCATTAGGAGGGAAAAGATGAAATATGGACACAAGCTAGCAAACAATATTAACGTAGATAGTAAAAGCTTTTTCAAGTATGTAAAGAATAAAAAAGAGATGAGAGTGGATATAAGACCACTAGAAAATGAGGGCAGAGAAATAATAATGGAGGCCAAGGAGATGGCAGATAAACTAAAAGTGTATTTTACATCAGTCTTCGCTGTGGAAGACACTAGCAGTGTGCCAGACATTGAAGTGTGTGAGGAAAGAGCAGTTAGCACAGTTACTATTGCCAAGTTTTCAGGTGATACAAAGATTGGTGGAGGGGCAGGTAGTG
The DNA here is from genome assembly GCF_048418815.1 of Hemitrygon akajei. Taxonomy (NCBI): domain Eukaryota; kingdom Metazoa; phylum Chordata; class Chondrichthyes; order Myliobatiformes; family Dasyatidae; genus Hemitrygon; species Hemitrygon akajei. The sequence goes on from NC_133124.1 coordinate 126,736,040, forward strand.
TTGTGGAAACAAAGTAGGCTGCAGAAGGACTTAGACAGATTAGGAGAATGGGCAAGAAAGTGGCAAATGAAATACAATGTTGGAAAATGCATGGTCATGCACTCTGGTGGTAGAAATATATTAATAGACTATTTTCTAAATGGGGGAAAAAATCCAAAAATCTGAGATGCAAAGGGTCTTGGGAGTGGTGCAGAACACCCTAAGGTTAACTTGATGGTGAGGAAGGCAAATGCAAAGTTAGCATTCATTCTAAGAGGTCTGGAATACAAGAGCAAGGATGTGACGCTGAGGCTTTGTAAGACACTGGTGAGGTCTCACCTAGAGTATTGTGATCAGTTTTGGGCTCCTCATCTAAGAGAAAATGTGCTGGAATTGGAGAGGGTTCAGAGGAGGTTCACAAGGATTATTCCAGGAATGAAAGGGAACATTTGATGGCACTGTGTCTGTACTCACTGGAGTTCAGAAGGTTGATGGGGGATCTCATTGAAACGTTTTGAACGTTGATAGGCATAGACAGAGTGGAAAGGATGTTTCCCATGGTGGAGAAGTCTAGGACAAGAAGGCACAGCCTCAGGATAGAGAAATATCCATTTAAAACAGAGATTCAGAGAAGTTTCTTTAGCCAGAGAGTGGTGAATTTGTGGAATTTATTACCACAGGCAGCTGAGGAGGTCAGGTTGTTGGGTATATTTAAGGCAGAGCTTGATCAGTTCTTGAAAGCTATGGAGGGAAGGCTGGAGAGGGGCAAAAAAGGATCAGCCATGATTGAATGTCAGAGGAGACTTGATGGGCCAAATGGCCTAACTCTGCTCCCCTGTCTAATGGTCTGTGGATATTTCAGGTGCTATGGTTCTGTAATATAGCAGTGTTATGTTACAGAGTTACTGTAATTTAACTCTGCTGGATTACACTGCCTTGTAGGAGAAAGAATAGTGAGGGCTAATAATTAGTAAATACTGATGTGAATTGTGCCAGTAGAGACATGGCATGCAGCAGAGATGACACCCAAGTTTCAGGAACTTCACTAATGATGTTATATTGTGCACCCATTGTTCTAAAAGAAAATTGGAATTATTGCTAGACCTGTGGATAACCATTCTATTATGTAATCAGGACCTAGTCTGTAATGTAATTAAGTCTTCTTGTAGCCACCATTGTGTTACAAAAAATGTAGTTTTATTGGTAATCTTGTCAACTGAGAACGTAAAAGCTCTATCATGTTCATGCTCAAGTAAATCAGCTTTGACTGATGTCCTGGTGTGTACCAGCTCTTAATAAATCACCTGTTATTTCAAACACGGACTCCATGTGATCTTTTATTTTGCACCCACATTTGGCATAGTCAGCAGGATTTCTCCCCCCCCCCCACCCCCCACAACAGAGGGAGTAGAGGGTAGAAATTGTCACCGGTAGGTATGTCTGACCTTGCTGTATGTTGATTGCTTGCTGTGATACTGCAGGTAATTAGCCACAGTGGTGTAGCTAGCTGAGCCACTGACTTGCAGCTCCAGTGGCCTGGTACTGTCTCTGTGCGACTGGCACATTACTGTGAATGGTTGCTTTTAGTGCTCTGCTTCCTTGTTGCAAAGATGTGGGCTGATGGGTTAATCGGGCATTGTGAGTACATACAGAACTACGCAAAAGCTTTAGGTACATATATACAACTAGGGTGAATGTGGAGCAGAGAGTTGCTGGGAACAAAAGATGTTGGGAATGGCGAGGGTGGAACTCTGCATGAGGATTATGGAAGAGATGGCAGAAAGCAGTACCATGGCAGGGATTGGTGCAGATCCCGACACACCCAGCCCTGAGACACCAGGCAAAGTCATTTGATTCCAAACAGTTGGTTTATTGATCATTATAGAATGTCTGTCAGGTGCTTCTGCACCTTTTACCTTTTACCAATCATGATTCCCCTCTCCCTGCCCCCTTCCCAATCTCACTCCACAATGGAGAGTCATATCAGAATCAGGTTTATCAGCACTCACTTATGCCATGAAATTTGTTTTTTTGCAGCAGCAGCACTGTGCAAAACTTAAAATTACTACAGTACTCTGCAAGGGTCTTAGGCACCCTAGCTATCTAATGCATATGTGCCTAAGATATTTGCACAGTACTGTATATAGAGGAGAGACGGAATGATGAGGTGGGGAGAGGGTGGTGGAAGGGAGTTGGTAGGAATGCAAAGAAAGTAATTTGGGTTTGCTGTAGATGGTTGCTTGATAATTGGATTTGGACATGGAATCGTTTCCTGTGTTGCACATGATACCTAGATGCATATAAAAGAGCGAGAAACAAGCTGATGTTTGACCGACTTAAGATCTGAGCCAAATTGGAAACATCGGGAAAGGGCCAAATTGAGGCGGTGGGTCCTGGGTATGAGTGCTGTCAAAGCAGTAGGGTCCTGGTCCAAGATTGTGGAATGACCTAATGCTTGGCCGATTTAAGTGCCAGGCCAGATTGAAAAGGTTAGGGTGTTGGAGCCAGAGGAGTGGAACAGGCTAGTGTTCAGCTCATTGCTCTGCGAGGTTTACTTGTCTCTGCGCTGAACTGAGCCTGTGGCCTTTAACGATTGGGCTCCTGGATTGGTTGTGATTGACTTTATAGTTGTAGAATCATTTTCATGAACTTCAGTTCTGAATGTTTATTGGTTACTTTTATTGTTTGTGCGATCTGTTTTTTGGCACATTGGGTATTTGATGGTTTTCTTTTTTAATGGATTCTATTGGGTTTCATTGTTTTGTGGCTGCCTGTAAGGAGACACTCAAGGTTGTGTATAGTATACATACAGTACTTTGATAATAAATGTACTTTGTTATAATCATGAACTCTTCTTATCATGTTACTATTAACAAAAAAGCAGCAACCATATCAAGAACCCCACCATCCAGGCCATTTTCTCTTCTCTCTGCTACCACAACACGAGGGTGAGGAACAGGTATTACCCTACAGCCATCAGGCTCCTGAACCAGCGCGGAGAGCTTCATGCACCATAATACTGAATATAAACTGTGGTTCACTTTTAAGGACTCTACAACTCATGTTCTCAGTATTATTTATTTACTCATTTATTATTTTTTCTCAACTCAAGCTGGTAAAAGCTGAGGGATGCGCATAGCCAAGCACACTTATTTCCCAATTGTTAGGAACTTTTGGATTATTGTAGTGGTTTTTAGTATTGTGGCTTTGTGGAGATTTACATAAATATTACTGTGTAGGCCCAATTATTTAATGCTATAGTGCAGTGATTTTGTAATGATACCAGTTGTAGATATAACTATCGGGACAATGTATAACCTGAGCATATTCCATAGTCTTTCAATTTCCTCTTTTAATTGAGCATATTTCTATTGTGTTTCACTTATGATTTCTGTATGTTATGCATGTTTAGAATGGCTAATCTATTAAGTAAGTTGTCCTTGCTTGCTTTTCCTGTTTTATATCTGGACAGTTATTATGGATTGTCCTATCTGTAATAACTGATATCATTTGTAGGTCTCTGACTTCAAAACTAGATCAAGTTTGTATTTATAGTAAGGGATGGTCTCTTTTATGAGTTTGTATTTTAAAACAAGATTTTGGTGAATGACGTTTGCCACTTGATTGTGCCTGTGTGAGTAATCAGATTGAGTTAAACCGCTGCAGGATCCTGTAATGTGTTGGATTGTTTCTGGTTTCTCTAGACATTTTCTGCACTTATAGTCTTGAATGTGTTGGTCATTTATTATGTATTGTTGATATTTTTTGGTGTTAACTACCATATCCAGTATTGACACAAGGAACCCCTCTGTTTGTGGGAAGAGGTCTCTAACTCTGAGCAAGGCGCTTAACGCTTCCTTGTTGACATCTAGTCTGTTCAGATTGTGGAGCTGTCTTCCATGAAGGGTCATGATCTTCCATTTGTTAACCATTTCTTCTGTAGTGCTAACTTCTTTATTTTGTTGGGTTGTGCTTTCATTTAAGTTGAGTGGTGTGTACTTCTTATCAGAATTATATCTGCTCGTGTGAAGTGGTGAATCCTGTTTTCGTTGATGGAAGTATAGCCTTAGAAATTTTATATGATTTGTGTAATTCTTTTATGTCTGTCATTGTAATTATTTGTTTTCTTTGTTTGCCTTCTTTTGCATATTGTCAGTCTTTGTGTGTAGTTTTTCATTGATAATATTATATTTCTTTGTTCTATTGTGACCATCTGCAAGAAAATGAATCTCAGAGAATCTCAGAAAATGAATCTTATATATGGTAACACATATATAAATTCACTTTGAACTTTGAAGTCTTGTCACTTCTTTGTCTTAATCTATGTTCCACTGAACAACCATCAATAGATGTCTAAAACAGGATCTCTGATATTTAACTTTTTTAACATGTTTTATTAATTCGTCAGTGGAGAAACCATAGTTGATATCGAGGAAGTATAAGTACTGAATTTTAATCAAATATTATATCATGAATTGATATATTCACTCTTAAAGTACAACTTGATTGAATTAGAAAAAAAAAATTGACCATTTAATTTATTTGTCAGAATAAAATATTAAGTGCTCACAGTGCAGAGTGAAGCCACACACACAAAAGGTTACAGGAACTCAGTAAGGTAGGAAGAATTTGTGAAAATGAATAAAAGGTCGAATGAATGAACAATTTTGGGCAGAAACCCTTTATCAGGACTAAAAAGGAAGGGGGAAGATGCCAGAATAAAATGGTGGGGGAGGGGAATTAGGACAAGCTAGAACATGATTGGTGAAGCCAGATGGATGGGAAAGGTGAAGGGCCGCAGAAGAAGGAATCTGATAGGAGAGGATAGCGGACCATGGGAGAAAGGCAAGAAGGAGGGGTGATGATAGGCAGGTGAGGAGAAGAGACAGAAGGCCAGACTGAGGAATGGAAGAAGAGGGAAAGAGGAGGGGAAAAGAAAAAATAGAGAAAAAATACTAAAAGGAAAATCGATGTTCAGGCCATCAGATTGGAAGGTATGAGGAACATAAGGTGTTGCTCCCTCACCCATTCCACCCACCCTATTTGTGTTGGCAGAAGAGCTACCCCACTTTCAGCTCCTGATCTGTAGCCTTGTAAGTTAAGCTATTTCAAGCGCATATCCAAATCAGAATCAGGATCAGGTTTAATCTCACTGGCATAGGGCATGAAATTATTTATTTATTTGTTTCGAGATTTATTTGTGCAGAATAGGCCCAACTGGCCCTTCCAGCGACAGCGCCCAGCAACCCACCAATTTAACCCTAACCTAATCACAGGACAATTTACAATGAACCTATTAAATGGTATGTCTTTGGACTGTGGGAGGAAATCGGAGCATCTGGAAGAAACCCACGTGCATACAGGAAGGAGCGTACAAATTTTGCTTATGGAGGATGCCAGAATTAAACTCCAAACTCTGATGCCACGACCTAACATTTCCCTGACCACTTTATACAATCATTTATTAATTGTTCTGCGAATTCTTGACCCTTAACATCCATCCTGTTATCGGTGATTTATAAAACTTGAGTGTTGTCTGTTGAAAATATATTATTTAGTGGCATACACACAAACTGCTGGAGGAACTTAGCAGGTCATGCAGTGTATATGGAAAGGAATAAAGAACTGATATTTTGGGCCAAGACCCTTCATCGGGTCTGAAAAAGAAGGAGGAAGAATTCAAAATAAGAAGCAAAGGGAGTATAAGGACTATAAGCTAGAAGGTGATGAGTGAAACCAGGAGAGGGGAGAAGGTAGATGGGTGGGAGAGGGAGGATGAATTGAGAAGCTGAGGAGTGATAAATGGAAAAGCTAAAGGGTTGAAGAAGAAGGGATCTGAATGGATGGGAGAGTGGACCAGAGGGGAAACAGAAGGAGGAGTGGCACCAAAGGGAGGTGATAGGTAGGTAAAGAGAAGGGAAGAGCAAGAGGGAACCAGAATGGGGAATGGAATAAGAGAGAAAAGGGAGAGAGATGTATCATTCTAGTTACTTACTGTAGTTCTATAACTCCTGTCTAGTATCCATGGGGATTGTACAGAACAAACAATTCTGTCTCAGCCCTACACAATTTTCACTCTGTCTTTCTTGTCTGAAAGGACACAACCTTGGCCTGGTTAAGTTTGCACCCGCTAACCAATCCATTGGTGTTTTTCTGCAGACATCTATCACAAGACCAGCCTTTGTTCCATCTGCATAACGACTTTACATTTAAATCCTGAATTTTGAAGTGTACTATAAAAAGAGGAAAGGGCCTAAAACTGAGCACAACAAGACTCCAATGGAACAAATCTCTCCAGTTATTACAACTTTCTTTGGCCATTCTCATTTGAATCTAGAGCCAATATTTGATTCAAATTAGTATTTTTCTTGGATTCATGGATTTTCACTTTATTGACTGCTGCATAAGACTTCATTAAATAATTTAACTAAAACACACATAGACCATATCAAATGTAGCTTTCTCATTGGTATTCTTTTACCTACACAAAAAAGAAATTGAATCATTAATCACACTTTAACATCCTTTAGTGTTTTACCTTCTGACTATTCTTAATTAATCTTTGCTTTTCTAATTAATAATTTATACTACAACTTAAATTTATTTCTGTAATAGTTTCCTCAGTCTGGTATTAGTCTGCCTGGCCTGTAATTATATTGTCGATCTCTTGCTCCCTCTTTGTCAATCCTCTAGTCTTTGGGTGTTGTGAATTTATTATTTCTGTAATACTTGAGTAAATATATTGTTTGATTAAGCATTCTTTGTTGTTTACATAATTTATTATGGGCTGTATGTAAAAGTATGTGAATGGCATATGTTGTTCTGCCACCATGTCATATCCGTGAAACCCCCTGGTTTGCTTGGCTGTGTAAGTGTAGGGAAGACGCTGTCCAGTCCCACCAAACTCGTGAGATTAAGGGCTCTCCCACCCCAAACCCCAGTTTGTGTAGATGTTGTGAATTTGCTACCCTGTTCCAAATTAATAGAAACATAGAAACACAGAAAACCTACAGCACAATACAGGCCCTTCGGCCCACAAAGCTGTGCCAAGCATGTCCCTACCTTAGAATGACCTCGGCTTTACCCATAGCCCTCTGTTTTTCTAAGCTCCATGTAGCCATCCAGGAGTCTCTTAAAAGACCCAAAGACCCTATCGTTTCCGCCACCAGCAGCCCATTTCATGCACTCATCACTCTCTGCGTAAAAAACTTACTCCTAATATCTCCTCTGTACCTGATGCCACAAAATAACAGGTAGTACACTGCATACGATTAAATGAATTATATTTATGAATCTTAAATAAAAGGTTAGTAAAGAATAACAAAAAGAAAAGGGCCCTTTCTAATTAAACAGTCAAACGTGCACAAGTTGGAGCTCATCTTGAACTTCTCTGTCACTCACCTGCTGGGCCCTCGGTCAACATGAAAGCACACACCACCTTGCGAACGTCACTCACAAACCATCTCGAACAAACAGATCTCCCACTGGGTCGAATCCTACGATCGGTTCTCCTCAATGTCTTCTCTCCTCATCTCCCACGGAACAAAAGCCCCAAGCACACCTTCGTGTCCCTCACCAGAAAAAGCTTCCCTCAGATCTACCATCTTAATTGCATGGTACACATTCCTTATCATCCCTTCTCTTCAACAATAACCCAAACAGGCCGACAGCAGAACAGACTGTTCTTACAGAACTGCTAAATGAAATACTTGCAGCATAACAGTAAAGATGTGAACCAGACCATTACATGTGCGCACCTCGCTTAAAGTAAAAACAATGTTAGACATGTTATTCCCATCTCTGTGTTTTTCTTTTGGTTAGTTTTATGTTTTGGAGTTACAAAGCATATTGGTTACACAGAAAAGCATTAGAAAAAGTAACACACAATATGCTGGAGAAACTCAGCTAGACAAGCAGCACTTTTGAAGGGGAATGAACAGTAAACATTTTGGACCGAGACTCTACATTAGAACTAGAAAAAGCTGAGAGGTAACAGGTAGAAGAGGCAAAAGAGTGAAGAATCATGGAATAAAGGGAAGGAGTTGTGAACCAAAGCAAGACGATGGAAAGGTTGGGAGGACAGGGGAGGGGAAAAGATAGCATGAGGGAGCCATAGGAATGAGGATAAACAAAGGGATGTGTTACTAAAAGTTAGAGAAATCAATGTTGATGCTGTCAGGTTGGAGAGTACCAGGATGGAATGGGAGGTGTTGCTCCTCCAATCTGTATCTGGCCTTGTCATGGCAGTAGAGGAGGACATGAACAGGCCTGCTAATGTGGGTATGGGAAATGGAATTGAGATATTTGGCCACCAGGTGATCCTGTCAATTGTGGTTGAAGTAGCGATGGTCCTTCACCTGACTGCTGCAAGGTATCCTGACTTGTACGCTTAACTTACTGACCAGTGAAGGCAGGATGCCAGGTACCACCATATCCACTTGTATTGCCATTTTGTCCACTGGACTTACACCCCAAGATCTCTCTGTGCATTCTGTGGCTACGTTGTTAGGTAAACCTATACACTTGCTCCTTAATGCAAATATCTAATCAACCAATCATGTGGCAGCAACTCAATGCATAAAAGCATGCAGATATGATCAAGCGTTTTAGTTGTTGTTCAGACCAAACATCAGAATGGGGAAGAAATGTGATCTAAGAGACTTTGACCATGGAATGGTTGTTAGTGCCAGATGGGGTGGTTTGTTTATCTCTGAAACTGCTGATCTCCTGGGATTTTCACACACAACAGTCTCTAGAGTTTTCAGAGAATGATGTAAAAGGACAAAAAAAAACACATCCAAAAAAAACATTCTGTAGGCAAAAATATCTTATTAATGAGAGAGGTCAGAAGAGAATGGCCAGTCTGGCTCAAGCTGACAGGAAAGTGACCGTTACTCAAATAACCATGTGTTCCAACAGTTTTTTGCCGGCCGGTGGTGTAGTGGCATCAGCACCAGACTTCAAGGCGAATGGTCCCGGGTTCGAATCCGGCCGGCTCCTTGCCACCTGTGCTGGGCTGAGTGTCAAGCTAGCAACCCGGCCTTGTAAAAAAGCAGTGAAATGCTACAGAAACTGCAAAAAATGCCACCCGATGTGTGAAAGGCGTGAAAGGAACAACAAACAGCAGTGATGTGTAGAAGAGCATCTCTGAATGCGCAGCATGTTGAACCTTGAAGTGGATGCTACAGGGGGCACCTAATAAATTGGCATACAGTAAATGTATATCAAATGTAGGACCAACCATCAGAGCCATTGGTAGTGAGGGAGGGGTTCTGACTGCTTGTAGCGCCTCCCCCATTCATAATGTCCTGTGGCAGTTCACTGACATTCTTGATCCAGGCACCGAGGAGGGAATACATATGTCACTCTGGTATTATAGCGATATCTGGAGAAATGCCTGCAGTATAAAATGCCTTCAGTGTGGAACCTTGCAGGATAATTTTAAGCCAGAAGAAACTATTATTAATGTACTGTGTTACAAATTTGTTATTGTCATTTGCTGGTCTGCTGCACAGTACACCGTGTAAGCAGATTTTAATTTGCTATTTCAATAATGAGTTCCATGAGGGAAGCAGTGAAGTCTTCACTGATCTGCATCTTGATTAGTTCACAGAAAGAAGTAGTTAGCCATGCAAATTCATCATTTTTTGTCACCTGTGTTCCAGAATTCTGTGTTGACTATAAATTACCAATATCAGATGATATGAATGTGGGTACGATGAATTAGATTAATGTCTGGAATAGAAGAGTTCTGTACACGCTGGAAATCCATGCACAAATGCTGGATGAACTTAGCAGCAGTTCAGGCAGCATCTCTGGAGAGGAATAAACAGTCGATGTTTCGATCAATACCCTTTATCAGGCTAAATCCAGTCTTCCTTCAGTTTCTTCCCTCCTTTCTTTCACCGTCGCAATGAAAGGTTTCATACCTAAATGTCGACTGTTTATTCCTTTCCATAGATGCTGCCTGACTTGCTGAGCTCCTCCAGCATTTTTTTGTGTGTTAATGCCAGGAATGTAAGTTCTCTGTTGCAATGAACTCCACATACTGATAATATAGTCAGTGGTAAACTAGACATTATCAGTTTTGCTGTGTAGATGTGGAGCATTTTCAATTTGATTCTTTTTCCTTCAAAATGTCAACTAATTCTTTGAAAGGACAGAACACGACCATCGTTTATATGTATAATCATCCTTTAAGGCAACTGTTTGTACTTCTAAATTGGTCCATTGACCTTTCATTAAATTGGCTCTTTTTACCACTGACATACTTTGGAAATCTGCAGTGGCAACGCTAGAAGTAATTTTCAATGATTGTGATTATTCAAGAGAATAGCCGCAGATGTACAATTTGTACAACTAAAAACAGTTGGAGCAATTTTCCATTCACTTGGATCCAAATCTGAACACAGTCGTATCTGTAATTGATTTTTGACTTTGTGCTCTTGTGGAAAAATGATGTGAATTCATTAGCAGATGCCATGTTTCCAATTGAGATGAAAGGGAATTTGAAGTACTGAACTGCTGCAATGCACTCAGTGTTTTTGGCTATCATTGCTAGTTTCTATCTCATCCTAGACTTTGTCACCATTTGCAGTTGTTATTAAAAGCCATTATCTTTGCACTTTGTGATACCACAATGCTACTTGGGTGACGGAGTGGCGTAGGTGGGTGAAATGGTAGTGATGCACTTACGTGATGCACTCCCCAGCGATTTCCAATTGGAGTTCAATTCCCGCTGCTGTTCTGTAAGGAGTTTGTATGTTCTCTCTGTGACCGCATGGATTTCTTCTGGGTGCTGTGGTTTCCTCCCACTTTCTAATAACGTATGCTTTCGGTTAGTAAGTTGTGGGTATGCTATGTGGCTGGCACTTGGGGACTGCCCAGCAAAATTGTCACTGACTTGATTTTATGCAAACATCACATTTTACTATACACTTTAATGTAGATGACAAGGCAAATCTTTAGTCAAAGAAGGTCACTTCACTGCCTATACATTTATTTATTTATTAATTCTGCTGTTATTCATGACATATCCTGAATTTCTTCTGATGATAGCAGTCACCAGGAGATGACTTCCAATTAAATTTCACCACAGTCAAAAGACTGACATATTCTAATAAGCAAAAGAAAGTCTGCAGATGCTGGAAATCCAAAGGAATCCAAACGATGGTCATGTTCACATAAAATGCTGGAGGAACTCAGCATGTTAAACAGTATCTATGGGAAAAGAGTACACAGTTAATATTTTGGGCCAAGACCCTTCTTCAGAACTGAGAAGGAAGGGAGAAGGCGCCAAAATAAAATGGTGGGGAGGAGGGAAGGAGGCTAACTGGAAGGTGAGAGGTAAAACCTCTCCTGAAGATATCTCTGTGATCAGGAATTCAGATTTATGATTCACGTGGCACAATTTCCACTCCAGATTTGTTGTTTATCTTGCAAAGTTGGACCCTTGCTCCTTTTCTCAACAAAAAATGACCCTTAATTTCTGCACTAAACAATGCAAAATTCTTGGAACTTGAGCAACACTCACTAAATGCTGGAGGAACTCAACAGGCCAGGTAGCATCCATGGAAGGGAATAAACAGTCAACGTTTCAAGTCCCGAGAGCTGATCAGCATAGCAAAAATGCGAGCCAACTGGCAGATCCAGGCTAGGATCTTTGATTTCAGTGTCAATACACTAAACTTACACAGGATTAATGAAGTAATTGTTAAGTTAACAACAGCTCAAATACAGAACAAGAATTCAGTATCTCACATTAATTGGGTGTTATAAGTTTCCCTGAAATAGTTTAATTCGGACTTTTTGAACCAAAGTTCAAGTTCAAAGTTCAGAAATAAATTTATTATCAAAATACGTAGCTGTCACCACGTACTATCTTAAGATTCATTTTCTTGCTGGCATTCAAAGAAGTACAACACACAAAGACTAACAAACACCAATGTGTAATATGACAAAATGTGCAAATACAAATAAATAAATGAATAATACTGAGAACCTAAGCTGTAGAGTGAAGTTATCCGTGCTGATTCAGAACCCCGATAGGTGAAGGGTAATAGCCCTTCCTGAGCATAGTGGTGTGGGACTTGAGGCTCCTGTTCCCAGCAGCAACAAGAATAGAGCATAGTGGGGTCCTAAATGATGGATACAATTTCCCACTCTAAAGTTCTCACACTGCAAAGTCAAAAGAATGTGTACATTGACCATTATATATTGATCATTAGATCCAGTCTTATGCTATATGGGAAGGATTCCTACAAAATTGATTTACGCGGACAGATGATAGTACACAGTGTGATGTCAGTAGTTCTAGTCAATATGTTCTTCGCATAGATTTCTCTTGGGCTTCAAAGTATTCAGTGGTGAGAAATGTATTTCATTAAATTTAGTTTTTCAGAAGTATAATAATCAAACTTCAAGGACTTAATCATATTCATGCTGCTTTTTAGAAGTCTGACAAGAATTACATGAAGATTTACGTTAATTTAAAGCAAGGTAATCAGATGTTTCGACTAGTTTTGGGATAAGCTCTTTGCACTTGCAGGAGCCACAATATATCTTGCAGTAGTGGTGGAGAAGAGCAAACGGAGATGTGGCAAGCCTCAAGCATCATCCATAGGACAGATTCACCACTTTAATGAGTAGCATGGGTGATAACAGGCCTTCATTTCTGCATTCTCTGCAGTGCCACTCAATTCCCTGCTCAACATCATAAATTATTTCCACCTTTCCATCAATTCTTTCCTATAAAAGTAACCTGGACTTTTGGATTGGAGTGTAGAAGTGTTATTTTTCTTGTGGTTTAACTTTCGTAATGTTGTTTGTATTTTATATAATTACCTATTTACATGTAATTGCTCAGAAAAGTTTCCAATAATTACAATACAGTTGCATCTGCATTTTCCTAGTTTACAGCAGCAGATGTCACTTGAATTTGGCTTTCTTATTGGTTAATTGTTATAAATGGAAGTTTGTTATCTCTGGACTGAGTTTGAGATGTCCACGACTGGTCTTCTTTGTTCTCTCTATGTTTCTTCTTTTTGTTCTTCTTTGCTCTTGTAACACTTAATAAAATGATTGTAAGCAACAATTTTTATGCCTGAGTCTTGACTTCCAAAGAAACTTTGGATCGCAGAAGCATCATAATCCAGCGTGCTGTCAGTGGTGGGTAGAGCTGAGCCCATGATGGACTGGACTGTATCCATTACTCTCTACAGCCTCTTTCATTCCAGTCCATTGGAACTGCAGTACCAGGCCATGATGCAGCCAACGGGGGATACTTTTGATAGTGCATATGCAGAAGTTTCTTAGAGTAGGTTCATTGAGTGGCATTAAAAGCAGTCAAGTCAAATGAGAAATAATAATTGCTAAAAATTGAGGGAGAGAGAGGGAAGACTAGTTCTGCCATTTGGTAGGATCAAGCATAATATGTACATATGTCAGAGCCTTGAATTTAGTAATTCTATGGAATCTTGTTTGTCGGTATAAGTGATACATCTCACAAATCTCATTTCAGGCTTGGAAATCTGCCAAGAGTTGGTTCCTAAGATATAGGAAGTGCTCCGTGTTTTCCAGTGTTTCACCGTAGGAGGGCCGTGAGGTGCAGACGGAGCAAGCTGGAAAAGGACGTTTGTCTTATGGATGTGCGGGTGTCCATAAGTCAAGCATTCATAATTCACATTCCAGTCTTGGTCTGTAATGGAAATTGGAGACAATCCTTATGAGGAAGCAGGGTTGCATATTCCATCAATCCCATATGCATGGTGACCGGCTCTCTGAATGATTCCTGGAATCAGCACGTTATCAGTGAAAAACCTGCCATAAAGTAGCTCAGTGGTGGGCAAGCAAGACCTCCAAGCTGAACTGAGCAATGGCATAGCACTGAATTCAGATTAGTGCATACCAATATAAAGGTAATTGAAGGGTGAGAGTTGGTGGACGGACACTTTATAGAGATGGTTTTGGCCTGACACCTTTATGGCAAATATTAGTCTTCACTTGACACCATGTGTCTAGGTCATACTGCCTGGATTATCAAGCATGTCTTATGAGGAACTGTTGAGCATGCTAGGACTTCTCTCTTTAGAGCAAAGGAGGATGAGAGGCGACTTGAAGAGGTGTACAACATATTAAGAGGCATAGATTGAGTCGTGAGAGGAACGCCCTGCCATGAATGGCGGTGGAAACAGATACATTAGGAGCATTTAAGAAATTCTTAGATAGGCACATGGATGATAGAAAAATGGAGGGTTATGTAGGAGGGAAGGGTTAGATTGATCTTAGAGTAAGTTAAAAGATCGACACACCATTGTGGGCCAAAGGGCCTGTACTGTGCCCTACATTCCATGTTCTATGAGGTATCAGGCAATGCAAATGGAATGAACTTTGTACACCCATTAGTGAACATCCCCACTTTGGACATCATGCTGGAAAGAAATGCATCGTAAACACAAACCATTCGGCAGATTCTGGAGATGATAGAGGAACTTGGTGGACCAGGCAGCATCCGTGGAGAAGAATAAACAGCTGACATTTCTAGCTGAGAACCTTCACCTTCTTATGTCATCTCTGAACATCAAAGATGACTTTGTTTCCAATTAGGTCTTATAGAAACCAACGTGGCTGATGAGCCCAATGTGAGAACGGCAGACTCCTCCACTGCGGGTGGCGGATGGGGGCAGGTGAGCTGTTATTTTGTGAAACAGTATGCACCTTCTGATTAGGCTGTCTCCTGTATATTTCAAGTTCAAGTTTATTGTCATCTAACTGTACATATATACAACCAAACGAAACAACGTTCCTCCAGACCATGGTACATCCACAACATATATATCCCACACAGCACATAAAACAAAATATTACCACAAATAAGTTAATAAAATATTACTCAAAAATGCATGAGAAGTGCACAGCAAAGGTAAACAGTGAGCAGTCCTAGTGACGAGACCTTGGTGGCGGCAGGGCATAATTCCGTGATTCTCAATTCCATCCCAAGAGATGCTGCTTCACTTTGATGAGTCATGGACCAAAATTTCCCTGGAATCAGTAGTCCAAAGTTCAAAGTTCAAAATAACTTTATTATCAAAGTGCATACATGTCACCATATACTACCTGAGTTTCATTTTCTTGAGGGCATTCGCCGTAAATACAAAGAAAAACAATAGGTGCAAACAACTACACACAAACAAAGATGGACAAACAACCTTTGTGCAAAAGACAACAAACTGTGCAAATACAAGAAGAAAAGCAAAACAATAAATCATGTTTATACAAACAAGCGTAGCACTTAAAAAGCCGGCCCATGCCCTCTTTTGGCCTTTCTGACCATAATGTTAATCCCAGCATACGAACTACTGTTGAATGAGAATGGAGAAGCCAGTCTAGGGGACCATCACTGTATGGCCTAATGAGGCTTAACAGGCAGATATTCAAGGAGACCACCACAAACTGAGAATTCACAGACCTCGAGGAATATGCATCATCTGTCATCGGCTACATCAGTAAGTTTGTAGACGACTTTGGTACCTCAACGCAGTCGTCCCACAGCTCAACCAGAAGTCCTGGCTAAATGAGGTAGGCTCCCTATTAAAGACCTGGATCACAGCCTTCAAGTCTGACAACTGAACAGCTCTCAGAGCAACCCGGAGAAAGCTCATCTAAGGTGTCAACAGGGCAGAGACCATCTAGGCATAAAAATTATGATTCCCTGTATGTGGCTGGCCATCACAGCATTACTGACTAGGCAAGGAAAAGCAACACCAATGGTACCAGTGACACCTCTCTCCCTGACACTCCAAGCAACTTTTACTCATGCTCTGAGGTATGCAACACAATCCCATCCACGAAAGCTACCCCACTCCCAAGTAGAAGCCACTGCCTGTAACAGCAGCACTCGTGAGAAGGACTCTTCAGAGAGTCAACCCAGGCCAGACAACATCCCAGATCAAGTATTCAGGGAGTGTGCACACCAGCAAACTGACGCCTTCACAGATATCTTCAACACTTCACTCTTCCAGGCTGCAATCCCCACACGTTTCAAATTAGCCCCATCATCCCTGTGCCAAAGAACTCTACACACTCTCAGCAATAATCAAGTGCTTTGAATGCTGATAATGGCAAATATCAAAAGGTTAATTCCTGCCACACTGGACACTCACCAATATGCTTCCAATAAGAAATATATATAAGAATGAAATTGAATAAGTCATGCAAAAAGAGGTCAAAATAGTGTGGTAGTGTTCATGGGTTCTTTGTCTGTCAGAAATATGATGGCAGAGGAGAATTAGTTGTTCCTGAAATGTTGAGTGTGTGTCTTCAGGCTTCTGTACTTCTTCCCTGATTCTGGCAATGAGAAGAGGGTGTGTCTTGGGTGATGGGGATGCTGACTGACAAATGCCACCTTTTTTGAGGCATCGCCTTTTAAAGATGTCTTTGATGCTGGGGAAGGCTAGCACCCATGATGGAGCTGGCTGAGTTGGCAACCTTCTGCAGCTTTTTCCGATCCTGTGCAATGGCCCTTGCATAGTAGACTGTGATGCAACCAGTTAGAATGCTCACCATGGTAATCCCCAGTGGAGAGTAGATATCAGGAGAAGCTTCTAATAGAGTGGTGAAAATGTGAAATTTGCTACAGTGAGATGTGTTGACAGAGTGAGCTGACAAACCTCATGTGGAGCATAGGTACCACTATTGACTTAATGGGATGAATACTAAAGTCCTGTGCTGTAAATTTCATTTGTTCTCTCTGTCTCTGTTAATGATTCATCTTTTGTGGCTTTCTGATGCCCTGATTGCTACAGTTGTAAAGTCAATAATATGGTGGTACATGAGTGAAGGCACTGTCATGCATTCCAGAGCATTTTCAATCAAATTGCTAGTAATTCTTGGGAAATTAATATTGTTATTGGTCTTGGCATGGGATGAAACATTTGATGTGTTTCTTAACTGGATGTGGAGAGTCCTAAAAAAATTTCCTCTATATTTTTGTGTCAGGAATTGTAGAGGCCGTTTGACACAAGCACAGAGAAGCTGAGGCAATTTAATTGTGAGGGTTCACTTTAATAATAAACTGCAAAATAACAAACCTAAAGGGGCCTCTAAACAAGAGAGTCTGGTACTCAACAACAAAGTTAGAGAAGACTAGGAGCATCTAACTGGTTGAGGCTGACTACTTTGTGTGAGAGGACAAGGTCTATGGATGACAGCTGGGTTTAAATAGGTTGCAGGTAATGAGTGTAAAATGCATGGCAAGTAAGTACATTTAACTGGGTGGAGACTGGGAAGTGCCTGCCTGTGCAGGCCTGATACAAATTACTTTTGGCCTACGGCAAAGAAGCTAAGGGCAGGGATAGTTTACACTGCTGCATGCAGAGTATGACCATCTGGCCCTGCAGATAGCTTGTCATTCTGAAGGAAGCTACAGGAGTCTTTCTGAAGAAACAGCATTTCCTTGTGCACTAGTCCTTAGACAAAACCTGGAAACTCACCGCAGGCTGGTGCTCCCTATGGCTGGCTTAATTGTTTCTTTGCAGAATTGGTCTAAGTGTTTGTCTAGAAATTCTGTCTCATCATTGCCATTGAAAATTTGTTCTTATTGATGAATGTAACATATAAATATGCAATGCCCAATATGACATATTTTACTATATCAGGAAAGCTATGTATTTATGTGTTTTGTTAAAATATCATATGAAACAATGACTTCTGCTGTATAAAGGTATTATACAAGCTTAGAAGATCAATCAATAAGCACAATATATATGTGAAAGCATAATGTACATGTCCCAGAGGTTTTAAATACACATTTATATTGTTTATAACGGTATTACAATAGTACTTAACCAACAGACAATTTTCGTGGAATTAGCTCAGAAATAACATCATTCTTTATTCACTTAGGTTTAAGAATTCCAAATTTATTGTTTTCATACATAAACAGGATATAATTGCCATGAAAATTAGCCTTATGCAGCAGCGGCACAGTACATCATAAGACAAGGGCAAACATGAGTTAACATAAATTAACATAAATTATGTTATTCAGCATCTTGCAAAAATAAAAACATTTTGGCATTTTCTGCACACTCTTTTAGATTAGAAGAAATACAAGCAGTGGTAACCTCTTCCATTTTGTATCAAGCATAAGGTGAAACGCAAATACTTTTACCTTCTAAGTTGGTTCAGTACTTTCAAAGGAACAAGAGCCATGAGGTAATGTTGCTGCTCTATTAAAAGCTGGTTAGAACACACTCGGAATATAGTGTTCAGTTTTGGTCACCTCATGAAAGGAAGGATGTATAAGCTTTAGAGGAAGTGCAGAAGATGTTTACCAAAATGCTGCATGGATTAGAGAGGATGTCTTATGAAGATTGGTTGAGTAAGGTAAGGCTTTCTCTTTGGAGTGAAGGAGGTTGAGAAGTGACTTGTTAGAAAAATACAAGATGATAGGAGACATAGATAGAGCTGAAAGCCAGAGACTTTTTCATGGGGGGAAGTGGCTAATACAAGGAGACATAATTTCTAAGTAATTGGGGGGAAATTATCGGGGCGGTGTGTCACAGATAAGTTTCTTGCACAGAGAGTAGTGAGTGAGTGAATGCGGTGCCAGGAGTGCTGATAGAGGCAGAAATGCTAGAGACATCTAGGAAACTCTTAGATATGCACATGAATGATAGAAAAATGGAAGGCTAGATGGGAGGGAATAGTTAGATTGATCTTAGAGTAGGTCAAAAGATTGGCACAGCATCATGGGATGATACCCCAGTCATTATTTTAAAACTTATTTACAAGAAGCCTTAGATGTACCTATCCGCTGAAATAGAAACTGGCAGAGGGTTGGTGGCAGGTTACATTTCTCTAAGTTTTGCATTGTCACCCTAAATAAAACACGCAGGAAGAGGTGCACCAATTAGAAAATAAAAGACAATTTGGATCTTCCGCCAGAAGATTGACATGGGTATTTACAAATTTTCTTGGTTGTCTATGGGTCATGGAGCCACACCTTAAGTAACTGCCTCAGATGTAGTTCAGGAAGCTCCAAGCTTGTGTGCAGAGATTTCATAAAAGTTTATTTATTGTCCTGATGAAGGGTCTCAGTCCAAAAAGTCAAATGTTCATTCCTCTCCATGGATGCTGCCTGACCTGCTGAGTTCTTCCAGCACTTTGTGTTTGTATCTGGTATTTATTGAGGGTCTTGCAAATTGTATTAAATTATTTGCACTATATGCAGAACTACATGACTGTAATTTTGTTTTGTTTTTCTAAAAACTATCCAGTTCATTATTTCTAATTATAGATAAATTATACTTGAGGTTTGATAAAGGGCCCAAAGTATTGACTGTTTATTCCTCTCTGTAGATGGTCGCTGAGTTTCTTTATTTTATTTAGAGATATAGCACGATAACAGGCCCTTCTGGCCCAACGAGCCCTCACCATCCGATCACACCCATGTAATCAATTAACCTTCTAATCCATACGTGTTTGCAAAGTGAGGGAAAACTGGAGCACCCGGAGGAAACACACACTGTCAAAGGGAGAATGTACAAACTACATATAGCCAGCGGTGGGAATCGAACCCAGGTCACTGACAATGTAATCTTCTGCTTCTTCTCCAGCCCATCACCCCTATTGGGGCATAGGCTGCCAACAGCAGCTCAGCAGAGTCAGTCTTCTGTCACGGGCCAGTCTTTCAAGCCGTACCCTGTTGTAGTCCATCTTCTTGGTGCATTCTTTCTCTCCCTTGGATGAGGTTCTTGGAGCTTCTGTTGGTCTTCCTGTAGCTCCGTATTTTGCAGAATGAGGATGCTAGCCCCATGCCAGACCTCCTTCTTTCACAGCTGGGCTTGAAGCTGTCCATGACGGAGCTAAGCGCTATGCTACTGAGTCCATCTACCATTTTGCCTGTGTTGCTCCACGTTATACTCAAGATTCTTGTTAAATGCAAGTGAAATTTGCTGAACTTGTAAACCACACGTTCATGAAAAACTTTCTTTACTTGCATGACTCAATGAGTTGAGCTCAGCAGATCTTTATTCCAGGAGTATTACAAACATTATCACACGCGGTAGACCGAGTAGCCAGTGTAGTCTTCCTGTACTCCTAGCATGATTTCTGGGCCTTGTTGTAATGGTTGTCATCATTCTCTCTGTAAAGCTCAACCAAGAGCAATGCAGGCAGACGTGGACTGTATTTTCCTAGAGGTGCCGGTGGGTGGGTGGGGACATTTCTGGGGCAAAATGGTCTAGGTCCTGGGAATTTACAAGGGGAGTTGATTGTTCATGAACCCCATGACTGTGTGGGTTTCGTTTGGGTGCTCTGGATTCCTCCCACATTCTGAAAATGTAAGGGTTAGGGTTAGTGCGTTGTGAGCATGTTATGTGGGTGTCAGGCATGACCACCCTTGCAGGCTGCCCAACACAGTCCTCACTGATTTGAATTGATGCAAATGACATATTTCGCTGTATGTTTCAATGTTTTGATGTGCATGTGACAAAAAAGCTAATCTTCATCCTCAAATTTATCCATTAAAAGACTCAACAACCTCAACCCCTCTCCTCAATAATCCCAACCTTCGGGCCACGCCCCTACCCCCGACTCTTCACTACCTGCAAGGGTTGACCTAGCTTTGATCATCATCTTTGTGTATACTACCACTCCCTGTCTCGTGAACTTCCACAGACCCTTCCCAACCCTACTTTCAGCCGGCCTGTGCCCTTGTGAACTCCCACAGACCCTCCCCCACCCCCATGCCCACCTGCCTCTGCCCATCTGTTCTACCACCTTCTGATTGTTCTACCCCACAACCTCACAGAATGAGATGTGCCTGATGAACCCTTGCTTCTAATAATTCCCAATCATCCCACAAAATCAGCTCCCTCGCAATCACACTAAGTTCCAGACTCCAATGGCAATACACCAACTCGGTACTTTCAAGGTTTCACTTTTGAAGGCCTCCCAATTACAGGCATCCCTTTGCCAGAAGACAACCTGTCCCAAGCCACACTTGCCAGATGCTTTCCGATGCCATCAGGCTTGGCCTTTCTGCAATTTAGAATCTCAACAGGAGGACCATAGAGTATTACAGCAGAGAAACAGGCCCTTTGCCTATCTGGTCCATGCCGAACTACAGTGGTTTCCAGTTAATTGGGACACAGCAGTACATTTTGGCTTGATTAAGCAACTGCCCCAATTAGCCAACGTTTCTTAGAAGTAGTTAAAAAATATAAAAAAACAAATAACTGTTTAATTGACAAATTATTTATTTAAATGCAATACAGAACAAATTAGAAAATGATCAATACCACTACAATACTATAAATTTGTATTTCAGTTCCTATTACTTATAGATGGAGAAATTCATCCAGTGTATGCTGCCATCTTGTTTTGATTGGCTGTAAATGAACAAAGTCGGTGCAGATAGTGGACTGCCTTCATTGCCTTCCTGCATGAAGTGATGTCGTACTCCAACGATAAACTTCCTGGAATCTTGTGTAGTCACTAGTGCAAGTTCACTCGTGTCATCTTCATCACTTCCCTCGTCCTATTATTTCCCACTGCTTTGTTAATTGTCGTCTGTCGGCCCAGATGGATAACATAACACAAGTACACGCAACCGACACAATTTAAAAACTGTTCTCTGTCTGTGCATGGTGTACTGTCTAACAGTCACACAATTGCATGCATCTGACAGTAGTTAGGAACTGTTCCGCAACACTCCCTTGTCCCAGTTAAGCAGCACAGTGCCCCAGATTGACAGAGAACATCTCAGCTATTTTCTCAGTTAGTCTTTGTTCTTTAAGAGTTGTCCCAAATGAGCAGCTGCCCTGATTAACTGATAGTCTAATTTACTGGAATCCGCTGTATTAATCTGCCCAGTCGCATCGACCTGCACCTGGACCATAGCCCTGCATACACCCCCCAGTCGTGTACCCATCCAAACTTCTCTTGCAAGTTGAAATCATAGAGGCCATTCTTCTTCATAATGTAGTTCTGGTGATGCATGTGTGTTGACAATACAACTCTTCCCTCTTACAAGCTTCATTAAACCCCTGGACTTCATTTCCCACCTCTGGAACCAAAAGGTTACAGATTGTAAAGGGTGAATGGTGAAACTGCAAGTAGTCCACCCTATCTTATGGATGCGCTACAATTTCCCCGAAGGTGGCCGCTGATTCATCCACTGCTGAGCTGCGATGATAAGACCGGTGGACAGAGCTGTTTTTTTTCTGTTTTTCCTGTTTTTCCTGTTTTTTTTCTACAGTTATGGAAACCTAGCAAATGCAAGAAGTTAAGAAAGTGTAAATGGTAAAACAACAGATTTTTATAACTAAATAAACTTTATTCATGACAAAATATATTTACAAGATTGAAATATGTAATGCCTTTCATTCATAAAATGAATCCTTTAAATTGTTTAATACTTTAATTCTTTAAAAGAACTTTTAAAGTTCTTTAAAATACTTTTAATTCTTTAAAAGAATTTAAATTCTTTAATACATTCTTTAAAATGAATAGGACACTATTACAATAAATGAGGGCCTTCCTCTCCCAACCTGGCCCCTCCCTCTCCAGTAGTGGAAGAACCCTACACTGTGCTCCTTCTCCACCAAGCCCTCACCATGGCTGTACAGAGCTTCAGTGTGTCCCTCAGCACGTACTCCTGCAGCCTGGAACGGGCCAGTTGGCGGCATTCCTCCACGGGCATCCTGATGTGCTGTCAGACTAATAGTTTCGGGCAGGCAAAAAGGCGTCTTTCATCGAGTTGGTGATTTTCCAGCAGCACCTGATGTCAGTCTCTATGTGTCCCCGATCAGAGAGTCCTCTGTCGTGCAGCTGTTCAGAATCCTCTGGTTTGACTGCTTGCTAATGAGTCTTTCTTTGCTGTCTGCTCCCCACCGGCAGCACAGTGCTGCAGCTTGTAGAATGGCTGCCTCAGGGGTCTGCGTTCAGTCGTGATCTCCAGTGCACACAGTTTGCAAATTGCATATTCTCCCTGCGACAGTAACAGTTTCCTTGGAGTGCTCCACTCGCCTCTCCGATCCTGGTGTGTACACGAGTGTGAGCATCTTGTGAGAGTTGATGGGGTAATGGGGAGATTAAGTTCAGGTTTAGTAAGGATTGGTGTAAATGGGTGCTTGATTTAATTTATTTTTACTTAGGTATCTTTAAAAAGCTTCTTAGGTTCATAAGGATGGTTTTGGAGACAGAGGGGAGTTAGAGGCATGGACATGGGGTAATTAGAATCAGACTGGAATCTAAGTCTCTGCCCTGCGTTTGAAGGTCAGTGATGCGGACGTGGGACATCTGTGGTCAGATGTTGGATGTCAGGTCTGCCGAGTGTGGATGTGGGTTCCCCTGGAGTTGGAGTTACATGCAGGCAGGAGGAACGCATTCTGATGACCCCCTGGTTTTGCGGATTGGTGAGGACAGAGTTCAAGGCCCAGTGTTTGGGGACCTGTCATCAGCGATTCCGAAGTGTTCGGTGATTGGCGTGTCTTAAGATAGATGGCAAGGATCGACACCTGAGAATTGAATTAGAAATCCGGAAGTCAAGGCCCGTTGGCCGGAGCTGAGGCTGCGAATCTGTGCGAGTCCACTGGAAAAGTTGAAGCCCAATGTCTGCAAGCCCTGTTCTGAGTCCACTGGAAGCCTGTCCTGGAGTTAAAGGACCTTGTGTGTGTGTGTGTGGGTGGGTGGGAGGAATGGGACTGGCTATGCTGTGGTTGTTTTGTTGCTAGCAGTATTCTGGTGGTTGAACATTGTATGCATGTCTTGTTGGTGACTGAATGCATGTACACATGCAGGCTGTCCCCAGCACATTCTACAAACTGGGGATGTGCTGGGTTGGTAATGCTAACGATGCATTTCACTGCAGGTTTCAATGTACACGTGATAAATAAACTTTAATCATGAATCTAGAATTCCCAAAAACAAACCTCCACAAAGATCTGCTGGCTGAATTACGCGACGTCGGCTTGCTGAGGGGAACGGGCCTACAATCCTTGGACTTGCCTGATGTTGGGAGCCGGAGATGGAGATGGAGACGTCGAAAGCGATGTGCGAGGAAGCAGAAACGAGGCAAGTGGGCAGGGGTCCGTGCCAGGCTAAAAGCAAACCCTAGCCGGCCGGCTCTCCCATCCATTCTGTTCTCCAATGTCCGCTCCCTGGACAATAAAATGGACTACATCCAACTCCAACGTAATACTCGGCGGGAGTACAGAGTTTGCTCCGCGTATGTCTTCACAGAGACATGGCTCACTGATGGGATTTCAGACGCTGCCATCCAGCTAGACGGGCTAGCTTTGTTTCGTTTGGACAGAGATGCAGCTGTCTCCGAAGACTCGCGGCGGCGGTGTCTGTGTTTACATCCACACGGAATGGTGTAAGAACTCTGTGCTGGTTTCCAGACACTGTTCATCGCTAGTGGAGTTTGTGGCAGTTCGATGCAGACCATTTTATTTGCCACGGGAATTCACCTCTGTCCTTATATTCAGTGTCTACATTCCCCCCAGCGCTAATGCTAAGGAGGCGCTCTGTGAACTGTACGGGGCTATTAGTGAACTGCAGAACGCACATCCTGATGGTCTGTTTATTGTCACCGGTGATTTTAACCACGCGAACCTTAAGTCAGTGCTCCCCAAATTCCATCAATATGTGGACTTTGCAACGAGCGGGGAGAACGCATTGGACCTGGTTTACACAAACATCCCCGACGCTTACCGGGCAGAGCCCCACCCCTACCTCGGATACTCAGACCACATCTCTGTTATGCTAATCCCAGCATACAGACTGCTTGTCAGGCACTCCAGACCAGTTCAGAAGCAGGTGAAAACCTGGCCAGCAGGAGCCATCTCTGCTCTTCAAGACTGCTTTGAGAACACTGACTGGCACATGTTCAGGGAGGCTGCAACCGATGGCGACTCTACCAACTTAGAGGTGTACACAGCATCAGTGACCAGCTACATCAGCAAGTGCATTGATGATGTCACTCTGTCAAAGACCATCACTATACGCGCTAACCAGAAGCCACGGATGAGCGCAGAGGTGCGTGCGCTGCTGAGGTCCCGCGACTCCGACTTCAGAGCAGACGACAAGGCAGCTCTAACAACAGCAAGGGCCAAACTGTCCCGAGCCATCAGAGGGGTAAAGCGTGCACATGCCCAGCTAATCCACAGTTACTTCCAGGACAGCGGTGACACGTGGCACATGTGTAAGGGCATCCAGGACATCACCAATTACAAGACAACGTCACCTGACTGTGCAGGAGATGCCTCCCTCCCAAATGCGCTGAATAACTTCTACGCCCAGTTTGAGGCAGAAAATGATGTTGCGGCGAGGAATTCCACCCCTCCTGCGAATGACCAGGTGCTGTGTCTCTCCGTGGCCGACGTGAGAAGAACCCTGTGCAGGGTCAACCCACGGAAGGCTGCTGGACCAGACAACATCCCTGGTAGAGTGCTCAGAGGATGTGCAGACCAGCTAGCAGATGTTCTCACTGACATCTTCAACATCTCCCTGAGCAGCGCCACCATTCCAACGTGCTTCAAGGCCACCACCATCGTCCCTGTACTGAAGAAGTCTTCAGTGTCCTGCCTAAATGACTACCGTCCTGTTGCACTCACATTCATCATCATGAAGTGTTTCGAGAGGCTCGTCATGAGGCATATCAAGACCCTGCTGCCCCCCTCACTGGACCTCCTGCAGTTTGCGTACCGTCCCAACCGCTCAACAGATGATGCCATTGCCACCACCCTCCACCTGGCCCTAACCCACCTGGACAAAAAAGACACATACGTTCGGATGCTGTTCATAGACTTTAGTTCAGCATTCAACACAATCATCCCGCAGAAACTGATTGGAAAGCTGAGCCTACTGGGCCTGAACACCTCCCTCTGCAACTGGATCCTAGACTTCCTGACTGGGAGACCTCAGTCAGTCCGGATCGGGAGCAGCATCTCCAACACCATCACACTGAGCACGGGGGCTCCCCAGGGTTGCGTGCTCAATCCACTGCTGTTCACTCTGCTGACCCACGACTGTGCTGCAACACACAGCTCAAACCATATCATCAAGTTCGCCGATGACACAACCGTGGTGGGTCTCATCAGCAAGAACGACGAGTCAGCTTACAGAGAGGAGGTGCAGCAGCTAACGGACAGCAGAGCCAACAACCTGTCTCTTAATGTGAACAAAACAAAAGAGATGGTTGTTGACTTCAGGAGGGCACGGAGTGACCATTCTCCGCTGAACATCGACGGCTCCTCGGTAGAGATCGTAAAGAGCACCAAATTTCTTGGTATTCACCTGACAGAGAATCTCACCTGGTCCCTCAACACCAGCTCCATAGCAAAGAAAGCCCAGCAGCGTCTCTACTTTTTGCGAAAGCTGAGGAAAGTCCATCTCCCACCCCCCATCCTCATCACATTCTACAGGGGTTGTACTGAGAGCATCCTGAGCAACTGCATCACTGCCTGGTTTGGAAATTGCACCATCTCCAATCGCAAGACCCTGCAGCGGATAGTGAGGTCAGCTGAGAAGATCATCGGGGTCTCTCTTCCCGCCATCATGGACATTTACACTACATGCTACATCTGCAAAGGAAACAGCATTATGAAGGACCCCATGCACCCGTCATACAATCTCTTCTCCCTCCTGCCATCTGGGAGAAGGCTCCGAAGCATTTGGGCTCTCACGGCCAGACTATGTAACAGTTTCTTCCCCCAAGCTATCAGACTCCTCAATACCCGAAGCCTGGACTGACACCTTGCCCTACTCTCCTGTTTATTATTTACTGTAATGCCTGCACTGTTTTTGTGCACTTTATGCAGTCCAGTGTAGGTCTGTAGTCTAGTATAGCTTTCCCTGTGTTTTTTTTTTATTATGTAGTTCAGTCTAGTTTTTGTACTGTGTCATGTAATACCATGGTCCTGAAAAACGTTGTCTCATTTTTACTATGCACTGTACCAGCAGTTATGGTCGAAATGACAATAAAAGTTGACTTGACTTCACTTGACTTGACTTGACTAGAATCTTGGCTTGGATTTACAGGGTCAAAGGGCTTGTTTCTGTGCTGTAACGCTCCATGCCAATAACGCTTAGGAAGGTATTCCTCCTGGGTTTAATCCAGAGGGTTGGAATTCTTCAGATTTTAAATTGACCTTGGTGCAGAGAGGACATCAATAGCCCCTGATTTATTCCAACTTGTTTCAAAAGGTCATTTACAATGTCTACAATAAAGTGCACAGCAAGAGTCCAGCAGGAAGAGGCCGGTATACACTTAGTGGCTCTTCATTAGGTACCTTCTGTGGCCACTGGGCGTCAGTTTGTAGTCTTCTGCTGCTGTATCCCATCCACTTCAAGGCTTGATGTTTTGTGCATTCAGAGATGCTCTTCTATTGTAACATGTCGTTATTTCAATTACAATGGCACTTCCTTTCAGCCTGAACAATCTGTCCATTCTCCTTATTTGATTTTTTTTTTGTTTTTTGCATCATTCTCTGTAAACTCTGGAGACCGTTGTGCATGAGAATTCCAGGAGATCAGCTGTTCTTGAGATATTCAAAACACCCTGTCTGGATCCAACAATCATTTCACGGTCAAAGTCACTTAGATCACATTTTGTCTCCAGTCTGATGTTTGGTCTGAACAACAACTGCCCCTCTTGACCGTGTCTGCATGCTTTTACGCATTGAGTTGCTGCCAATCGACTGATTAGATATTTGCATCAACGAGCGGGTTTGCAGGTGTACAGGATAAAGCGGCCACTGAGTGCAAGTTTAAATGTAGATGTGATAAATAAATCTGAATCTGAAATAAAGCTTTATCTTTACAAAAACATGTCCTAACTGGTGATAGGAAAGGATCAGGTTATATCTCTCCAGGTTCTGAATTGGGGCACAATGCATTTATACCATCCTGCACTGTAGACACCCTGCAGCTGTGAAGGATTTCCAGAAAATCTGAGCTGAAGGTAGGCACAGTCTATCACTTACATCAACAGTTATCATTCATTTCTCATTTTCAGCGAGACATTGCCGCAAGGACACTCTTCCCCCCAAAAAATGACAATTGGCCAAGTCCATTTTTCATCATTGCCCATCCTTGTAAAAATCAGAACATTGTTCTTCATTGCGCACACACTGCCCAATACCTGTGGCATGATGAATTAATCTGAAGCTCAGGGTTTTCATGCTAGAAGCTCTTCCCATTTGCTGAGCTATCAAGAGCTCATCAAATACTGCAGTTAAGAACACTTCAGCTGGTGGATACTTAGCAGCAGAACATTATAAAAAGCCAGAGCTACTCAATGACGTGATAAGCCACTTGCATTTCTTATTGACTCAATGGAATATTTGAACAGCAGTAGTAAGTAGGTAGACCATAGATCAGCTTTATTGGTCACCTGTACCTTGAGGGAAATACCTTATTGGCATTAAATCAAATCAGTGAAGATTGCGCAGGAGGCAGACTGCAACATAGTGTGCCTATAACGCACTAACCCTAGCCTGAATATATCCTGACCTGTATGACTTTGGAATACTCCCTGACCGGTGCGTCTTTGGGAAGGAACTGGAGCACCTGGAGGAAACCCACGTGGCCGCAGGGAGCATACAAATTCCACCGCTGCCTGTAAGGAAATACTATCTTTTCACTTGATCACTTATTAGCCTTGTGGCTTCATTTGCAATGGCAACTGAATCACGAATACTGCAGCCTATTGGACTATCCGTTTATCCCGTTACAGTCCTAACTTCATACCTTGGCACACACACCTGGACTCTGTGCCCAAAGCCTGACTTTAGAATTGCACAATAATAATTCAAGATTCCAAATTCGTGTTTGTCTATCACATGTACGGAGAAGCACAGAGTGAAATGCACCATTTGTGTTAACAACCCACAGACTGGAGAGTGTGTTGGTGGTAGCCTGTAAGTGTCGCTACACTTTCTGGTGGCAGCACAGCATGCCCGTAATGCTTAGCAGAACAACACAGAACACAACAAAACACAATACAACAAGCAACCAAACAACAACAGCAAACAAGCCCCGTTCCTCCACCTACCCACAAACACAGTCCTTTTTTCTCAGCCTCCAGACTCCAGCTCTCGCTATAGGTAGGTGTTCCTTCAAAAAGTAAGATTTATACAATAACAGACATTTTTTTCAGACAAAAAAGGTGTGAGTTATGGCACGTTTTCTGAAGATCCACATCTGTCAGTGTAACTGTTAATTTGAGATTACCCTCATGTTTTCAAATTCACCGGTTGCTGGCTCTGCTGATGTGATTGCACTTAAAATGGCAGGTTTCTGTGCTATCTTCACTTGCAGGCTGTATTGCAGGCCTACCGTTTTAAGCCTTTGAACAATCTGCATGAGACAATCGTAATAGCCAATCAGAGGAAAGATCAAGGGGTGGGGGAGGGGAAGCAGTGGGGGTGGGATAGGCAAGCATCCAACTTCCGGTAATTCCCTCCCTCTTCCTTCCCCCATCCCACTTTCACTCTGCCTCCTCTTCCAGCTGCCTATCACCTCTCTCATGATTCTGCCTTCTTCTACTACCCATAGTGCTTTCCCCTTACATTCCTTCTTCTGCCTATCCCCTCCTTGCTTCCCCTCCCCCACCCCTTGATCTTTCCTCTGATTGGTTTTTCACCTGGTACTTTCTACCCTCCCCCCACCTTCTTTATAGGGCCCCTGCCCCCTCCCTCTTCAGTCTCTATGAAGGGTCTCGGCCCGAAAAGTTGACTGCTCATTTCAACGGATGCTGCCCAACCTGCTGAGTTCTTCCAGCGTGTTTGTATGGGGGATTCGTTTTGTTCTGTTGTTGCTGTGGTCTGTGGGGGCCTGGTTTGCTGCGTGTGACTAAACAGCAAGCGGTGACCTAGATGACTCCACATAGCCTGAGCCTGAGCCTGACCCTGCGGGCTGGCACCACACAGGTAGGCTCTTCTGAATGATCACAAGAATGGACAAGTGTTACAGCGTAATTGCTCAGACCGCACTTGGAATATGGTGAGGAGTTTTGAGTGTGCTGATGTTGGAGAGGTACCAGAGAATTGTCCCAGAAATGCAAGGATCAAGATAATGCAGCGCTTGATGGCTCTGGGCCTGTACTTACTGGAGTTTGGAGGAAAGAGGGAGAATCTCATTTAAACCCACTGAATATTGAAAGACCTAGATAGAGAGGATGTGGTGAGGAGGTTTCCTATGGTGGGGAAGTTTAGGACCAGAGGGCACAGCCTCAGAATAGAGGGACGTCTGTTTAGAACAGAGATGAGGAAGAATTTTTTTAGCCACAGGGAAAAGAATCTGTGGAATTCATTGTCATAGGCAGCTGCGGATTGAGTGTATTTAAACCAGAGGGTAATAGGCTCTTGATTAGTAATGGCACCAAAGGTTACGGGCAAGAGGCAGGAGAAAGGGGTTGAGAAGGATAATAGATCAGCCATGATGGAATGGCGGAGCAGACTCAATAGGCTAAATGGCCTACTTCTGCTCCTATGTGTTACATCTTATAGACTAAATGGATTTTTTATTCTTATGGAACATAGAATAAAATGTGACACACAAGATGGAAGTCACACAAACATCCTCTGGTATATTCGACTAATTTAGTTTGGTTAAACGAGGGCAGGGAGCTGCGAGTCAGAAGCATGAGCAGAAGATACGCTCCATCACATGAAATGGTTTCACTCAGTGGGTTCAAGAGCTGCGAGGTAATGTTGCAGCTCCATAAAACCCTGGTTAGACCACACTTGGAGTATTGTGTTCAGTTCCAGTTGCCTCATGATAGGAAGGATGGGGATGTGGAAGCTTTAGAGAGGATGCAGAGAAGATTACTAGGAAATTTCCTGGGGTAGAGAATAAGTCTTATGAACGAGCTCAACCCACACCCACATTCACCCAAATAGTACTCCAACCCTGGCGTAGGCTATCTTCAGCCTCCAGCAGATGCAGACTTGAGCTCTTTAGCTTCACCGGTAGACTTGCAGAGATACGCAAACTCGGGCTCTGGACAACGGGCTTTGACTTCCAAACTTCCAATTCAGCTCTCAGGCCTTGATCCTTGGTATGCTATACACATTATGTAAAACCACTGCCGTACCCTGTGCCCCACTGCTGGAAGGTCCACTTAGTTCTTTGTTCTGAGAAACCAATGCTGGCTTAGGATGCCCAGAACAAGCTTGCACCCTGATGGGCGTAGGACTACAAGTGGTGTGCCAGGGCTCTGTGGAAGAAGACAGGGATATGCTGCTGAGGATATTGGTTGAGAACCAGAGGTTGTTGGCACTACCACTAGACCCTCCAGTGCTGAGCAGAAAACAAGGTGTGCATGCAGTGATGTTCAGATCACAAGGCCATCAAAGTGGAGCACTGCACCCTGATACCAGCGCCACAGCCCAGCAGATCAGCAAGATGTTTTCTCTGGGAATCCGGCAGAGAGGTTTTGTCAGATCACCAAGAATCAGCTGATTGCATATTGACTGAGATTCACACTAAAGTATGCGTAAATGACATTTGGTTAAAGAGGTGGATTTTTAAAGTAAATCTTACAGCTGAAAAAGAATGGTTTCTGGAGAAAATTCTGAAGTTTTGGATTTGAACAGTTGGAGGGTTTGTTACTAGTGTTGGAGAAAGTGAAAATAGAGGAGGAAAGAGGGATTCAACATAGCTGTGATACTGAAAGAGTTAATGCAGATGGAGACAGAAAGGCAAAGGTGAGAACTTTTTAAAAAAAGGTGTGTTATTGGACCAGAAAATCGGTGAACAAACCATTGCTGATTAGGACATGGTACAAAATATTTTCTGATAATTTTTTTTTTTGCAAATGCTTCTGGAGTTTGATACTAGGAAGCCTCCCAGGAGATAATTGGAAAAGCTGAGTCTTGAAGCAGCAGAAATGCAATGAAATTAAATGCCTTTTGGATAACATTGTCATTGCAAATCAGGCACCAAAGACGGGAGCAGATCATATATGTCAATCTCAAGGCCCGTGGGCCAAATCTGGCCCGCGGTGGAATTATCTTTGGCCCGCGAGATAATATCTAATTACTATTAAAGCTGGCCCCAGTAATCGAAGCGCCTATGGCGTATGATACGACTAATGCTGAGTTTATTCAGGTACCAGGTTTTCAGGGTTTTTAGTGTTTATTCGGCAGTCTTGCTCGGCAGTCTTCTTCATAAGAAACGGAATTTGTAAAGTGAAACACTTTGTAGTTATAGCAGAGACTGAGACACATGAGAGCAGGCTGAAAAAACGGAGGCAACGAAAGCTGCGTTTGCACGCGTCCGACTGATCCGGCCCGCATGAAGCTGCATTTTGCTCAATCCGGCCCGTGACCTAACATTAAAGACATTTTCTGGGTGATTTGGTCTGTTTTATTTCATATCTGCCTCATCATGGGATACTCTAGAATCTTAATTTTTGCTAACTGTAAAGTACATTTAACCAGCTAGATGCCAGTAGGTTCTCCAAATGTTCTTCCTGTCAGTCAGATGGCACATCGAGGGACTGAGGCATGCTCAAGCCTATCATTATGTGCTTAGAGGCCAAAATTTGCTGGGTGACCGTGGCCCAGCAGGTTGTATTCATGACCTTGGCATCCGTGGAAGAATCTCCGACACAAAAGATTCTGCAGATGCTGGAAATCACACAAAATGAGGGAGGAACTCAGCAGATCAGGCAGCATCTATGAAGAAAAATGAACAGTTGACATTTCGGGACAAGACCTTTCATCCAGTCTCGGCCTAAAATGTCAACTATTCGTTCCCCTCTGTAGATACTACCTGTCAAGCCAAGTTCCTCCAGCATTTTGTGAGTGTGAAGGAATCACTTCTGTGTTGTACTCTAAGCTTCCTATATCGAAGTTGAAAGTAAATGTATTACCTTTAGATTTGTTTTCTTGCAGGCATTCACTGTGTAGCAAAAAAACAATCCAACAGAATCAATGAAATACAGCACACCAAAAAAAACTGACAAGCAGTCAGTATGCAAAAGAGAACAAATCATGCAAATACTAAAAAAACAAATCAATTAATCAATCAATAAATAATACTGAGAACATGAGTTGCAGAATCCTTGAAAGTGAGTCCCTAGGTTACAGAATCAGTTAGAGTTAAGGTGAGTGAGGTTATCAACACTGGTTCAAGAGGCTGATGGTTGGAGGGTAATAACTGTTCCTCAACATGTTGGTGTGGGACCCAAGGCATTCACAATGACAGCAGCAAGAAAAGAGCATGCCCTGGATGGTGGGGGTCCTTGATGTTGGATACTGCATTCTTGTGGCATCACTTGTTGTAGATGTGTTCAATGGTCCATGAGTATCGTACTTCACCCCACACACCGGGACCTTGTCTGTAATGATTACTTGCCCTCTGTCTGTTTTGCAGGCTGCCTTTAATGTGCAGTTTCTCCCTGAATCTGCAGGCTCAGGTGGTGAAATTACAATCTCTCCTAAAAGCATTATAAAGTACCTTGGTATAAACTGACGAGTTTTATGAGGTGCTCCAAGTTTCATGGACTCTGGCAATAATGATAGCTCATGAAAAATAGGCAGCTCTAAATGATCACTAATAGCCTTTCCATCAACTGTAAGACCTTGGTGATACATGGGCCTTCATGCAAGACAGAAAAAGCACAGGGACTGAACTCTCTGGAAAGTCAGGGATGGCATATCTTCCATTTGCCTCATTGTTCCATCATTACTGCTGTTTAAAAATACTGGCGGATATCAAACTGAAAGGCTTTCTCCCTGTAGAAATGTACAAAGCAAATAAAAACAACGGTCTGTTGATGTGACTTACTTACTGCCCGTTATGCCTAGGGGCATGTAGGGAAGCAACAAAGGTCCTCCACTCCTGTTTGTTCTGGGCTAGCTTCTGAACGGTAGCCCAGGTGTAGTTCAGGGTCATCAGCTCTCCCTCTACAGTCTGACGCCAGGTATTCTTGGGTCTTCCTCTTTTCCCCTTTCCTCTGGTGTCCAATGGAGGGCTATACGTGTGATGTTATCAGATTCCCTTCTAAGCACATGCCCGATCCAGCTCCATTGCCTTCTCATGAGGATGGTTTCAATGCTCTCTTGATGGCATTGAGCAAGTAGTTTGTCATTTGAGATGATGTTTGGCCAGAATATTCTTAAGATTCTTCTCCGGTTCTTTGTGTGGAAGACTGACAACTTAGTGGGGTCACTTCCTGTCATTCTCCGGCATTCTGATCCATAGAGGAGGGTAGAAAGAACACAGCTCTGATACAACTTTAGCTTGGTCTTCATGTTGTACTGTTGGGACCTCCATACGTTGCTGAGCATTCGGAAGGCATTTCTGGCCTTACTTAGATGGTTCTCGATGTCATTGTCTGCTCCTCCATCGTGTCTGACAGTGTTGCCCAGGTAGGTGATCTCCACAGTTGTAGAAAGGTCTTCTCCATTCACTTGGATTGTTGAGGGGTTTGAGATGTTCAAAGTCATCACCTCTGTTTTCTTCAGACTAATCTTCAGGCCAATCTACTGAGCAAAATCACTGAGGTGGGATGTTTTCTCTTGCATGTGCTGGTGGGTGTGGGAGACCAGAACCGGGTCATCAGCAAAGTCGAGGTCTTCCAATGCTGAGAAGAGGCTCCATCATATGCCTCTTCTCTGATCTTCAGTTGTTCGTCGCATCACCCAATCAATAGCAATGTTAAAGAGGAGTGCCGACATCACACATCCTTGTCTCAGTCCTGTCTTCACTTCAAAGCTGTAATCACTGTTTCAAACTCCACATTTAAAATTGGCATAAAAACTCTCAATGAGAAGAACTATCTGCTGTGGGATCCCATATATGTGTAGTATACGCCAAAGGCTGTCTTTGTGGATGCTATCGAAGGCTTTCTTAAAACCCATGAAGTTGATGTAGAGCTGTCTCTGCCACTCTGTACACTGCTTGATGATGTTACGCAGTGCAAATATCTGGTCAATGCATCCCCTACCTTTCTGAAATCCTGCCTGTTCCTTTCTGAGTTGTTGATCTACTGTGTCCGACATACATTGAATGATGATCTTTGCCAAGATCTTGCTTGGAATTGACAAAAGTGTGATACCATGCCAATTGCTACAATTTCTCAGGGTGCCTTTCTTTGGAATCTTCACAATGACTCCTTCTGACCAGTCATCCGGTATCTTCTTCCTTTCCCATATGGCTATTAAGAGTGGCAGGAGTATTTTGGCTGCAAGTTCTGGGCCTGCCTTGAGCAGTTCTGCACTGAGGTTATCTTGGCCAGGGGCTTTTCCATTTCTGAGAGATCTAATGGCTGCAATGATTTCTTATTTGGTTGGTGGTTCAACACTAATGTCAAGATCAACCTCTGTCTCTTGGATGTCAGCCTCTATTGTTGGCGGTGATCTGTTCAACACTTCACTGAAGTGCTCTGCTCATCGAGCTTCTTGTTCTGCTTCTGTTGTTAGAAGTCGCCCCTGCTTATCTGCGATCAGTGGTTCCTTGGTACTTGCCACAGACTATCTTGGTGACCTTGTTCACCTTTCCTTGTTCCCCTTTACTGGCTGCATCTTCTGCCTGATTTGCAAGGTTTTCCATAAACGCCCGTTTGTCTGCTCTCGTCTTCCTCTTCACTGTTTGGTTCACTTCCTGGTACTGCAATTTGTACCTTTCTTTCAGCCTATTAGATTTTGGTTCCATGACCTGCCTCTTTAGGGCTCTCCATTTTTTAATAGCTTGCCATGTATCCACTGTTATCCATTTCTTCCTTTTCTTTTGCTTAATTCCCAGGCAGGTTTCACTGGTTTTCAGGTAGGCTGTCTTAGCATGTTCCTACTTGGTGTTGACTCCGTATGTGTCCGGCTGTGTATAGTCTTCGGTATTTGCCAGTGCCTGAAAACAGTTCTTCAGCTGCATCACAAAAATACTCTTCACTTTGGGGTCCTGTAGTCTCTCAACATCAAACTGCTGTCTTCTCATCTTTCTAGTACCTGTTTTCCTCAGTTTCTCTTTGAGTACTGCTAACACAAGGTGGTGGTCGCTGCCGATATCAGCTCCCCTCTTTACCCTGACATCGAATAGTGAGCGTCTCCAGGTGCCGTTTATCATCAGGTGGTCTGTCTGGTTTCTAGCTCTTCCATTAGGGGAGTATCAAGTCAGCTTATGAATGTCTCTGTGTGGAAAGAGGGTCCCTCTAATAACGAGGTTGTAGCTGGTACAAAATTCTAGCAGCCTCTCTCCATTTTCATTCATGGTGCCACAGCCTTCTGTCCCCATGGCCCTGTCATAGCTTGTACTGTCATTTCCAACCTTCGCATTCATATCTCCCATCACAATCTTCAAATCATGTCTTGGTGTGTTTTCCAACTCGGCTTGTAATTGTTCATAGAACTTATCTTTAGCTTCTTCGTCACTGTCGTTTGTTGGAGCATAACATTGGATGATGTTTGTGTTAATCTGTTTCTCCTTCATTCTAATCTTGATGATTCTGCTATTGACAGGTTTCCACTCTATTAAACGTATCTCTGTTCCTTTCTTTAGGATGATAGTTACTCTGTCACAGTGTTGGTCATCATCCCTTCCTGAGTACAGCACTATTTCTCCAGTACTGGTCTTGATTCTCCTTGGTCCTGTCCATCTACTTTCACTTATTCCAAGGATATGTAGGTTGGAACGTCTCATCTCTGATGTAACCTGTGCAAGTTTTCCAGTCTCATACATTGCTCGCACATTCCAAAATCCTATCTTGGTCCGGCATTTGGCGTTCAGAGCTTCCGTCTTCCTGTCGGTGACTTCCTTTCAGCTTTCGCCACTGTGTATCTACCAATGACTCTGGCAGCCCATCACACCTTGGTTCCTTCTGTTGCTGTTTCGGAAACAAAAGTCTTTTTTCAGGACTGGGTTGTTAGCCCTGTGCCCAACCCCCAGCTTGGAGGACCAGTGGATCGCTCTTAGTCTGGCCTCAACCCTTTGACCTGTCCGGCTTGGGTGACTCTACCAGGAGATGAATCACCCACCGGCATAGCTCTCAGGATCAATGAGACACGCAAGCCCCCCCCACCACTACAAGGTTGCGGGCCTATGGGGAGTCTGTTGATGTGAATTCTACATCAAATAAGGTCTCACTTTTCAATTTATCACAAACATGTGATTGTCTACAGATGCTGGACATCCAAAGCAATTCACACAAAACGCTGGAGGAGCTCAGCTGCTCAGGAAAAGAGTCAGCTATCGATGTTTCAGGCCAAGACCCTTCACCTGGACTGTGAAGGAAGGGAGAAGATGCCGGAATGTAAGAAGTGGGGGAGAGGGGAAAGAGGTTAGCTGGAAGATGATAGGTGAAGCCAGGTGGGTGGGAAAGGTCAAGGGCTGGAGAAGAAGGAATCTGATAGGAGAGGAGAGTGTACAATAGGAGAAAGGAAAGGAGGAGGGGACCCGGGGGAAGTAACAGGCAGGTGAGAAGAAGTGAAAAGTCAGAGTGGGGAATAGAGGAAGGCGGGGGGTGGGGGGGGAGATTATTCACCAGAAGGAGAAATCGACATTCATGCCATTAGGTTGGAGGGTACACAGGTGTTGCTCCTCTACCCTGAGGTTGGCCTCATCTTGGCACAAGAGCAGGCCATGAATCAACATGTTGGATTCAATTATCTCGCTTATCCTTGTAAATGAGGCCTCCCTGTGATGAGTTAGAATGGGCAAAATCAATTGACATAGAAATAGAAAGCAATATAGAACACATGGTCTTTAAAATGAAGCCTTCTTTATTTATATTTCATGAGCTATTTCCAAGTGCTGGAGATTCTAACCATGGATTGAGGTGTTCAAACATGAAATATAAATTTCATTTAAAGGCTAAAAAAGACAGAAAGGGTGATACAAAATGTATTCATCAAGGGCCAATGGCATTATTTTCCACAAACTGTCCACAGTCAGGCACCGAAAATTCTTGCAGCTGCTGGCATGAGCTCAGCAGATATGATCTCTAAAGCCACCTCTTAAAGCTGGGGTTCCCAACCTTTTTTATGCCATGGACCCCTACCATTAACTGAGGGGCCCGTGGACCCCAGGTTGGGAACCCCGGTCTTATAGGTACCACAATACATGATTCAAGGTTATTTGTCACATGTAGAGTACGTAGAAACATACAGTGAAAAGCATTGTCAGCAACCTGGGAGGTGGAGACCCTCGACCATACTCTGACAGCTGGACATCCGACATCCTACCACAGATGTGCCATATGCACGTGGCTGGCTTTTGGCTCCAGCCTGACCTCTGAACAAAAGGTTCAATGGAGTGAGGTTGTGTGTAGGTGGGTCTGGGGTTGGGGGCAGTATGGACAGGATGAGGAGTTGGCGGGGGTGTGGGTGGGGGCAGTGTGGAGAGGATGAGGAGGTGGTGGGCCATTCTCATGGGAATCAGAGGGATCTGACAGACTGGTAAATGGCAGTGCCCACAGGAGGCATGTTGAGGAAAATAGGTACAGTTCAGTGCCACAGAAAGGTTCCCCTTGTCAGGAAATGAAGGCAAGCCACAAATGCCTGCACTTGTGAAAACCTTTCAGCAGAATCTCTGCACCTGCTCTGCCTGCTCCTTCAGGCTGAAGGGCAAGTAGGTCAAAGTTAAAAGTAAAATCATTAACAAAGTATGTAAAAATCACTATATACTACCTTGAGATATATTTTCTTGCAGGCATTTACAGTAAAACAAGTACAAAAGAGTCAATAAAAAACAGCCCATATACAAAGACTGTCAAACGACTGATGTTGAGGTGATTGAAGTTATCTGATGAAGGGTCTTGGCCTGAAACATCGACTGTGTATTCCTTTTCCATAGTTGCTGTCTGGCCTGCTGAGTTCCTCCAGCATTGTGTGTGTGTGTGTGTGTGTGGTGTTCTGGACTTGCAGCATCTGTGGAATCTTTTGTGTTTATTTAGCCTCTTCCTCTTGAACGTGGTGTTTAAGAGACCTGCCTAATGCAGCGGTGAGATGTAAGTCGCCGGTGAGATATGGGAGAAATCAGCAAATGTGTCCTGGAATGGTCCTGCAACTCAGAAGCTGATAATGACAATGGGTTGAGCAATCAAAGTATGTGCAAAGATACAGGAGGACTGTGTTCTCAGAGGGGACAATAGCAGTTTCTATACAGTCTCTCCCAGTTCATGAATATCCTGTTAATGAATCTTTGTTACAACAAGGAGTTTTAGTTAACAAAACCTATTTCTGTCTGACAGTTTTATTTGCTACAACTTGGAGTAGAGTACATTTGGAGACTATCTTTCAAGCACAAGTCCATGAAAAATGGTAACGTTCAACAGTCTTTTTGATTGGGTCAAGAGAAGAAGTCTATGAAATAAACTTTCTCTTGACTGGCAACCTCTTGATCACCTGCACTCTTCTATCTGGCAACAATGGACATTGGATGTGTGACCATTGTTTCAATATGAAAAGCTGTGGATTGCTGAAAAGAAATGCGATTTGCTTTATATCTATACTCAGTGGCTAACTGCTGTGCCTAATAAAGAGGCCACTGATTGTATGTTCGTGGTCTACTGCTGCTATAGCCCATCTACTTCAGGGTTTGACATGTTGTGCGTTCTGCACACCACTGTTGGAATTGTGGTTATTTGAGTTACTGTTGCCAGCCTGTCAGTTTGAACCATTGTCCTCTGGCATCACTCATTAACAAGGCATTTTTTGCCCGCAGAACTGTCACTCACCGGATGTTTTCTTTGTTGTATTTTGTGCCATTCTCTGTAAACCCTAGAGACCCCTGTGCATGAAACTTCCAGGGCATCAGCAGTTTCTGAGATACTCAAATCACCCTGCCTGACACCAACAAACATTCCATGGTCAAAGTCACTTGGATCACATTCCTTCCCCATTCTGATGCTTGGTCTGAACAACAACTGAACCTCTTGACCAAGTTTGTGTGATTTTATGCATTGTGCTGTTACAACATGATTGGCTTATTAGATGATGCATTAATGAACAGGTGTACCTAATAGAATGAATATCACTGTGCAGCTGTTCTTAAAATGATGAGTGCAGTTTTAGGCTTCTGTCCCTCCTCCCTGCTGCTAGTAATGAGAAGAGGGTGTGCTCCAGATGGGGAACGACCCTAATGATGGGTTCCACTTTCTTGAGACACTGCCTGTTGAAGGTGTCCTCGTTTCTGGGGAGACTTGGGCCTGGGACTGAGCTGGCTGAGACTACAAGCTTCTGCAACTTCTTTTGATCCTGTGTATTGGAGACTCCAGGCAAGGCTGTGTTGCAACTACTCAGAATGCTCCCCACAGTACATCTGTGGAAATTTACGAGAGTCTTTGGTGACGTACTGAACGTCCTCCGATTAGCTGTTGATGTGCCTTCTTCATGATGCATCAATATGCCGGGCGCAGGATAGATCCTCTGAAATGCTGACACCAAGGAACTAGTTGCTGCTCACCCTTTCCCCACGGTTCCCTCACTGAAGACTGGTGTATGTTCTTCCGACTTTCCCTTCCTGAAGTCCACAGTCTTGCTGATGTTGAGTACAAAGTTGCTGTTGTGACACCATTCAACCAGCCAAT
Organism: Hemitrygon akajei; assembly: GCF_048418815.1. Taxonomy (NCBI): domain Eukaryota; kingdom Metazoa; phylum Chordata; class Chondrichthyes; order Myliobatiformes; family Dasyatidae; genus Hemitrygon; species Hemitrygon akajei. The sequence goes on from NC_133124.1 coordinate 126,776,559, forward strand.
CCATCTCCCCTCTGTACGCCATCCCGACAACATCCGAAATTCTGCCAATAACGGTTGGGCCATTAGCGAATTTGTAGATGTTATCTTAACTGTGTCTAGCCACACAGTCACGGGTGTAGAGCGAGTAGAGCACAACAGCCAGTATCCTCTGCCAAAGTTAATGGTTTACTGTACACCCACTGTATGATGTTTTCCAGGATAAAGGAGTCTTTAGAGATGTAACAACTTCATTAACTAGAGGAGATTCATGTTGGCCCATTAAACCGAATGGTTTCAGATTAAATGGCATTAGTTAAACTTGAATATTCTGAGTAAACCAGAACTGTCGTCCTCATCAGGCTGAAAACCTCACCATGGGTAACTGCTAACGCAAGAGATTCTGCAGGTGCCGGAAATCCAGAGTAATATACAGAAAATGCTGGAGGATCCCAGTGGGTCAGGCACATCAGAGGAGAGGAATAACCAGCCGATGTTTCAAGCTGAGGCCCCTCGTCAGGGCTGGATAATTGCAGTTGATGTCATTTGTGGGAGTTTTTCAGCAGATAAAACAAGTTGTGGATATCTCGCCAATAAAATGGATTTTTAGAACAGCTTGAACGTGATGTTCCTCAGCTTCAGATTATCTTGAAATTCAAGAGCACAGTCCTGCTTCATCTCCACACCTCACACCTACATTTACACAGTCACTATCCTATGGTGTTTCATATGCCCTCTTGTTACCTAGAAAAGTTGTCACTGTATCATTTCCTGTCAGACTCACCTTTGGTTCAGATACTCCTGCACCTACTATTACTTTATGTACATGCAATCAATCTATGTATATATGCTAATCTTATGCATATACGCCCACAACCATCTGTTATTTGTGCATTATGTTTTATAGGATTGTTTTTACATTTATATTTATTGTGTTTTGTAGTGCTGCATAGTAACATCTTGTTCTCCTTTATACTTTTGTACTGCTTATTGTCATACTTCAATCTTGTACCTTGAACCTTGAATCTGAGTTAGTCATACAATATACACTTAGAAGGCATTTTATTAGTTACCTCCTGTACTACCTAATAAAGTGGCCATTGAGTGTATTTTCAGTCTTCTGCCTGCTGTAGCCCATCAGGGGATGCTTTTCTGCATACCACTGTTGTGACACATGGTTATTTGAGTTTCTGTCACCTTCCTGTCAGCTTGAACCAGTCTGGCCATTCTCCTCTGACCTCTCTCATTAACAAGGCATTCTTGTCCTCAGAACTGCTGCTCACTGTATGTTTTTCTTTTAGCTTTCGTACCATTCTGTGTAAACTCAAGAAATGTTTGTGCATGAAAATCCTGTGAGATCAGTAGCTTCTGAGATAGTCATACCACCCCATCTGGCACCAGCAATCATTTCACAGCCAAAGTCATGTAGATCACATTTCTTTCCCATTCTGATGTTTGGACTGAGCAACAAATGAACTTCATGGCCACATCTGCATGCTTTTATGCATTGAGTTGCTGCCGCATGATTGACTGATTAGATATTTGCATTTAGGAGCAGGTATACAGGTATACCTGATAGAGTGGCCACTGAGTCTAGGTTCAAGGACAGGGATCATTTAATCATAATACAAAAATAGAACAGAGAAGTTGATATCACATCATAAACAGTAGCATAGGGTTAATTTCTGCAACTGTGGGCCTGTTGAAAATTGTGGGAAATGGGGTGAACAATAATATTAACTGCTAGTGTTGTTTGCTTCAAGGTTATGTCGATTCTCCTTTGGATAATCCTATGCAAATTACAGGTGATTGATCCTGAAGACTTCATGGTTTAGTTGCTAAATGGACAGAGGTAGTATTGATTTTGGGCAGACAAGGATGTTGAGCAAAAGCAAATCACACTCCACTTTACACACAGCCCGGCTTCCATCAGCTTCAAAAGTAAAGAGAACAGATAGGTTGCAAAACAACTTGCAAAGTGAATGCCCAAGATCAATTGTGTAGCTTCTGAATCAAAAGCAGATGAATTAACCATTAAGGTCTCCTCACTTGCACTGATCTCAGGCCCTTCCTTAAGCAAAGTAAGATGGTTATGTTGGACTAGGGTGTAGAATAGTTATTTTTCTTGAAGTTTAACTTTCTTATGCTTCCTTGGATTTCTATATAATCACCTACATACATGTAAATCTTCAATGAGTTTTCTAGTAAATGTGATACTGTTGCTTCTGTGTTTTTCTAGAAACGTCTTTGTTTTCAGTAGCAGGTGTTATGCTACCTGAATCTGACTATGTTATAGGTTGACTGTCTGCACTGGAATTTCTGTTATCTCGATCCGAGTATGAGATGCAATTTCTTTGATCTCTCAGATCCTCTTTCCCGTTCATTTTCCACTCTTGCAACATTTAATAAACGGCTGTAAACAACAAGATATATGCCCCATTCTTGAGTTTTGAAAAACCTTTAGATCACGAAAGCATCAAGGTCCAGTAGTTATAATCCAATATTTATTTGAATAGTAGCTGGAAATACAAAGCTGTCCACCAACATTCTAACTTGTCTTTTTTTTTCATTTTTATCTGAGGACAGGAAGAACCAACCTTTTAAAGGAGAAGGTATTGGGTTTTGATCTAGCATGGAAAGACTGTTCCTCTGAATTTCACTATGATTTGCTTTAGTTAGAAGTGAATTGAATTGACTTTATTGCTTACATCCTTCATATACACGAGGAATAAAAATCTTTGTTAGGTCTCTATCTAAATGTGCAACATAGTAATTTATAATAAATAGTATGTACAACAGGACAGTCAATATGACATAGAAATACAATAGTATCAGCATAAATTAATTAGTCTGAGACAGCCAGGTGGAAGAAGCTGTCCTGGAGACTGTTGGTCCTGGCTTTTATGCTGCATTACTGTTTCCTGGATGGTAGCAGCTGGAACAGTTTGTGGTTGGGGTGACTTGGGTCCCCCAAAGATCCTTTGGGCTCTTTTTACACACCTGTCTTTGTAAATGTCCTGAATAGTGAGAAGTTCACATTTACAGATGTGCTGGGCTGTCCGCACCACTCTCTGCAGAGTCCTGCAATTGAGGGAAGAAGAGTTATCATACCAGGCAGTGATGCAGCCAGTCAGGATGCTCTCAATTGTGCCCATATAGAAGGTTCTTAGGATCTGAGATCCCATACCAAACTTCTTCAACTATTTGAGGTGAAAGAGGCGCTGTTGTACCTTTTTCACCACATAGCCGGTATGTACAGACCACGTGAGATCCTCGGTGATGTTTATGCCGAGGGACTTAAAGCTGTTCACCCTCTCAACCCCAGATCCATTGACACCAATAGGGATTAGCCTGTCTGCATTCCTCTTGTAGTCCACAACCAGCTCCTTTGTTTTTGCGACATTGAGGGAGAGGTTGTTTTCCTGACACCACTATGTCAGGATGATGACCTCTTCTCTGTAGGCTGCCTCATTATTATTTTAGATTAGGCCAATCAGTATAGTATTGTCAGCAAATTTAATTAGCATATTGGAGCTATGAGTGGCTTCACCTTCAAAGGACATCTTCAAAAAGGCAGCATCCATCATGAAGGACTCGCACCTCCCAGGATATGTCCTCTTCTCTTTACTACCACCAGAGTTGAGGTACAGAAGACCGAACACACACACTCAACATTTTTGGAAAGGCATTTTCCCCTCTGCTATCAGATTTCTGAACATCCCATGAACCCGTGAACACTACCTCACTATTTTTGTTCTCTTTTTGCACTACTGAATAATATAATGTACATAAATAGTACTTTACGGTATATTTTATGTATTGTACTGCACTGCTACTGCAAAACAACAAATTTCATGACATACCGGTATGTCAGTAAGAATAACCTGATTCTGATTCTGAAATCTAACTGGCAGGTTTAGGCAGTCAAACAAACATTTTGCTGGTTAATATAAAAGCTAAACTCACTGCAAAAATTGACGCTGGGCATTTGACATGTTAGCCTGAATATGGATTGACTTATTGAAGACTATAAAATTATGGGGTAAATAGATCAGAGAGATAGAATAATTTTTCACATGGTAGAAGAGGTCTAAAACCAGAGGGGCATAGCTTAATGTGAGAAGGTAGAAATTTAATGGAGATGCGAGGAGCAAATATTTCCACACAGAGGATGGAGGTAGAGGAACAATTCCGTCACTTAAATGACATTTGGACAGGTACTTAAATAGGAAGGGAGTAGAGAGATGCAGGTCAAAAGCAGACAAATGGGATTAGTGTAGATAGGTATCATAGGGGCATGGAGTAGCTGGCTGGACGAAGATGTTTCTTTGTTGTGCAGCCCTCTGTCTCTATATTGACCTGGAATTAGTATGATACAGTGAAGTGAACCCACTGACTTTGAAAGAAACTGCCCAAGCGATCCAGTAGTATCTGTGACATAATTTCCCTTACCCCGGGTTTGATGAGCATTCCCCTTGGTTCACTAGTACAGAGCAGTTATAATACTTCAAAGGAGCTGAGATCCAATCATAATGAATAATTCTCACAGCAGGTCAAGAGGTTCTTTTTCTGACAGACATTTAAAATATTTTACAGAGAATGAAGTACACTCAATGATCACTTTATTAGATACCTCCTGTTTCTAATAAAGTGGTTCATGATCTTCTGCTGCTGTAGCCCATCCTCCTCAATGTTCAACAGGTTGTGCATTCAGTGATGCTTTTCTGCAAACTACTGTTGTAACGTGTGGTTACGAATGTTACCATCACCTTCTTGTCAGCGTGAACTAGTCTGGCCGTGCTCTGATTTCTCTCACTAACAAGGCATTTTTGCCCTCACACCTGCTGCTCACTGAATGTGTTTCTTTTGTACCATTCTCTGTAAACACTAAAGACTGTTGTGCCTGAAAATCATAGGATGTTAGCAGTTGCTGAGATGCTCAAACCACCCCATCTGGCATCAACAATTATTCCACTGTCAAAGCCACTTAGATCACATTTCTTCCCCATTCTGATGTTTGGTCTGAACAATAACAGAATCTCTTGACCATGTCTGCATGCTTTAATGGATTAAGTTGCTGCCATATGATTGGCTAATTAGGTATTTGCAGTGAGAAGCAGACATACAGGTGTACCTAATGAAGTGGCCATTGAGTGTATAAATAGGATTCATATGAAAGATGAAATTTTGTATTCAAACTTTAAGTAAACTAAAACTCATTTATTATTTTAATTTTACAATTCACTTGCATAAAATGAATGATTTGTGGCCAAGGTGGTTATAAACAATAAGTATACTCTATAATTATTCTTAATTATATCTTAATCTTAAAATTACCTCTTAATCTGCACGGCATTATCCTTTCATTGAAGTCATGAATAGATCAGATTGGTATATTGGTCTAGATGGTGACATTGTGCTATGTGGATGGATGGGGTATCTCATGGAGGAAGAGTTGGATTCCCATCGATTTTCTTCGGAACAGACTTGATGGGCTGTATGCCCTATTTCTGTTTCCATGTCTTATGGCCTTTCCACATCCAACTCCAAGAGGCCCATGTCCACTGTTAGAGCTGATAGGCTGAACATTTCTCTCTTTACACTTTGCAACCCATTATATCATGGCAATGGCAATGTTACCACTGAGAAAAGATTTATTATTATTGCAATAAGCTGACTGGCTAGCAGTCAAAATTCAACAGGTAAGATGTCGGAGGAGCCTAGCGGGTCAGGCAGCATCTACGATGTTCCTTGGAGTTCCTTAGTGTTTTCTGTGTGATACACCGCTTTCCAGCTTCTGCAGAATCCCATGTGTTTCAAACTTTAACAGATGACTTCCCAAAAGCAATCAATCAAGATATATTTGGCAACATGCACATTGTAAATCTTTAAAATTTTCATAAACTTAGGTAGCATCTTTGGCCGATTGAGAGACCAGAATATGACACAATATCAGAATATGAGCTCATTATCTGCCAGCACACTTTCTTTGAGCCATTGAAAATTCGAGATACAGGATGTCCCCTGGTAACAAACGTGTTCTGTTTTTTCTAGTTGCCTGTAAATCACTTTTGTCCATGTGTTAGAAAATAGCTCTACAGTATTTTGACGAATAATATTGAAAACACAAATGACTGATAGAAAGTACAATGACTAAATGCGGATGGAAACAGAGGAAGGAACTAGTTTTGCAGTTATTGGGAATTAACATGCATATGTACTTTGGACTTTTGAATTTAATAAAGTTACAGGAGCTTATTAGAATGCTGGAATATTCATAAGTCAGATGTTCATAACCATTTACACAAGATAGAATACAAACCAGGCCAAGGTTCAGCCTACTCAGCAATGTCAATTTGGTGATTACTCGAGTGTGTCAACAACTCCTATTTCCATTCCTCATCATGAAATGCATTTTCGAGTCCCTTTAGCCAAAAAAACATTACTTTCTTAATGCATCCCTACAGTGCTTTGTTTATACACACAGTTTCTGAGTTCAAAGTTCAAAGTAAATTTATTATCAAATCTATTCACCATATACCTCCTTGATACTCATTTCCTTGCAGGTATTCACAGAAAAATGGAAAAGTGCCATAGAATCAATAAAAAAACTGCACACAAAGACCAACAGCCAACATGCAAAAGAAGACTAATTGCACAATAAATAAATAAATGCATACATACATACATACATACATACATGATTACTGAAAATGTGTTGTTGAGTCCTTGAAAGTGAGCCTACAGGTTGTAGAATCAATTCAGAGTTGAGGTTAGTGAAATTATCCACACTGGTTCAGGAGGCTCATGGTGTAGGGTAACAACTGTTCTTGAACCTTTGGGACCTAAGACTCCTGTACCTCCTTTCTGTTGGCAGCAACAAGAAGAACTTCAGGCTGAGTTTTGCTTGTCCTAGTATATCGTGATGACAAATTTATGCAGTATTCTGTAGTCCTTATGCACTGGGGTAGTTCTAATTGGTTCATTTGGACCTATAGCTTCAATGTAAGTTAAACTGGATATATTCTCCACTTAGCATAAATTGCAGATATTTTATATATCCATAGGAATTGCTAACATGCTCAGCATTTGCAGCCTATCTCTAACAGTGAAGATGCCACATTTTTGATCTGCTGCTGTCTCTGTCTCTTCCTATTGGTGCTGGACAGGGAGTTCCATGATTTTGACTTAGCAATGATGAAAGAAGGACAACATATTGTCAAGTGCAGAATAACATGCAACTTAAATGGGTATGCGGAGCAGCTGGTAATGCATTTCCTTGATGACCTTGCATATCCTTTTGGGGTGGAGGGTCAGATTGACAATCAGAAACAATTTGAGGCTTATTAACACAAAGCTGAAGACCTAACCTCTTGAAGTAACCTCATCAATGTAAGTCTGAGTGAGCAACATACACAAAACACTGGAAGATTTCAGCAAGCTGGGCAGCATCTGTGGAGGGGAATAAACATCAACTGTTTATCCCTACCCATAGATTCTGTCTGATTTGCTTAACTCCTCCAGTATTTTTGTGTGTTGCTCAAGATTTTCAGCATCTACAAAAAAAAATCACAAGAAGTCTGTCTGAGATGTTGGCATCCAGATAGAGTTTGGCAGTGGAAACCCTCCTTGCTCAGTATTTCAGCAGGTCTTCAATGAAGAAGAACAAGTTTCAAGTTTTTTTTTACATTTTTGAATTAATTTAGTTAAGGTACATAGTTCATCGTTCCCAAAATATCTTGGAGCTTTCACCTTTTTTACGTGACTTAGTAGCCTCAGAAGAATTATAATCAAAATCAGAATCAGATTTAATATTCATTTCTATTGAGATACAGCACAGTATATGCCTTTCTGGCCCTTCGATTAGCGTCACCCAGCAATCCCCAATTTAATCCTAGCCTAATCATGGGACAATTTACAATGACCAATTCACCTACCAGCTGGCATGCCTTTGGACTGTGGGAGGAAACTGGAGTACTGGAAGGAAATCCACGTGGTCACAGGAAGGACGTACAAACTCCTTACAGGCAGAGGTGGAAATTGAAACCAGTCACTGGTACTGTAAGTACTGTAAAGTATTGTGCTAACCATTACATTATCACTGGCACACGTCATGATAGGTTTCATTTTGCAGCAGTACTACATTGCAACAATTATTTTAAAAAATACATAAATTACAATAAGAAATATATATATGTGTGTGTGTATCTATTAAATAGATTGTACAAAAACAGAGCAAACATTTTTTTAAACGAGTGAGGTAGTGCCCATGGGTTCAACGTTCATTCCAAACATTCTAAAATCTGATGGCGATGGGGCAGAGGCTGTTCCTTGAATGCTGAGTGTGTAGCTTTTGGCACTGGTATCTCCTCTTTCATGCTGGCAACGAGAAGAGGCAGATCCTGGGTGACGGGGGTCCCTCCTGCTGGATGCCGCCTTTTGAGGCTTTGTCTTTTGAAGATGTCCTCGATGTTGATGAGGCTAGTGCTCATGGATGGAGCTGAGCGAATTTGCAATTTTCTGCAGCTTTTTCTGATCCAGTGTAGCGCCCCCCCACCCCCCCCCCCCCCAATACCAGATACCAGACAGTGATCAACTAGTTTGAATGCTCTCCATGGTACAACTGTAGAAACCTGTGAGAGTCTTCAGTGGCATACTAAATCTCCTTTAACTCCTGGTGACATATTGTCACTGTTGTGCTTTCTTTGTAGTTGCAGAAAAATGTTAATCTTAGGATAGATTTTCAGAGAACTTGACACTCAGGAACTTGAAACTGCTCTCCCTTTCCTCTGCTGACCCCTTGATGCAGACTGGTGTGTGTTCCCTGAACTTTTCCTTCAATTTATGGTGGTGCAACAGCACCAGATTCAGGAACAGTTACTATCTCTCAACCACTGGGCTATTGAACCAGAGGGGATAACTTCACTCAACTTCACTTGCCCTGACACTGAACTGTTCCCATAACCCATGAACCTACATTCAAGGACTCTTCATCTCATGTTCTCAATATTTATCGCTTATTTATCATTATTATTTCCTTTTTTATTTACATATATGTATTTTGATAATAAATTTACTTTGAACTTATGTCCTACTGACATTGAGTGCAAGGCTGATATTATAACACCACTCCACCAACTGATCCATCTCACTCCTGTACATCTCCTCATCACCAGCAATAGTTGTGTCAACAGCAAATTTATAGATAACATTTGAGTTGTTTCGAGCCAGTTGTGCATGCAGAGAAAGAAAAGAGCAGTGGGCTAAGCATGTATCCTTGAGGTGCACCTTGGTGATTATCAGTGAGGTGGAGATGTTATTTCTGATCTGCACACTGTGGTGTCTGGATGTGGAAGTCAAGGATCGAGTTGAAGAGGGAGGTACAGAGGCTCAGGGATTGGAGCTTGTTCATTAATACTGAGGGTATGATGGTATCAAACACTGAGCTGCAATCAAAAACCAGAAGCCTGACATAGGTATTGCTAATCTCCATCTGATTCACGGCTGAGTGGAGAGCCAGTAAGACTACATCTGCTGTAGCCCTATTGTGGCGAAAGGCAAATTGCAGTGGTCTCACGCACTTTCTAATGCAGGAGTTGCTTCTGGCCATGACCAACCTCGAAAAGCACTTCATCACAGTAGATGTGAGTGCCACTGGGTGATAGCCATTGAGGCAGCTCACACTGCTCTTCTTGGACACGAGTAGGACTGACGCCCTTTTGAAGCAGTTGGGAAACTTCAACTGCAGCAGTGACTCACTCTCAAGGACTCTTCACCTCATGTTCTCAATATTTATTTCTTATTTACTTTTTTTTTTATTTTTGCTCTTTTTGTATTTGCACAGTTTGTTGTCTTTTGCCCACTGGCTGTCCACCCTGTTGGTGTGGTCTTTCATTGATTCTATTATGGTTATTGGATTTATTGAGTATGCCCACAAAAAATGAATCTCAGGGTTGTGCATATATGGTGACATATATGTACTTTGATAATAAATTAACTTTGAACTTTGAGAGATTAAAGACGTCCTTGAACATTCCCGCCAGTTGGTTGGCACAGGTTTTCAGTGTCCTACCAAGTTCCTTCAGGTTGTTACAGCTGGGGGAAGTAGTGGGGATAAGCTCCCACTACCTGCTAAATACTTCTAATGGTGTACACCTGGGAACTAAATCCAGCTCCTTGGTTTCATGTATGGCTTGGCTACTAAGCCCAGCGGAACTGTTTCTACTGACAAGAGAGTTTTCACAATGTCATGGAGATAATGGATGTGTAAGTCAGGAGTTCAGATAAAAACCCCAAGCATTTTGTCAGTGAGTTGGTAAAACTGGCCTATTGGTGTCTGCCCTGTATCACTTTTGTCTTCAAACATGGTGGTTGAATCAATATGAATGGTTGCTAGTTTACCAAACTCATCTGCACTTTCCCTGATTGTTTGAACGAAATTCAGTCTTAATGTAAAGTAATCTTTGCCTATTGATTTTCTTTCATATCCTCCACAGTTTTGGCACAATAGATTTTGTTCTAACATCATGCATACAGTTTGATTGGAAGTCAATGATCAAGACCTTGGGTGCAGAAAGAATAGAACGGTGGGAAAAGAAATGTTTACCACAAAATTGCTCTGGTGTAAGCTAACCCCGAAGGGAGATAAACCTCTCTATCTAGATGCAAAAGCAAAAATAAAATGCTTGAGGATGTTAGGAATCAGAAATGGATGCTGTAAATACTGGAAATACTTTGAAAGCTTCTGTTGAGAGACAGAGGGATACTACTCGAGTTAGTGACTTTCATTTGGGATGGAAAATGTTTTAACAGGTTTTGTGTAAATGGAGAAGGTTCTGGGGAAAGTAAGAATGAATGCAATTCAAGCTCTCTGATGCGGTGGAATGATAGACAGTTTCAAAAAAAAAAGATCAGATGGCAACTTTGTAGTCTCCTAACCCTGCATAGTAACCTTCTAGCTCCTTCCTGAGATCCATAAGTAGATTCAATATTTCCATCTACTTTTATTGTGAGAAATTTCGATAGGTTTATGGATTGTAGGGATGTGAATGGATATGGTCTGGGTGTATCTAGGTCTAGGTAGATTAACAGTTTGGTACAGACTAGATGGGCCAAAGGGCCTGTTTCTGTGCTTTAGTATTCAATGGCTTCTATGCCTTCAGTCTTCAGCTTTTCATCATTAATCTACTGACTCTCTGTAGCTGCCCTCCCCATAAGAATGGCTTGTGGGTCCCTGCTTCTTTATTGAAGAGAGGTGGGTGGGTTGGGATGGGTGTGGTGGTGTGAGAAAGTTGGTTGTGGGTCAGATTATCTGATTGCTAATTGATTACTGTATCTTGAAATAATTTCCAAATTTGCAAATGACGAAAAAGGAACGTGAAGGCATAGTGAAGTGTGAGGAAGATAATTATAGATCTGCGGTGGGGTGGGATGGGCAGAGATGTGGCAAGTAAACTTAATGCAGAAAAAAATGTAGTATTGGTAAGGAAAATAAGATAAGGCAATGTGAGCAAGAGGGCACAGTCCAATAGAGATAGAGAACAACACTTAAATTTGCTCGAATCATTCTAGTAAATGTAGAAGTTGGGTAAAATGAGAACTAGAGGTCATGGATTAGGTGAAATGTTTAAAGGCAACATGACAGAAAACTTCTTCAGTCAGAGGGTTGTGAGAAGGTGGAATGAACTGCCAGGGGAATTGGTGCAAACATGTTCAATTTCAACACTTAAGAGAATCTTGGATAAGTACATGGATGTGAGGGTATAGAGGGCTATGGTCCAGGTACTGGTCAATTGGAATAGGCAGATTAATAGTTCAGCATGGACTGGATGGGCTGAAGGGCCTGTTTCTGCGCTGTTCTATTGAAACTCCGGTTTAAATGAAAATTCCACAGGTAATTTCGGCAAGTGTTGCATTTTGCTGGGGGCGGCTCCGTCCAGAGTTCCTTGCTCATTATAAATGTGAAATGCATGGAGAATCCCAAAACAAAATCTCAGATATTCGGAGTTCCAGTCAGGGTTTATTGGTTTGCCCTGTGCAATGAATTTTCTCCCACTTTTATTAACTGTGCACTTCCATATAAACAGTTCAGACTTCAAGCCACACACTCAGAATACTAATTGTATTTCTCACTCCGACAGCTAATTTCCAGCTATTTCAGTTTGTATCTCTCAGGTTCAACTTTTATATTTCTTCTAACATTAATCATGACACATTTGGCACTCTGTCACTGTATATTTTTCACATTTTGACCTGGAAACTGCCAATTCTGACGTCTCTATTTTATTCCGAGTGACATTGTTTTCACAGGCCTTGATTAAAGGTTAGCCCTGAAATGGAGGAGATCAGGATGAATCCCCAAGGTCAACCACGGAAACTAATCCCTAGGATTTTGAGTGGATATTTCTGTGCAAACCAAAGTGGTTGGCAGAGGTTGAGACTCTCGTAGGAACTCAGAGAATGAATTAAAGATGTTTCGTATCAGGTGTCCAATGTGGTTTGAATCAATTGCTATTGAACTAACATATTATTAGGGTAACACACCAAATGCCAGAGGAACTGAACAGGTCAGGGATTCTATGGAGAATCCTGATGAAGGGTCAGGGCTCGAAATGTTGGCTATTTATTCCTCTCCACAGATGCTGCTTGACCTATTGAATTTTAACCATATAACCATATAACAATCACAGCACGGAAACAGGCCATTCCGGCCCTCCTAGTCCGCGCCGAACTCTTAATCTCACCTAGTCCCACCTACCCGCACTCAGCCCATAACCCTCCACTCCTTTCCTATCCATATACCTATCCAATTTTACCTTAAATGACACAACTGAACTGGCCTCTACTACTTCTACAGGAAGCTCATTCCACACAGCTATCACTCTCTGAGTAAAGAAATACCCCCTCGTGTTTCCCTTAAACTTTTGCCCCCTAACTCTCAAATCATGTCCTCTCGTTTGAATCTCCCCTACTCTCAATGGAAACAGCCTATTCACGTCAACTCTATCTATCCCTCTCAACATTTTAAATACCTCGATCAAATCCCCCCTCAACCTTCTACGCTCCAATGAATAGAGACCTAACTTGTTCAACCTTTCTCTGTAACTTAAGTGCTGAAACCCAGGTAACATCCTAGTAAATCGTCTCTGCACTCTCTCTAATTTATTGATATCTTTCCTATAATTCGGTGACCAGAACTGTACACAATATTCCAAATTTGGCCTTACCAATGCCTTGTACAATTTTAACATTACATCCCAACTTCTGTACTCAATGCTCTGATTTATAAAGGCCAGCGTTCCAAAAGCCTTCTTCACCACCCTATCTACATGAGACTCCACCTTCAGGGAACTATGCACTGTTATTCCTAGATCTCTCTGTTCCACTGCATTCCTCAATGCCCTACCATTTACCCTGTATGTTCTATTTGGATTATTCCTGCCAAAATGTAGAACCTCACACTTCTCAGCATTAAACTCCATCTGCCAACGTTCAGCCCATTCTTCTAACCGGCATAAATCTCCCTGCAAGCTTTGAAAACCCACCTCATTATCCACAACACCTCCTACCTTAGTATCATCAGCATACTTACTAATCCAATTTACCACCCCATCATCCAGATCATTTATGTATATTACAAACAACATTGGGCCCAAAACAGATCCCTGAGGCACCCCGCTAGTCACCGGCCTCCATCCCGATAAACAATTATCCACCACTACTCTCTGGCATCTCCCATCTAGCCACTGTTGAATCCATTTTATTACTCCAGCATTAATACCTAACGACTGAACCTTCTTAACTAACCTTCCATGTGGAACTTTGTCAAAGGCCTTGCTGAAGTCCATATAGACTACATCCACTGCCTTACCCTCGTCAACATTCCTCGTAACTACATCAAAAAATTCAATAAGGTGTGTGCTATTCAGGATTTACAGCATCTGCAGATTCTCTTGTGTTATATACTCAGTGGCCACTTTATTAGGTACCTCCTGTCCCTACTAAAGTGACCACTGAGTGTATGCTCATGATCTTCTGCTGCTGCAGCCCATCAGCTTCAAGGTTTGACGTGTTTTGCATTCAGAGGTGCTCTTCTGCCCACCACATTTGTAATTTGAGCTAGTCACCTTCCTGTCAGCTTGAACCAGTCTGGCCATTCTCCTCTGACCTCTCCCATTAACAAGGCATTTTCGGCCACAGAACTGCCGTTCACTGGATGTCTTTTGTTTCTCACACCACTCTCTGTAAACTCCAGGGATTGTTGTGTGTGAAAGCCCCAGATCAGCAGTTTCTGAGATACTCAAACCACCCTGTCTGGCACCAACAATCATACCATGGTGAAAGTCACTGATCACAATTCTTCCCCATTCTGATGTTTGGTCTAAAAAAACAAATGCATCTCTTGATGATGTCTGTATGTTTTTATGCACTGGGCTGCTGCCACATGATTGGCCGATTAGATATTTGCAATAATGTGCAGGTTACAGGTGTACCTAATAAGGTGACCACTGACTGTACATTTCGTATCAGGTGTCCAGTGTGCTTCAAATCAATTGCTATTGAGCTAACGTATTATTTCGGTTAATACCTTTGTTTCAAATGTTTTTTAAAAAAAGCACATTTGAATTCAACTGCTGTTAAATGAACACAAAAGAAAATTCTGACAGCATTATTCGCTCTTTTCAGAGGCTGCCACAAATCATCATATGGTTTTCAGTTGAAGGTTACTTTAGTTCCCTGTACAATTGTTCATCAGCAGGCAATCTTTGTACCATCAATAACTTTTAACATGGGGTTTATATAACGATCAAAAACATTTGTCCACTTTCCCTCTGTCTGCCTCGCAGAATGTGGATTTCATGAAAAACATATTTGCACAGTTGATCATTTCCAGTTATTGGAAAAATGTGTGAGCACTGTGCAATAAAGATAAACACTGGAAGACCTTGAATGTCCTCAACACTTCTGCTAGTGGAATGAAAACATCAAGGAAAATAATGTTTTCAGCAATTTTGGATAGGTATTTTATGAAATGCAAGTTTCCTCTGTCTTTTTTAACAATGGAACTTTTCACTCCATGTGTTTTAAATGGATAATTGCCTCCCTCTGGTGCCCCTCCCCTTCCTCCTATTGTCCACTTTCCTCTTCCATCAGATTCCTTTATTTTTACCTTTAAGGTATTTAAGTTCATTGTCATAGGTGTACTTTTATTACCAGTGGAACCTCACATGCCATAGGCATATGATTCATGTTCTTATTCTCTCTGTTAGCAGAATCTTTCCCCCCCACCACAATAATTAAGTCTTTGGCTCAGGCTGAAAGTGTCAACATGACTCCTCAGACTTTGGATTTGCCTACAACCAGTCCTTTCTTTTCATTGCCTGAATTTTGCTAAGAGTTTACATAATTTTTTTTTGGTGTACAGAATTTTCTCTAATTACTTTGGCACTAATTTTGAGGTAGATATTTCATTTGGCCTTCCGCCAATTATGGGGTCTTAAGAGTGGCTTGGTAACCTAGGTAACAGAGGGAGAGAGAATGTGAATTATGGGCCAATGGCATGTGAGGTTCTGCTGGCAATGAAGGTTTAACATTTATCAACACATAAGACAATGAGCATAGAAACCTTGAAAAAAGGAACTATTCTTTGTTGAACACTGGTCTAATTTATATCTGGGTATGATAGTAACATCTCTCTCTCAATAAGGCAGCATTTGCTTTATCCATTCCTGCAGACCAAATTGAAAAGAACTGGATTCATATGAGAATAAATGGTACTTTCAATTCCTCACATAGTTTTCTTTCAGCAACACTGAAACTACACCCAATTATTATATCTGTCTGCCCACACAGATATCTGAGGTAACTCTTCAATCTAAAGAACAGATTAACAAATATTGGGAATTTTCAAAACGTACTTCAGATGACAGCTGTGAAGCTGTCACTTCAATGTACGTTAGTTGAGGATCATGTATAGTCAACATTAGTAAGCCAGTGGCAGAATGTCCACCTATTGTAGAACCAGCTGATTATCACTCTGTGAATAGAAAACAGGTGGATTTTTGTTTTACAGCAACAAACCTCCTTCACCTAGTCAGTGCAAACCACAGAAATTAAAAAAGGTTTCTTATACTGCAAATTATTCAGAAAATACATAACTATAGGTAGTGCTCTTCTATGTGAATAATAAGGATCAACTTTTCTGTAAGAAAGTTTGTATGTTGTTCTTGTGTTCAAGTGGGTTTCCTCAGGGTGTTCTGGTTTTCTTGCCACAGTCCAAAGATATTCCAGTTAGTAGGTTAATTGGTCATTTTAAATTGTCCCGTGATTAGGCTGGGGTTAAGTCGATGGGTTGCTGAGTGGTGCAGTGAGGGCCTGTTCTGTGCTGTGTCTTTCTATCAATTAATAAATAAACAAACAAACAAACAAATAGGTAGATAGATAGATCAATAGATAGATAGACAGATAGAAAGATGGACAGATGGATAGAAAGGTAGATAGACAGAAAGATAGATAGATTGATTGATTGATAAGCAATTAGTGATGAGAATGTTTTTCCATGGCCCTGAGCCATGAATGGATCTTGAAAAACAGAAGACATCTTATTGGGTGATCATGACCAGCCCTTGTAAGCCTGGTTTTTCCCCTGCCTATCTTTGTTTACAAATAGATCTTTCCTAGAAATTGAGAAATGAGTATGCTTGCCTATGCCCATAGCTCAAGTTTTACCAGCTTGAGCTAAGAAAGAAATGAAAATACAACAACAATAATAATAATAACAAAGTGAATGAATAAATAAATAGTACTGAGAACATGAGTTGTAGAGCCCTTGAAAGTGAAACTGTAGGTTCTGGATAATTTCAGAGTTGTGGTGAGTGAAGTTTCTATACTGATTCAAGAGACAGAAGGTTGAAAGTTATTAACTGTTCCTGAACCTGGTGGTTTGGGACCTTAGGCTCCTGTTCCTGCTTCCCAGTGACAGCAGTGAGAAGAGGGCATGGCCTGGATGGTAGATGCTGCTTTCGATTGGTAGCGCACCTTGTAGATGTGCTCAATGATGAGAGGGCTTTTCCTTTGGTAAATTTATCCTCAGCAAGATATAGCTCCTGAGATAAAGATGATGTGCTTACTTGGATCTAATTATGGGCTCTGATATTTTTTGTTCAGGGTGAGGTGGATCTCGGGTGGGTGTAGAAAGCAGATCTTTATCTTCAGTTAGACCTTGTGCCAAGTTTTTTGCTGATTCTATTCCATTGTTTTGTTCCTTTGTAAATGCCCATATGAAAATGATTCTCAGGCTATTATATGGTGACATATACTGTATGCATATGTCACCATACGTTGATCTTTGAATTGGAAGATAGGCGGGAAATATTAGTTGTTTCTTGTTCTCTAGATACTGACTGACCTGAGCTTTTCCACCAATTTCTGTTCTGATTTCTTCATTAAATGGCTCGGTTTTATAACCGAAGTTGGAACAGAGTTTGGAAGGGAGTTGGTGGTCATTTCTACGAAGTGCACAGTCAATTGATGGCCAATTTATGTGCTGATTTATGTAGAGGAGACCGTAAGTCAGAAATCTCTCATTGTTTCTGTTAGTGCATGGGAGGGGGAGGTGCAGAGGTGGAATGCCAAAGTGTTAAGGTATAAATATTCTAACCAAGATGTTTTCTTGGATTAATGTGATTGGAATGCAGGCAAAATTTTAACAGATGGATGGAATAATTCATCCTTATCAACTCCAGTATACTTCAGCTTTCTTGGAACTACATGCATTTATGTCACCAGATTGTAAATATAATGATTGGGTAGCTCTGCATTGTTTGTGCCAAGCACCATTGCAACTGTCACAGAATTGATTTTGTTTCTCTTGAAATCTAGAAAGTTAGCAAACTTTCAGGAGTTCCAAATAAGTTTGTAAAACCCTGGAGATATGAAGTTGGGGGTGGGGGGGGGGGGGGCAGAAGTATTTCTTTTGTCAGATTCTCTGCAGAACTATATATCATGGGAGATTCTATATATTCATTCATTAATATTGCTCTCCACATACAAGGGGATTGTCAAACCTGAAATAGAACTTTCCTGTCAGAGTAAGATCATGTTGTGTATGAATCTGTGACAGCAAGTTTCCACTTTAGTGATATCCATTCACTCTATCCAGCATTAATGACCCCCACCAGTCAGGACATAATCTCTTCTCATTACTACCAACAGGGTCTGAAGATCCTGAAGTACAAGAGCCTGAAGATCCATCCTCAGTGTTTAAAGATCAGCTTCTTTCCCTCCACCATCAGATTTCTGAATGGTCAATAAACCCATGGACATTATCTCACTATTTTCATTCTCTTTTTGCCATTTAATTCTAACCCTCAGGTTCGGCCAGCGGTGTTTGCATAGGGAAGGCAGTCTCTGGCCCTGCCAAACGTGTGAAATCTGAGGTGCAAACACCTTTTTTTTTGTGTGGATGCTGTGTGATCTGATCCTCCATTACGAACCAGTACCATGAAATAACAGAAAGTACACCATATGCAATTAAACGATTTAGCTCTTTAATTCTTAATTTGACTAAAGGGTTAGTAAAGAAAAACAAAAAGAAAAGGGCCCATTTTAATGAAACAATCTAACGTGTGTGTTGGAGCACACAGTTCTCTTCTGTAGGTCCTCCCATCGATTGCCCTGGGTTTCATTGACTCGCAGCCCCACTCCAAGCCCACTCCATCCTACTGTATACGACCTCTCCTCTCTTCAACTCTCGCCAAACAAAAGACCCAGATCACCTCATTCTCAGGCACACAACAAGAAAAAACACTCCCTTCATTGGATGCTGCACATTCCAAAGCCCCTGCTATCTCTGGCCATAACCCAGACACTGCTGCTACAGAAAAACCATTACATTAGCAGTGAAACCTTTCCCAGGGCTTTACATAATTATGCGGTGTATCTCGTTGTTATTCATAGTACATTTTATGTACTACTGGTGCAAAACAACAAATTTAATGACTGTACGTCAGTGATAATAAACCTTATTCTGATAATCAGGATGGAATATAGAAACATAGAAAACCTACAGCACAATACAAGCCCTTTGGCCCACAAAGCTGCACTGAACATGTCCTTACCTTTGAAATTACTAGGGTTACCCATAGCCCTCCATTTTCCTGAGCTCCATGTACCTGTCCAGGAGTCTCTTAAAAGACTCTATCTTTTCCGCCTCCACCACCATCACCGGCAGCCCATTCCATGCACTCACCACTTTCTACATTTACAAAAAAACTTAACCCTGACATCTCCTCTGTGACCTCTCATGCTAGCCATTTCAGCCCTGGGAAAGTGCCTCTGACTATCCACATGAACAATGCCTCTCATCATCTTATACACCTCTATCAGGTCACCCCTCATCCTCCGTCGCTCCAAAGGAAAAAGGCCAGTTCACTCAACCTATTCTCTTAAGGCATGCTCCCCAATCCAGGTAACATCGTTGTAAATCTCCTCTGCACCCTTTCTATGGTTTCCACATCCTTCCTATAGTGAGGTGACCAGAACTGAGCACAGTACTCCAAGTGGAGTCTGACCAGGGTCCTATATAGCTGCAACATTACCTATCGGCCTCTAAACTCTGTCCCATGATTGATGAAGACCAATGCACCATATGCTTTCTTAACCACAGAGTCAACCTGTGCAGCAGCTTTGAGTGTCCTATGGACTCGGACCCCAAGATCCCTCTGATCCTCCACACTGCCAAGAGTCTTACCATTAATACTATATTCTGCCATCATATTTGACCTACCAAAATGACCCACTTCACACTTATGGGGTTGAACTCCATTGGCCAATTCTCAGCCCAGTTTTGCATCCTACCAATTTCTCACTGTAGCCTCTGACAGCCCTCCACACTATCCACAACACCCCCAACCTTTGTGTCATCAGCAAATTTACTAACACATCCCTCCACTTCCTCATCCAGGTCATTTATAAAAATCACAAAGAGTAAGGGTCCCAGAACGGATCCCTGAGGCACGCCACTGGTCACCAACCTCCATGCAAAATAGGACCCGTCTACAAACACTCTTTGCCTTCTGTGGACAAGCCAGTTCTGGATCCACAAAGCAATGTCCCCTTGGATCCATTGCCTCCTTACTTTCTCAATAAGCCTTGCATGGGGTACCTTATCAAATGCCTTGCAGAAATCCATGTACACTACATCTACTGCTCTACCTTAATTAATGTGTTTAAGTCACATCCTCAAAAAATTCTATCAGGCTCGTAAGGCATGACCTGCCTTTGACAAAGCCATGCTGACTATTCCTAATCATATTATGCCTCTCCAAATGTTCATAAATCCTGTCTCTCGGGATCTTCTCCATCAACTTATCAACCACTGAAGTAAGACTCACTGGCCTATAATTTCCTGGGTTGTCTCCACTCCCTTTCTTGAATAAGGGAACAACATCCACAACCCACCAATCCTCCAGAACCTCTCCTGTCCCCACTGATGATGCTAAGATCACCGCCAGAGGGTCAGCAATCTCCTCCCTCATCTCCCACAGTAGCCTGGGGTACATCTCATTCGGTCCCATTGACTTATCCAATTTGATGCTTTCCAAAAGCTCCAGCACATCCTCGTTCTTAATATCTACATGCTCAAGCTTTTCAATCCACTGTAAGTCATCCCTACAATTGCCAAGATCCTTTACCATAGTGACTACTGAAGCAAAGTATTCATTAAGGACCTCTGCTATCTCCTCTGGTTCCATACACACTTTTCCACTGTCACACTTGATTGGTCTTACTCACTCACATCTTATCCTCTTGCTCTTCACATACAATTTTAATTTCCTCTTCTCAATTTCCAAAGGATGTATGTTCACTGTAGCCACTCTTTTCCAACTTATACCATTATAAAAAAAAACTTTTGCTATCTGCTTTTATATTTTGTGCTGCTTACTTTCAGAATCTAACTTCCCTTTCTTATTGCTTGTTTAGTGGTTCCTTGTTGCTTTTTCCCAGTCCTCCATTTCCCACTACTCTTGGTGACTTTGTATGCTAGAGTGTTTAGTTTGATGCCTTCTTTTATTTCCTTAGTTATCCAAGGCTGGCTTTCCCCACCCTTCCTGTCCTTGCTTTTAACTGGAATAAAGAGCATTAGGGTGATCTTTATTGACTACAGCTCAGCATTCAATATTACCATCCCTTCAGACTATTCAATAAAATTCAAGGCCATGACCTAAATCCACCTTGTGCAACTGGATCCTCGATTTCCTCACTTGTGTCCCTAGTCAGTTTGGATTGGCAACAACATCTCCTCCACAATCTCCATCAGCACAGATGTATCACGTGGCTGTGTGCTTAGCCCCCTGCTCTACTAGCCTTATACTTATGACTTTGTGGCTAAGCACAGATCCAATGCCTTATTTAAGTTTGCAGATAACACCGCTGTCATAAACTGAATCAAAGATGATGACAAATCAGCATATAGGAGGGAGATTGAAAATCTGGCTAAGTGGTGCCACAACAACAAGCAATTAATCAATGTTAGCAAGACCAAGGAACTGATTATTGATTTCAGAAGGAGCAAACCAGAGGTCTATGAGCCAGTCCTCATCGGGGGATCAGAGGTGAGAGGGTCAGCAACTTTAAATTCCTCGGCATTATGATTTCAGAAACCTGTCCTGGGCCCAGTAGGTATGTAAGTGCAATTGCGAAGAAAGCATTTCTACTTTCTTAGAAGTTTGTGAAGATTCCGCATGACAGCAAAAACTTTGACAGATGTTTATAGTTGTGTGATGGAAAGGATATTGACTGGCTGCATCACAGCCTGGTATGGAAACACCAAAGCCCTTGAACGGAAAATCCTGCAAAAAGTATTGGATATGACCAAGCCCACAATGGGTAAAGCTCTCCTTATCATTGAGCACATATGTATTGTCTCAGGAAAGCAAAATCCATCAGCAGGGTCCCCCACCACCCAGATCATGCACCCTTCTTGCTGCTGCCATCAGGAAGAAGGTACAGGAGCCTCAGGACTCACATCATCAGGTCCAGGAACAGTTATTACCCATCAACCATCTGGTTTTTGAACCAGAGGGGATAACTTCACGACTTCATTTGCCCCATCACTGAACTCATGCAAAAATCTATGGAGTCATTTTCAAGGACTCGTCATCTCATGTTCTTGATATTCATTGCTTATTTATTATTATTATTATTATTATTATTATTATTATTATTATTATTATTATTATTATTATTATTATTATTATTATTGTTATTATTGTTATTTTTTTCTTTCTTTTTGTATTTGTACAATTTGCTGTCTTTTGAACAGTGCTTGTCAGAGTGGACAACCACTGTTCAAAAGACAGCATATTGTACAAATTGTGGGTATGGGCTTTCATTGATTCTATTATGGTTACTGGATTTATTGAGTATGCCTGCAAGAAAATGAATCTTAGGTTGTCTATGGTGACATATATCTACTTTGATAATAAATGTACTTTGAACTTTGAGCTTTGCTTTTGTTGAGCACAATGAAAAATCTCTTGAAGGTCTTCCATTATTCCTCAAATGTCCCACCATAAGGCCTGTGTTCCTGATCCATGCTAGTCAGCTCCTCCCTCATCCGACTGTAGTAGTCATGTTGTTCATCCCATGGCAATGTCTCTTGTTTAGACATGATACACTAGTTTTGATCAAATTACTGCACCCTCCATTTGTATGAGAAATTCAGTCATCATTCTTTCCAAGGGGATCCCTAACTACAAGATTGTTAATTTTAACTCTCTCATTGCATGAGACCAGATCTAAGTTATTAATTTCCATTGTAGGTTCACCAATGTTCAAGATGTGTTCTTTGAAATCCTCCTCACGACTACCTCGACCAACTTGATTTGTCCAATTTTATGTGCAAGTTCATATCCTCCTTTGACGACTAGCATTCCATTTGCATAGCCATCAGATATTTCTTGGTTTATTCTTTCTGCCACTGTAATGTTAACAACTCCTGTGGACAACTCCCACCAGTGATACTTTTCTCTTTACTGTTCTTAATATCTACCCACATGGACTCAGTATTCTACTCCTTAGATCTTACATTGTTTTTCATTATCACCTTGAGCTCATCCTTAATTAAGAGTATATCCCTGCTTCTGTACATTCCTGTCTATCCTTTCATATTCCCTGATACCCGTGAATATTTAATTCCCAATCATCCCCACCCTGTAAGCATATTTCTGTAATAACTACTAAATCACTAACCACTAAACCCTTTGTACTGATTTGTGCCACAAAAGTCAGTTGACTGACTTTGTTTCAAATACTACAGGCACTCAGATAAAGTGCCCTTGCACTCATTGTCCTTTTACAATCTAGTAACTATTGTATCCTTTGCATGTGACTTTTCTGTATTTCACTCTGACACCTCACTTTCGCTATGGTCTCTGCATTGCTTCCCTCTGTCTTCCAATCTGTAATGTTAGTTTCAGCCCTTCCCAACAGCACCAGCAAACAATCCCAATAGGGCATTGTTCCCCATCCTGCACCAGTGTAAATTGTCTGGTTTCTACTGGTTCCACCTCCCACAGAACCAGCTCCAATGCCCCAGGAATCTGAAATTCTCCCTCCTACACCACTGCTCAAGCACCCTTTACATCCTAGCCGTAATGCTAATTCTAATCTGACTAGTATATGGCACAGTTAGCAATCTTGAGATTATCACCTTTGAGGTCCTATTTTTTAAATTTATCTCCTAGCTCGGCTTGTAGGGCCTCCTCCTGTTTTCTTCCAATATTGGTGGTCCCTACATGCACCACAACAGCTGGTCATTCACCCACCCCTTCCAAAATACCCTGCGGCAGCTCTGAGACATTCCTGAACCTTGCATCTGGGAGACAACACACCAACCAGATTCCTGTTTGTGGCCACAGGAGTTCCTGTCTACTCCCCTATTACAAAAACTCTGCCACTCTTTTTCTTGCCTTCCTGTGCAGCAGAGCCCCTCATGGTGCCAGGAACTTGGCTCCTGCTGTCTTCCCCCATGACCCATTGCTCACAACAGTATCCAAAACAGTGTATCTGTTTTGCAGGGAGATTACCGCAGAGGTCTCTTACACTCTCGTCCTTCTACTGTTTTGCCAGTTGGTCACCCATTCTCTATCTTTCATTAGCTCTTAAACTGTGGTTTGACCAACTCACAACATTCACTGCATCATGGATGCTCCAAAGTAAATCCATGTGCAACCACAGGGCTGTCGAGCGGTCTGTTGGGGGCTGCAGTGGGACATATTTCTTATACATGTAGTGGTCAGAGACTCTGACAGCTTCTCTGAGTTCCCACATTGCACAGGAGATGTATGACAGCAGGCTGATCCCACCTGGCATGACTTAGACAATCTTCTATAGAGTCATAGTGGACAGTATCCTAACTGGTTGTATCACGGTCTGGTATGGAAACACCAATGCACAGGGATGGAAGGTCTACTGAAAGTGGTGGATACAGTCCACTTGAGCAGAGGCAAAGCCCTCCCCATCATTAAGCACATGCACAAGTAACGCTCCCACAAGAAAGCATATCAATCATCAAGGACTCCCATTATCCAGGCCATGAACTCTTCTTGATACTGTCATCAGGAAGGAGGTACAGTAGCCTTATGTCCGACACCACCAGGTTCAGGGAACATTGTTACCCTAGAGCCTCCTGAGCCAATGTAGATAACTTCACTTATGTCAATGCTGAACTGACTTCTCAACCTATAGACTCATTTCATGGACTCTACAACTCATGTGCATGGTGTTATTTTTTTTATCTGCACTATTTGTCTTTTGCACACTAGTCGTTTTTCAATTTTTGTTTATGTGTAGTTTCTTTCATAAATTCTATTGCATTTCTTTATTTTCCTGTAAGAAAATGAATCTCTGTGTCGCATATGGTGACATATATGTACTTCGATAATAAATTTAATTTGACTTTGACTTTCAAAAGCTTTGAGGGGAAAAAGAGCCAAAAAAAACCTAGCTGCACTCTACCCTCACAATACCTCAGTGTTGCTTGCCTTCCACACCAAAACCCAGCGTTCATCAAAGCCCACAGTTACACAACCAGCAGCAATTTGACAAAACAACAGCCACACTCAAAAAAAATCTATAAGGAATTCTGTAAATAAAATATTGGGTTAATAAGTTAACCAGAATGAATTGGAATAGAATGAATGCTATGGGCTAATATGCTTATTGATCTGTAATTGATGCTCATTGAGCAACATGCCCAAAAAATGCAGGAAGATCTCAGCAGGAGAGGCATCATCTATGAAGGAGGCAGCACCGCCGTACAGTGGTTAACATAATGCAGTATAGAGCCAGGGACCTGGGTTCTGTCAGATCCATGAATGGATATGCGGCTGTTCTCCTGGCTGGCATGTCTGCAAATGTGAGTTCATCTGCAACTCTCTACATCCTTACTCACACCAAGTCCTCTTCAATCATCTCCCTCTGATCTTCCTGACCCACATCAACTCCCACTCAAGAAATATTTCAACTGTAAAATTCTCAATCTTTACTTTAGGCCAGCCTGGTGTGGTGGCTTCATTGCACAAGATCACAAGAGACTGCACAGCTCTGTCAACTCCACACAAGGCTGATCACCACCAAGATTATTATCATCTACGATTAACTGGGATCTGAAAACTCACACATGTTCCTCGACCATTTTTTACTTGTGCACAAGAAGAATAACATAGACCCCATCACCAAACTGTTCTGAAGTCTGAACAGAGGAATGCCATTGTGGATATTGACTATTTGGTGAACTGTATACATTCAAATTCCTTATTTGCAAGACCAATCACAATACAGGTCTTAAAAGGCAATAGAAACTTCAAGCTAACAACCAATGATATGTAGAAGTCAGTAAAGTAATTATCCCTTAGCAGTTGTGTGCTTTGCATCCTTACATCCTTATCTTGTCTCTATAAGCCGACTGGTTCCAGTTCCCTGATATGTTAAGGAAAGCCATGCACTTCAAAGACATTGCCTAAAAGACCTTCGTTGCCTGGGTTGAACAATCTATCTGCAAACCATTCTTGCCTGGACATTATCTCTCTGTAACTTCCACATTATAATGAAGGACTTCCTCGCGAGACAATGGCTCAAAAATGCAACATCCCTACATGCGCATCATGATTTGGGAACAGCTTGGTCCCCTCTGCTATCAGAGCGGCAGAGTGGGTAGCACAATGTTTGACAATACCAGTGACTCGGTTCAATTCCTGACACTTCCTGTGAGGAGTTTGTACATTCTCGGTGTGGGTTTGCTCCGGTTTCCTCCCACAGACTCACTTCCAAGTATTCTTTACAACTCATGTTCTCAGTATTAATTATTTTTACTTCCACAGTTTGTCCCCTTTTGTACATTAGTTGTTTGTCAGTCTTTGATTATATGTATTTTTTCATAGATTCTATGGTATGTCTTTGTTTTTCCTGTAAATGCCTCCAAGAAAATTAATTTCAAGGTAGTAAGTAGTAACATATACATATTTTGATAATAAATTTACTTTGAACTCTACCATTGACACCCTTCCACTATCAAGCTAAAATTTGCTAAAATTTCCTTCCTGCACATTTCCACCTCTGTACCTCCCCTTCCTTTTATTAGGATCTTTACTGAAATCAGGTTTTGAGAATTTCAGAATTCTCCCAGCCTTTAGTGCATTCTTCAGTTCGATTGTTAGACCATAAGACATAGGAGCAGAATTAGGCTATTTGGCCTATCAAGTCTGCTCCGCCATTCTGTCAAGGCTGTTACTTATTTCCCCTCCTCTGCCGTACTCCTCAGCCTTCTCCCCATATCCTTTGATGTCTTGTCCAATAAAGAACCAATCACTTTCTAGCATAAATGCACCCAACATCCTGGTCTCCACAACTGCCGATGTAACAAATTCCACCAATTCACCACCTTCTGGCTAAACGAATTTCTCTGCATCTCCGTTTTAAATAGATGGCCCTCTTTCCTGAGGCTGTGCCCTCTTTTCTTAGACTCTCCCACCAAGTGGTCCAAACAACAGCTCATGCAGAACACCACTAGTCACTGGCAGCCTACCAGAAAAGAATCCTTTTATTCCCACTCACTACCTCCTAACAGTCAGCCAATGCTCCAACCATGCCAGTAACCTTCCCATAATACCATGGGCCGTTAACTTGGTTAACAACGCATGTGTGGTACCTTGTCAAAGGCCTTCTGAAAGTCCAAATATACAACATCCACTGCATCCCCTTTATCTATCCTACTTGTAATTTCCTCGAAGAATTCCACCAGGTTTGTCAGGCAATATTTTCCCTTTAAGGAAACTATGCTGACTGTGTCCTACCTTGTCCTGTGTCACCAAGTACTCCATACACTCATCCTTAACTCCAACATCTTTCCAACCACTGAGGTCAGGCTAATTGGTCTATAATTTACTTTCTGCTGCCTTCCTCCTTTCTTAAAGAGTGGAGTGACATTTGCAATTCTCCAGTCCTCTGGCACCATGCCAGAGTCCAATAATTTTTGAAAGATCATTAGTAATGCCTCCACAATCTCCACCACTACCTCTTTCAGAACCTTAGGGCACAGTTCATCTTGTCCAGGTGACTTATGTACTCTTGGATCTGTCAGCTTTTTGAGTGCCTTCTCCCTTATAATAGTAACTGCACTCACTTCTCTTCCCTCACACCCTTCAACATCTGGCACACTGCTAGTGTCTTCCACAGTGGAGACTGATGCAAAGTACTCACTTAGTCCATCTGCTGTCTCCTTGTCTCCTGTTATTATTTCTCCTGCCTCATTTTCTAGTGGTCTGATATCCATTCTCATCTGTCTTTTATTTTTTATGTACTTAAGAAAGCTTTCACTATTCACTTTGATATTGTTTGCTAGCTTGCTTTCATAACTCATCTTTTCCTTACTAATGATTCTTTTAGTTACTCTCTGTAGATTTTTTAAAAGCTCCCCAATCCTCTATCGTCCTGCTAATTTTGCCTCGTTGTATACCGTCTCTTTTGCTTCTGCATTAGCTTTGACTTCCCTTGTCAGCCACAGTTGTACTATTTTGGCAGTTGAGTATTTTTTTGTTTTTGGAATACATCTGTCCTGAACCTTCCTCAGTTTTCCCAGAAGCTCACACCATTGTTGTTCTGCTATCATCCCTATCAGCATCTCCTTCCAGTTTTCTTTGGCCAATTCCTCTCTCGTACCTTTGTTATTTCCTTTACTCTACTGAAATAATGCTACATCAGACTTTACTTTCTGCTTATCTAATTTCAAGTTAAACTCAGTCATATTGTGATCATTTACTCCTAAGTGTTCCTTTACCTCAAGCTCCCTCATTGCCTCTGGTTCATCATATAACACCCAATCCAGTATAGCCGATTTCCCCCTAGTAGGCTCAATGACAAGCTACTCTAAAAAGCTATCTCAACAAACTCACTCTCTTGAATGCATTACCAACCTAATTTTCCTAATTGACCTGCATGTTAAAATTTCCCATGACTATCATAATATTGCCCTTTTGACACGCCTTTTCTATTTCTCATTGTAATCTGTGGTCCACATCCCAGCTACTGTTTGGAGGCCTGTATATAACTGCTATCAAGGTCCTTTTACCCTCATACAGGTATCCCCCACTTTACAAAAGTAGAGCGTTCCTATGAAACCTTTCTTAAGCTGAAATGGCGTAAAGCGAAGAACCATTAATTTATATGGGAAAAATTTTCATAAAAGTGAAAATTGTCTTTGTAATACGAAAACAGGTTACCAATGTAGGTCTGTTGTAAAAGCGAAGTGGCGTAAAGCGAACATTCGTAAAGCAGGGGACACCTGTAGTTTCTTAACTCAACCCACAAGGATTCAACATCTTCCGATCCGTCACATCTTTCTACTGATTTGATGCTATTTTTTAACAGAAGAGTCACACCTACCCTCTCTGCCTACCTTCCTATCTCTCCGATACACCATGTAATCTTGGACATTCAGCTCTCAACTACAACCATCCTACAGTCATAATTCAATGATGGCTACAACATCATACCTGACAGTCTGAAATAGTGCAACAAAATCGTCCGCCTTATTTCTTATAGCCCGTGCATTGAGATGTACGGATACCTACCCTGCTGGCTGCAATTTTGTCCTATCATCTGCCTGACATTCCTGACAGTCTGACTGCATGCTAGCTTTGCTTTTTACCATCTGTCCAATCCTGAGTCCCTTCATGATTGTTGTGTGTGAAAATACCAGATCAGCAGGTTCTGAGATATTCAAATCACCTCACTTGGCACCAACAATCATTCCATGGTCAAAGTCACTTGGATCACATTTCTGGTGTTTGGTCTGAGCAACAACAGAGCCTCTTCACTGCTCCCCCTCTGTAAGACCCTCTTTCACTTCTCTGGTCTGGCAATTCTCCTCCGGCCTTTTTCATTAACAAGGCCTAACCTAATAGATTAACAGAAATTATACATAACATATACAGGTTGAGTACCACTTATCCAAAGTTCCAAATCTGAAAACCTCCGAAATCGAAATTATTTTGAGCGCAGATTTGATGTCGCAAATGGAAAATTCCACAAGGGACTGGAAAGGTTCCCAGGAAATATATAGGTCTCTGTGCATCATTGACAGTTCTGAGAAGTGAAGATCTCGATCGTGTTTTGAAAGAATGTACTCGTCAGCGTTGGAGTCAGCATGTGCCGCTTAATGGTCTGTGGATCATAAAACAGTCTATCATGATGAACTGAAAATTGAAGATAATTGTGTACGTTGAGCAGGTTGGTTGCAGAAATTTAAGAAAGGGCACGGCATTAAATTTTCAAAGGTTTTTAAAAAATTTTAAATAAAGAGTCGGCTGATCTTGAAGCAGCAGAGAAATTCATTGATCAGTTTGTGAAGACCGTCGCTGATGAAAATCTAAAACCAGAACAAGTCTAGAATGCTGATTGTTTTGACACCTTACATAAAACCTAAAAAAAATTAAATACAAATACAGTGTACTGTAACCTTATAATCAAAACAGGCCATGATAGGTGGAGACTGAAAGCCTGCCTTTGTGTGTGGTTGTTAAACAGCTGATTCAGGTTTTTTCCCGATGCTGCTGTGCTGCTTTCATTACCCTGCACATAATATTTTCAATTTATTAATGGTATGTAATAATTTTTACTGTTAAGTGAGCAAAGGCTGTTTACCGGTGGTACATAAATTCAGAGTCGGAAGTGAAGGTACCTCATTGTATATTCCAAAATCCAAAAAAATCTGAAATACTTCTGTCCCCAGTCATTTTGGATAGGGTGCTCAACCTGTATCTGTATCAGGATCATTCATTATGATTATTGTTTTCCGATTTTATTATCGGCTCATCTTCAGGTCAATTTGGTGCAGCCTTCAAATTGCCCTTGGGTTTTATCAGGAGGGCAATCTCCGCACCTGTCCAGTTGGATTTTCTGTCAGAATTCCTCGACGTGAGCGCTCTTATCTCTTGTTTTTCAGCTGGACATACCAATTGTTTTATGTTGGCATTGGCTGAATTTGCTCTGCAGAGAGAATGCCATTTCGCATCATTTGTGTTAACAACCAACACGCCTAAGGATGCACTGGGGGCTGACCACAAGTTTCGCCACACAGTCTGGCGCTAATACAGTGTGTGAAACGTGTTCAGCAGAACAACACAGAACACAAGTAAGCAACAAAGCCAGAGCAAAACGAGCCCTGTTGATTTCTCATCGGGCTTTAGCCATCAGGCTTCAATTTCTGCACCTGTCCAGTTGGGTTTTCTGTCAGACTTCTTCTTGACATGAGTGTTCTTATCTCTTTCTTGTTTTTCAGCTAGACGTGTCAATTCTTTTATGTTGGCATTGGCTGAATTTGCTCTGCAGAGAGAATGTCATTTTGCTGATTGTGCAAGAGAATTACTGTTGTGAGCAGCCTTCACAAGGCCTTTAAATGTTTCACAATGTCATGTGATAGCCTGGAACTCTAGCTCTCTGACATTTTGTGTGCATCGTCTACATGCTTGGTATCATTACTTGGAGCTGTTAGTTGAGTAGAACACAGAAGTTTCATTGTGTTTCTGATATCTCTGACCATCAGATGTCATGGAGCTATACACTCGGTGACCACGTTATTGGATACACCCCTACACCTGCTCGTTAATGCAAATACCTAATCAGCCAATCACATGGCAGCAACTCAGTGCATAAAAATATGCAGACGTGGTCAAGAGGATTAGCTGCGGTTCAGACCAAATATCAGAACGGGGAAAAATGTGACCTAACTGACTTTGACCATGGAAGGAATGTTGGTGCCAGACGGGATGGTTTGAGTATCTCCAGAAACTGCTGATCTCCATGGATTTTCACACATACAGTCTCTAGAGTTTACAGAAATGGTATGAAAACAAATAACGTCCAGTGAGTCGCAGTTCTGCGGCTGAAAATGCATTGTTAATGAGGGAGAGCCGCGGAGAATGGTCGGACTGGTTCAAGCTGACAGGAAAGAACAGTAACTTTAATAACCAGGCATTGCTACACTGATGTGCAGAAGAGCATCTCTGAATGCACAACATTGCTGAACCTCAAAATGGATGGGCCACATCAGCAGAAGACCACAGACATAAACTTTGTGTCCACTTTATTAGGGATAGGAACTACTTAATAAAGTGGGCACTGTGTGTACAGACATGCCAGCTAAGGTTCTTTTCTGAGCTACTACTATTTGCCTGCATTTAGCACATACAGTGTCTTTCAAAACCTTCCTTCTCAATAATCAAGGATCATCTTTATTTGACATATATAAACATGTATTAGGAATTTGCAGAGTGTGTCATACAAGAAAAACAGCATTGAACAATTAAAATCAACAAGCAGTTATATAAAAAATGAAGTTAGAAGTCAAAGTATGGATATGGAATAAAATGTGCAATTTACATTTTAAGCCACTTTTTTGTAATACTGTTTATATTTTATTTACAATATAAACAGCATTATTAAAAAGTGGTTTAAAGTGTTCACAGTGCAGTGGCTGAGGCAATAGATGGGGGGCAGGGGGGGTCTAACCTGACTGGCTGATCAGATTAACAGCCTGGGGGAAGAAACTTTTAAGATGGCGTGGAGTTTTTTGTTTTAATAATCCTGCAGATTTTATTTCCAGAAGGATACTTTTGGAAAAAGTATTTCGATGGGTGTGCGGTGTCCAAAATGAGTTTTTTTTCCGCCTGCTTTTTTGTCCTGGACACACGCAGCTCCTGCAGTGATGGTAGACTGCAGCCAATGATGTTTTCTGCTGACGTAACAGTTCACTGTAGTTTCGGTATATTATGAGAGTATACTGCACCAAACCAGGCTGCAATGGCTGATATGAAGTTGCTCTTGACGGTGCAGTGTAAAAACTGCACCGTATGTTCTGGGGAAGATAGAATTTTAACAGCTACCTACACCCTCTGCTGAGAACCTTTGTTCATGGAGGAGAGACGGTCCTTCCACATGAGGTCCTGTGAAATAATGATGCCCAGGAACCTGAATGTTGAAGTGGTGTTAACTGTAGAGTTGTTGATGATGAGTGGGTGGAGAGGAGACTCATTTCTCCTGAATGCGTTGAGCATCACCACTGTTTTGTGGGCATTCAGCTTCATGATTGCACCAGGACGCGAGCTTGTTTACTTCCCGGTGGTACTTGCATTCCTTGCCTCTGTTGATTCATCCAGTGACAGTGGTGGGATGCATCCATGAATTTGTCCAAACATGCAATAAAAATTGTAGCCATACCTGCCTCTACCACCTTTTCTGGCAGCATGTGCACACTTTATAAATCAGCCATGACGGAATGTTACAGAAGACTCAATGGGCCGAATGGCCTAATTCTACTTCTGTGCCTTATGATCTTCTGCTGTCTGTGATCCTTCTCTGAATAGTGTTCGGTATTTTTGTTAGAGTTTCTAAAGACAGGAATGTGCAGCTGCCAGCGCTGCTGTGAGCATGTTATGTATCAGATAATTAACCTCTTGGGAAAAGTCAAAGTCAGTGTATTATCAAAGTACACATATGTCATCATGAGGTTCACTTTCTTGCAGGCATTTTACAGGGAAAAAAAAGAAATGCAATTGAATTTATGAAAAACTATACATGAGAAAATACGGACAAATATCCAATGTGCAAAAGAAGACAAATTGTGCAACCTCCTCCACCTATGCCTTTTGAGCTTCTTCCTTCATCCTTCCTCCTTCACTTGCCTTCACCTATCACCTAACAGCTTGTACCCCTCCTGACCCACCTTCTTCTTGTTCTGGCATTGCCCCCCCCCCCCACCTTCCTTTCGAGTTCTGATGAAGAGTTTCAGTCTCAAACGCTGCCTGTTTATTCTTCTCCATAGACGCTGCCTGACCTGCTGAGTCCCTCCAGCATTTTGTGTGTGTGTTGCTCGACATAAATGAATATTTGGGAAATGTACATTCAGTGATGTGGTTTTGAAAATGGAAGAAGTGGCATGTTTATGGGGGAAGGGTGAAGCTACCAGGAGAGCTCCTACAGTGTCCTAGGATGGAGAGAATGGGCTAAATCGGAGAGAAAAAACATTGCATTTTGGGACCATCAGAAAACTCGCAGCGTAGAAGGAGGACCATTGGCTCCTCGTTCTTCAGTAGTTACATCAGAGACCTCCACATCATCACTGGCAACTGCATTGTCTGTGTGACGTAATCATTGCTCCAAAGAATTTACTGTCACAATATAATGGCTCAAATTTCAAGCTAAATTTATTATCAAATGTACGTGTTACTACACTCCACCTTGACATTCATTTTCTTGCAGAAATTTACAGGGAAATAAAAAAAACAATTTATGAAAAAACTATACATAAACAAAGACTGACGAACAACCTACATGCAACAGAAGTCAAGTTGTGCAAAAAAATACTGAGAGCAGGAGTTGTCAAGAGTTCTTGAAAGCATGCTTGTAGGTCGTAGAATCATTTCTGAGTTGTGGTGAGTGAATTTGTCCATGCAGGTAGTGGAGCCTGATAGTTGTGGGGTAATAACTGCTCCTGAACCTGCTGGTGTTGGGCCTAAGGCTTCTGTACCTCCCGCCCGGTTGTAGTAGCAAGAAGCCAGGATGGTGGGAGTCCTTGACGATAAATGTTACTTTATTTCAGCAGTGCTCCTCATAAATGTGCACATGATAGGGAGGGCTTTGTCTCTGATTGACTGGGCTGTACCTATCACTTTTTGTAGACTTTTCCATTCATGGGCTTTGGTGCCTCCATACCAGATTGTGATGCAGTTAATCAGGATACTACTCACTGTGCATCGATAGAACTTTGTCAAAGATTTACATGACACACCAAATCTGCAGAAGCGTCTAGGAAAGTTGAGGAGGGGCTGTTGTGCTTCTTTGTAGTTAGAAGTCACAACGCACCAAACCCCTGGCCAGGTCTGTGCTGCTGTTCCATGCTGGGTGAAGTAGACCTTACTGGCAGCTTTTGCCCATTCCCATAAATCCACGAGGGCAGGAGTGGTTCCTTGAAGGTAACCACCTTGTACAGTTGCTCCCAGATTACTATGGATCCTGATACTTATGCGATCGAAAGGTTCTTAGGAAGTCACGCAGGAAGCATAAGTCCTGTTGCTTATGGCTGTTCATGAGTTGAAAATGAACAGGGAAGAGGAGCCAAGTGAACAAAGAAAAGACACATGAAGAAAAGCAGTCACATATACTCAGACTAGAGATAACAATAATTCCAATGATAACAATTAACCTATACCATTAGCAGACTCAAGTAATGTGACACCTGCTACTACTGAAATTTAAGAATTATTTGGAGAATTTACTAAAAAATTACATGTATACAGGTGAATATATAAATACACAAGCAAGCATGGGAAAGGTAAATGACAAGAAAAACCAACACTCCAATCCAGCATTACAGATGATCTGATTTACACAAGGAAATCTGCCTTTACACAAATTTTCCCATACAATTTTAAAGCATTTTTCAAAAATAGTATTGATGATAAAATGCTTTGTAGTGTGCATTACTGACTCGATACTGTATCAATAGTTTCAATATATTTTCAATATAGTTTCAATAGTTTAAATATGTGTAGTGTTCAGGTGAATATCTAATGAAATTAAAGAATTATAGTGGCTGTATGTAGATCAATACAATATGGGTATCTGACAAGGATGTTTCTGACTTACACAAAAATCAGCTTCACGATCCGGTATCAGAATTCAGTTTAATGTCACTGTCTTGTAAGATGCGAAGTTGCTGCTTTGTGGCAGTAGTTAAGTGCAAAGGCGTAAAATTACTATAGATAACAAAATAAGTACAAGGCAGAAAATACGAATAATAAAGTCATGTGCTTGAGTTCATGGACCATTCACAAAACTGATGGCAGAGGAGAGGAAACTGCTGGTAAAACACTGAGCATGTGACATCAAACTCATGTGCTTCCGCTCTGATGATAGCGTTGAGAAGAGAGCATGTCCTGCCTGTTCGTGTGTACCTCCTCTCTGATGATAACATTGAGAAGAGGTGGTGTCCTGCCTGGTGAGGGTCCTTATTGATGGATGCCACGCTCTTGAGGTACCATCAGGGTTGTGCCCATTATGGAGCTGGCTGAATGTGTAGCCCTCTACAGTCTCTTGTGATCCTATGCATTGGAACATCCATACCAGACTCTGATGCGACCAGTCAGAATGCTCTCTCCATGTACATCTGTAGAAATTTGCAAGTCTTTGCTGGCATACCAAATCTCTTCCAGCTTCTAATAAAGCAGAACCTTTGGCATGCCTTCTTCATAATTGCATCAGCATGTTGGGTCCAGGACAGATGCTTGGAAATCTTGGTACTTGAAGCTTCTCATCCATTCCACCACTGACCCATCAATAAGAACTTTTGTGTGTTCTCCCAACCTCCCCTCCCTGTAGTTTACAATTATTTGTCTTGCTAACACTGAATTGTTGTTGTTGTGGCTCTTCTTCTATAGCCCACTCTGGCCTCTTATCTCGTCTCCTCACCTGCCTATCACTTCCCCCTGTTGCTCCGCCACCTTCTCTTTCTCCCATGGTGCACTCTCCTTTCCTATCAGATTCCTTCCTCTCCAGTCCTTTGCCTTTTCCACCTATCACCTCCCAGCTTTTTACTTCACTCCCACCCCCATCCACCTGGCTTCATCTATCACCTTCTAGCTTGTCCTCCTTCCTCCCCACCTTTTCTGGAAGATTCTGGAATCTTCCGCCTTCCTTTCCAGTCCTGATGAAAGCTCAAAATGTCGACTGTTTATTCCTCTCCATTGATGCCGCCTGACCCGCTGAGTTCCTCTAGCACTTTGTAAGTGTTGCTCTGGATTTCCAGCATCTGCAGAATCCCTTGTGTTTACGTCTTTTGTTCCAGACTGCTTTCCGTTCCTTATTAATGTGAAGCACTGGCCACCCCCTGAGGCAGTGTAACGTTTACATATCAAACTGAAGGTCAAGCGTAGCACTGTGAAGCATCACTGAGAAGGTATATTAGCCTGAAGCAATTATCAAAATGCCAAGTTGTGCATTAGAGCTTTTGTCACAATATGCTGGTCGGTGGTTTTATGCAACAAATGATATTTATCTTTCCTCGGCACCTAGGAAACTTATAATTGAATATTCATCAGGTGCAATGGACAAGATCTGGATCCCGTTGGGAAGTGTTCGGTGCTACCTAAGGGTGTTATTTAAACCAATTATCAATGCCAAATGTAAACTTGCATTTGAAGGGATAGTTTGGTATTGATTCAGCCATGTCAGACACAAAGGTTAAGGGTGAGAGTGTACAGATTCACCAGTTAGTTAGCTCTGAATGGGAACATTAGCTCCCACTTTATAGTGCTCTGCGCCAGTTTAAAGATTAACTTTATTTGTCAGGTGCAACTCAAAAGATCAAAGCACACTATGAAAAGCATCAGATTCAGGTTTATTTATCACATGTGCATCCAAAGCGTCATTTGCATTGACAAACCAACACACCAAGGATATACTGGGGGCTGACCACAAGTGTCGCCACTCATTCTGGCACCAACACAGACAGTGAACCATGTTCAGCAGAACAACATAGAACACAACATAAAGCCACAGCGAAACAAGCCCTGCTCCAGTTTCCAGCCCGGTTTAACCCTCAGGCTTCAATCTTCAATCCCACTTGGAGTACTGTGCTCAGTTCTGGTCACCTCACTATAGGAAGGTGTGAAAACCATAGAAAGGGTGCAGAGGAGCATGCCTTATGAGAATAGGTTGAGTGAACTCGGCCTTTTCTCCTTGGAGCGATGGAGGATGAGAGGTGACCTGATAGAGCTGTATAAGATGATGAGAGGCATTGATGGTGTGGATAGTCAGAGGTTTTTTCCCAGGGCTGAAATGGCTAGCACGAGAGGACACAGGTTTAAGATGTTGAGGAGTAGGGACAGAGAACACGTCAGGGTTAAGTTTTTTATGCAGGGAACGGTGAGTGCATGGAATGGGCTGCCAGCGATGGTGGTGGAGGCGGATACAATAATGTCTTTTAAGAGACTCCTGGAGAGGTACATGGAGCTTAGAAAAATAGAGGGCTATGGGTAAGTAACCCTAGGTAACTTTTGAGGTAAGGACATGTTTGGCACAGCTATATGGGGTGAAGGGCCTGTATTATGCTGTAGGTTTTCTAAGTATCTATAAAAGGCTGCAGATGGTTGTAAACTCAGCCAGCTCCATCATGGGCACTAGCCTCCCCACCATTGAAGACATCTTCAACTGGTGATGCCTCATGAAGTTGGTATCTATCATTAAGGACCCTCACCACCCAGGACATACCCTCTTCTTATTGCTATCATCAGAGAGGAAGTACAAGAGCCTGAAGACACACACTCAATATTTTTAAAACAGCTTCTTCCCTTCTGCCATCAGATTTCTGAATGGACCTTGAAATCCATAAATACTACTTCAATTTTTGCACTACTTATTTATTTTTTATATATTTCTTATTGTAACTTCCAGTATTTTTTAATGTTTTGCACTGTACTGCTGCAGCAAAATAGCAAGTTTCATGACATTTGTCAATGATAATAAACCTGACTCTGATTCTGGTTCCCTACCATTCTAGCCAATATTACCCCAAAATGTTCAAAAACATGGCCACTGTGCACCAGCAATCTTGCTCCAATAAATTGCGAACAGCCTGAATGTTCGCAATCCCTGTTTGCTCAATATTGGCCCTTTCAGTCTGTTTGATTGACAGCAGTACTGAAAAAAATATTTTAAAATCAATACTATCACTTTGATTCAACAACGGAATATTCCATGAAGGTTACCTTCTCACCGATTCCCTTGACAATTGACAATTTAATTGACAAAATCCCATTGCCATTTCTTTGGTGACTACACTGCATGGTTTTGTCGTAAATGATTCTTTACATCTGTGGAGTAATTGTAACTGAATAAGAGGTGCAATTATAACTGCTGTGTGGTCAGTAGATTTTAGTTAGCTGATGTTTAACTTATTTAAATATAACCTGATTTTATTCTATTACTGATCCGTGCTGACTGGCTCTCCCACTGGGGAAGTGGAAGATCCAGTTGCAGAGAGAGGTGCCGGGTCCCATACTTTGTAACTTGGTGATAAGTTTTGAGGGGGATGATGATATGGATCACCGAGCTGTAATCAATAAATATCAGCTTGACATATGTTCTGCTGTTGTCTCGGTACGCCAAAGCAGAATGCACAGCCAGTGAGATCGCATTCACTGTAAACCTTTGGAGGCATTTGGGAAATGCAGTGAGTCCAGTGCTGGAGTTAACTCCAGTCATAGTGAACCCCTCAAAGCACTTTTTCTTATGATAGACGTCAGCGCTACCAGCCGAAAGTCATTGAGGCAGCTTACCCTTCCCTAATTGGGCACTGGTATGATTTCAGCCCTTGCGAAGGTGGAGGGATCCTCAGACTGCAGCGGTGAGATGCAGGATGTCCTTGAACAGCACAGGTCAGCACAGGTTTTCATTACCCTGCCAGGTGCCGGATGCTGTGTAACAGTTCACCCTCTTTTAGAATGTTCTGACGTCGGCCTCTCAGACAGAGATCAGAGGGTTTCCAGATGCTGCGGCCATTCAAACAGGAGTAGTGTTATTCACCTGTTCTAAGCGTGCATAAAGACGTTAAGAGCACCGAGGATTGAAGCATCATTGCCGTTTCTGCTGTTATCAGGTTTGGCCTTATAGGAAGTAATGGCATGCAAACCCTAGTGCCATTGTTGTGTCTCCAATTTCACACAGAATTCCCTTTTCATTCTCACAATGGTCTTCAGCAGGTCTGATGCACCATCAATAACTCACTCTGAGACGTAAGAAGTGAGATATCGGCTTTTATTGACTGGAAGAATGAACAACACAACATCCTGGAGAATGAGGGCCGGCCTCAGGCCTCATTCGCCTTTATACAGGGGTTTGTGGGAGGAGCCACAGGAGCAGTCAGCAGGGGTCTGTTGGGAGCAAACCACTCTGGTATATGTAGTTCACCACAAGGTCTTACCTGGACTTCTTGTAGGACTCCGGATCGCTGCTACTGAATGCCACGGATTTGGCCCTCTGTAAACTGTGAATCTCTTGGTTCATCCATGGCTTTCTGGTTTGGAAAAATGTGATATGTTCTCGAAACAGCACACTAGTCTATGCAGGTCTTGACATAGTCAGTGATGACTGTGGCATATTCAGTCAAATCTGAAGCTGAATCCCTGAATGTGAACCAGTCCACCATTTTAAAGCAACACCGTAAATGCTCCACTACCTTTACAGTCCGCACCCCTGGGGCTGTGGTCTTTGGTCTCTGCCTGTATGCCGGGAGCAGAGGTATAGCCAGGTGAATGGACTTGCCAAAGTTGTGGGTGTGCAATGACACAGTAAGCGTTCTTCGTGGTGGAGTGTTGGCTCCTCTGGTTCTGCAAGAGACATGTTGGTGATAGTTTATCGTAGGCTTTTTTAAGCTAGCTGAAATCCCCCACGATCATCAGGAAGTCATCAGGGCTTGTTACCACTTGACTGTTGATCTCAGTGCTCAGCTCCTCCATGCCAGAATGACGTTGTCCGGGGATGAAATAAACACCACGGCCATGGTGACAGCAGATAACTCACTCTGCAGATAAAATGGATGATACTTGACTATCAGATGTTCCATGTCAGGGGAGCAGAACTGAGACAGAATTGCCGTGTCTGTATGCTGTAATGAGTTAATCATGAAGCAAATACTCCCTCCTCTGCTTTTACCTGACACCACTGTCTTGCCCATGCTGTGGAAGGTGAAGCCCTCAGGATGGAGTGCTGTGTATTGGGGGTGAGTTATGTCTCTGTGAAGCACAGTACATAGCAGATCTTGATATCCCTCTGGACCTGCAGTCTTGTTTTGAGATTTTCAATTTTATTTTCTTGAGACTGAACATTAGACAGGAAGGGATTAGACACATAGAGGATATTGGTACATATTCGTACCAATGACATAGGCAGGAAAAGGGAAGAGGTCCTGAAGAGGGAATTTAGGGAGTTGGGTAGAAAGTGGAAAAGCAGGACCTCCAGGTAGTAATCTATGGACTGCTGCCAGTGCCATGTGCTTGAGAGGGTAAGATAAGGATGATCTGGAAGATAAGTACATGGTTTCAAAGTGGGTGCATGTAGCAGGGACTCAGATCTCTGGCTATTGGAATCCCTTCTGGGGAAGGTATGACCTGTACCAAAAGGACAGGTTACGCCTAAACCCGAGTGGGACCAATACCGGGCAGGTTTGCTAGAGTTGTTGGGGAGAGCTTAAACTAATTTGGCAGGGAGGATGGGAAGCAGATTGATAGGGCTGATGATGGGGCATATGGTATACAAGTAGATGCAGTGTGTAGTGAGGCTGTGGGGAAGAAGTTGAAGTGTAACTTAGGGGCAAACTTGAAAAGAGTGATGATTAGAGGACTGAAGGTGTTATATTTTGTATTCACACAGTATACAGAATAAGGTAGATGATCTTGTAGCCTAGTTTAAGATTGGCAGGTATGATGTTGTGGGCATCCCTGTGTTGTGGCTGAAAGAAGTTGGAAGCTTAACATCCAAGGATATGCAGGAAGATGCAAGGGTAATATACAGGCCTCTGAACAGAAAATGAATCTATAGAAGTCATTACCACTGACAACTGTGGAGATGAAGTACTGAGGATGTTTAAAATGAAATTTGATAGGTTCTTGGATTAGTCAGGGCATCAAAGGTTTGCGGAGAAGGCAGGAGAATGGAGTTGAGAAGGATAACAAATCAGCCATGACGGAATAACAGAGCAGTCTTAATGGGCCAAATGGCCTAATGGTCATATGGATGCAGTGGGAGGAGTGGGAAGATGGCTTAAGGGTCCTGCAATTCAGTTTTAGCACAGCAGCCAGGTTTTCTGTCCATCTGTTGAACTCACTCCCTGATTGGTCTGGAATCTCCACTCTGTCCATTCTGATAATCAGTTATTCTTTTGAATCACTTGAAACAATGTCACTTACTACAAACTTTACGGCTGCAGATTTCAGCTGTCATAGTTCCAAATGGGGTTATTTGATAATTCCCTTGTGAGCTGCACAAAAATACTCATCATTCTCTGGCGCTATTTATATATCAAATGTTTTGCCTGTTGTAGTATGAAGTTTAAAATATATTTCTGATAATGCCTTGTTTGTGATGCAGATTCCAGGAATTATATATATATATATATAAAGAAAGAGAGAGACCTAAAAGACGTAGGATCAGAATTTGGCCATTCAGCCCATCGAGTTTGCTCCGCCATTCTATCATGGCTGACTTATTATCACACTTAATCCCATTCTCCTACCTTCTGCCCATAACCTTTCATCTCCCGACTAACCAAAACCCTATAAACTCTGCTTTAAATATACTCAATGACTTGGCCTGCACAGCCATTGGTGGCAGTGAATTACACTGATTTGCCACACTCTAGCTGAAGAAATTCCTTTTTAAATCTCCATTCAAAATGGACGTCCCTCTATTGTGCGGCTCTGCCTTCAGGTGCCGGACTCACTCACTATAGGAAGTGTCCTCTCCACATCCACTCTGTCTAGGCTTTTCAATATTTGATAGGTTTCAATGAGATCCTCTCTCATTCTTCTGAATCTACCGAGTATTGGACCAGAGCCATCAAATGCACCTCATACATTAACCCTTTCATTCCCAGAATCACTCTCGTAAACCTCCTCTGGATCCTCCCTCCCCAATTCCAGTGCATCTTTTCATTTATTCCTTCTACCAAAGTGCATGACCATACACTTCCCTACGCTATATTCCCTTTGCTACTTCTTTTCCCATTCTC
Source organism: Hemitrygon akajei (assembly GCF_048418815.1). Lineage (NCBI taxonomy): Eukaryota > Metazoa > Chordata > Chondrichthyes > Myliobatiformes > Dasyatidae > Hemitrygon > Hemitrygon akajei. The sequence continues at coordinate 126,818,878 of NC_133124.1, forward strand.
CCAACTTGTCCAAGCCCTTATGCAGACTCCCTGCTTCCTCAACACTACCATCCTCCACCTATCTTTTATCTTCTGTAATCCTGGCCACAAAGCCATCAATTCCATCATCCAAATTGTGGACATGTAACGTGAAAAGCAGCGGTCTCAATACCAACCCCTGTGGAGACTACTTGTCACTGGCAGCCAACCAGAATCAGCTCCCTTTATTCTGACTCTTTCCCCGCTGCCAATCAGCCAATGTTCTATACATGCTAGTATATTTCCTGTAATACCATGGGTTCTTTTCTTGTTAAGCAGCTTCATGTGTGCCACCTTATAAAAGGCCTACTGAAAATTCATCTAAACAACATCCATTCACTATCCTTTGTCTATGCTGCCTGTTATTTCCTCAAAGAATTCAAATAGATTGGTCAGGCAAAATTTCCCCTTAAAGAAACTTTGCTGACTCTGGCCTACTTTATAATGCACATCCAATTATCCCAAAACCTCATCCTTAATAATGGACTCCATCATCTTCCCAACCACTGAAATCAGGCTAACTGACTTATAATTTCCCTTCCTTTGACCATAAGATAAAGGAACAGAATTAGGCCATTTGGCCCATCGATTGCTCCACTTTTCCCCCTCCTCAGTCCCACTCCCTGGCTATGTCCCTGTAACCTTTGATGCTGTGGCCAATCAAGAACCTATCAATCTCTGCCATAAATACACCCAATGACCTGGACGTCCCTCTATCTGGAGGTTATACCCTCTTGTCCTTGAAGCCCCCACCATGGGAAACATCCTTTCCACATCTACTCCGTCTAGGCCTTTCAACATTCAAAAGGTTTCAATGAGATCCCGCCCCCCCCCCCCCCATCCTTCAAAATTCCAGCAAGTACAGGACCAGAGCCATCAAACATTCCTAATATGATAAACCTTTCGTTCTCAGAATCATCCTTGTGCACCTCCTCTGAACCCTCTCCAGTGCCAACATATCTTTTCTTTGATGAGGGGGAATACTATTCACAACACTCAAGGTGAAGCCTCACCAGTGCCTTATAAAGCCTCCCACAACCCTGCTCTTATATGCTAGTCCTCATGGAATGAATGCTAACATTGCATTTGCCTTCATCACCCCCAGCTCTACCTGCAAGTTAACCTTTAGGGTGTTCTGCAGAAGGACTCCTAAGTCCTATTGCTTCTCAGATTTTTGGATTTTCTCCCCATTTAGAATGTAGTCTATGTAGTTATTTTTTTCTACCAAAGTGCATGACCATGCATTTTCCAACATTGTATTTCATTTGCCACTTTCTTGCCCATTCTCCTAATCTGTCTTAAGTCCTTCTGCAGCCGTCCTGTTTCCTCAACACTACCAGCCCCTCCACTAATCTTTGTATCATCTGAAAACATGGCAACAAAGCCATCTATTCCATCATCTAAATCATTGATATACAGCATAAAAAGAAGCAATCCCACTGTTGACCCCTGCAGACTACCACAAGTCACTGGCAGCCAACCAGAAAAGAATCCATTTATTCCCATTTGCTGCCTCCTACCAGTCAGCCGATGCTCTAACCATGCCGATAACTTTCCTGTAATACCATGAGCTCTTAACTTGTTAAGCAGCCTCACGTGTGGCACTTTGTCAAAGGCCTTCTGAAAATCTAAATATACAAAATGCACTGCATCCCCTTTCTCTATCCTACCTGTAATTTCCTCAAAGCATTCCAACAGGTTCATCAGGTAAGATTTTCCCTTAAGGAAACCATGCCAACATTGTCCTTCCTTGTCCTGTGTCACCAAGTACTCCATCACCTCTTCCTTAACAATTGACTCTAACATCTTCCCAAACACTGAGGTCAGGCTAATTGGTCTATAATTTCCTTTCTGCTGTCTTCCTCCTTTCTTAAACAGTGGAGTGACATTTGAAATCTTCCAGTCCTCTGGCACCTTGCCAGATTCCAATAATTCTTGAAAGATCATAACTAATGTCTCCACAATTTCTACGATCACCTCTTTCAGAACTCTAGGGTGCAGTTCATTTGCTCCGGGTGATTTATGTACCATTCGGTCTTTCAGCTTTTCGAGTACCTTCTCCCTTCTAATAGTAAGTGCACTCACTTCTCTTCCCTCACACCCTTAATATCTGGCACACAATTAGTGGCTTCCACTGTGAGGACTGATGCAAAATACTCATTTAGTTCATCTGCAATCTCCTTGTCCCCTGTTATTATTTCTCTAGCCTCATTCTCTAGAGGTCCTATATCCACTCTCATCTTTCTTTCAATTTTTATTTACTTGCAAAAGTTTTTTCTATCCACCTTGATATTGTTTGCTAGCTTGTTTTCATATTTCATCTTTTCCCTCCTAATAGGCCTTTTAATTACCTTCTGTATGGTTCTAAAAGCTTCCCAATCTTCTAACAACCTGCTAATTTTTGCTTTGTTGTATGACATCTCTTTTGCTTTTACATTAGCTTTGACTTCCCTTGTCACTCACAGTTGTAGCATTTTGCCATTTGAGTATTTCTTTGTTTTTGGAATACATCTATCCTTCACCTTCCTCATTTTTTCCCAGAAACTCAAGCCATTGCTGCTCTGCTGTCATCCCTGCCAGCTTCTCCTTCCAATTTACTTTGATCATCTCCTCTCTCGTACCAGTGTAATTTCCTTTACTCCGCTGAAATATGGCAACATCAGACTTACTCTCTATCGCATTTCAAGTTGAACTCAGTCACATTGTGATCACTGTCTCCTAAAGGTGTCTTAGCTTAAGCTCCTTAGTCGCCTCCAGTTCATTACTAGCACCCAATTCAGTATAGCTGACACACTGGTTGGCTCAATGACAAACTGCTCTAAAAATCCACCTCGTAGGCATTCAACAAATGCACTCTCTTGAGATCCATTACCAACTTGATTGTCCCAATCTACCTGCGTGTTAAAATCTCCATGACTATCATAACATTGCCCTTTTGACACACCTTTTCTGTTACCCATTGTAGTCTGTACTTGACATCCCAGCTGCTGTCTGGAGGCCTGACTATAACTGCAATCAGAGTCCTTTTACTCTTGTAGGTAGTGTGGCTCATTCTACCTCCTTCTAGTAGAGTAACTCAACCAGAGCAATTTATACTACAGAGTAATCTCTTTACAGTAGACTGGTAAGACTTCTATTTATATTTCTTTGTTTTTGTTTGGCAGATGTACAGAAGGTGCTGGTTGGTGTTTAAGAAAGCCTCCAGCAAAGGCCCAAGAAGATTAGAGAAATTTCCTGATGAGAAGGCAGCATTTTTCCGAAACTTTCACAAGGTAAATATTTGTGGTTTACTAAGTATGTTAAAAGATGGCAAATATTAACAGTAACTGCAATCTACCTAGTCCACTCATTACTTTTGGACTTTGGTGAGAGACTTTGGGAGATGTGATGGAGGGTATTTCACATTGGAATTAAACTCCCTTATGTCCTGCAGTGAGAATAGTTGATTCTGCTTTGGACGTTGGTAGTTTTAACAATACCATTGATTACTCTTTCCCTACAGTAGTGTGGAAGTTAGCTGATTATTTTACAGTGCCTTCGATCACCAATTGGGGTTCAATTCTCGGTGCTGCCTGTAAGGAATTGGTACAATCTCTCCGTAATCGCGTGCATTTTCTCCGCGTACTCTGGTTCCCTCTCACATTCCAAAAATGTATGGTTACAGTCAGTAAGTTGTGAGCATGCTAAGATGGTGGTGGAATCATGGCGATGCTTACGGCTGCCCCCAGCGTCATCCTTGCTGATTTGATTAGATGCAAAATTATGCATTTCACTGTATATTTCGATGTATATGTGACAAATAAAGCTAATCTTTAAGATCTTTATATGAATTATATTAATTTTTCTTTTTATTATGCACCCTTTTACTTGAATTTAAATATGTTGAATTTTAGCAATTGTTTTTGTATGTTGCTAACTATTAGGGACAAAAGGCCTTCAATTTTATAACTTTCTAAGTTGGTAAATGGGATTGCGAGCATGAAGTTAGAGCAACAAAATCCAATGGAGTTTAGTAGTGTGGACTTTATATTTTAGCTATTCATATAGCAGCCATTCCTCAAAATATTTTGGCTTTAAGTGTGCCATCAGCAGTCTTTAGTACGAGTGACCAAGAGGCTTCTGTTGAATACCAAGATAAGAAGTAGGAATCGACCTGCTGACCCCGTTTGTCAATGAGTCTGCGTTTGGTCTGGTGTCTTAAGTTCAATCTCCTACACAATCCATTTTTTAAAAAAAAATAACTTTTCTAAAAAGTAAAAACACAAAATGCTGGCAGAACTCAGCAGGCAAGACAGCATCTATGGGAGGAGGTAGTGACGACGTTTCGGGCCGAAACCCTTCATCAGGACGGTTATCATATAGGTGCTGTCTGGCCTGCTGAGTTCTGCCAGCATTTTGTGTTTTTATTTATTTCCAGCATCTGCAGATTCACTCGTGTTACTTTTCTAAAAAGATCTGCCAATGTCCAGACATTGAGTCCGCTTAATGCTAAGCAACCATAGTCTTCTGAGGTAAAAAATCTCAAAGAACTACACCTTTTGCACTAAGAAATTTCTCATCATTCTTCTATGTGACCTACGATTTTATCCTGAGACTAAACAGTTAATAGATTTAGAATAAGGGATAAGAAGCTTACAGGGAATTTGAGGGGGGGGGGGGGGGGGGTCCCTGTCCCTAGCGTAGTTGCTAGTGCCATGCTTTACATCTGTAAGATCTGGGTTCGATTCCCACTGCCGACTGTAAGGAGATTTTATGTTCTCCCTGTGTGTGGGTTTTCTCCAGGTGTTCTGGTTTTCTCCAACTTTCCAAAGACATGTGGGGCAAGGGTTACTAGTTGCTCCCAGCAAGATTCTCCCTGATTTGATGTGACCCAAACAGCACAGTTCACTATTATTTTTGATGTACATGTGCCAAGCAAAAGTTTTGCAAAGAGGAATCTAGATAGACGATTGAACTGCCAAGGTATTAAAAGATATGAACCAAGTACTGGAAAATGGGATTAATATGGATGGCTGCCCATTACTTGATGTGGGTGTGGGCTGTTTCCATGTTGTGCCACTCTGTTAATAGCCTCTTGACACAAACCCTAGCAGGCCTGCTGGGATCATTGGTACTTTTCAAAGTTCCAATGTTTCAGGCTCATCATTATCTGTTCCTGAAGTTGCTATTAGCTCCAACTGTCGATACGAAATGCATGGTGTACTTTCTAGGCAATTAACAGAAGAAATGTACATCATTCACTGAGCAACCGTTACTAAATGCTAAATGCATCTTCAAGAAGTGGGATAAAAATAATGGGAAAGCTGGACAAACGAGAGTGAGAAATGTTTTCAAAGTTCACAGTAAGTTTATCAACAAAGTACATATATGTCACCGTATACAACTCTGAGATTCATTTTCTTGCAGGCATTCATGGTAGAACAAAGAAATACAATTGAATCAATGAAGAACTACACACAAAGACTGACAAACAGCCAACGTACAAAAACAGACTGTGCAAATATATAAAAATATAATAAATTATTAATAATACTGAGAAGATGAGTTGTAGATACCTTGAAAGTGAGCCAGTTGGATGTGGAATCAGTATTGAGCTGAGTGAAGTTATCCACACTGTTTCAGGAGCCAGATGATTGAAGGGTAATAACTGTTCCTGAAGCTGGTGATATGGAACCTAAGGCTCCTGTATTTCTTTTCCAATGGCAGCAATGAGAAGAGGGCATGGCCTGGATGGTAGTGCATCTTGTAGATGTACTCAATGGTGAAAGGGATTTCCCTTTGGTAAATTTATCCTCAGCAAAATATGGCTGCTAAGATATTAATGATGTGTTTTCTTGCATAGGCTTAATTTTCCATCGTAGCGAGAATGAGTCCATTTTAAACTAAATTAAATTACATATTTCATCTCTATACAATAAGGGAGAATTTGAATTAAATTTAGCATTTACAGTTATTTTGTTTCATGGATTGGACTGAACTTAATCCAAGTTACAGATAAAACATCTAAATTTCAAATCAAGTTTGCTTCAGGAAGTTATTAGTTTTCATTCTTGCAAGAATAAATCAATTTGCTTTTACATTAATTTGACCTCACAGTAGTTCAAGTTCAAGTTTATTTCATTGTCGTTCAACCATACATGAACACCCATGAATACAGACAAACGAGACTGTGTTACTCCAGGGACAAGGTGCAAACCACAGTGCCAACATTCATGCACAGCACAAGGTGCATATAGCACGTGCAAGAAAGCAAACATATAAGATATAAGTAAAATAATGAAAAACATAGTCCAAGACCCCAATTCCATGAATATTGCATTAGTCTGCCATCAATCATAATATAACTTGTCTTCTGCCAAGCAAATTCTGGGGAGCAGCGCTGATTCCAGCTTGGACTGCCTCTGGTGGAGAGCACTTACACCTCTCCTGGGCGGCTGTAAACAGACAACACGTCTGCTTGAGGCCTAATCCTCACTACGACTGACCCCACGCAGCACCTCCACCAACCGCCAATAAATCAGTGAATCAGAGTTGCTGCGTTCCACATTAACAGTGTCCAAGAAGGTTTTGCGGTCACTAGAAAGGCAACTAAGATGGATCACTCGCTGTTAGACTGCATGCCACCTTCACACACCTCTCAGGTGCAGGCAGCGGCACGAACAGCACCAGGTCCAGCTCCTTCAGTTTCTCCACCAATGACCAACTCGCTGATGGGGTAGGCCTGCAGTACTTTATGTTCTTAATGCCCAGCTGGGTCTTGAGGTCATGCTACTGCTGTTTTGTGCTTGCTGTGTTCTGTGTTGATCTGCTGAGTGTTGGGGGCTTGCTATGTTAGCACTGGAATCCTTAGGAGTGCTGGTTGTTAATGCAAATGACACATGCGCTACAAAGTACATGTGACAAATAAATGAATCTGAGATTCAGGGAGTGAATTGCAAAGCTTTAGAGCCCATGCAGCAGATGGTGTAGGGCAGGTAAAGCAGCAATCGAATCGTAGAATTTTATTGGTCTATGATCTACCTCACTGCAGAGATACTGAAGCTGGTGATATAAAAGTCTTTATTCATCATGAAAAGCAGGGGTTCTTCCAGAGACCCTTTTGCCGGGGTCTTGCAAACTCAAAGAACATCACATTTTAATATTCTTAAGATCAAGATTTAGCAGGTGATACAATACAATTTCAATAGTTACAATGACATTGTTTACTTCAACACTTTGGACTGGCAATGGTTCATTTGAATTTCATATCTATAAAGGCAGATGCCTTTGAACGTTTAAGAAGTTTTGTTGGGCCAAAGTAATTCACATGGATGGTCTAAAGGCTTCTGGGGACAGAGATCCCAGACCCCAACAACTAATTGCCTGTACCTGCGACCATGTTTCATAGGCTAAAGTCACAAGCTCAGTCTGGTCTGCCTGCTTGAAGTCAAGTTACAATGCTGTAAGTAATAGCCCGCAGTTGTTTTGTTTGATGCAGGCCAATTAACCTAACCCCATTGTCTTATGTTGCAACAGAGAACACCTCATGGTCATTTCACTTTGCAAGCCATATCTCTTAGCAGCCAGCCCCACTGTGGGCTAGTTTGTGCTCCACAGAAATATTATTTATTTGCAGAGATGTGCTATTAATTTAAAACTGCTTGCAATTTACATTAAAAACAAGATGGGTTCTTGTTTGAATTAATATCTGTTATATTCAGATAACTGCAGAATACTCCCCAACAATAAGTGGTCAGTCACCCATCTAATCTGTGCTGGCTCCCAGCAAACAATCCTATCAGTGCCTTTCATTATTCATGCTCTATACAAAGGATTCTTCCTTGAAAATGTATCTAGTCCTGTTATTAAAAAGACACTGAATAATTTTGTTTTCAGCACCCTTACAGGTCATGATTTCCAAATCTCGATCTCTCAAGAGGGTGGCACATTTCTAAGGCTCAGAAGGCGTGAGAAAAGGTAGAATCAGTGATTTAATTGACATGAAATATGTTTTGCAGCAGCTGTACAGTGCAAAGACAGAAATTGCTATCAATTAGTAAGATAATAACCAGTGCAAAATATAGGAATAATGAGGTAGTGTTCATGGGTTCATGAACTGTTCAAAAATACGATGGTAGAGGGGAAAAATCTGTTTGCTAAATCATTGAGTGTGGGTCTTCAGGCTCCTACACCTTCTGGTAGTGTTGAGAAGAAGGAATTTCCAGGATGGCGAGGTTCTTAAGTAATGGATGCCACCATCTTCAGGCACCAGCTCTTGAAGTTTCTTTAAAGGTGGGAAGGGTTGTCAGACTACAAAGATAGGATGAGAGAATCCATTTGAAATCAGGGATAAGAACTTTGAAATGGAAGTGTTGTTTGATAGGAGCTGGTGTAGTTCAGTGAGGACTGTAGCCATGGGCAGAATGAGGGAATGGAAAATACACACGGTGATCACCTTATCAGCTACCTCCTATACCTAATAAAGTGGCCACTGAGTAGATGTTCATGGTCACCCGCTGCTGTAGCCCATCCACTTCAACGTTACGCATTCAGAGATGCTGTTCTGAACACCACTGTTGTAACGTATGATCGTATGAGTTACTGTCACTTTCCTACCAGTTTGAACGAATCTGACCATCCTCCTCTGTCCTCTCCATTAACAAGGAGGTGTTGTTCACTGGATGCTTATTGCTTTTCACACCATTCCCTGTAAACTCTAGAGACTGTTGTGCATGAAGGTTCCAGATCAGCAATCTCTGAAATACTCAAACCACCCTGTCTGGCACCAACAATCATTCCACAGTCAGAGTCACTGAGATCACATTTCTCCCCCATTCTGATGTTTGGTCTGAAGAACAATCCAAATATTACTGAAATATTAATCAGGTTTATTATCACCAGCATGTGCCATCAAGTTTGTTAACTTAGCAGCAGCATTTCAATGAAATACATAATATAGGAAAAAATATATAATAAATAAGTAAATCAATTACAGTATATTGAATAGATTAAAATCTATGCAAAATCATAAATAATATATACTAAAAAAGCGAGGTAGTGTTCACAGGTTCAAAGTCTATTTAGGAATCAGATGGCAGAGGGGAAGAAGCTGTTCCTGAATCGCTGAGTGTGTGCCTTCAGGCTTCTGTACCTCCTACTTGATGGTAACAGTGAGAAAAGGGCATGCCCTACACAACGCTGCCCCCAATTCTCGCTGATTTGATTTTACACAAATTATATATTTCATTGGATGATCCAATGTTTCGAAGCATGTGTGAAAAATAAAACTAATCTTAAGCTAATCTTATCCTTTGGAGGGCCTGGCAAATCAACTTAGGCTACTTCCACTCTGAATGGACTAATTACTCTGGCACTGCACAGGAGGTGACACCATTAGCTCTGCGTCTGACACAGGAAATGCGCCACTGGAACAAGTGTTATTAACAATCAGAATGACCAGTCTGATTTCCAAAGCAGCATCATTCCTTCGATTAATATTTGTACTCACTTTCAGACTACTAAAAATCTCGTTTAATGGAGAAATAAAGCAGTGCTATATATTTTAATTTCTTCTCTGAACTCTGGTAAATGTTGAAGTGCCTAAGCTGCATAGATCCTTGGCAAGGATGGTATGTTTTGATCTGGAATGCAGCTCCTCATTTCTACTTAAATTTTGTCATATTGCAGGCAAGGATAGATTATCATTCCTTCTCAATGGCCATAAAAGTACATAGTCCATGTAAATTCACTGTCAGTATTGATAAAGGCAATCTATTAGAATGTAGCCAACAGCCAATGATAATCCCCTCAAAGGACTGATATCTTCAATAGTTACAGGTCAGGCCCCAAAGCATAGTCAATTCCCTCAACAAGGGGTGGGAATTGGCAAGAGAATTAATTACTGCATTCTATTTGGAAACTGGAGCCATGAGATAACGTAATGTGAGTGTTGCATTGTCGAAGTCTCCCTTCTTTTAAATGTTAGATTGAGATGTCTTCAGTTACATGTAACAATCGTAAGACACCTTTGTGCACATAATGCCCTGAAAAATGTCATCCATCAGATTTGATTTATTTGTCACACGGACATTAAAACATACACAGTGAAATGCAATGTTTGCGCAAACAACCAACACAACCTAAGAATGTACTAGGGACAGGCCACAAGTGCCATCTCCTATCTCAGCCCACGAAACCATCCCCATGACCTGAAAGAATAACTAAGTCTGAGCCATGATCACTATGGAGACCGTAGCCTCCGCTTCCAAACTAAAAGGACATTGAACTCATTCATGTTTGCTGTGGATGTATTTTCTTAAGGCAGCTCACTTATGCTTGCTCGTCAATGATGTTATCACCAATGAAGTGCTTTGAGACTGTTAGAAAGGTGCTAGTTTCATTATATGGGGAAGGAGTGATATAATGAATAACATGTTAATATATATTCACAAGCTTAATTTATTGCCATGAAATAATAATTTGAATATTACTCTAAAATGTATTCTAATAATTGGGCTAAATGAACTAAGTAATTTGATGAAGAGCTGATTTCAGGAGGTATTAAATCAAAAAGCTAATAGTATTCTTGTTTTTGCACGCTTGATCTGAAGCGCACCAGGTCTCATACATCAAAGAGCAAACTGCAGCCTCCCATCAGTTGCCAGTATGAAGCAAAGTTGACTGTAAAACATGACACAAAAACAGAAAAGGCTGATAGCAGTCAGCAGGTTAAGCAACGTCAGAATGGAGAGAAAGAGACTCAGTAATTTGGGTTAAGGGAGTCCATTAAAACTGGGAGGTCTGTGCCATGGTGCTTTGAGAATAGATACTGATCTCACAAAAGACAAGAGATTTGCAGATGCTGTAAATCCAGAGCAACACACGCAAAATTGTGAAGGAACTGAGCAGCTTAGGCAGCATCTATGGAAAGGAATAAAGAGTTGACATTACGGGCCGAGACCTTTCATCAGGGCCCTTGATGAAGGGTCTTGGCCAAATTGTGAGCTCTTTATTCCTCTCCATAGATGCTGCCTGACCTCCTGATTTCCACCAGCATTTTGTGTGTGTTACTCTAAATCTCAACTCCTCCTACCTCCCTCTGGCTCATCACCCCACCGGGGTACACCAAACCTGGTAGATCAACAAAATACTGCAGATCATGAAGTTTGACAAACTTGATGTCTAACAAGAGATCTTTGATGTGTAACAAGTAACTCTGCTTCCCTTTCTACACATGCCATTTTCTTGTAGGTCCATTGCTCCAGCCTGCTCTTCCCTCAGAGAACTTATTTCTTTTTACCTTCACTCTATTCTTTCTCTCCCTGCCCAGCCCTCTTGCACTTAAATGTATCACACATTTTGGTGCTCTCTACCACTTGGACATTTTGCAATTTCCTCGTCCAAAATGACCCACCTTTACATGGATGTCCAATCCCTCTACACCTCCATCATATTCTGAGAACCCTTCACACCTTCATTGAATAGAAGCACAAACCCCCTTCCCTCACGACTGGCTGTGTTCCTTAATGTATTGAACAAATTCTTCAACTCCATCACTTAGTCTAAGTCAAAGTTGAATCTGCACTCAGTGGCTACTTTACTAGGAACCTCCTGTACCTAATAAAGTGGCCACTGAGTGTAAGGTCATGGTCTTCTGCAGTTTCCCATGCAATTCAGAGTTCAGGGTGTTGTGGGCTCTGAGGTGTTCTTCTCCACACCACTATTGTAACTTGTGGCCATTTGAGTTACTGTCACCTTCCTGTCAGCTTGAACCATTCTGGCCATCTCCTCAGACCTCGCTCATTTAACAAGGCATTTCCATTCTACTGCTACTCACTGGATGTTTTCTTTTTTTGTTTTTCACTCCATTCTCTGTAAACTCTAATGACTGTTTGTAGGAGGTCAGCAGTCTGAGATAATCAAACCACCTTATCCAGTGGACAACAAAGATGTTGCTTCCTAAACACTTTTGAGTGTACTATATGGATTATGGGCTGCTGATCATGAAAATCACCATCAAGTTTCCCTATCAATCACTAGTTTCTTGAAGTTGCCTGTCTTTGTTATTTCAGTTCGTAATTCAAGTCAATTAAAAGGTTGTCCACAATATAAGCTGATTGTCCATGAAAGCCTGGGCATGCTTAGGCAGGGTGGATGCTGCATGGCTGACAGGTTTTAGAAAGGCTATAAAAGCATCAGGACACACCATTCTATACAATGCATTTACATATATATTGGTTTGTGATCACATTAATGCACTTGCTCTACACACATAGCAGACTGTGTGTACTCATTATAATAAAGTAGTTGTATTTTCAGTAGTACTTGTGATAACAAAATGTCTCCCCAATGTTGCAACAACAGCGATACATTTGTGGCAAGGAAATGCTTCAATCTCAAAGACTCTTCTTGTTAAAAAAGTCTGTGAGCTCTATTTTGGCTGTAAAATTGGTGACCAAGACAAAGCCTGGGCTCCTCACATTTGTTGTGCAACATACACTGTCGATCTTAGAGCTTAGCTCAGAGGTACTCAGAAGTCAATGCTGTTCGCTGTCGCAATAATATGGCGAGAGCGGAAGGACATTGTGACAGAGTGCTACTTCTTTCGGACCAGCGTGTCTTGTTTCTATGCTAAAAACAAGAAATCTATTGAATCCCCCAATCTCCCTTCAGCCATGAGACCTATGCCACATGACGATAGTCTTTAAGTACCGAAGACGTGGAGTCTGGAGGAGGCAGACAGAGTTGCCATGATGCAAGAGCCAGGAATGGAAATCAACACTGATACTGATACAGATTTTGAACCCTTTATGTTGAGTGAGCCTCATCTGATACCTTAATCTGAGTTAAATGACCTGGTCAGAGACATTTGTGCCATGATCTTCAGTATCGACCCTGGACTAGCCAATGATGATGAATGAGACCTGAAATTCAGGCCTCAACTGCTGAACTCACCAATGATGGGACCTGAACTCTAGACCTTAAATTCTCCATTTTCCTGTTTTCCATTGGATCTACTCCAGAGTCTTTGATATGTGCTCTTTCTTCCTTAAATATAGCTTTGCCAACATTGTTGATGAGGGTCTCAAATGCATCTCCACTGTTTTCCACATCTCTGCTTCTGTTCTCCTTGCAAGCAGAACATGGATAAGATTTCTCATGATTTCACCACTTACTCCACAAGCCTCTTTATTCCATGAGCTATCATCCATCATTTTTCCACAGCTAACAGGATTTCTCTAGCTCTTGCTTCGCCTTCTCAATCCAAAAGGAACATTCTCACCATACTCTCTGGTCCCTTCCTCCATCTGTACAACCACTCTCTTTCCCATGCCACCACTTACAACACCTGTTCAGTTCCAAGCTGGAGCAGGAAAGGAGACACTGGAATGAACTGTAAAGGAGAGCTAACCTTCTAGGTTTCAAGGCGGAGGCAGAGTACTGCAGCAGCAGGGAAGTTAGCAAATGTTTGCTTCCAATTGAACTTCAGACTTTGATCAGGACTTATAACCAACCTTTGAGCTTCGGTCTTCAGTGTTGACCCCAGAATTAAATGAAAGGGAACATTGCTTAGTGCTTGGGAAGTCATCTCTGACAAATCTCTGGGATCTCTTCGAGGAGATAACCAAGAGGGTAGATGAGAGTAGGGCAGTGGATCTTGTCTGTATGGACTTTAGCAAGGCTTTGGACAAGGTCCCTCATGACAGGCTGGTCCAAAGGGTTATATTGCATGGGATCCAGCATGGGGGGTGGTGGTAGGTAGGGGAATAACAGATTGGATTCATTATTGGCTCAGGAGTCAGAAGAAGAGGGTGAGGGACAAGGTGTGTTTTATGGACTGAAGACCTGTTTCTAGTGATGCACCATATGGTTCGGTACTAGGACCTTCATTGTTTGTAATTTTATATAAATAATTTGGATGTTAATAAAGAAGACATGGTAGTAAGTTTGCAGATGATACTAGAAGAGATGGTGTAGAAGATTATCAAAAGTTACAGGGGGATCTTGATTAGTTATGTACGTGGACTGAGAATTGTCTAGTGGTTTTCAATGCAGATAAATATGAGGCATTGCATTTTGGGAGATCACACCAGGGTAGAACTTATGCAATGGTAAGGTGCTAGAAAGTGTTGTAGAACAAAGGCACCTAAGAGTCCAAGTGCATAGTTCACTGAAAGTTGAATGACAGAGTAATAGTGAAGAAAATATACGGCACACTGGCCTTCCTTAATCAGGGCACTGAGTATGAAAGTTAGCAATGCATATTTCAGTTACATAAAATGGTGGTGAAGTTGTACTTGGAGTATTATGTATAGTCTTGTTCAGTCTGTTCAGAGAAGGATGTCATTAACCTCGAGTGCAGCAAATATTTCCAGGTTGTTGACTAAACTTGGGAGTCTGAGTTACTAGGCAAGGTTGTGTAGCATTACTACCCATTACACCACTGGTTTAGGACAGCAATGAAGGTCCTCCATCTCTGGTGGTGTTTGGAGCTTCCCTTATCATGTCAGTAACTTCCTCTCGGTTTTCACTACTGTCAGTCATGCAAGTCCCAGGTGGACTCTCAGGAATACCATTGCACACAGATGTAGAAGGATTCTTCATCGCTGTTTCTGTAACAATTTTACCGGTCAGTTGTTAGCCCTGAGCTGAACCCAAGATGCTGGAGGACCGGCGGAGCACTCTTAGTCTGTCCTCTACTTTTTGACCTGCTTGGCATGGGTGACCCTAACAATAAAGCCCTGACTCCAGCCGTTTTAGCTCTCCGGGTCATTGAGGCATACAAGCCTCCAAGCCACGACAAGGTTGTGGCCCTCTTGGAGGAGGCTGTGTAGACTAAGACTTTGTTCCCTGGAATGAAGGACATTGTGGAGTGACCTGATAGAGAGAGATATCAGGGAGGTTGGTTATAGGCCAAACCATGGCAGCAGCATCCAGACACCAGAGCTCATCGAAGTGAGTGAACTCAGTGTTTGGACGGAAACTTAAGCAGCGTGCCGAATATGAGTGGTCAGTTACAGGCTGAATCGAAGCGGTGGGGTCCTGGCCCCAGAGCATATCGAGGTGAGTGAGCCCAATGTTTACATGGATATTCAGGCGTAGAGCCAGATTGGAAGGTCAGCGTCTTGGGGCCCGAGGCGAGGGACAGGCTGGTTCAGATTTCTGCTCTACAATTCGGCTCTGTACTGAACAACTGAACTATAGGACTCTCTGGACTTCAAGTTCAGAACGCTATTTTCTTGTGGTATTTTTCATATGATGGTTTTGTTCCCTATGCATGCAGGGTGTTCGATAGTCTTTTTATATGGATTCTTTTGGATTTCTTTGTTTTGTGGCCGCCTGTAAGCAGACAAATCTCAAGGTTGTATAATGTACACATACTTTGATAGTCAATGTACTTTGAAGATCATGAGGGGCATAGACAGGCAGAAAGCACATAGTCTTTTTCAAAGGGAGGGGGCACTAAAGAGTCAACCAGGAATGTACATGGAGCAGAGAGGTTCAGAAGGCTACGGACCAAATATGAGCAACTTTAGAGAGGGTGCAGAGGAGTTTTACCATTCAGAGAGCATGTCTTACAAAGATAGGTTGAACGAACTAAGGATTTTCTCTTTGGAGTAAACGAGGATGAAAGGCAACTTGATAGGGTAGAAGGTGATGAGAGATATAGATTGACTGGGTAGCTAGAGACATTTTCCCAGTGTGACAGTGGTTCATATGAGGAGACATAATTTTAAGGTGATTGGAGGAAAGTCTGGGGGGTGGGGGGGGTGTCTGAGGTAAGTTTTTTTCAACACAGAGAGTGGTGGGTGCATGGAATAGCCTGCCAGGGTTGGTAGTAGAAGCAGATACATTAGGGACATTTAATAAAATATTAATTAGGCAGGCATATAAATAATAGAAAAGATGAATGATAAATAGGAGAGAAGGGAGAGGGGAAACATAACAAACAACTCGCTGATTTATGATGTTAAAAGTCTGTTGCATCACTTTTTCTGAGCTCTGTGCCCAAAGAACGTGGTTATCTGGGCACACAGCCAGCAGCCAGCTCAATGCTTATGACCGTCTGTCTCCCACAACACACTAGACAGCGATACCGACCTCGAGTCTGCCCACCTCCAGAGCCTCAAAATCCCGAAACTCTGAAGGCATGTTCGTCCTCTAGGCCGCGTCCTTGGCATATCGAATAGCGGCCAGTCGTGAGACCCCGAGAGCGGGTCCCACTCCTGCAAAGAACTGAAGTCAGCGTGTAACTCCAGGTCAGGGTCTTCAAAAGAACCCTGAAAGGGAAAAATAGAGATATTGAAGATGGAAATAGAACTGTTTCTGAAGATGCAAACAAAGGAGTTGTCGTTAGGTGCCATCGTCTCCTAAACTCCACCCCCCTAACCTGCCTACCAAAGCAACAGATCTACAGCAGATGCCCTCTCTTTGGCTCTTCACACAACCTTGGAACATCTGGACAGCAAAGGTACATCCATCAGGATGCTCTTTATCAATTACAGCTCAGCATTTAATATCATCATCCCATCAAAAACTATTAAAAGACCTGGTCCTTAATACCTCCTTGTGCCATTGGGTCCCAGGTTTCCTCACTTGGAGACCCTAGTCAGTTCAGAATGGCAAAAACATCTCCTCCACCATCTCCATCAGCACAGGGATATGTGCTTAGTGCCCTGCTCTACTCACCTTATACCTATGAGTGTGTGGCTATGTACAGCTCCAACACCATATACAAGTTTGCTAATGACATCACTGTTGTGGGCTGTATCCAAGGTGGTGATGAATCAGCATACAGGATGGAAACTGAAAATTGGTCTGACTGGTGTAATACCAGCAACCTCGCACTCAATGTCAATAAGGCCATGGAACTGATTGTGGGCTTCAGGAGAGGGTAATCATAAGTCCATGAGCCAGTAATCATCATAGGGTCAGAGGTGGAGAGGATCAGTAACTTTAAATTCTTGGGTGTCACTATCTCAGAGAACCTGACCTGGACCCATCAGATAAATATAATTGTGAAGAAAGCACAACAGTGTCTCTACTTCCTCAGGAGTCTGTGGAGATTTGGCATGACATCAAAAACCTTGGCAAACTTCTATAGATGTGTGGTGGAAAGTTTACTGAGTGGCTGAATTATGGTCTGGTGTGGTAACACCAATAACTTTGAGCTGAAAATCTTGTAAAAGGTTGAGGATTCAGCCTATTACATCACGGGTAAAACCCTCGCAACAACTGAGTACAGAGTACATCTACGTGAAACAGTGCCGTAGAAAAGCAGCATCCATAATCTAAGATCCTCACCACCACACCATGCTCTATTCTTGCTGCTGCCTTCAGGTAAAAGGTACAAGTCTTTCAGGACTCACACCAACAGTTACTACCCCTTAACCATCAGGCTCTTAAACAAAAGGGGATAACTACACTCATTCTACTTCAGGTGTTCCCACAACCAACGATCTCACTTTAAGAACTTCTTATCTTGTTATCTTATGCTCGTTATTTATTGCTATTTATTTATATTTGCATTTGCACAGTTTGTTGTCCATTGAACCTGTTAACAGTTATTGTTCTATCCTGTATGCCCGCAGAAAAAGAATCTCAGGGTTGTATGTGGTGACGTGTACATACTCTGATAATAAATTTTATTTTGAAATTTGATGAAGGGACTTCAACATAGTTTCCTCTCTCCTCAGAAGCTTCATGACCTCCTGAATGCTTCCAACAATTGGTGATTTTGCTTCAACTTTCCAGCTTCTGCAGTGTTTTTCTTTTGTCCGGGGACATTTCATGACATATGCTTGAACCATTCTGAATAGCAGTATCTGTGAACTTGCTCTGATGGTAATTTAGCTTGGAATGATGATGATAGAGCAATGTTACTTTGCTCTTATGGCTGTCTGCCAACTAAGAACAACACCATGCAACTGATTCATTTCAGCATGAGAACAATAATCTCTCACGAGATGGGAGTTAATTAGTATAAGTTATTAGAAACACTTTTCTGGTTTTAGAAATCTATAGTATATGTATTCTTGTTAAATAAATAACAAAAGCAATGTCATACAGCCCCACATTAACTTTTATAGAGTATTAGCAAGGTTGAATATTGAAAAGGGAAGTCTTTTCTTGATTATTTTAGGAATCTTCTGCTAGCTCTGCAAGAAAATGTCAGAATCAGAATCAAAATCGGTTTTAATATCACTGGCATATGTTGTGAAATATGTTACCTTATGGCAGCAGTACATGGCAATCCATAATTTAAAAACTGTAAATTACAATAACTAAAATCAAATAAAGAGTGCAAAAGAAGAAAAAAAAGTGAGGTAGTGTACAGGATAGCAGATCCTAACATGTTGACTGTGTGTCTTCAAGCTCCTATACCTCCTCCTCAATGGTAGTAATGAGAAGAGGGCATGTCTTGAATGTTGGGCGTCCTTAATGATGGATGCTGCCTTTTTGAGCCATCGTCTTTTGAAGATGTCCTCGATTCTGGAGAGGCTAGTCCCCAACATGGAGCTGGCTGAGCTTACAGCTTCCTGCGGCTTTTTATGATCCCATGCAGTGGTTCCTCCATGTTAGATGGTAATGCAACCAGTTAGAATGCTCCCCACAGTACATCTATAGAAATTTGTGAGATACGTAACGTGCTGTATATATAAATTCTTGACATATCTATATCAGGAATTTCTCACTGGTGCGAAGATTACTGTAGTCTATTATTAGGTGATTTTATCTTTATCTTTAAAGTTCAGTTACAATTTAAAATTATTCTCGCTGAAAACATGATTATTGCGATACAGAAAGCTATGTATCTTTTATAGAGTTATAGACCACTACAGCACAAAGCAAGGTGTTTGGCCCATCTGGTCCATGCTGAACTATTAATCTGCCTAGTCCCATCAAGCTGCACCTGGAACATACCACTCCCATCTAGGTACCTGTCCAATTTTCTCTTAAATTTTGAAACCTAACCTGAATCCACAACCAGCTAGAAGCTCATTCCACACACTTACCTCCCTCTGAGTGAAGAAGTTCACCCTCAAGTTCCTCCTAAACAGTTCATCTTTCACCTTTAACCCATGACCTCTGGTTCTAGTGTCAGAGGAAAATGCCTGCTTGCATTTACCCTATCTTACTTACTTACTGTCTATTACACCACTGGCATTTAGGGCAGCAGTGAAGTTCCTCAATCGCGGACTATGTTCAGGGCTTCTTTCATCATGTCAGTACCTTCCTCTCTGTTTTCACTTCTGTCAGTCATGCAAGTCCCAGGTGGAGGCTCAGGAAAACCATCACATACAGATGTAGGAGAATTCTTCATTGCTGTTTCCGTAACAATTTTGTTCTACCAATCAGGGTTGTTAGCCCCAAGCTGAACCCCTGAGCCTTGAGGACTGGTGGACTACTCATAGTCTGGCCTCTACCCTTTGAACTGTTTAGCATGGTTGACCCTACCAAGAGTCAAAGCATAAAGCCCTGACTCCAGGCAACATAGCTCTCCGGGTCGTTGAGGTACGCAAGTCTCCAAAGTACGACAAGGATGCAGTCCTGTGCTCTTGGAGGATTTATCCTATCTATATTCCTCATAATTCTGTATACCTCTATTAAACCTCCCCTCATTCTCCTATGGTCCAGGGGCTAAAGTCCTAACTATTCAACCTTTGAGTCAGATCCTCAAATCCCAGCAACGTCCTTGTAAATTTTCTCTGTACTCTTTCAATCTTACTGATAACTTTCCAATACTTAGGTGGCCAGAACTGCACACAATACTTCAAATTAGGCCTCAGCAACATCTTATACAATTTCAACACAACATGCCAACTCCTGTATTCAAAACTTTGATTTCTAAAGGCCAATATGACAAAAACTCTCTTTATGACCCAATCTACTGTGACATCACTTAAAAGGAATTATGGATCTGTATTCCCAGATCACTCTGTCCTTCCACACTCTTCAGTGACCTACCACTTACTGCGTAAGTCCTGTCCTGTTTTATTCTCCCAAAGTGTAACACCACACCACATCTGCATTAAACTCCATCTGCCATTTTGCACCCCATTTTTCCAGTTGGTCCAGAACTCACTGGAAGATTTGATAGCTTCCCTCACTGTCCACTACACCCCCAATCTTAGTGCCATCCATAAATTTCCTGATCCAGTTGACCACATCATCATCCAGATTCTTGGTACGGATGAAAACCAACAACGGACCCAGCATCGATCCCTGAAGCACACCACTTGTCACAGGCCTCCAGTCAAAATAAGGGGTTTGTAGAGCCTTAAATCAGAACCTGATTGCACGTCTCATGCCTCCTCCAGACCCTCCAATGCTAGCACATCTCTTCTTAGATAAGAGGCCCAAAACTGCTCACAATACTCCAGGGTGTGGTCTGAACAATGCCTCATAAAGCCTCAGTGTTACATCCTTGTTTTTATATTCTAGGCCTCTAGAAATGAATACTCACATTGAATTTGCCTTCCTTACTGCTAACTCTATCTGCAAGTCCATCTGCCAGTTCTTTGCTGATTTACCTAATCTACCTAAGTCCTTTTGCAGACTTCCTGCTTCCTCAAAACTACCTGTCCATCCACCTACTTTCATATCATCTGCAAACCTGGTCACAAAGCCATCAATTCCATCATCCAAATCATTGATGCATGACGTGAAAAGATGTGGTCCCAACGCTGACAAAGCTGATCAAATAGGCCTCCTTTATTCCCACTGTTTGCCTCCTGCCAGTCAACCAATCCCCTATCCATGCTGTATTTTTCCTGTAATACCATGGGTTCTAATCTTGTTAAACAGTCTTATGTGCAGCACCTTGTCAAAGGCCTTCAGAAAATTCAGGTAAATAGCAGTCACTGACTCTCCTTGTCTATCCTGCCTGTTGTTTCCTCAAAGAATTCCAACAGATTTGTCAGGCAAGATTTCCCCTTAAGGAAATCATGCTGACTTTGGCCTACTTTTTCATGTGCCTCCAAGTATCCTGAAACCTCATTCTTAATAATGGACTCCAACATCTTTCCAACCACTGAAGTCAAGCTAACTAGCCTATAATTTTCTTCCTTCTGACCATTAACTGTATACTCTCCCCTTTCATTTCATCAACATTTCACACTTGCCCAGATTAAATACCATCTGCCACTTCCCTGTCCATAACAGTATCTGATCTATATCCTACTGCATTTTTGATTGTCCTTTACACTGTCCACAACTTTACCAATCTTGGTGTCATCTACAAATTTGTTGATCCACCCATCTCCATCCAAGTCATTGATATATATCATGAACAACAGTTGTCCTAGCAGCAATCCTTGGCACAGACCTCCAGCCAGAATAACAGCTTTCCACCACTTGTCTCTGCCTTCTGTGGGCAAGTCAATACTGAATTCACAACATTTTGGTTGTTGCCATAGGGATATGATGAGTCTAATGCCTGTTTATCATCCCACTAAGTAGTAAGCAATCGTAAAAGTCACCTCAAAATTGTGCTCCCACTCAAACTCTTTTGCTTGTATCCTATTCCCCACTATCCACTTTCTTTACCACCTTACACCTTACAAGTGGCAAAATGTCTTAAATCTCCAGGAAATCATTCTTCTCTTCAAAGATCACAATGGCTCCACTCTTCCATTCCACTGTCAATGCATCCAGCCATAGGTACTCCATATGGCTTAGTACTGGGAATCATGGAAGCTGAGGTGTTTGCAGAGGTCCTACTTAGACAAGCATATTTAAATTAAGTGAGGTATCTGCTCCAACATGGAAAATGAGGCCAACAAAGGCAACAGCAAGATCGTTTATGCTGCAGTAAAAGAACTTACCGGCACCTTCACACCAAGAATTGGTGCAATCAAAAATGCCGAAGGAAAATTTCTGACAGAAGATGCAGATGTGAGGGAAAGGTGGCTCGAGTACACCAAGAAACTCTATGAAGATCACGAGAATGAAAACTGTGACAAAGCCATTGACTGGACAACACTAGAACATGAACCAGAGCCACTCCTGTCAGAAGTAGAAAGAGCAATTGAGAAGATCAAAAAGAATAAAGCATCTGGTCCAAACAACATACCAGCAGAACTACTGAAAGCAACAGGCACCTCAATGGCCCTATCTTGCACTGCATTGTCTGCACCATCTGGAAGACTGGCAAATGGCCAGCAGACTGGTGCAAATCTGTCTCCATTCCAATCCCCAAGAAAGGGGAGCTCCTGCAGTGCAGTAATTACAGAACAATTGCATTGATATCATATGCCAGCCAGGTTCTACTCATCATCATCTCTGAGAGACTAAAGAACTACATAGATAGAGAAATTGCACTGGAACAGTCTGGCTTCAGGAGTGGCCAAGGTACCAGGAACCAGCTCTTCAACATGCGTCTAATAATGGAGAAGATGAGAGCGGTCAATACCCCCCTGTACATCTGCTTCATTGACTACTCAAAGGCATTTGACTGTGTTCAATACACCAAACTATGGACGACAATGTTTCAATTGGGTGTGGCACCACACCTAGTGGCTCTTCTAGAAACACTGTATGCTAAGCAATCCTCCAGCCTTCAGACCACATCTGGCGAGACGGAATCATTCTGCAATGGGAAAGGAGTCCGCCAAGGCTACATCCTTTCTCTACACCTTTTTAACATCTACACTGAGATGATCATGAGACTGGCAATTCCAGACAGCACTGGCATTAAAACAGGAGAAAGAACCATCGGTAACTTGAGAAACGCAGATGACACAGCCCTGCTAGCCACAACAGAAGATGACCTACAAGCTCCACTCAATAATGTTGCAGAAGTCTCTGCTGAATTTGGATTGCTGATAAATGGCAAAAAGACCTAAGTTATGGTGATAAGCAAAACTGCAATTCAAGCTGACATCTACATCGGAAGCGACAAGATTGAACAATTGTCCTCCTTTATATACCTTGGTGCAGAACTAAATGACACAAATGAATGCAGCAAGGAAATAAGGTGAAGGCTAGCAATGGCACGCACAAACACTACCAAACTCTGGAACATCTGGAAAGATAGATCTGTGAGCACTGACACCAAGATACGCCTCTCAAGAGTCTCGTCTGGCTAGTAACCCTATATGGCTGTGAAACATGGACCCTAAAAGCAGCTGATGAAAAGAAGTTGACAGCATTTGAGATGTGGACATACAGACGGGTCCTCAGGGTATCATACATTGAAAGGAGATCCCACAATTTCATCCTAGAAAAGACTGGCATGAAACCAATACTTCTGAAAACCATTATCCAAAGGAAACTTTATTATTTTGGACACACCTCAAGAACTGATGACACAATGGAACGCACTGTGCTTGAAGGCAGAGCAGAAGGAAGCCGCTCCCGAGGCAGAGGACAACCTGGATCAACAATATCAAGAAGTGGACCAGCCTCACCACCAGAGTTGCAAGGGGTTTGACTGCCGACAGATCGCAGTGAGGAAAGTGGTCGCCAAGGCTCTGGCAGAGTATGGCACATGATGATGATGATCTGTGACCTTGTAATGTGCAGAATAACTCCATATTGATATACTCCATTCTGTAAGGAGCTCATGCAGAGGTAGTTATCTGATCCCAATCTCTGCCATGAAGAATACACCACTGAATTTGGCCCCATTTTTACTACACTAGCTAGGTACTAATAGGCAAAGGAAAAATCTCACCAGAAACTTACCTAATCCTCCACCTCTTCTCGCCAAAGCCTCTTAAGCTGAAGCCTTAGATCCTCTACCCTAACACTATCGACTCAGATGCTGGCTGCTCTCACAATGGCCACCCCGCTTAAATCTGACTTCTTTTCATTGGTCCGTGGCATGTGCCTCATTACCCCACGATCTCTGATGCACAGAATGTACTGACCTACCCGCAATACACAAGCCAGCGATTCCTCACAATCTCAGATGCACAAAATGCCCCAAAGGGCTTTTGAAGGGTGCACGAGTCATATAACATAGCACATTACAGCACAAGAGCAGGTCCTTGACACCATGATGTTACGTCAAACTAGATACACGAACGACAACTAACTGAAATAATTCCTTCCATGTGCTTGAGTTTTGCTGCCAACTATTTTGGGTGATTTTATGTAATGGTATTTGTTCAAAGGGACTCATTAAGTTGATCTTGTGCATTGTGCTTTAATCTCTGTCCTTTCATTACAAGATCATGTTGATGTGTATATTTATGACTTTCTAAATCACTGCAGATAGTAGAACTGCCAGATTTGGGAAGTATGATATTTGAATTTGTGTGTTTAATGAATATAATTCTCATATCTGTTCCCCTTGAGGGAAATAAACACAATGCAATATAGAGCTTTTTACCACAAAATAAAGCAGATGGAAATCAGTATTCTATTGCCATTTCTACTGGTTGACATACATCATTTAAAGTTGTATTGCAAAGACTGTTATGGACTTCTTTTTTCCCTAGAACCTATGCTTTGAATATCTAAACTATCTAATTTTTGATGCATTGATATGGCTAGACATGAGGACAACATTATAAACTGAAACATGAATATTAAATTTTTCCTGTCACATCCCCATAACCTTTAACATCCTTACTTATCAACCTCCACTTTGAACATACTCAATGACTTGGCCACCGTAGCTGTCTGTGCCAACCAATTCCACAAATTCACCACCGTCTGGCTGAACAAATTCCTCCTCATCTCAGTTCTAAAGAGATGTCTCTTTATTCTGAGGCTGTGTCCTTGTATCCTAGCTTCTTTCACTACTGGAAACATCTCTCCATATCCACTATATCCAGGCCTTTGAGTATCAATGTGATCCACTCCAGTGAGAATAGTTGCAGAGTCATCAAATGCCACTCTTATATTTCTTCTTATAAAATAAAACCCAAGTTTGGAAAATCTGAAGTGTCGAATTTTTAATGTATTGATATGACTAAACCTGAGAACAAAATTATAAACTGATATATGAATATTAAATTCGTGCTTTAGTTTGGTCTCAAGGTTCAATCTCTTCCATTTTTCTGTGACCTTGGATGTCAGGATGCTGTTGAGTGACTATAGCTCAGCACTTAACACCATCGTTCCTACAGCCCTGATTGATATGCTACAGAACCTGGGCTTCTGTACATTCCTCTGCAATTGGAGCCATGGCTTCCTAACTGGAAGATCACAATCTGTGCAGATTGGTAACGACTTCTCCTCATCGGTGATGATCAACATTTGCATGCTTCAGGAATATCTGCTTAGCCCACTGCTCTACACTCTCTATATCCATGACTATGTGGCTAGGCACAGCTCAAATACCATCTGTAAATTTGCTGATTGTTGGTAGAACCTCAGACGGAGATGAGAGGGCGTACAGGAGTGAGATATGCCAGCTTTATGAGTTGTGTCACAGCAACAACCTTACACTCAATGTCAGTAAGACCAATGAGCTGATTATGGACTTCAAAAAGGGTAAGGTGAGAGAACACAAACCAGTCCTCATAGAGGGATCAGAAGTGGAGGGAGTGAGCAACTCCAAGTTCCTGGGTGTCAAGATCTCTGAGGATCTAACTTGGTCCCTAGATATCAATGCAGCTATAAAGAAGACAAGACAGCGACTATATTTCTTTAGGAGTTTAAGGAGATTTGGTTTGTCACCTAAGGCAGTCAAACTTCAGTATATGTACCATGGAGAGCATTCTGACAGGCTGCATCACTGTCTGGTATGGGGGGGGGGGGGGGGGGGGCTACTGCACAGGAACATAAGAAGCTACAGAGAGTTATAAAATTAGTAGGCTCCATCATGGGGACTAACCTCCATAGTATCCAAGTCATCTTCAAGGAGCAGTGCCTTAGGAAGGAAGGGTCCACCATTAAGGACGGCCATCACTCAGGACATGACGTCTTCTGAAGGCACACACCCAATGATTCAGGAACAGTTTCTTCCCTTCTGTCCTCTGATTCCTAAGTGGACATTGAACCCATGAATACTACCTTACTTTTTATTCTGCTTTATATATATATATATAAAATCATATATTGCATTGTGTTGCTGCCGCTAAGTTAACCAACATCACAATGCTAGTGATGCTAAACCTGATGCTCTTGGTTTTCTGAGTTGTGTTCCATGCTCTGGGTTTTATGCTTTTGGTCCATGCACTGTCCTCAGTTACATTCACTGGGAGCACCGCCCATTCTTTGCTTCAGGCTCCCTACCATTTCAGTCAGCTACGTGCTCATGTAACTTGTTTCTGAAGCTGACAGAGTATCCTGTCAATTTTCTGGTGAAACCCAACAACTTTCCATTACCATCTTCCAATTCTCCGTATAATGGGTGCAGGAGGCAGGCTGTGAATATGATGGTGCTTAAGGCGTGAGATAATACAAACATACAGAAAAGTAGAATCCTTTATGGAGACAATGCAATTTAAATGATTAGCTGGAGAAATAGAGTAACAGTAAATAAAACTTCGATGTATTTAAAGCTTTACACAAAATGCTGGAGGAAATCAGCAGGTCAGGCAGTATCGATGGAGGGGAATAAACAGTCAGTGCTTCAGGCTGAGATCCTTCATCAGGACTGGAAAGGAAAGGGGAAGAAGCCAGAATTAGAACGTGGAGTAGGGAAAGGAGTGCAAACCGGCAGGTGATCGAGTGAGAGGGGAGGTGGATGGATAGGGGACTGCAAATGTTACTCTGCTATTTAAGAAGGGTGGGAGGTAGCAGAAAGGAAACTATAGACCTGTTAGACTGACATCAGTGATTGGAAAGTTGTTGGAATCGATTGTTAGGGAAGAGATTAAGGAGTACCTGGAGGCACAAGATAGGCCAAAGCCAGCATGGTTTCCTGAAAGGAAAATCCTGCCTGACAAACCTACCGGAATTTTTTGAGGAGATTACAAGCAGGGTAGACAATGGAGATGCAGTAGATGTGACATACTTGGACTGTCAGAAGGCCTTTGACAAGGTGCAGCACATGAGGCTGCTTAGTAAGAAGTTACTAGCATGGGTGGAGCATTGGCTGATCAGCAGAAAATAGAGAGTGGGAATAAAGGGATCCTATTCTTGCTGGCTGCCAGTTACCAATGGAGTTCCACAGGGTTCAGTGTTGGGACCACTGCTCTTTACGATATTTGTCAATGATTTGGACTCTGGTATTAATGGATTTGTGGCTAAATTTGCCGATTGTACAAAGATATGTGCACGGTTAGTGTTGAGGAAACAGAGAGACTTAGATAGCTTAGGGAATGGGCAAAAAAGTGGCAAATGAAATACAATGTTGGAAAGTGTATGGTCATGACTTTGGTGGAAGAAGTAAACAGACAGACTATTATTTCGATGGGGAGAGAATTCAAAATGTAGAAGTGGAAAGGTAATGTCACTCCCTCCTCCTATTCGCTTTTACAACTCTCATTCTGACTCCCCCCTTTTCCTCACCTGCCCATCACCTCTCTCTGGTGCCCCTCCTCCCTCCCATTCTTACAATAGACAATAGGTGCAGAAGTAGACTATTCGGCCCTTCGAGCCTGCACCGTCATTCTGAGATCATGGCTGATCATCTACTATCAATACCTGGTTCCTGCCTTGTCCCCATATCCCTTGATTCCCCTATCCATAAGATACCTATCTAGCTCCTTCTTGAAAGCATCCAGAGAATTGGCCTCCACTGCCTTCCAAGGCAGTGCATTCCACACCCCCACAACTCTCTGGGAGAAGAAGTTTTTCCTTAACTCTGTCCTAAATGACCTACCCCTTATTCTCAAACCATGCCCTCTGGTACTGGACTCTCCCAGCATCTGGAACATATTTCCTGCCTTTATCTTGTCCAATCCCTTAACAATCTTATATGTTGCAATCAAATCTCCTCTCAATCTCCTTAATTCCAGCGTGTACAAGCCCAGTCTCTCTAACCTCTCTGCGTAAGACAGTCCTGACATCCCAGGAATTAACCTTCTGAATCTATGCTGCATTTCCTCTACAGCCAAGATGTCCTTCCTTAACCCTGGAGACCAAAACTGTACACAATACTCCAGGTGTGGTCTCACCAGGGCCCTGTACAAATGCAAGAGGATTTCCTTGCTCTTGTACTCAATTCCCTTTGTAATAAAGGCCAACATTCCATTAGCCTTCTTCACTGCCTGCTACACTTGCTCATTCACCTTCAGTGACTGATGAACAAGGACTCCTAGATCTCTTTGTATTTCTCCCTTACCTAACTCTACACCACTCAGATAATAATCTGCCTTCCTGTTCTTACTCCCAAAGTGGATAACCTCACACTTATTCACATTAAACATCATCTGCCAAGTATCTGCCCACTCACCCAGCCTATCCAAGTCACCCTGAATTCTCCTACCATCCTCATCACATGTCACACTGCCACCCAGCTTAGTATCATCAGCAAATTTGCTGATGTTATTCTCAATGCCTTCATTTAAATCGTTGACGTAAATCGTAAACGGCTGTGGCCCCAATACCGAGCCCTGTGGCACCCCACTAGTCACCACCTGCCATTCCAAGAAACATCCATTCACCACTACCCTTTGCTTTCTATCTGCCAACAGTTTTCTATCCATGTCAATGTCTTCCCCCCAATGCCATGAGCTCTGATTTTACCCACCAATCTCCTATGTGGGACCTTACATGGCCCACTCTCCTTTCCTATCAGATTCCTTCTTCTTCAGCCCTTCTTGCCGTGTATGTGATACTAGCATGGACTGTGCTGGTCTCAGCCCACTGCCAAGAGCTGCCACTTGTGGACTCCAAAGAAGGTCATCCCTCTGAGTTGGAAATTGGCCAGAATGCTGTCAAGACCTACAGGACCTCACAGAAGCTCCTGCTCCCAATGGGTTTATCTATGAAGAAGTTTAACAGTTTTGAACATCTCCAATTTGTATGTTGAATATTAAAGTCATTCAAATACTATTGGAATGATTAAACTAATTTTTGAAAAGTAGAAACAATAAATGCAAATAAAAACACACCCAATGTTACTTGTTCAGGGGGATTCAGCAAGTTTAACTTTATGCTTTAATCTCTGTCCATTCATTGCAAGATCATGTTGATGTGTATACTTATTACTTTCTGAATCACAGCATTATTACAGCCGGATTTCAAAAGTATAATATTGGAATTATACTCAAAACTACTAGTTATCCTGATCCATTAGCTCTGAGTCTCACTCGAATTTAATGTAGTCTCTAAACTGCACCAGTAAATAACTTCACTGTACAAGATGCAAGCAGTAATTTGCCAGCCAAAACTGGACTTTATCATGAAGCCAGGCAGTGGTGTGCAGTGACACATGTATTGTTCTATGACACCCAGTCAGTGTCAGATTTCCACATTCAGAGGTGCATTTGCAGGTATCCAGTAGTTCCTGAAGTTCCAACAGCTGGACAATAACAGTTCCATTTATCAGGTGACTTCCAAAATACATAACTTGGAGGAATCTGGACTGTATAGAAAGAACCTTCAGAACCCAATACAAGAGAAACAAGCAATTTGCTTAGTTGCCTGCGTAAGGACTGAATATCGAAAATACTGTTTGCGAGAGTTGTTGGCAGAGAATCGATAGTAGTCTCCTATCCAGTGGTCTAATGCATTATTACTGCTTAATAAGGATGGTGCTGGCAGTATGTGACCATTAAGTCACATCAAGTTCCGAGTGTTCAAAATGGCTTGGAGGGTATTTAAGGTAAGCATCCCTACGCAATCAAGTGAGGAACTTGAGGAATCTGTCCATTGCCACTAAATGGTTTAATCATTTAGTGGAAATGGACAGATTTTACAAACTGGTTTCTTCTCTGTCCTTGTCCTTCCCCGGTCGGTGCTTTTTAAGTAAGAAAATCCTCTGTTTAAGGACAATGAATTATTCATTGCCAAATGCTGAGGCTGCATAACAAGTCTGTTAAATCCCATTGTACCATGTATCAGGGTACCAACCACTGAAATCACACTCCACACAATGGTATGGTGAGTCACAGTCTAAGTAAATTTATTATCAAAGTAATTATATGCCACCAAATACAAACTTGTAATTCATTTTCTTACAGGCTTTTACAGGTAAATGAAGAAATATAATTGAATTTAGAAATAATTCAGAAGATTGAATTTATGAACAATCGCATTTATGAAAAACTATATATAAAGACTGACAGAAATCGAAGTGCAAAGGAGGACAAATTGTGCAAATAAAATTAAAAATCAATAAACAATACTGAGAACACGAGTTGTAGATTCCTTGAAAGTGAGTCTATAGGTTGTGGAATCAATTCAGCATTGAGGTGAGTGAAGCTATCCCACTGGTTCAGGAGCATGAGGGTTGTAGGGTAATAACTGTTCCTGAACCTGCTGATGTGGGACCTAAGGCTCCTGCACCTCCTGTCAGATAGTAGTAGGGAAAAGATAGCATGGCTTGGATGTTGGGGGTCCCTGATGATGGATGCCGTTTTCTTGTGACAGTGCTCCTTGTAAGCATGCTCAAAGGTGGGGAAGGCTTTCCTTTTGACAGGCTGGGCTGTATCCACCATTTTTTGAAGACTTTTCCATTCCTGGGCATTGGTGTTTCCATACCCAGGCCGTGATGCAATCACTGTGCCTCTGTCCACTGTGGAAGGACCACAGCCAGGTTCTGTGCATACTACAGGCTGTGAGTCCTTTCATAAAACCCAGCACCTTTATCCAGTGTTCTCCACCTTGAGCTCAGTTTTGCTGTAACATTGATGGGTACCCCAGTTTCAAACATTATGATTGGCAGAACCACCAAATGATATATTAGCCATATTTATCAGCTATATCAATTCTGAATTAAGTTTGCATACCAGCTTCTGTCTAATTCTTATTCCAGTGGTTTGGCATTGTTTCAAGAAACAAAATAATTGCCTGCAATAATTTTGATGAAGTGTATGCAGAAAGCTCAGGCATGGCTGCCAATTGAAGTGTGGTCTCACAAATGAGAATGCAGAGATTGGTTTTGTTCTTAAGGCATGCTGTCAAAGTTGGAATGCTGTCAGAATTAATAACCCATGTGAAAAAATATATTCCGCAGACACCAAAATTTCTCATCAAAGTCCTTTTTTTAAATTCTCTCTTGACAGTTTAGATATCTTTAGTACTTTGGCTTCAAGTATGTACACTGATAGCATCATCAGGAGCGATCGTCTGATGTACTGAGCCTGACATTGTGAAGGCATTGAATTATGACATCAGTTGAGGCACAGTCAGTCATTCAGTCCAACTGTGATAGCTTGTACTGCGTACATGCTAATTCATTCCTGAAAACTCTCATTCTAAGTAACACCAGACCATAACCTCAGTGATGCCATAGATATCAAAAAGCAGACATAAAAATTATAACCAATTAGCTTCCAAGTTTCTCCCTACTCTCCAGAAGGCATTGACTCACTACATCATAGGCTTGGTAGCCCTGTTGAACTATCTATCACCAGAGATCATATATTGGAATCAAAGCCCACCCCTATCATTTTGAGTGCTCTATAGAAGGGTGTGCATGAAGCCAGACTGGTTTTATCATAGCCTAGTATGGAAACACCTTGAATGTAAAAGCTTCCAGAAGTAGTAGATACAGCCCACCCATCGTGGTAAAGCCCTCCCCACCACTCAGTACGTCTGTACGGAATGCTGTCAAGGACCCCAACTATCCAGGCCATGCTCTCTTCTCTCTGCTGCCATCAAGATGGAGGTACAAGAGCCTCAGGACCCACACCACCAGATTAAAGAACAGTTATTACATCTCAAGCATCATGCTCTTGAACCAGAGGGGACAGCTTCACTCACCTCAACACTGAACTGTTCCCACAAAATATATACTCACTCTCAAGGACTCTTCATTTCATGCTCACGATAATTATTACTTACTTATTTAATAATCATGGTTGTATGTGGCAGCATACATGTGCTTTGATAATAAATTTACTTTGAACTTTGAGTTCCTGTTGCCGGAGAGGGTGAAGGAGTCTCAGAGCCGAGCAAGAGTGCAGTGATAGCAGTTACATACTGTCCCCAGCACGTTCCCGTATTGAGGGCAACAGCAGACCCACACCACCAGGTGCAGGAACAGTTTTTACCCTTAAAACATCAGGCTCCCGAATCAGTAAACTTCACTCACTTCCACACTGAACTGATCCCACAACCTATGGACTCAACAACTTAGTTCCCGGTAGTATTTTTTAAAAATGTGCACCATCTGTCTTTTGCACATTGGTTGTTTGGCAGTTTCTGTGTGTAGTCTTTCATTGATTCTATTGTACAACATCTCCCTGATCTACTGTGAATGCCTGCAAGGAAATAAATCTCAAGGTATATATGGTGATATATCTGAGGTTTGACAGCAAATTTACTTTGAGCTTTGAGCATTGGTATGCAGAGAGAGTGAAGAAGTCCCAGAGCTGAGCTAGCATACAGAGATAACTCTCATGTGTTGCAGCCAGCACATCCCTGGGTATGTCGGCTGTTAACACAAACCGTATGTTTCCATGTACTTGTGATAAAGAAATCTGAATCTGAAATCTGACTTTATTAAGTGGTTTTGGAGGACGCTCGTGTCCATCCGCACGTACCTTCCTGCTATTTTAACACAGAGGGGGATTGAAATCAGCCTATAGCATCTGTGAGGCCTTTCACGTCCTCGACAGTCCTGGGTTAGGTTGGGTTGTATTTTTTGCCAAAATGGAGGAGGTGCAGCAACCAGCCTGTGCACAGCAAGATCCCACAGACAGCACTATTTGACCAGATACTTAATTAGCATTAACTGAATTTTCTATGGATCCCTCAAGAGTTAAGGAATTACACTCTAACACAGGGGTTCACAACCATTTTTATGCCATGGACCAATACCATTACGTAAGGGGTCTGTGGGCCCCAGTTTGGGAACCCTTGCAAACATCTTGTTTGAATATCAGTAATTTCATTGAGGTAATATTCCATCAATAGTGCACTAAGACAGGGGTCCATAACCTGGGGTCCGTGGCCACTGCTTAATTGTATTGCTCCAAGGCGTAAAAAAAGTTGGGAGCCCATGCACTAGGACAGCATCCTTTATTTTGCTCTGACAGGTTTCTGTCTCAGTAGCTAACACTGAGCAAAAACAGAGATTAGATACTTTCATTTTATTTTTATAAAAGCAACATTATTCCTCTAATTGCTTCTTTTCCCAGTGATAACATCTTGAAACTTGGTGTTAGGTGGTTCATTTAGTCTTGCCCACACAGTCATCTCTCCACGTTCTCAATGGGTTTGAGCATTTTCAAACTCATTCTTACTGATTATTTACCTGCCAGCGGAAAGTTGTCCACAGATTGTCTCCTCACGTAGTCAAACTGTGTAAGAACTGTTGATGAGGGCTGGAATGGGAAACACAGCCCCAATAAGTCACAATACTAAAGGACTAAACATACTTCAGTCCACAAGTTAGTCTCCCTGAACTTGGGAACGGAAATATGTTGATTGGAATGTAGTGGAATGAATTCTAGATTATTTAATGTCATTTCCAGTACTCAAGTGCAAAGGAGAATTAAATAATTGTTACTCCAAATCTGATGTAACTGAAAACGAAACACAACAAGATAAAGAATATAATATATTTTTTTTAAAACACAAATAAATACACAAGATAGCTTATATATGTAGTTTGACTGTATGTCCATAAAGTGATGCCAGGCACAAGAGTGACTTAATCTATCAGGAAATGATAAAGTAGTGGTTGTGGGTGGTGTGCAATTATTGATCAGCCTTACTGCTTAGGGAGAATAGCTGTTTCTGAGTCTGGTGGTCCCGGCATGAATGTTACATAGCCTCCTCCTGGGTGGGAATGGAGCAAAGAATCCTTGGGCAGGGTGGGTGGGATCCTTCATGATGTTACTGACCTTTTTCTGGTACCTTTCTGTATATATATCCTTGATGGTGGGTAGGCTGGTGCCAGTGATGCATTGGGCAGTTTTGACTACCTGCCAACCACAGTACAGTTTCCACACCATGCAGTGATGCAACTTGTTAGCATGCAGGAAGAAGGTCATTTGGCCTGTCTGGTTCATACTAGTTGTGTAGCATTAATCCTGAATGCTTAATACAATTTCATGCACCTAACTTAAAAAAAAATTCATTGCCCACAGCTAGTACTCTCACTGTGATGAATACACACATATACACAAATATCATAAGAAAACAATGCTCTTCTCCCTTGTGGGACATCAAATGAAAGAATGTGCCATTTTTATAATTAATCTGACTCTTGCTTCCAGGTAACTGAGCTGCACAGCATCAGGAACATAAGCAGGTTGCCCCGGGAGACAAAGAAACATGCTGTGGCAATTATCTTTCATGATGAAACATCAAAGACATTTGCCTGTGAGTCAGGTAAGCAATTACTTGTGCATCTATAGCTTGAGGAAGCTCAGACCCATTTTGGAACTGTAAACCCATCCAGACTAACATGCAAAGAAAAGATAGAAAGACAGAATATTTTATCTTTGAGATAATTTGATGCAGATATTATGTTGACAATGAA
Organism: Hemitrygon akajei; assembly: GCF_048418815.1. Classification (NCBI taxonomy): domain Eukaryota; kingdom Metazoa; phylum Chordata; class Chondrichthyes; order Myliobatiformes; family Dasyatidae; genus Hemitrygon; species Hemitrygon akajei. Next base: position 126,853,376 of record NC_133124.1, read on the forward strand.
CTGGAACCTTTGATTTTTTTATATATAGAAGTACAATATTTTTTAACATTAAGCAAAGATAAGTATTGCTCTAAATAAAAGAGATGTTTTCTCATCCTCTAATACTGTTTAAATTATATCCCTGAGATACTATTAATGCACTTTATAATGCAGTTTGTGATGTGTTCTGTGTCTTTTATGTAACATTGCCCATGGCACCAGATATCTCACAACTGGCGCATTGTAGAATGCAGGGAATTGGTTAAAAATGTGATGGTAGTTCATGGACTGATGGGATTGAACTATGTTGTCTTTACTTTGCAAAGAAAAAGTTGAAAAAAATTATTGTGTCCACCAGTACTTGTTGATTAGGTTATTTCACTCTGTAGATATCCTAATTGAATTGTTCTGAATTTTCAGAGATGCTTAATAACACTATGGAACAATTTCTGTTAACAGTCTCTAATGTGCTCAAGATAGTTAAGAAGATTTCAACCCAATTTAACATAATTTTTTTAACTGCTTCAAAGACTTCTGCTGAAAGCTGTGTTTCACTTCTTTTTCTTCTGATTCATTCTTCCAATCAATTATCCTCAATAAAAGGCCTTTAAATAAATAAATATTCTTTTAATTCCAATCAATTATCCTCAATAAAGAGCCTTTAAATAAATAAATATTCTTTAATGCCTATCAATTATCCTCAAATAAAAAGCCTTTAAATAAATAATTATCTTTTAATGCCTATCAATTATCCTCAATAAAAGTAGCTTTTAATTTAATTCAGTTCCTCTTTTTGCTAAAATGGTTGCAAGCTTTTCTTTTAATTATGCTAAATATAGGTAGTAAAGTCACTGGAAAGGAGTGCCTTTTGGGTATGGAATTTGTGCGAGTTACAATTTCATTGAAATAATAAAAAGCCTAGTAGCTTATAATGTGATACCAGCAGTCACCATCCTTTAGTATTTCCTGAGGTGTTAACAAGCCACTGAGCCAATGTAAATGTCAGAAGATTCAATTATCAAACATCAGGCTGCATAAGTCTGGGGGAAAATGTTAAGAGGGAAGATACCTATTTGGTGGTAAAACCAATTTGTAGATAGGAAATACATAATTCGGAAAAAGGATCTAGTGCTTTCCCGACGTAAATGATGAATAAACTCTTCTCGAGTTTCTAGTCGGGTATAGGTATTGATGATAACCGACGTTTCAATGAGATACTCTGCCATCTTCTTCAGGGATGATGCCTGAAGGGATAATGCTTGAAGTGAATAGGTTACAGCAGTAGAAGATCAGGAACAAACACTCAGTAGCCACTTTACTTGGTACAGGATTTAACATGTCAGCTGGAGCTAATCAGTTTTCCTCCTTCTGCAACCTCCTTCAGCCCTACAGATATAGGTATTCCTCCATAAAGTGAACACTGATTGTATTTTCAGCTGTGAAGCACTATGCACTGTTTTATTAAGTTAAATGTGCAAGGCAAATACCAATCTTTGATTGTTAGGTCTCAATGTACAGGTTTAAGTGATCTACAGAAAATAAAAGATTAGCTTTAATTGTCACATCAACATCAAAACATTGAAGCATACAATTAAATGAATCATTTGCATTAAATTAGATCAATAAGGATTTTGCTGGGCAGACCGCATGTATTGTCATACTTCTGGTACCAACATAGCACGCCCATCATTTACTAATCCTAACATCTCATTCTTTCACTGCTCTGCATTTGTGGTTTCTAAATGACAATAAACTGAATCTGAATCTGGATGTACTTCTTTGGAATGTGGGAGGAAATGAAGGACCCGGAGGAAGCCCACATGGTCACAGAGAGAACGTAGAAACTCCTTACCGGCAACAATGGGAACTGAACCATGATGGGTGATCACTGGCTCTGTAGAGCGATAATGTGCAACCATTGATCCAGAGAAACATTAGCAACAAACGGAGATATTCAGCAGGCCAGGCAGCATGTGTGAAGAGTGGAATCGAGTTAACATTTAAAGCCAATGACTTGTTAGCTCTGTTTCTCCTTTCATTGATACTCCCTAACCTTCTGAGTACCGGCAACCAATGCATTAGACTATAAGACACAGGAGTAGAGTTAGGTCATTCAGCCCATTGACTCTGCTCCAATATTTCTTCCGGCTGATGTATTATCCTCAATCCCATTTTCACCCCTTCTTCTCATACACCCTTATTAATCAAGGACCTTTCAACCTCTGCTTTAAAATATACCCAATAACTTGGTCTCCACAGCATTGGTGGCAATGAATTCCACAGATTCACCATCATCTGGCTAAAGGAATTCCTCCTCATTGCTGTTCTAAAGGGATGTCCTTGTATTCTGAGGCTGTGCTCTCTGGTCCTAGACTCTCCACTGGAGGAAACATCCTCTCAGCGTTCACTCTATCTAGGCCTTTCAGTGTTTGATTTGGTTTCAGTGAAATTCCCCCATCATTCTTCTAAACTCCAGCATTAGGCCTGTTTTCATTATGGAAAATTACCCTTACGGAATTCACAAATCATTATCCCGAAGTCCTAAGTACAGAAGACAAGTTGCTCTCATGGAATCTGTGTGAAAAAAATAAATAAACACAATTTTTTTCAATCTGCATTTCTTGACACGTGCTTCATACATTATGGAAAATCAGAATACAAACCATTCTCTAGGAAGGCAAGCCCACACATCCTCTTAACTTAAGAACTGCCTGCATCTCCAGTATTCCTACTTTTCTTTCATACTTACAGCTTCTTTGAAATGTTAACTAGACTTTTGGAAGGTTCTGATGGTAACTCACTGTTTATCTGATGGGAGAGCTGACCTGCACTCATGATTAAGCACAGTGCCCTTCAGACCAGCGTGCTACCTCCACTAGAGATGAGCATTGTAACTCCAATGATTAAAAAATGAGAATATATTGTGAAAAGAATTCCCTTGGGCCAAATCAACTCGCTTCAAACCCAATTGCTATGATGTTTAAGCAGAAGCTAAGCATATAATAAAATGTTGAAGCTTGGTGCACCTCCAAGGCATTGAGAAATTGTCTGCGCCTTAGGAGCCAGTATTTCATTAATATGGAAGGACGTGTGCAAAGGACTTTCCAGTAAGATGGGGGGAGAGCACAGAACTATTACCAGTAATTGCATTAATCATAGATTCTTTATCTTACAACATATATTGGATCAATCTGTCAAACTGTAATGATGGCATGCATGTATTTGCACAGACATTGAAGGTCTGGAGTTGATGAATGTGCTTGTGTATTTGCTGGAATTTAATTTAGCACAATCCATAAGCAAGGTAGTTTAGATGGGCATTAAAATCTATTGAAAAACATAGAACTTAAGACAGATGCAGGTTCAGAATCAGATGTAGATTTATTTATCACACTCACCTACCCACACTCATTCACGTATGACACTGCAGTCACACTAGTGTTTATTTTGTCATGTACCTCGTGACAAGTTAAAGAACCAGCAGAAATGGAAAACACATTGGAGTCTGGTATTGCTATAAACTAATAGTGTTTATTAGTAAACTATGCAATGCAGTACTATAAATGCAAATATCTTAAACAGGTTAGCAATGATATATATGTACATAAGTGTGGAAAATGGAACAAAACTAGGCTCTTTCAAACCTAGGAGTGAATGAATAGAGTCTTACGATGATGAAGAGAGTTCAGTTCAGTGCGAGGTAGTTACTTGAGTGGCGTTAGTGAGAGAAGGGGGGAGAGAGAGAGAGAGAGGTGAGCTGATGCTGTCGATCTTCCCGTTGTCTTCCGAAATCCTGTTGAAGTCACCGACTATGACCATAACACGTACAACCGTTCTTCAGTGGTGGAATTATCACCCAGGCAAGGGTGGACACAGAAAATAATTTCCCACCGGTCGCACCTTTTCACACTGTGAGAGCAACTGATCAATTTCCCCAAATCGATCCTCCAAAAACCCCCCAGCTGCTTGCGGGTGCAACAAAGCTCGTTCAGTGTCCGAAACTGTGTGTCTGTCTCTGCAGGAGCGGACCTGTTTTTTATCTCCACATGTTGGGCACCAGCTGTCCATCAACCTACTCTGCCCTCCTCTCTCTGCAGGAACTTTACAAGCAAGCAAGTGTCCTCGAGGAAAGATAAACAGCTTGTAGAGAAACCAAAACATCAATCTTTCGAGCAGTTTCTGTCTCTCTCTCTCTCTCATTGCGCTGGATGCCTCCCTTTCTCTCTCTTAATAGCAGCACAGTTCATAGGGTCCGTTCTGGACCCCATCACAGACTAGGGTCATTTCTGAACCCCGTCACAACATGTATTCGGAATTTGCTGTCTGGTGTGTTGGTTAGGATGCAACATGCAAAGAAAGACAACATTCGACAATTATGAAGTATGAAGTTTAACTAAAAAACTAAAGTTAGAGGTTAAAGTACGGTTATGGAATAAAATATGAATTATAACATTATATGTTATAGCACAGTACAGGCCCACAAAGTTGTGCAAACCTTTTAACCTATTCTAAGATCAAACTAGTCCTTCCTTCCTACATAGAACTCCACGTTTCTATCATCCATGTGCCTATCTAAGAGTTTCTTAAATTTCCCAGTGTATCTGCCTCTACAACCATCCCTGGCAGGGTGTTCCATGCATCCACCACTCTCCATGTAAAAAAAAACTTTCCTTTGACATTAACCATTTCCGTCCTGAAAAAATGTCTCTGGCTATCCACTCAGTCTATGCCTCTAAACATCGAGTACACCTGTGTCAAGTTACTTCTCACCTTGCTTCATTCCAAAGAGAAAAGCCCTAGCTCTCTCATACGTCATGCCTTCTCATCCAGGCAGCATCCTGGTAAATCTCTTTTGCCCCCTCTCTAAAGCTTCCACATCCTTCCTATAGATAGATAGATAGATAGATAGATACTTTATTCATCCCCATGGGGAAATTCAACATTTTTTTTCCAATGTCCCATACACTTATTGTAGCAAAACTAATTACATACAATACTTAACTCAGTAAAAATACGATATGCATCTAAAATCACCCTCTCAAAAAGCATTAATAATAGCTTTTAAAAAGTTCTTAAGTAGTTTACTTAAATACATTGAGTCCTAACCCCGGCACTTTAACATATCTTACTCCTGGCGGTTGAATTGTAAAGCCGAATGGCATTGGGGAGTATTGATCTCTTCATCCTGTCTGAGGAGCATTGCATCGATAGCAACCTGTTGCTGAAACTGCTTCTCTGTCTCTGGATGGTGCTATGTAGAGGATGTTCAGGGTTTTCCATAATTGACCGTAGCCTATCAGCGCCCTTCGCTCTGCTACTGATGTTATACTCTCCAGTACTTTGCCCACGACAGAGCCCGCCTTCCTTACCAGCTTATTAAGACGTGAGGCGTCCCTCTTCTTAATGCTGCCTCCCCAACACGCCACCACAAAGAAGAGGGCGCTCTCCACAACTGACCTATAGAACATCTTCAGCATCTCACTACAAACATTGAATGACGCCAACCTTCTAAGGAAGTACAGTCGACTCTGTGCCTTCCTGCACAAGGCATCTGTGTTGGCAGTCCAGTCTAGCTTCTCGTCTAACTGTACTCCCAGATACTTGTAGGTCTTAACCTGCTCCACACATTCTCCATTAATGATCACTGGCTCCATATGAGGCCTAGATCTCCTAAAGTCCACCACCATCTCCTTGGTCTTGGTGATATTGAGATGCAGGTAGTTTGAGTTGAATGGAACACAATATTCTAAGTGTGGTCTCACCAGGGTTTTACAGTGCTGCAACATTACTTCACTCAATACTTGAACTCACTCCCTGACTAATGATGAGCAACACACATATACCGTAGATTCCGGATTTTAAGCCGCTACTTTTTTCCCACATTTTGAACAGCTTTGAACTTTGCGGCCAATAATCCGGAGCGGCTAATGCAAAGTTTTTTTCATGCCGCCTCGTAAACATTTTGCCTCGTAACAGTAGACCAATAAAATTGATGAGTAGTTCACAGAGGTCCAATGAAATTGTACGATAAATCAAGCGCACTTTCACAATTAAATTATTGTAAATCAGTCATTTGTACTCACCCTCATCAACATGGAAAACACTCGAAGCATTGTGCTACCTACCCTCTTAGTTTTAACTATATTTGTTTTCTGTACTACATCGCGGGATGCTATGACGACACACCCGGTTTCGCGGCGTCTTGTGGGAAAATGCCGTTTGCGATGAAACGGGACGGAGGGGGTCGAGCGGCGGAGCGGCTTTGGATCTGAGCGAAATCTGCTTTTAAATGCCGTTTGCGATGAAACGGAAAGGAGGGGGGGAGCGGCATTACGCGAGCGGCTTTGGATCTGAGCGAAATCTGCTTTTAAATGCCGTTTGCGATGAAACGGAAAGGAGGGGGGAGCGGATTCCGCGAGCGGCTTTGGATCCGAGCGAACTCTGCTTTTAAATGCCGTTTGCGATGAAACGGAAAGGAGGGGGGAGCGGATTCCGCGAGCGGCTTTGGATCCGAGCGAACTCTGCTTTTAAATGCCGTTTGCGATGAAACGGAAAGGAGGGGGGAGCGGATTCCGCGAGCGGCTTTGGATCCGAGCGAACTCTGCTTTTAAATGCCGTTTGCGATGAAACGGAAAGGAGGGGGGAGCGGATTCCGCGAGCGGCTTTGGATCCGAGCGAAATCTGCTTTTAAGTTAAAGGTATCAATAACTTTTCCTGGTAGGCTGCAGTATATATATTTTTTACCAGTCGTTAGGAGATATTGGAATGTTGTTCAGTAAAGAAGTATACGCAACGTATATTTAAAAGTAGCCGCGTACGGGCACGGTTCGAAAAAAAGCATTTGCAATATGTATTTGTTTTTGTTACCATATGGATTTAATTAAAAGTTAAAAAAATCCTCACGTGTAATATCTTTCTGTGTAAATATCTCATATTACAACGTGGGACACCTGCGGCCTAAAATCCGGTGCGGCCTTTACATTTAAAAAAATGATTTTATTTCTAAAATTAGTGCCAGCGGCTAAAAATCAGGTGCGCTCTGTAGTCCGGAATCTACGGTACTTTCTTAACAGCTCTATCAACATGTTCCTATGTACCTGAACTACTAACCCAACATGTACATTCCTCTATTTTCAGATTAATGTCCTTTAATAATAAGTACCTTCAATGATCTCCACAACTAATTCTCCGTCCTTTGTGGAATTCATAGTTTTTGACTGTCAACAGTATCTCCAGCAGTTGTCTTAAGGAGATAATAAAAGCATTGGCAATAATCCCAAATACTTCTTTATAAATTGGATCATACTGGAAAATATTACAAGGTTTCATTCTTCAGATTAAATAAGGGTGTTCTGCAATTGGCCTGAAATAAGGTCATAGTTGGGAGCCTAACATCAAAGGATGCACATTGAACTGAAAGGACAGGCAGATAGGCAGAGAGGGTGGGGTGGCTCTGTTGGTAACAAATGAAATCAAATCCTTGGAAAGAGGTGACATTGAGTTGGAAGATGTAGAATCCTTGGGGTAGAGTTAAGAAACTACAAGGATAAAGAGATCCTGATGGGAACTACATACAGGCCTCCAAACAGTAGCCAGGATGTGGGATATAATTTGCAATGTGAAATAGAAAATGCAAGTAATGAGGGCAATGTTACAATAGTCACAGGGGATTTCCATATGCAGGTAGATAGGAAAAATTATGTTGGAGCTGGACCCCAAGAGAGGGAATTTGTAGATGTCTTTTTAGAGCAGTTTTTGGTTGAGTCCACTAGGGGAAAGGCAATTCTGGATTGGGTGTTATGTAATAAACCAGTTTTGATAAGGGAATTTAAAGGAAAGGAACCCTTAGGAGACAGTGATCATAATATGAAAGAATTCACCCTGCACTTTAAGAGTGAGAAGATATAGTCAGATACATCAATATTACCGTGGAGTAAAAGGAATTACAGAGGCATGAGAGAGAAGCTGGCTAAAGTTGATTAAAAAGGGACACCAGCAAGGATGATGGCAGAACAACCATGGCTGGAGTTTCTGGAGGCAATTTGGAAGATGCTGGATACATACATCCCAAAGGTGAAGTAGAATTCTAAAGGGAGGGTGAGGAAACCCTGCGTAACAAGGAGACTCAAAGACAGGGTAATAGCAAAAGATATTGCATATAATAGTTCAAACATTTTGAAAATTTTGAGGATTGAGGAAGCTTTTAAAATCCAATAGAAGGCAACTAAAAGTCTATAAAGAGAGAAAATATGAAATATGAAGGTAAGCTATCCTAAAATATCAAAGTGGATATCAAAAGGTTTTTCAGATATATAAAAAGAGCAAAAGAGAGTGGATATGGGAACACTGGAAAATGACCTTGGAAAAACAGTATTGGGGGCAAAAATAAATGCTGGAGGAACCTAATAAGTATTTTGCATCAGCCTTCACTCTGAACGACACTAGCAGTGAGCCAGAAATTTGAAAGTATCAAGTGGAAGCTGAAAAACCTGAAGGTAGATGTCACCTAGACCAGATGGACTACACCTTAGGGTTCTGGAAGAGGTAGCTGAAGAGAATGTGGAGGCATTATTAAGGATCTTTCAAGAATCACTAGATTCTTGAGGACTGCAAAATGGCAAATGTCACTCCAATCTTTAAGGAAGGAAGGAGGCAGAAGAAAGAAAATTGGAGGCCAATTAGCCTGACTTCAGTTGTTGGGAGGATGATTAAGAATGAGGTTTTGGTGTACTTGGATGTGCATTATAAAATAGGCCAAAATCAGCATGGTTTCCTTAAGGGGAAATCTTGCCGGTCAAATCAGTTGGAATTCTTTAAGGAAATAACAGGCAGGATAGACAAAAATATGTTAGTGGATGATGTTTACTGGAATTTCAGAAGGCTTTTGACAAGGTGCCGCACATGAGGCTACTTAAAAAGATAAGAGCCCATGTTATTTCAGGCACCACCAGGCTCAAGAACAGTTACTACCCCTCAACCATCGGGCTCCTGAATAAAAGAGGATAACTACACTCATTTAAGGACTCTTTTATCTTGGTATTTCATGCTCATTATTTATTGTTATTTATTTATTATCTGCATTTGAATAGTTTGTTTATAGTTTACTGTTTACAGATCCTGTTTCCAGTTGCTGTTCTATAGATTTGCTAAGTATGCTTGCAGAAAAAATATCTCAGCGTTGTAAATGGTGACATTATGTACTCTGATCATAAATTTTACTTTGAACTTTGAAGGTACTAACATAAATGTAAGATTAGCTGATAGGCAGGAGACAAAGATTCGGAATAAAGGGGGGCTATTCTGGTTGGGTGTGGTGTTCCCCAAAAGTTGGTATTGGGACCATTTCTTTTCACATTATATGACAATGATTTGGATGATGGAATTGATGGCTTTGTGGCCAAGTTTGCAGACGATACAATGATAGGTGGAGGAGCAGGTAGTGTTGAGGAAGCAGGCAGTCTGCAGAAGGATTTGGACATATCGGAAGAATGGGCAAAGAAATGGCAAATGGAATATTATGTAGGGAAGCGTATAGTCATGCGCTTTGGTAGAAGGAATAAAGGTGTAGACTATTTTCTAAACAGAGAAAATTCAGAAATCAGAGTTGCTAAGGGACTTGGGAGTCCTTGTGCAGGATTCCCAAAAAGTTTACTTACAGGTTGTGTCAGAGGTAAGGAAAGCAAATCAATGTTGGCATTCATTTTGAGAAGACTAAAATTAAAGGACAAGGATGTGATGCTGAGGCTTTATAAGACATTGGTCAGACTGTACTTGGAGTATTGTGAACAGTTTTGGGCCTCTGATATAAGAAAAGAAGTGAAAATTGTTGGAGAGGATCCGGAGAGGTTTCACATGAGTGCTTCTGGAAATTACATGGTTAAATTATGAGGAGGATTTGATGGTGCTGGCCTATACCTGTTGGAGTTTAGAAGAATGAGGGAGAATCTCATTGAAATCTATTGATTACTGATAAGCCTAGATAGAGTGGACGCCTAGAGGATGCTTCCTGTAGTGGACCAGAGGGGACAGCCTCAGAATACAACAGTACTGTAATTACATATTGGCTGCTATTCTCTCAACATGAACTGTGCCGTCACTTTCACTTAGAGAAGATGCTGGTGCAGATAGTCTCCAGATTGTTAAGGCCAGCATTTGTTGGGGAAACCCGTGATCGCATGATGGGCACTCTTCTGAGAACCAGATACAGTGGCTATGATTAAGTGCCTCCCAGTGCAATGGGCCAGCAGTGCTTCGGGGCAAAGGCTTCTACTGTGTCATTGCTGTGAGCAATTAAGTGTGCTCAATGTGGTAACACGGTCCCATGAGCGTTGTGATATGGTGCTGGAATACCTGCTACAGGGTTCCACACGATTGATTATCTCCATCCATCATGTGGGAGCAGTTTTACTGGATTTGGAGACTTAACGTACTACCAGCCTGGACACATCTCAAGAATACTCCGGCTGTCCTGTTTGGCTCCTTTGCTGGAGATAGCTGCTGCAAAAAGCAACATGAATAATTTGGAAGCCTTAAGCGTTCACATTTCTCCGATTAGTGGATAGCCTAGCCTACAAGACTGGTGAGAATGGAGTGACAGGAGAGAAACCAACAATCTCTCAACACAATGTCCATCTGTAACCTCTTAAAGATGTGAGCCCGTAATTCTGTGTGCTGCAAACAACTTGGTGATTGCTTGACTGCTGAACGCACAATTCACTGCCACTTTACATTTACATTACACACCTCATACCCTCGCTAACATGGTCACTGTCCTTCTGTGTTTTCATAGCACTGCGGCTACCCAGAAGAGTTCCTCATGCCAGGAGTCACTTTGTCACTTTATCATTTCGTGCCAAAGTCACCTTAAGTGTATTATTAATACTTCTGTGCATTAGTTCTTAGTGTGGGACTTAAAACTTTCTTTGTTTGATTAAGAGTGATGTGTTTAACCACATGTACATCAAAACATCGTGAAATGTGACATTTGTGTCAAATCAATGAGGATTGTGCTGGGTGTCGTATTATTTTATTTATTTATTTAGAGATACACTATGGTAATAGATTCTCCTGGCCCAATGAGCCCATGCCTCCCAATTACACCCATATGACCAGTTAACCTACTAACCCATTCATCTTTGGGATGTGGGAGGAAGCCCACATGGTCATGGGGAGAACGTACAAACTCCTTACAGACAGTGGCAGAAATTGAACATGGGTTGCTATTGCTGCAACAGCATTACGCCAACCGCTACGCTACCATGCCGTCTAATTTTGCTTTAGTGTAGCCTGACTCTTTGATCTGAACCAGCGTACAGTAATTAGTGTGAAATTAGATTATTACAGCTATTCTTTTTATGCTTCCAGAGTATATTAATATGTTGATGTGGGTTAGGTAGGTAGTTTGCTGCTGATGTGATATGTTAACAGCAGAATTGTCTGTTATACACAGCTTTTCACATCAAGTGCATTTCAATATAGGATTTTTTTTTTTGTCCTCAGGATATTGGTCATAATGACTGTTAAAGGCAAAGTAATTAGATATAAACCTCCAGAATATTGAAATACTTGACAATTCTGTATTTAACTATTGTAGGACCAGAGGGCACAGCCTCAGAATACAAGGACATCCCTTTAGAATAGCGAACAGGAGGAATTTCTTAAGCCAATGGGGGAGGGGGGTGAATCTATGGAATTAGTTGCCACAGATGGCTGTGGAGGCCAAGTATTGGGTAATTTAAGGCAGAGATTGATAGGCTTTTGATTAGGAAGGACATCAAAGGTTACAAGGAAAGGCAGGATAATGGAGTCAAAAGGGATAATAAATCAGTCATGATGGAATGATGGAACAAACTCAATGGGCTGAATGGCCTAATTCTGTTCCTTATATTTGTGTCTTATATTTGGTTGTATATTAGTTTATGCATTTGTGACAGTTAAGAACCGCTTAAACGCAGTTAAATGAAATTATTATTGTGGCACAAAGACCATTCATCCCAATTAGTCCATGCTAACCTCCAGCTGAGCCATCCTATCAGTCCCACTTGATTTATACCCCTGTACTCCTAGATCATATTCTCTCTGGCATGGCAACCAACTGCTCCATTTTTATGATTCCTTTGCCTCCACTGAGAGACAATTTCAAAACGACAATTAAGTTACCATCAAAAAGACTCAATCTGAGGAAAGAAATCAGGAGGCACTTGTCCTCACCTGTTTAATGTTAGACTTGACTGGAAGAAGAACAGAAATAGCTGAATAATGATAAATCTGTGTTTAATCACTTTTAATCTTAATGTTGTCATCCATGTCTCTGATATTTACACAATTATTCTTCTGCTTTGAACCTGGCTTTATATTTTCCACCATACATGTTTGAAGTAAAAAGGGATTTAGACATATGAAACTACCCAAACTGAGATTAAAGCCTAATACACTCAGTGGCCACTTTATTAGGTATCTCATATTTCATTCCCATTCTGATGTTTGGGCTGAACAACAAATGAACCTCTTGACCATGACTGCATGCTTTTCTGCATTGTGTTGCAGCCACATGATTGGCTGGTTAGATATTTGCGTTAATGAGCAGCTGTACCTAATAAAGTGGCCACTGAGTATATTTCCTGAACTTAAGATTCACACTAATGAAATGGGGATTCTGTGCAACTCCAAGCAGGCCACTCAGAGGTAAGCTATCAGGCTTGTGCTGTGTTATCACAAAGATCATTACATGAAAGCAGCCAGCAGTAGATCTGCACCTCCATGTTGACTGCACTCTCAAGCTCATCTTATCCTTCTCCATTGGCAAGATGGAGTACGATCCAAGGCCCAGGTGTGATTTTGCAGTTAATTTTTAGCATTGCCATCATGATCTTTCAAAACTTTTTCCTAATTGTAGATTTTCCATAGAATCCACCAGCAGAGATTTGCTAAACAGGATGCAAGATCTGTAACTGCATTGGATTGAGTGGAGATTGAAGATTATGAGCAGTTTATGAGCTTGTTTTTTTCTTCTCAAGATGGCGCTGGTCTTTGTTGAGATTGTGGTTCAGACTTAGTTATTTTTTAAGGCTGTAGGAGTGGTTTTGGGGACAGAGAGGGGGTTAGGATTCAGGTTAGGGTTTAGTGACAGTGTTGTGGGGAAGCTCAAGGTCAGATTAGTGTTCAGGGTGCAGGATGTAGAGGAGTTAGAGATCAGACCTCCACTCTGAACTCTGTGTTCCACATTTGAAGTCCAGTGATGTGACAAAGAAGACTGCAGTGATCTGGTTCAGTGATAGTGATATCCACAGTCGACTGTTCTGTTCTGCACCTGAAGGCCAGTAAAATGGACAGGGGGGAAGTTCCAAGGAGATCAAGGGCTGGTCAGTTGGTGCACATGAAGTTTGAGCCTGGGGTTCAGGGGTCAATGATGAAGATTGAACCCCGAACATTGATTGGAAGTCCAGAAATTGAAGCCTGATGTCCAAATCCTGGAGACAGGATTAGGAGTACTGCCCACATGCATGAGTAGGTCAGAAGGAGGAAAGGGGCTTACTTTTGTTGTTTCATTGCTTGCTGTGTTCTATGTTGTGGGCATGTTTGGGACTGGCGACACTTGAGGGATGTCCCCAGCACACCCTTGGGTATTAACGCATTTCACTGTACAACTGATAAATCAGAATCTGAATCTAAGCTCTTTTTTCATTAGCTGTTCGTATTTATCAACAAGAGATTTTACTACTGTATCCCTGAATATTTATCCCTCAGTCAACAGATTAACTCTGTTGCCAATTTCCTGATTGTGGGAGCTAGTAATGAATAAATTTGACTGCAATGTTTCCTTTATCAGAATAGCCTCTTGTGAAGTGCTATTAAGTGCTTTGGGACTTTCTTAAAAGGGACTTAAAATGTTCAATATAAATGCTGGTCTACTTTTTTATGCTGGCTGATCTGATTAGGAGACTCAGAAATCAGTAGGCTTAATTTGAATGTGCCCATAAAATTACCACTTGGGCAAATTCTCCAGGCAGCACAAGCTATGCAGCAACAAGCAACAAAAAGACCCACGCACAATGAAGTGCCAATTTATAGTGTGTCAAGGAATTACACAGAGGATGCTAATGAGAATTCCAGGATAGTAATCCAGCTGAATGATTCGGACAGTCGGGTTTCCCATTTGGCAGAATCCCACATTAGTATTGGATCTTGATGCTTTTTGCGATTCAGAAGGTCTTCAGAAGTCAAGAAAGAATTGCTTACGGCCATTTTATTAAATATTGCAAGAGCAGAAAACGAACAAAAAATATCAAAATCTGGTTTTAAATCACTGGCATTTGTTGTGAAATTTGTTATTTTGCAGCAGTAGCACGGTGCAATATATAATGTAAAAAAAATCTATTGTGAGGTATTGTAGATGGGTTCAATGTCCATTGAGAAAACTGATGGTCTGATAGTGGAGGGAAAGAAGCTGCTCCTAGAACATTAAGTGTGTGTTTTCAGGCACCTGTACATCCTCCATGATGGTAGAAATGGCAGCGGGTCATGCCCTGGGTGAAGGATACCACCCTTTTGAGACATCACCTTTTGAAGCTGTCCTTGATGCTGGGGAGGCTAGTGTCCACGAAGGAGCTGGCTGAGTTTACAACTTTCTGCAGCTTTTTCTGATCCTGTGTGGTGGCCCCTCCATGCCAGGTGTGGAAAACTCTCCACGGTACATCTGTAGAAGCTTGCTGGAGCCTTTTGGAGCACAAATTATTGAGAGAAATGAGCTGAGAGAACAAAGAAACGACAAAGGAAAAAGAGGCCCTGCTCATCCCAACACAGACTAGAGATAGCACAACAATTCCTGTGATAACAACCTATAAAATCGTCAAGTTCAAATGGTGAAGCTTCTAGAGAAATACAGAAGCAACAGAACCATAATTAGTCGAAAATTCACTGAACAAAAATGCTGGAGGAACTCAGCAGGCTAGGCAGCATTATGGAAAAGAGTAACCAGTCAATGTTTCGAGCCAAGATACTTCATCAGGACAGAGTCATACGTACAATGCCTATAAAAAGTATTCGCGCCTCTCCCGGAAGTTTTCGTGTTTCACTGTTTTACAACATTGAATCAGTGTTGATTTAATTTGGCTTTTTTGACACTGATCAAGAGAAAAAGACTTTCGTGTCAAAGTGAAAACAGATCTCTATAAAGTGATCTAAATTAAATACAAATGTAAAACACAAAATAGTTGATTGCATAAGTATTCACCTCCCTTTAATATGACGCACAAAATCATCACTGGTCAGCCCATTGGTTTTACAAGTGTCATAATTAGTTAAATGGAGATCACCTGTGCACAGGCAAGGTATTTCAATTGATTGTAGTAAAAATATCTGAAAGGTCTAACTGCTGGTGAGTCAGTTTCCTGGCAAAAACGACACCATAAAGACTGAAGAACACTCCAAGCAAACCTGAAAAAAGGTTATTGAAAAGCACAAGTCAGGATACGGATACAAGAAAATTTCCAAGTCACTGAATATCCCTTGAAGTACAGTTAAGTCAATTATCAAGAAATGGAAAGAATATGGCACAGCTGTATATCTGCTTAGAGGAGGACATCCTCAAAAACTGAGTGACCATGCAAGAAGGGGACTAGTGAGGCAGGTCACCAAGGGAGTGATGACAACTCTGGAGGAGCTACAAGTTTCAGTGGCTGAGATGGTAGATAGAACAACTATTGCCCAGGTGTTTCACCAGTCACAGTTTTATGGGAGAGTGGCAAAGAGAATGCCACTGTTGAAAATACTCACATGAAATTTTGGCTAAATTTTGCCAGAAGCATGTGGGGGACTCTGAAGTCAACTAGAAGAAGGTTCTATGGGCTGATGAAACCAAATTTGAGCTTTTTAGCCATCAGACTAAACACTTGGCACATCATCAAAAACACACCATCCCTACCGTGAAGCATGACGGTGGCTGCATCGTGCTGTGGGGATGCTTCACTGCAGCAGGCCCTGAAAGGCTTGGGAAGGTAGAAGGTAAAATGAATGCAGCAAAATACAGGGATATCTTGGAGGAAAACCTGATGCAGGCTCTAAGAGAACTGCAACTTGGGAGAAGATTTGTTTTCCAGCAAGTCAATGACCCCAAGCATAAAGCCAAAGCTACACAGAATGGCTTAAAAACAAAGTTCATGTTCTGGAGTGGCCAAGTCAGAATCCAGACCTCAACCCAATTGATAATTTTTGGCTAGACTTGAAAAGGGCTGTTCTCTCACAATGCCCGCACAATCTGACAAAACTTGAGCAGTCTTGTAAAGAAGAATGGGGAAAATTTGCATTGTGCAGATTTTTGGACTGTGCATTGTGCAGATGTGCAAAGCTGATAGAAACCAATCTACACAGTCTCAAGACTGTAATTGCTGCCAAAGTACATCTACTAAATACTGACTTGAGGCAGGTGAATACTGAGGTAATCAATTATTTTGCGTTTCATATTTGTAATTAATTTAGATCACTTTTTAGAGATATGTTTTCACTATGACACTGACGAATCTTTTTCTGTTGATTAGTGTCAAAAAAGCCAAACTAAATCCATTGTGATTCAATGTTGTAAAACAATAAAACATGAAAACTTCTGGGGGTGGGGTTGAATACTTTTTATAGGCACTGTATGTAGGTGATTATATAAAAATGCAAGCAAGCGTAGGAAAGTTAAACTGCAAGAAAAATAATAATTATATGCTCCAATCCAACATTATTGATGATTTGGAACACGATAGAGGCATGGATAAAGTGGATAGCTAGATACTTTTCTAGTGAAAGTGACTACTGCAAGGGCATAGAATGTTAAGGATTGGAGGAAAGTATCAGGGGATGTCAGAGGTAAGTTTTTTACAGAGAGAGTAGTGGGTGCAAATCCCTGTCAAGTGTCATGTTTGAGAATGATACATCAGGGCGATTTATGAACTCTTAAATAGGCACGTGGATGATAGACAAAATGGAGGGCTAGAATGATCTTTAAGAGGTTAAAAGATCACCACAACATCGTGGGTCAAATGGACTGTACTGTGCTGTAGTGGTCTAGGTACAAGGGGGCTGTCAGAAGTAAGTTTTTCACACAGAGTGATGGGGGCATGGAATGTATTGCCGGCCATAGTGGTGGAGGTTTAAGAAACTCAGATAGGTACATGGAGCATTGGAAAATAGAGGGCTATGCAGTAGGGAAATTCTAGGCAGATACAAATACTTTATTGTCACCGAACAATTGATACTAGAGCGTACAATCATCACAGTGATATTTGTTTCTGCGCTTCGCGCTCCCTGAAGTACAAATTGAAGTAAATATAATAAAAATTTAAATTATAAATCATGATTAGAAAATAGAAAAGGGAAAGTAAGGTAGTGCAAGTCAAGTCCGGATATTTGGAAGGTACGGCCCAGATCCGGGTCAGGATCCGTTCAGCAGTCTTATCACAGTTGGAAAGAAGCTGTTCCCAAATCTGGCCATACGTATCTTCATGCTCCTGAACCTTCTCCCAGAGGGAAGAGGGACAAAAAGTGTGTTGGCTGGGTGGGACTTATCCTTGATTATCCTGGCAGCATTGCTCCAACAGCGTGCGGTGTAACGTGAGTCCAAGGATGGAAGATTGGTTTGTGTGATGTGCTGGGCTATGTTCACGATCTTCTGCAGCTGCTTCCGGTCTCGGACAGGACAACTTCTATACCAGGTTGTGATGCGCCCTAGAAGAATGCCCCAGAATACCCTAGAAGATTCTATAGTAGTTTACATAGTCGGCACAGCATTGTGGGCTGAAGAGCCTATAATGTGCTGTAGATTTCTGTGTTCTGTGTTCTATTAGATCAAGTTCAAGTTCAGTTTATTTTCATTCAACCATACTCCTGTATACCACCTAATGAAATAAAGTTCCTCTGGACCAAGGTGCAAAACACAGTGCATATAACACGCACGCACGCACGCACGCACACACGCACGCACGCACACACACACACACACACACACACACTACATGAAGTAATATTACCATAAATAAATGAACAAATAATAAGCATTTACAACACAAGTGAAATCATTAAAGCAGTATTACGCTACTGGTGCTTCATTAATGATGAGATCTGGGTGGTGGCAGGGGGTTCAGCAGGCTTGGTGGAGGAAGCTGTTTCTCATCCTAACAGTTCTTAACAGTCAGCAGCATCCCCTTACGGACAGCTTGCTGTGCTAGGAGACCAAGAAATTCTGAGCAAACCATATGTGTATTTAATATTTCAGTAATATTTGAGTAATCTTATAGACAATAGACAGTAGGTGCAGGAGTAGGCCATTCGGCCCTTCTAGCCAGCACCGCCATTCACTGTGATCATGGCTGATCATACACAATCAGTACCCCGTTCCTGCCCTCTCCCCATATCCCTTGACCCCGCTATCTATAAGAGCTCTATCTAACTCTCTCTTGAATGCATCCAGAGACTTGGCCTCCACTGCCTTCTGGGGCAGAGCATTCCACATATCCACCACTCTCTGGGTGAAAAAGTTTTTCCGCATCTCTGTTCTAAATGGGCTACCCCTTATTCTTAAACTGTGGCCTCTAGTTCTGGACTCACCCATCAGCGGGAACATGCTTCCTGCCTCCAGTGTGTCCAATCCCTTAATAATCTTATATGTTTCAATCAGATCCCCTCTCATCCTTCTAAATTCCAGTGTATACAAGCCCAGTCGCTCCAATCTTTCAACATATGACAGTCCCGCCATTCCGGGAATTAACCTTGTGAACCTATGCTGCACTCCCTCAATAACAAGAATGTCCTTCCTCAAATTTGGAGACCAAAACTGCACACAATACTCCAGGTGGGGTCTCACCAGGGTCCTGTACAGCTGCAGAAGGACCTCTTTACTCCTATACTCAATTCCTCTTGTTATAAAAGCCAGCATGCCATTAGCTTTCTTCACTGCCTGCTGTACCTGCATGCTTGCTTTCATTGACTGATGTACAAGAACACCTAGATCTCGTTGTAATTCCCCTTTTCCTAACTTGACTCCATTTAGATAGTAATCTGCCTTCCTGTTCTTACCACCAAAGTGGATAACCTCACATTTATCCACATTAAACTGCATCTGCCATACTCACCCAACCTGTCCAAGTCACCCTGCATTCTCATAACATCCTCCTGACATTTCACACCGCCACCCAGTTTTGTGTTATCAGCAAATTTGCTAATGTTACTTTTAATCCTTTCATCTAAATCTTTAATGTATATTGTAAACAGCTGCGGTCCCAGCATCGAACCTTGCGGTACCCCACTGGTCACAGCCTGCCATTCCGAAAGGGACCCGTTAATCACTACTCTTTGTTTCCTGTCAGCCAGCCAATTTTCAATCCATGTCAGTACTCTGCCCCCAATACCATGTGCCCTAATTTTGCCCACTAATCTCCTATGTGAGACTTTATCAAAAGCTTTCTGGAAGTCCAGGTACACTACATCCACTGGCTCTCCCTTGTCCATTTTCATACCATTCTTGTTCACTTAAATAATTCATTATGAGTGCATACATCATGATACTACCATGTGATATGTGGGCATTTAAAGTAACCTCAAAGTTAAACTCACATTTCGGACTCCCACGTCTTCCTTTGAATTAGTTTAATGTTTTAACATTACAAAACATAACATTGACAGTGAAGTATTTTTAAAACGAACCCAGGATATCAATGGACCTGATGAAGCACAGCAAGATGTTCAAAGTAAAAGAAACTCAATGAGGAATGGCAAGTGAAAAATGCAGCCCAGCATGTGCAGAGACTGTTGAGTTGAAAAAAGGCAGTAAACAGAAGAATTCACAGATCCATAAACAGTAAGCACCGGCTGATAGTAATCATAAAAAACAGTAGAAGTGGCTGGTTACATTGGAAAGATAGACACGTTTGATTACACAACAGATAACCGGATTTTATATACTGAACAAATTCAACAGTATTTTGAAGCAAATAAAATAGACAATGAAAACAAGTCCTAATTTTGCTGAATGCATTGGGTTTAAAGGCATACAGAATACTTCAAAGTTTGATTGCTCCAGCCAAAGCAGCAGGAATGAGCTTTGCTGATATTGTCAAAGTGATGCAGGAACATTTAGAGCCAAAGTCATTGTTGATTACAGAATGCTTTAGAGTTAATGAGTGGAATCAAAAGGAATGGGAGTCCATTTCAGCGTACATGGCTGAGTTGCTGAAGTTATCTGAGCATCGTGAGTTCAGTAATGGTTTTAATGATGCTCTGAGAGATCATTTAGTTTGTGGAATCTTACAAGAAAGCATTCAAAAATGGCTCCTAATTGAAGCACAACTCACATTGGAATGAGCAGTTGAAGTTGCTGTATCAACGAAAATAGCAGACAGAGATGCAATTGAGTTGCAGTCTGGAATGAAAATGAACATAAACAAAATTGCCACACTTAGCAGAATCTGGCCTGGCCAAACAAATTGTGTTAACAATGCGACAGGGGCTCAGGTACACCAGACTGATGCAGATTTAAAGGTGAAACTTGCAGAAAATGCAGCAAAGCAGGACACCTACAAAGAGTATGTTGGGAAGACAAAAGTAAATGGTCTGCACAGAGAAGAGAAAAAGCTAAAAAGTCAAGTGCAGTTTCAAGAAGAGCACAAATCTGCATGCTGTTGATGAAAACTCTGATCATGATGAGAGGTACACAGGACTGTGTAGCCTTGAGATTTACAATGTGAAAAACTAGCATTAGACAAGCAATATGGCTTACACCAGAAGTGAATGGCAAATTAATTAAAATGGAATTAGACACCGGTTCAACTGTTTCACTCATTCTACAAAATGAGTTTAAGAGGTATTTCAAAGATACAAACTGAAGCCTGCAGATATCCAGCTAAGATCTTTTACTGGTGAAAAGTTAACTCCTGAGGGAATGACATTAAATTCATGACAGTGAAATACAACAACCAACAAGCCACATTGAGCTTGTATGTGGTAAAAAAAAAACAGGAGGACCTGCATTGTGAGGGCGTGATTGGCTGAGACAACTACAACTTGGTTGGAGATCCATCCACCATTTACATGCCATATCCTCTGCAACAGAGTCAACTGATAGTAAAATAAGAAAGATACTGGATGATGCCACGACTGTCTCCATGCTGAACACCATGGACCATTGTCCAACAGAGAACTAACAGGTCGTTGTGTCAACCTCTGCCCCTGGTTGATAGATAGATAGATAGATAGATAGATACTTTATTCATCCCCATGGGGAAATTCAACATTTTTTCCAATGTCCCATACACTTGTTGTAGCAAAAACTCATTACATACAATACTTAACTCAGTAATAATATGATATGCATCTAAATCACTAACTCAAAAAGCATTAATAATAGCTTTAAAAAAAAAGTTCTTAAGTCCTGGCAGTTGAATTGTAAAGCCTAATGGCATTGGGGAGTATTGACCTCTTTTCATCCTGTCTGAGGAGCATTGCATCGACAGTAACCTGTCGCTGAAACTGCTTCTCTGTCTCTGGATGGTGCTATGTAGAGGATGTTCAGGGTTTTCCATAATTGACCGTAGCCTACTCAGCGCCCTTCGCTCAGCTACCGATGTTAAACTCTCCAGTACTTTGCCCACGACAGAGCCCGCCTTCCTTATCAGCTTATTAAGACGTGAGGCGTCCTTCTTCTTAATGCTTCCTCCCCAACACGCCACCACAAAGAAGAGGGCGCTCTCAACAACTGACCTATAGAACATCTTCAGCATCTCACTGCAGACATTGAATGACGCCAACCTTCTAAGGAAGTACAGTCGACTCTGTGCCTTCCTGCACAAGGCATCTGTGTTGGCAGTCCAGTCTAGCTTCTCGTCCAACTGTACTCCCAGATACTTGTAGGTCTTAACCTGCTCCACACATTCTCCATTAATGATCACTGGCTCCATATGAGGCCTAGATCTCCTAAAGTCCACCACCATCTCCTTGGTCTTGGTGATATTGAGACGCAGGTAGTTTGAGTTGCACCATATCACAAAGTCCTGTATCAGTTTCCTATACTCCTCCTCCTGTCCATTCCTGACACACCCCACTATGGCCGTGTCATCAGCGAACTTCTGCACATGGCAGGACTCCGAGTTATATTGGAAGTCAGATGTGTACAGGGTGAACAGGACCGGAGAGAGTACGGTTCCCTGTGGCGCTCCTGTGCTGCTGACCACTGTGTCAGACCTACAGTCTCCCAACCGCACATACTGAGGTCTATCTGTCAAGTAGTCCACTATCCAATCCACCATGTGAGAGTCTACTCCCATCTCCGTTAGTTTGTGCTTTAAGATCTTGGGCTGGATGGTGTTAAAGGCACTAGAGAAGTCAAGGAATGTAATCCTCACAGCACAACTGACCCCATCTAGGTGAGAGAGTGATTTGTGCAGCAAATACGTGATAGCATCCTCCACTCCCACCTTCTCCTTATACGCAAACTGAAGCGGATCCCGGGCGTGCCTGGTTTGTGGCCTCAGATTCTGTATTATCAGCCGCTCCATGGTCTTCATCACGTGCGACGTCAAGGCAACAGGTCTGAAGTCATTCAACTCCTTTGGTTGTGGTTTCTTCGGTACCGGGACAATACAAGATGTTTTCCACTGTCTGGGTACTCTTCTCTGATCTAGACTCATGTTGAAGATGCGCTGTAGTTGGAAAGCATATTGAACCAAGGAAGGGCCACAGTGCTTAGAAGAATTGTGAAAGTGCCAAAAGCAGTGGTCAGCATGTCTGAGAAAGCTTCTGATATGTTCAGACAGTTACTTGCAAAACGTGGCTTAGTTTTAAACTGCATGATGACTTCAAGGAGCTTCAGGAAAGTTGCAGGCTTTTAGCTTTTGTGAATATAAAGAACCAGAATCTACACTGTGTGTATGATTGTTGCATGAACTTCAAGTGGTAGACAAAAAGTTGCTTGTAAAAGTAAATGCAAAGACCAACACCCAGCTGGATAAATGGAAAGCCGAACAGAAAAGAATTAATGAGTTATGACAACAGAGGATAAAACAGGTGATGTTGTGGATAAGGAAACCAAGAGGAGAGATCAGATTATAAAGGGAACAATAGAAGGATTAATAAGAGAATACTCCAGTAAACTAAATGCACCTTTCCAAGATCAAGATACACAAGTTAGAAGAAGAAAAAGGAAGAAGGAAGGTGTCTAGAGCTGTCAGGACCACTTCTTGCAATCTCAGAATCAACTCCTACAATCACCACGGAGGAGACCCCAGAACCTCCTCCACAAGTCTCATCTGCCAAGAAGAGGGAACACCCTTGTCAAGAAAGACATTATCCTACAAGAGTAGGGAATCCTCCACAGTGATTAAATCTTTGGGCCTGAATGGAACAATATTAAATTTAGCATTCTGTGGAGTGGTACTGTGTATAGTAGTTGTATTATATAATATACCATGTATATAGTTGAGATGTATTTACTATTGAGTTGGAGTTTATAGCTAAGAAAGGAGTGTTGTGTATTTAATACTTCAGTAATATTTGAGCAAGCTTATATATATATTGATTCATTAAGCATTCTTGTATGTTTAAATATTTCACTATGGGTTACACGTGTATATAAATATGTTAATTTCATATGTCATGATGCTACGATGTGATGAATTAGTTTAATGTCTTGAAGTTACAAAACGTAACAAAACCGAAGAACATCTTTCACTGACGATAGCATTTGATATCCAATTGTGTGTGTGTCCCTGGGAACAGTCCATAAATCAGAGAGTTCTGCTTAAAAGGGAGAAAGGATCACAGAGATGGTTACAGGTAGGCATTTGTTACTCACACTCTCCTTTCCAGGCAACCCTCAGAGTTGAGAAGACTTGCTTTCTCACAGTCGGACATATTGACGATCTTCAGATCCTTCTATGCAGTATTTACAACAGGAAGGCCAAGACAGCATAGCCTTCCAGAACTTTCTGCTCTGTATCGTAGAGGTGTTAGATGTCAGCAAGTGGGAGTATCTGGTCCACCCAGTGACCCTGGAGGAGCTTACTGACTCTATTCGTTCCTTTGAATTGAATAAAGCTCCCGGAAGTGACAGCTTACCAGCTGAGTTACACTCGGCTCTATGGGACTGGGTGGGCCCAGACTTGCTGGAAGTGTGCAACACTATGCTTCTAGCTGGCAGCATGTCAGACACCATAAGGAAGGGCACCATTACCCTCATCTACAAGCGAAAGGGGGAGAGGGAGGACTTCAGGAATTGGAGATCTCTTTCTGGACTGTTGCTATGGAGAAAATTGCAGGGGTCTTTGTCCCGATTCATCCCCAGCATCTACTTGACAGTGGAGTCTCTGATCAGTTGAGGATACCATCGTCTACCTGCTGGACCGTGTCTACGCCCACCTGGACAAGCCGGCGAGCACTGTGAGAGTCATGTTTTTTAACTTCTCCAGTGCGTTCAACACCATCTGCCCTGCTCTGCTAGGTGAGAAGCTGACAGTGATGCAGGTGGATGCTTCCCTGGTGTCATGGATTATTGATTACCTGACTGGCAGACCACAGTATGTACGCTTGCAACACTGTGTGTCAGACAGAGTGGTCAGCAGTACTGGGGTTCCACAGGGGACTGTCCTGTCTCCCTTTCTCTTCATCATCTACACCTCAGACTTCAACTACAACACAGAGTCTTCCCATCTTCAGAAGATTTCTGATGACTCTGCCATAGTTGGATGCATCAGCAAGGGAGATGAGGCTGAGTACAGGGCTACGGTGGGAAACTTTGTCACATGGTGTGAGCAGAATCATCTGCAGCTTAATGTGAAAAAGACTAAGGAGCTGGTGGTGGACCTGAGGAGGGCTAAGGCACCGGTGACCCCTGTTTCCATCCAAGGGGTCAATGTGGACATGGTGGAGGATTATAAATACCTGGGGAGACGAATGGACAATAAACTGGACTGGTCAAAGAACACTGAGGCTGTCTACAAGAAGGGTCAGAGCCATCTCTATTTCCTGAGGAGACTGAGGTCCTTTAACATCTGCCGGATGATGCTGAGGATGTTCTATGAGGCTGTGGTGGCCAGTGCTGTCATGTTTGCTGTTGTGTGCTGGGGCAGCAGGCTGAGGGTAGCAGACACCAACAGAATCAACAAACTCATTCATAAGGCCATTGATGTTGTGGGGGTGGAACGGGACCCTCTGATGGTAGTGTCTGAAAAGAGGATGCTGTCCAAGTTGCATGCCATCTTGGACAATGACTCCCATCCACTCCATAATGTACTGGTTAGGCACAGGGGTACATTCAGCCAGAGACTCATTCCACTGAGATGTAACACTGAGTGTCATAGGAAGTCATTCCTGCCTGTTGCCATCAAACTTTACAACTCCTCCCTCGGAGTGTCAGACACCCTGAGCCAATAAGCTGGTCCTGGACTTATTTCCACTTGGCATGATTAACTTATTATTATTTAATTATTTATGGTTTTATTTTGCTATATTTCTTCACTATTCTTGTTTGGTATGGCTGTAACAAAACCCAATTTCCTTCAGGATCAATAAAGTACGTCTGTCTGTCTGTCTGTATTGGTTGTTCTTAGAGGACAAACAGACGAACATCAAGCTTTTCTGGAAGATCATCAGTTTGGTGATCTGCCAGCACATTGAGATGTCTGTAGAGGAACGCTGTTGACTGGCACATTCCAGACTGCAGGAGTACGTCTTGAGGGATACACTGAAATTTTTGCAGCCACTGCAAGGGCTCGATGGGGGAAGCCCTCCATCTCTGGCGGCATGCTCTGCTTCCTTTATTGTGTCAGTAGCTTTCTCTCGGTTTACTGTCAGTCATGCAAATCCCTGGTGGAGACTCAGGAATACCATCACATACAGATAGTGAAGAATTCTTCATTGCTGTTTCCGTAACAGCATTGTTTGACCAGTCTGGGTTGTTAGCCCTGAGCTGAACCCCTGAACCTGGAGGACTGGTGGACCACTCTTGGTCTGTTTGCAATGGATGATCCTACCAAGAGCCCAAGCATAAAGCCCTGACTCCAGTCAACGTAGCTCTCCGGGTCGCTGAGGCGCACAAGCCTCCACTCCATGACAAGGTTGTGCTTCTCTTGGAGGAGGGGGCTACACCACATAAATCCAACAGTCCTATTGATTTTAAGGAGTATAATAAAAGAAAACTACTTAATGCATTGACATTGAATGTGAGAATGAAAAAGCATTGCACAGCTTATCCTTGTTAATGGCTTTTATTCATTATGAATCAACTTTAGTTTGATTTTTTTTTAAAAAATGACTTTTTTCTGCAGTAATTCTGAGGTAGCACCACGGTGGGGCTTTCAGACTCTGCCAGAGTGGGGGTAGTTGATGCTTCGCAGGATGGGCCAGCAGGAAGTTCAGACTCCATCCACTGTGTGCTCTCAGTAAGTGGACTTGTGGTTAGCATTGGTTTTCTGAACGTTTCTTCTCCATGTGGGCTTGCTGCACTTTTCGGAGGAGGCTTTGAAAGCATCTTTAATTTTTGTTTCCTCTGTTCACTTGGTCATTTTGTGGTGTAATGGAGCTTGAAATAGACCATCTATTTTTGTGTGTCTGATGCCAGGGGTAGAAGCAATTTGGCTTGCTGACTGGAGATGACTAAGCTTAATAAGGGCCTCACTGTTGACAAAGCTGACCTAGTAATGAAGGCTGATAGCTATTCATCTGCCCGGCTAATGGATGTGGCTAATTTTGTGGAGACAGCTCTGGTGCCATCTCCCCAATGCTTTGAGGTGCTCAGTGTTAGATAAGCCAGACTCATAAAAGATCATTCTGCACACACAAAATGATGGGGGAGCTGTCCATAAGGAATAAACAGTTGACATTTCACACTGAGACCCTTTATCAGGACTGAAAAGGAAGGGGAAGAATTCAGAATAAGAAGGTGGGGGAGTGGAAGGAGTACAAACAAGGTGATCGATGAGGCTAGTATCAGGTTGGAGTAGCAACACCTCATATTCTTTCCTTTCCATTCTCTTCACCTGTCCATCAGCTCCTTGCAGTGCCGCTCCTTGTTCCCTTTCTCCCATGGCCTACTCTCCTCTCCTGTCAGATATCCTTCTTCTTCACCCCTTTCACCTATCACCATCCAGCTTCTCACTTCATTTCCCCTCCACCACACACCCACCTGTCCCCCTCTCCTGGCTTCACCCATCATCTTCTAACATGTACTCCTTCCCCTTCCCCCCCACCTTCTTTTCTGGCTTCTGCCCCCTTCCATTCCTGGTGAAGAGTCTCAGCTCGAAACGTAGACTGTTTATTCCTCTCCATAGATGCTGTCTGACCTGATGAGTTTCTCCAGCATGTTAAGTGTGTGTTGCTTTGGATTTCCAGCATCTGCAGAATCTGATGTGATTAGCATTGTTGCTATTCTGGTAAACTATGAGTTTGTGCTGGCTTTGTGTTCTTGATCCTCATATACTCCTTTCAGCTGTTGGTGAAATGTTGTACTAGCTGAGATATACCAGCTAGTTAAGTGGTGTTGAAGCAACAACCTTGCACTCAATGTCAGTAAGATGAAAGCTGACTGTGCCCTTTAGGAAAAGTAAGACAAGGGAACACGAGCCGATCCTGACAGAGGGATCAGAAGTGTAGAGAGTGAGCGATTTCAGGCTCCTGGGTGTCAAGATCTCTGAGGATCTAACCAGGTCCCAACATATCGATGCAGCTATAAAGAAGGAAAGACAGCAGCTGTATTTCATTAGGAGTTTGAAGAGATTTTGTTTGTCAACAAAAACACTCAAAAACTTCTATAGATGTACCTTGGAGAGCATTCTGACAGGCTGCATCACTGTCTGGTATAGGTGGGGCTACTGCACAGGACCAAAAGAAGCTACAGAAAATTGTAAAATTAGTCAGCTCCATCTTTGGTACGAACCTTTGTAGTACCCAAAACATCTTCAAGGAGAAATAACTCAGAAAAGCAACACCTATTATTAAGGACCCCCATCACCCAGGCCATGCCCTCTTCTCATTGTTAGCATCAGGTCAGAGGTACAGGAGCCTTCCCTCTGCCATCCAAACCCTAAATGGACTGAATCCATGAACTCAACCTTACTTTTTGAAAAGTATCTATTATTTCTACTTTTGCACTATTTTGATCTATTTAATATACACATATATACTTCCTGTAATTGATTTACTTATTATCTTCTTCCTTTCTATAATATGTATTGTATTGAAATGCTGCTGCTAAGTTAACAAATTTCATGACACTTGCCAGTGATAATAAACCTGATTCTGAAGGTGTTGGTAAACGTTCTCATTAATTGCCTACACTGAGAGACTCACCTGACATGTGAAGTGTAGAAAGTGCACATTGTGGACCTGTGAAGTCACGCCAACCTCAGCCATCAATCTGCAGTACACAAACAGTGCTTGGAACAGGTCGTTTCCAGAAGTCCAGCTGTATAGGACAGGAACAGGTCATTCAGCTCCAGACATGATGCTGAATTAACAAAGAACACATTGAACCTTGAAGTGGCTGGGCTACAGCAGCAAAAGACCACAAATATATACTCAGTGGCTATTCTATTAGGTGCAGGACTTGGTTGTTTTGTGGCATCAGAACAAAGACATAAAATTATGATAAAATACAAAACTAAATAAGCAGTGCAAAAAAAGGAATATCGAGGTAGTGTTCATGGGCCATTCAGAAATCTGATAGTGGAGGGAAAGAAACTGCTCCTGAATCTCTGAGTATGTGTCTTTAGGTTCCTTTACCTCCTCCCTGATGGCAGTCGTGAGAAAACGGCAGGTCCTAGATGCTGCGGGTCCTTAGTGATGAATGCCACTCTCAAGAGGCATCACTTCTTGACAATGTAGTCATTGGTGGGGAGGGTTGTGCTCATGAGGGAGTTGACTGAGACTAATAACTGTCTGCATCCTCTGCGTTCCTGTATTTAGAGGGTTCATACCAGGCTGTGAGGCAACTAGTCAAAATGCTTTCCACCGTACATCTATATAAATATGTAAAATGGTATACTCAGTCTCCTCAAACTCATAATGATGTGTCTGTGAGCTTCATACTTACATTATAACCCACTTGTCGTAGCATAGATTATCTGTCTATCTACAGGTATCTATCTATCTAACCATCTATCCATTCTTCTATCCATCTATCTATCCATCCATTCATCTATTCATGTGTTTATCTATTTATATATTGATTCATTGATTCATTGATTCATTCATAGATACAGCACAGTAACACCCCTTGTGGTCCAACAAGCCTAAACTGCCCTATTATTCCAACGTGACCAATTAACCTACTAAGCTGTACATCTTTGGAATGTAGGAGAAAAACAGAGCACCTGGAGGAAACCCACATGGTCACAGGGGTAAACGTACAAGCTCTTTACAAACAGTGCTATTACTGAGCTCCAAACTGAGCTGTGGTAGTGTTGCACTAACTGCGACACTACTGTGGCATTCTCTTGTGATTATTTTTGTGCCCGGTCACAGGGAGAATGTACAAACTCCCTACAGGTAGCAGCGGGAATAGAACCCAGATCGCTGGTGCTGCCATAGCGTTGTACAGTAAGAAGAAGAGAAGGTGTCAACCGAAGTGAATACACACCAAAAATTAAAGGCCAGTCTTTTGGCCCTGCTACCTGAGCAAATACTGCAGGAGACAGCCTATATATATATCTTTCTTTTCTAGATCCTCTACTGTTATTATCCATCCAAATCCTTCAATGTGGATATAGCAGGCACCAAATATCTTTGTGGGGGAAAGGTTTACCTTTCAGATCCCCTCAGAATCATAGTCTTATCATACACAAAGCACTTCATCCCACCATATCTGTGAATCACCTTTCCAGTGAAATCCATCTGCCTCCGTTCCCCATTACAAGGTATGTATTTTCCAAATGAATTCACGTTCCTTTAAAGACATTTTTATTGAATCTGATTTTCCATCCTTCCAGTGATGTGTCCCAAATCAAAGGAACATACTGCATCAAGTTGCATCTCTCCTGTCTTTTTTGTTAGTTATCCAAAATCTGTCACCCTGCGATTTGCCAGTCACATCACATTTTTTTTTCCACCCTGGCGCTTTTGACTTTCTTTAGGCAATCTCTCCTGAATATTCACTATTTGAAGAATAGTCTCACACTCTTATTGTCTTGTCTGGTCTGTGACTGGTTTGGTGATTGTCAGGTCTTGGAACTGTCTTAATGAGAAGTAATGTGGGGAAGAAAAATGCCTCGCAGAATTGGTGAAATTCACAGATTAACTGCTAAGAGTTTCATCCTTAATCGTAAATGAATCGGAGTACAAAGGGGAAGAAATGGCAGTTCTGTTGGATAGCACCTTGTTTACGAGTCATATGGGCACTTGTATTCTTTCATAGGCATTGAATCTCAAATCAGATTCATGGAAGGATTATAGCACAGTTTAACCAGAATGCTATCAGGAATCTTGAGGGGAAATGGTATCAATCTGGCTGTGTTCAGAGGTTAGAATGTATTTAATAAAGGTTAAAGGATGTGTTAAGATTGAGAAAACCAAATGACCCTGATGGGTCAATATCAAAGACAAGGGAGCAAAATCTTAAAATTAGAAGTAAAATACTGAAGAATAAAAGCAGAAGTATTTTCCGTTCTATAAATCAAGAGTGTTCTTCCCCCCAGAACGATATTTGTTTTGATTCAGTGGAGCATTGAGGTACAGACAGTTTAGAAAGTGGTATAACTTAATGGGCTGAGTGGTCTATTCATGCTCTTTCATTACTCTATCTTGTTGTCTGAATATCCGCCATCTTGCACCAGTCAGTCTCTTGCCCAAAATTCACTCACAGTGACCACTTCATTGAGTACACCTGTACATCTGCTTGTTAATGCAAATATCTAATCAGCCAATCAATCATGTGGCATCAACTCAATGCATAAAAGCATGCAGACATGGTCAAGAGGTTCAGTTGTCATTCAGACCAAACGTCAGAATGTGGAAGAAGTGTGATCTGAGTAGCTTTGCCGTGAAATGATTGTTGATGCCAGATGGGGTGGTTCGAGTATTCAGAAAGTTCTGATCTCCTTGAATTTTCACATACAACAGTCTCGAGAGTTTACAGAGAATGGTGCAAGAAACAAAAAAAAAAACATCCTGTGAGTGGCATTTCTGTGGGTGAAAACACCTTATTGTGAGAGGTCAGAGGAGAACGGCCAGACCCGTTCAAGCCGACAAGAAGGTGACAGTAACTCAAATAACCACGTGTTACAGAAGTGCTGTGCAGAAGAGCATCTCTGAATGCATGACACATTGAACTACAGCAGCAAAAGACATTGAGCATACACTCAGTAGCCACTTTATTAGGTACAGGAGCTGTTCAGAATTCAAAGTCAGGTTTAAAATCATTGGCAAGTGTCATGAAATTTGGTAGTCTGTGGCAGCAGTAAATTGAATACATAATAATAAAAACTATATAGATTAAAATAAGAAGTATATATAAAAATGAATAAGTAATACAAAAAGAGAGGAGAAACATACTGAGGTAATGTTTACGGGTGCAATGTCCAATCAGAAATCTGATGGCGGAAGGGAAAAAGCTGTTCCTGAAATGTTGAGTGTGTGTCTTCAGGCTCCTGTACCTCCTACTTGATGGTAGGAATGAGAAGAGGGTATGTGTTGGAGGTCCTTAATGGTGGATGCTGCCTTTTTGAGCTGTCTAATAAGTGGCCACTGAGTGTATATTCAGCTATTGCCAGTGTCCAGTTCCGTACCTTTTCCATAGGTTTTTGTCCCAGATGTTTTTGGGAAATGCCACCCCTTTCCTCAGATTTTGGATCTCTCTCAGCTTCCTATTCCTTACCCAGATCAGTTGTTCTGTTCGGTTGAGCATTCCCCTTACTTCCTGAATCTCTGATTTCCATATTCTGATCCCCTTCCTTCCCTAAAATATTCCTCTTTCTCCTCATCAATCTTCCCTATCTTTTCCAAATCTAATGTATCTCATACTGGTTCAAACCAATTTATGATGCTCTCGTACCAGTGGACAATTACTCACACAGCAGTGAAAAAGACTTCCCTATATGCTGATGCCATACATCCAGTGCAAGCAAAAGAACATAAGAAATAGAAATAGAGACAGGCAATTTGGCCTTTCTTGCCTACTCTGCCAGGTTATTGGATCATGGCCACTTTCCCTTAGTATTAAAAATCCATCAACTACATTGTCAAAGTGTCTCCACAGTCCTCCAGAGTAGCAAATTGATAACATTCACTACCATTTAGGCAAAAAAAAATACTTTCTTTGTCCGAAATGGTCAATCCTTATCTTGAGACTGTAATACCTTAACCAGGGGAAACATCATTCCTGCATCTACCGTGTCATACCTACCTTAACGATTTTGAGCAACATACACAAAATGCTGGAGGAACTCAGCAGGTCAGGCAGCAGCAATGGAGATGGAGAGGAATAAGCAGTCAATGTTTTGGGCAAGAAGCTTCATCAGCACTGGAAAGGAAGGGAGAAGAAGCCAGAAAAAAGGTGGTAGGGGAAGGGTGCAGACTCCAAGAATTAATAATATTTAATCCCAATGTAAAGATTTGCAGATGCTGCCCTGTGAGCTGTGGTGCAATATTGAATTGTGCACCATCTCCAAAATGACTCTAACTGTAACGAGACATTTTTCCTTTTTAGTTTTTTCTTAGTTTAAATTTGTACATCAAGTGGGAGGGTGAGCAGCCAGAGGTCATTCTCCATGTATGTACCAATGACATAGGTGGGAAGATTGACAGGGTTCTGCAAAGTGAGTTCAGGGAGTTAGGTGCAATGTTAAAGGGCAGGATTTCCAGGGTTATGATCGCATGATTGCTACCCATGACACATTACTGAGGCTAGAAACATCAAGATCTTATAGTTCAACATTTGACTAAAAGAGTTGGTGTTGGAGGAAAAGTGTTAGATTTTTGGATCTTGGAGCTCTCTTCCAGGGAAGGTGGGACCTGTACAGAAGAAACAGTTTGCACCTAAACTGGAGGGGGACAAATATCCTTGCGGGAAGGTTTGCTAGTGCTGTACAGGGTGCGGGGGGGGGGTTTAAACTAGAGATGCAAGGAATAGGAATAGAGTGCCAGAAAAGATAGTGGAGAGGTTGAGCATGGTGTGACTAATGTCCCAAGCTGCATATATTTCAATGCAAGAAGTACTGTAGGAAAGGCAGATGAGCTCAGGGCATGGATCAACACCTGGAATTATGATACTATAACCACTAGTGTGACATGTTTGCAGGAGGGGCAGGACTGGCAACACTGGAAGCTCAATATTCTATGTTTCTGCTGGTTTAGACGTGACAGAGTGGGAGGGATTAAAGGTGGCATTATTAGTGAGGAAAATGGCATGGCAGTGCTCAGTCAGGACAGACAGGAGAACTCGTCTAGTGAGTCTTTGCAGGTGGAACTGAGGAATAAAAAAGGAATGACCTCATTAATGGGGCTAAATTATAGATCACCCAATAGTCCACGGGGTTTAGAGAAACGGATTTGTAGAGAGATTGCAGAATGATGTAAGAAATATGAAGTTGTTATATTAGGTGATTCTAACTTTCCACACATTGACGGAGTCCAATGCAGTAACAGGACAAGATGGGATAGAGTTCGTCAAATGTGTTTCCTTAAGCAGTATATAGACGTTCCAGCAAGAGAGTGTGATACTTGATCTGCTATTAGGGAATGAGACAGGGCAGGTGAAAGAAGTTTGCTCAAGGGAACACTGATCATAATGCCATTGGTTTCAAAGGAACTACGGAAAAAGATAGGTCTGATCCGTGGGTTGAGATTCTAGATTGGAGAAAGGCCAATTTTGATGGTATCAGAAAGGATTGGGCAAGTGTAGACTGGCATAGGATGTTTTCTGGCACAGGTGCACATGGTAAGTGGGAGGCCTTCAGAAATAAAATTCTGAGAGTGCCTGTCAATATAAAAGTTAAAGATGACAGGTGTAGGAAATCTTGGTTTTCAAGAGATATTGAGGCCCTAGTTAAGGGAAAAAAGTATACAGCAGGTATAGCAAGAACAAATGAGATACTTATGAAGTATAAGAAATAAGACCATAAGATATAGGAGCAGAAGTAGGCCATTCAGCCCATCGAGTCTGCTCTGCTATTCAATCATGGGCTGATCCAATTTTTCCCATCATCCTCACGCCCCTGTCTGCACCCTATACCCTTTGATGCCCGGGCTAATCAAGAACCTATCTATCTCTGCCTTAAATACTCCCAATGACTTGGCCTCCACAGCCGCTCACAGCAACGAATTCCAGAGATCTACCACCCTGTGACCGAAGTAATTTCTCTGCATCTCAGTTCTAAATGGACGCCCTTCAATCCTAAAGTTGTGTCCTAAAATGCAAGGGAATACTTAGGAAAGAAATCAGTAGGGCTAAAAGAAGGCATGAGGTTGGCCTAGCAGACAAGGTGAAGAAGAATCCTAAAGGCTTCTAAAGATATTTAAGAGCAAAAGGATTACAAATCACAAAATTGCTCCGTTGGAAAATCAGAATGGTAATCATGGAGCCAAAAGGGCTTCTCCCACAAAACTAATGTTTAATTCAATTTACTTCCACAGTTTGAATGCCAAGTGACTGAACCTTATCTCCCATTTGGGGTCTTGTCAAGTGCCTTGCTAAAGTCCATGTAGACAACATCCAATGACTTGCCTTCATCAAATTTCCTGCTAGCTTCTTTGAAAAACGCTATAAGATTGGTTAAACATGACTTACCATGCACAAAGCCAAGCTGACTATTCCTCTATGTCTTACCAAACACTCATATATCCAGTTCCTTAGTATGCCTTCAAATAACTTTCCCTCTACTGATGTCAGGCTCAGCAGCCTATAATTTCCTGGTACTGTATATGTTTTGAGCTTTTCTAAAACAGTGGAACAACATTAGCTATCCTCTCATCCTCCAGCTAAGGATGATTTAAATATCTCTGGTAGAGCCCCTGTAATTTCAGCACTTGCCTGCCACAGGGTCTGATGGAACACCTTGTCAGGTCCTGGTGATTTATCCACACTAATTTGCCTCAACACAGCAGACACCTCCTTCTCTGTAATTTGTATCAGCTTCATGACCTCACCAGTGCTTTGTCTCACTCTATTGACTCTGTGTTAATCTCCTGAATAAACAAATCCATCCTCTATGACTGGGGGCCTGTGACTAGCGGAGTGCCACAGGGATCGATGCTGGGTCCAGTGTTGTTTGTCATCTACATTATGTCAATGATCTTGATGATAATGTGGATGACACAAAGATTAGGGGTGTAGTGGACAGCGAGGAAGACTATCAGAGCTTGCATCAGGATCTGACCAGTTGGGAAAATGAGCTGGAAAACGGTAGCTGGAATTTAATGCAGACAACTGTGAGGCGCTGGACTTCAGTTGGACCAACCAGGGTAGGTCTTATACAGTAAATGGTAGGAGATGGAGGAGGGATCTGGAAAATCAGGTCAATAATTCATTGAAAGTGGTGGCACAGGTAGACAGGGTTGCAGAAAACTTTTGCCACTTTGGCCTTCATAAATCAAAGTATTGAGTCCTGGAAATGGGATTTTATGTTAAAGTTATATGAGGCATTGGTGAGACCTAACTCAGAGTAGTTTGCACGTTTTGGTCACCTGCCTACAAGAAGGATGCAAGTAAGTTTGAAAGAGTACAGAGAAAATATACAAGGGTGTTCCCAGGACTGGAGGACCTGAGCTATAAGAAAAGATTGAATAAGTTAGGTCTTTATTCCTTGGAAAGTAGAAGATTGTGGAGAGATTAGATAGAGGTATACAAAATTATAAGGGGTTTAAATAGGATAAATTCAAGCAGGCATTTTCCTCTGAGGTTGCTTGGGACTACAGTTGGATGTTATGGGTTAAAGGTGTAGATGAAAAGTTTAAGGGAAAGATGAAGACAAACTTCTTCAATCTGAGGGTCATGCGAATGTGGAATGAATTGCCAGCATAAGTGGGGCATGCAAGCTCAATTTCAACAGTTAAGAGAAGTTTGGATGATGGGGATGTGGAGGGCTATGGTCCAGGTACATGTTGATTGGAGTAAGCAGTTTAAATAATTCAGCACAGATGAGATAGGCCAAAGCACCCGTTTCTGTGCAGTATTTTTCTATGACTCTGTGACTCTATCATTTCCAGGACTTTTTCCCTCCAAATTTTACATCCACTATTTTAGTCACTTACAATTTGATCCAGCAAACTTCCCTTTCGTTGACTCTCCCAGGCTCTGATTTTACACTCATATTTTACTTCACTTCCTGGCATCTCCACATTTCTCGATCTTTCTAATGTGTCCTTTTGTTTTACCCTGGCTTTCCTTTTCTGTGTCTAGTTTCTTGAATCTCAGGACAACACCAATGTGCTTATTCATATAAGATCTCATTGATAAGTGGTAAGCTGAGTCCTGGGGACCATCTGAAGCATACTATATGCAAGAACTGACTTTGGTGCAACATGGAATGGTGACAATAGCTTTCCAATGAAAGGAAACACACCATTTGTTTCCTATGATAGTTGCTTTCTGTTTAGAAAGTTAAAAAGAAGGGACAGAGCAATAGAGCAGGTTGGTAAAGATGGGTAAAGATAAACAGGTACAATAGTGCATACAGAAAGTGGTGAGTACTGTCAGGTCTATCACAGACAAAACCCTCTTCACCACCAAGCACATTTACAAGGAGCATTGCCACAAAAAAGCAGCACCCATCACCAAGGTTCCCCACCATTCAGGCCATGCTCTTTTCTCACTACTACCATGGGGCAGGAGGTACAGGAGCCTTAGATCCCACACCACCAAATTCAGGAACAGTTATTACCCTTGAGCCATCAGGTTCCTAAACCAGTGTGGAAAACTTCACTCACCTCAACACTGAACTGATCTCACAACCTGCAAACCCACAAGGAATTTACACATTTTGTCTTCTTTTGCACTTTGTTATTTTTCCCTCAGTCGTATTCATTAATTTTTATTTGCACAATTTTCCTTATTTTGCACATTGGTTGTCTGTCAGTCTTTGTTTCTGTGTAGTTTTAAAAAAAAAATTATATTTATATTTCTTTCATCAATGCGTGTGAGAAAATTAATCTCAAGATAGTATATAGTGACAGATATGTACTTAGATAATAATTTTACTTTGACTTTGACATAAGACTATGCCTTCAGTTTGTGACACATTAGACAAGAATGGAACATAGCCAACATTTCATGGCTATTTATCTGAATGTACTTGGCATTATAAGGTAGATTAATTCTTGGCAAAAATGCAAATCAGTGGGTGTGAACTAATACCTATTATCAAGAGATGATTGCTAAAGGATCGACATTAGCAATTAAATATTCCAAGATACTTAACTTTTAGAAGAGATAAGTAAAAGACAAAAGGCTTATTATACACTTAGTGACATTTAATCAGTTACCTCCTCTACCTAAAAAGTGACCATTGACTCTATGTTAATGCCTTTCTGCTACCGTAGCTTATCCACTTCAATGTCTGACCTGTTGTGCATTCTGTACATCACTGTTGTAATTGATGGTAATTTGAGTTACTGTGTCTGCTCATTCTCCTCCAGCCTCTTTCATTAACAAAGCATTTTTGCCCACAGAACTGCTGCTCACTTAGATCACACTTCTTCCCCATTCTGATGTTTGGCCTGAGCAACAGCTGAACCTCTTGACCAAGTCTATGTGCTTTTATGCATTGTGTTGCTGCCACATGACTGACTGCTTAGATATTTGCATGAATGAGCAGGTGCACAGGTGTACCTAATACTATGGCCACTGAGTGTAATGTTAAGGAGAAAGACATCAGAGAGAAAAGTTTTTTATCGGAAAATCAAGGAACAGAGTTAGTTTGGGTGAAGTCAAGAAACATCAAAGCAGCAGACTAGGAGTTTTGTATTGACCTCTAAACAGCAATTGTAATGAATTGCATATTTTAAATCAGAATATTAGTGGTGTATGTAATACTCATAATAAAATAATCACAGGGAACTTTACACATACATTTAACAAATCAAAGTAGTAATAGTTTAGCATATAAATTGCTGAGGAATCAGCAAGGAACAGGCTACTTTATATCTAGCATTGTGTAATGAGAATGAGTTAACTAATGACTTAATAGGAAAGGGGATTTTTGGAAACAAGTGATATGACTGAACTGTATATAAAGATTGCAAGTGATTTAGTTCCGTCTAAAATTGATGTCTTAAAACTGCAAAGGCGTGAGGCACAAGCTGGCTCAGGTGGATTGGAAGATTGCATTAAAAATGGGGGTGAAAATAAACAAGCAAAGATTAAATTTTTAAAAGTTTGACAGCGAGTTAACATGAAATAGCTATCATGAAAAGGCAAGAATTCTACTTGGAAAAGTGCTCCAGCTGTGACTATCAAGGGAAGTTAAAGTTAGTATTAGATCAAAGGAAGAGGCTTATAATGTGCCAAAAAAGAAACCCAGCAAACCAGGGATTGAATAACAATTTCAAACTCTGCAAAGGAGAGTTGAAGCATTGATAAGGGGAAATAGAATACAAAGCCAGATTGGCAAGAAATGTAAAAACAGAATATAAGACAATTCATGGAAATGAGAAAAGGAAAGATTAACTAAATTAAATGGAGTTCCTTTACAGACTGAAGTAGGAGAAATCCCATGGAGGCAAAAAATTATGGCTGAGCAGTTAAGAAGGCATCTTGTGCCTATCCTGTCAGAAGGGCAGATAACCTTCTAGAAACTGCAAAGGGCTATGTGCATAGAGTAAGTGAAGAGAGAGTCATAGTCAGAGACCACCATAGCACAGAAATAGGCCCTTTTAGTCTGTGCTGAATTATAATTCTGCCTAGTCCCATCAACCCACATGTGGAACATACCCCTCCCATTCATATACCTATCCAAACTTCTCAATGGTGCAATCACCACTTCCATAGGCAGCTCGTTATGCATTCACACTACCCTCTGAGTAAAGAAGCCCCCCAACTCCCCTTAAAATTTCACCTTTCACCCTTAACCTATGACCTCTAGTCTAGTCTCACCCAAACTCAATGGAAAAAGCCTACTTGCATTTACCCTGTCTTTACCCCTCATAATTTTCTAGACCTCCGTCAAATCTCCCTTTTTTCTCCTATGCTTTGGGAAATAAAATCCTAATCTACTCAACCTTTCTGTATAACTCAGATCCTCATGTCCCAGCAACATCCTTGTAAATTTTCTCAGTACTCTTTCAATCTTATTGATATCTTTCTGGTAGGTGGGTAACCAGAACTGAATACAATGCTCCAAATTAAGCTGCACCAATGTCTTATGCGTCTTTATCATAGCACCCCAAAGAAAATACCATAAGTAAAATATTATTAGAATACCGAGTTAATGAGGCAGAGAAAGAATGAATCCTGAGTACCTAATGACATCCATGCCACCCACGTCAATAGTATCCTCACCTGGTCCTGCTATAATGATGTGGCGCTCAAAAAAAATCAATATATGTAGTTTCTTGAGTGTCTGAGATTTGATTTGTCCACTAGGATTCTCTTGAACTTCTACAAAGATTGTCCTGATGGGTTACAATTCCCTCTAATAAGAACATAAGAGATAGGAGCTGGAGTAGACCATCTGGCCCGTCAAGCCTACTCCGCTGTTT
Source organism: Hemitrygon akajei (assembly GCF_048418815.1). Classification (NCBI taxonomy): domain Eukaryota; kingdom Metazoa; phylum Chordata; class Chondrichthyes; order Myliobatiformes; family Dasyatidae; genus Hemitrygon; species Hemitrygon akajei. Next base: position 126,893,003 of record NC_133124.1, read on the forward strand.
TATGGGCATGAACTCATCTCCACCTACATGCCTTTTCCCCATAACCCTTAATTCCCCTACTATGCAAAAATCTATCCAACCGTGTTTTAAATATATTTACTGAGGTAGCCTCCACTGCTTCATTGGGCAGAGAAGTCCACAGATTCACCAACCTCTGGGAAAAGCAGTTCCTCCTCATCTCCATCCTAAATTTACTCCCCTGAATCTTGAGGCGATGTCCCCTAGCTGTCGTCTCACCCATCTGTGGAAAAAACTTTCCTGCCTCGATCTTATCTGTCCCTTTCATAAATTTACATGTTTCTATAAGATCGCTCATTCTTCTGAATTCCAGCGAGTACAGTCCCAGGTGACTCAATCTCTCCTCATAGTCTAACCCCCTCATCGCTGGAATCAGGCCAGTGAACCTCCTCAGCACTGCCTCCAAAGCCAATATATCCTTCCTCAAGTAAGGAGACCAGAACTGCACACAGTACTCCAGATGCAGCCTCACCAGTATCCTGTACACTTGCAGGATAATCAGGATAATCCCTGCTCTTAAATCCAATCCCTCTAGCAATGAAGGCCAACATCCCATTTGCCTTCTTGATAGCCTGCTGAACTTGCAACCAACCTTTTGTGATTCATGCACAAGTAGTCCCAAGACCCTCTGCACAGCAACATGCTGCAAACTTTTTACCATTTAAATAATAAGCTGCTCTTCCATTTTTCCTTCCAAAGTGGATGACCTCTCATTTATCATCTGTCAGACCCTTGCACACTCACTTAACCTATCTATATCTCTCTGCAACTCTCCATATCTTCTGCACAATTTGCTTTTCCACTCAATTTAGTATCATCAGCAAACTTAGATACACTACACTCGGTCCACTCATCCAGATTGCTAATGTATATCGTGATCAGTTGCAGGCCCAGCACCGACCCCTGTGGCACACCGCTCACCACTGATTGCCAATCAGAGTAACACCATGTATCCTCACTCTCTGCTTTCTATTAGTTAACCAATCCTCTATCCATGCTAATACATCAGCCCCAACTCTATACATTCTTATCTTATGGATAAGTCTTCTATGTGGCACATTATCGAACACTTTCTGGAAATCCAAGTAAATAATGTCCATATGTTCTGCTCTATCCACTGCACTCATTATATCCTCAAAGAACTCCAGTAAGTTTGTCAAACAGGACCTGCCTTTCCTGAATCCATGCTGTGTCTGCCTGATGGATCCATTTCATTCTAGATGTCTCGGTATTTCTTCTTTAATGATAGCTTCAAGCATTTTCCCAACCACAGGTGTTAAACTAACTGGTCTATAGTTACCTGCCTTTTGTCTACATCCTTCTTTGAAAAACTAACCACTCAATCTGTGGCTCTTATAATCTTGTACAACTCTATCACGTCACCTCTCATCCAGCTTTGCTCCAAAGAGAAAAGCCATTGCTTGCTCAACCTCACAAACATTTATCGTCACAAACCATACTTTATGATTTCTTTTTGCACTCCCTCAGTTTACACCGCCATATGCAATTTTATTGTTCTGCCCTCATTGCTGTATGTAGTGTTGAATTTATCATTACCATGCATCCTGTTTACTCTTGAACTTCATGTGAGGAAAGTGTTTCACTGCACCCTGGTGCATACGACAGTAGGCTTATATCTGAAATGTGCATCATCTTAGAGGTTTAAAGGAGATCAAAATCAGGTTTAATATCACTGGCATATGAAATTTGTTGTCATGTGGCAGCAATACATTGCAATACATCATAATAATAATGTAAATTACAGTAAGACGTATATATTTTAAGTTAAATTAATAAGTAGTGCAAAAAAAGAGAGAAATAAAGGAAAACTAGTGAGGTTAGTGTTCATGGGTTCAATGTCCATTCAGAAATCTGTTGACGGGGGGAAGAAGCTGTTCCTGAATTGTAGACTGTGTGTCTCCAGGCTCCTGAACCTCCCCTCTGATGGTAGCAAGGAGAATAATGCACATTTTTGGTAATGGGGGTCCTTAACGATGGATGCTGCCTTTTGTGGGGCATCACTCTTTGAAGATGTCCTTGATGCTGGGGAGGCTAGTGTCCATGATGGAGCTGACTGAGTTCACAACTTTCCACAGCATATTTTGATCCTGTGCAGTGCCCTCTCCCCCCATCCCATACCAGAAGGTAATGTAGCCAGTTAGAATGCTCTGCATGGTACATCTGTATAAATTTGCAAGTGTTTTTGGTGATCAAACTCCTAATATAGCTGCTGTGTGCCTTCTTTGTAACTGCATTGATATGTTGGGCCCAGGATAGATCCTCAGAGATGTTGACCCCCAGGAAATTGAAATTGCTCACCCTCTCCACTGCTGATCCCTCAATGAGGACTGCTGCATGTTCCCTTATCTTGCCCTTTCTGATGTCTACAATCAGTTCTTTGGTCTTACTGACACTGAGTGTAAGATGACAATGTGAGTGAGTGTCTTCAGGTACCTGTACCTCCTCCCTGATGGTGGTAATATGTTTGGATGCAGTGGCTGTCATCTTTCATAGTAGTCAACAAAATGTTGGGATGTATTTTTAAAGAAGTGGTAATAGCTGACTTGGATGGTAATGACAAGATTGAGAAGCATCAACACGGAAAAAAAGCTCTGATTTGACAAACACGAGGAAATCTGCAGATGCTGGAAATTCAAACAACACACACAAAATGCTGGTGGAATGCAGCAGGCCAGGCAGCATCTATAAGGAGAAGCACTGTTGATGTTTTGGGCCGAGACCCTTCGTCAGGCCCCTTTGTCTGATTTGACAAATTGTTAACTTTTTTGAGGTTGTATCAGATAGAATAGATAGGTTGTAATCCAGTTGATATGGAATGCTTGGAGATTTAGACATCCAGTAACGTATTAACAAAATTAGTGTGCATGGTTTTAGGGATTATGTACCAGCTTGGACTGAGGTCTGGTTAGTAGTCAGAAATCCAAGAGTAAGAATAAATGGGTCATTTTGAGGTTTGAGGGTGTGACAAACAGGGCATGCCAGAATTTGTGCTCGGGCCTTAGATGGATCCTACAGTAAAAATTTTCCAATTCACTTATGTAATCCCTCAGCATTTACCCCATCATTCCCATTCAGGTCTTCAAATGTCTCAATAAATTCAATTACTTCTTAGTTTCACTAATGCTAACCGCAGTTCACATACTAAAAGGAAATGTTGAAAATATCATCAAATGGGCCAGGAGATTTTCCTGTATGGTGGAAACTGGATCTGTTTCACCACCTTGCAGTCTCAAGCTGTTTAAACTCCATATGGATTTTGATTTATCCTTAATACATTTCCTCCTACTGTCTCAACTCGTGCCTGTTCTTCTTTCTGACAATTTAGTCGATCAGTCAGTTCTTCTCAAGTCTAGCAATGCATTGTAGAAATCAGAGAGTCATATGTGAGTAATCACAGAATGGTGCCAAGATCCTTATTGACTCTTCTAGGCATGGTTTTGATAGTTATCTTTTCTTTTTGGTTTAACGCATCAAATACGTAAGGTATAACTTAGTTCCCATGATTCCATTATTTTCTCTCCTTCAATTAAATAAAGGATTAAGCAAAACCTTCTAACTAGCTGACATGAACATCAATCTCTCTAACTTCCAATAATTTCTCCCCCTCTCTCACCTCTCTTTTTCCATTCCCCATTCTGGCTCCCTTCCTAATCCCTTTCTTCTTCACACCTTCCCATTGCCTCCCTCTGATGCCACTCCTCCTTCCCCTTTTCCCATGACCCACCCTCCTCTCCTATCAGATTCCTTTTTCTTCAGTCCCTTACCTTTTCCACCTATCAGTTCCCAGTTTATCCTTTCATTCACCCCCCCCCCCCCCCCACATTGTTACTCTGGCTTTTCCCACCTTCCTTTCCAGTCCTGATGAAGGATCTCAGCCCAAAACATCCACTGTTTCTTCCCCTCCATAGATGCTGCCTGACCTACCAAGTTCCTCCAGCATGTTGTGTGTGCTGCTGTGGATTTCCAGAATCTGCAGAAGCTCTTGTGTTTAAGCATAATTAACTAGGCTATATGAATGGATGCCACACTCGTGTAACGGTTACCACAACGCTATTACAACCTCAGGACGTTCAAGTTCAGGGTTCAATTCCAACAGCATTGGTAAGAAGTTTGTACTTCACTCCCGTCAGCGTATGGGTTTCCTCCAGGTGCTTCAGTTCTCCTCCCCCCCCCCCACATTCCAAAGACCATGCCTGTTAGTACGTTAATTGGTCATTGTAAATTGTCCCGTGATGACGCCAGGGTTAAATAGATGGGATGGTGTGCTGTGCAGATTGTTGGGCCAGAATCTCTTAAAAATTAATCTTGGATGCATGGAAAATAAATTTTAGAGACTTAAAGTAAAAGATTTTATCAGAAATATGTTGGCCCAAAATTTTTGTGGCCATTTGTTTTAGCATCTCTGGAGATCCTGTTGACTTGGCGGTCTAGAAAGTGACTTTAAATTTTCCCATTAACTTCAACCAAATATAGCCCTCTGTATAAGTTTAAATCTGTTCAATTGCTCATCAGTCACTGCACTGAGTTTTGCTGAGCACAGCAGATGGATTGATGGGTCAGACTGCACAGGATCAGAAAAATCTGCAGAGGACTGTGAACTCTGCCAGCTCCGTCACGGGCACAAGCCCTCCCAGCATCAAGGACATCTTGAAAAAGTGATAGCTCAAAAAGGCAGCATCCATCATTAAGGACACCCACCATCCAGGACATGCCCTCTTCTCATTACCACCATCAGGGGGAGGTACAGGTGCCTGCAGACACATACTCAATGATTTCGGAACAACTTTTTCCCCTCTGCCATCAGATTTCTGAACATACAATGAACCCGTGTACACTACCTCACTAATTTTTTTGCTCTCTTTTAGCTCTACCTACTTATCTTTTTATATATACTTCTTACTCTAATTTATGACATATTTTATGTATTGCACTGTACTGCTGCCACAAAACAAATTTTGCTGGCCGGTGGTGTAGCGATGCCAGCTCTGGTCTTCGAGGCGAGTGGTCCAGGATTTGAATCCGGCCGGCTCCTTGCGTGCTTTCCATTTGTGCTGGGTTGAGCGTTGAACTAGCAACTCATTCTCATGAAAACAAGCAGACAAAGGCTAAAGAACTGGCATGGTTGCGGCCCAATGCTCCACAAGGCGTGGAGAGGAACTAGATAACTGATTCGAAGTCAGACATTGTTTTTCAGTTTGAATGAACAGGAAGTGCATCCTTGATTAAGGGCAGCAAAATGATTTTCCCATGCTGTTTCTCTACTGGAAGTGCCTTTTGAGGGGATGTGTTTTCAACGGTGTATCCAGCCTTTGTGTGCTGTTCCATGGTTTGCTGGATGCGCACCCCACGAAAGGCTGTACCCAAATCAGCAGTTGTTCCACGAGATGCTGGGCGACAAGGTAGTGTTCCGGTTAGCACGGCACTATTTACAGCTCAGGGCATTCTGAAGTTCAGTCCGATGCCGTCTGTACGTCCTCCTCATGGAATGCATCAGTTTTCCCCAGGTGCTCTGGTCTTCGCCCACAGTCCAAAGGCATATCAAGTAGGTTAACTGGTCTGTGCAAATTGTCTCGCGATTAGGTTAGGGTTAATCAGGTTTGTCAGGGGTTGCTGGGGTGACATTGCTTGAAGAACTGGAAAGACATACTTTACACTATATCGTTAAACAGATGACCCTCCCATACCCAAAGAAGTCAAGTTGTACAAAGTACAGAACTGGCATCTATAAGACCATAAGAACATAAGACATAAGGGCAGTATCAGCATTCAGCCCGTCCATTTCAACCCCATTTTCCTGCTCACCCTATAATATTTGAGGTCCTTATTAATCAAGAAGCTGTCAACCGCTGCTTTAAATATATCCAATGATTTGGCCTCCACAGCCATCTGTGGCAATGAATATCACAGAATTACCATCCTCCAGCTGAAGAAATTCCTCATTGTCTTTGTTCCAAAGAGCTGTCCTTCCTTTTGGAAGCAGTGCCCTCTGGTCCGAGACTCCCCCACTGACATCATGCTGAAGTTCTCCAGCTGAGCCACAGTGCTGTGTGTAGTTTTAGTCAGCATGCTTCAGGAAGGATGGGACTGCACTGGACTGTAAATTTCTAAGCAGCTGCAAGAAATGGAGGTTTAACTGAGACTGTAAAACATAGGAGCAGAATTAGGTAATTTGTCCCACTGAGTCTTCTCCTCCGTTCCATTATGCCTGATTTATTATCCCGCTCAACCCCATTCTCCTGCCTTCTCCCCATAACCATTGACGCCCTTACTAATGAAGAACCTCTCAACCTCCTCTTTAAATATAGCTAGTGAATTCATATTCACAACCATCTCTGGTAATGAATTCCACAGATTCCCTGCTGTCTGGCTGAAACAAATTGTTCCTCATCTCTGCTCTAAAGGAAGTTCTTCTATTCTGAGGCTGTGCCCTCTGGTCTTAGACTCCCCCGCTGCAGGAAACATCCTCTCTATATTCACTCTATCTGGGCCTTTCAATATTCAACAGTTTTCAAGTAGATTCCCCCTCATTCTTTGAACTCCAATGAGTAGAGGCCCAAGGAGTAGCACAGCATTTTCCTTCCCCACCACTGACTCAACTTGCAAGTTAACCGTTAGGGAATTCTGCACTGGGGACATGCACAGGAACATGCCTGCCATTAGAGTGGGTTGCTTGTATGAGTTGAAAATATTATGTAATTCAATCCATGGAGTGGTAGAGCCTCTGGTTAAAGGGGCATGTTGTGTCCATTCTGGGGCAATGCATTCAGCTTTGGTACCAATCAGACACTCCGCTCTTAGCTGTGGCCTCAAGTAGCTGTTTGCATTTGACAGCGGCCACACCCTAGTACACCTCTTCAGCTGGTGGGCTAAGCCGGGTTAGGGTAGCTGGCAGGCTTCATACCCCGGTGAGAAAGTGATATGCCAGTACTACCCGGCAAAGTCAGCTCCAATGGAATGGACAAATGAGATCAACAATGAGATCTAATGGCCAGGAAGCTGGTTCCTATGATGCTTCATGGAGAGCAAAGGACATGACAAGGTACAGAAGAATTCATGGTTATCCACTGCAACCAAGGAAGACCCCAGTTGTGGCAACTACTCATACCACTGGACCCAGACATCTGAGTGTAACAAGAGCTCCAGTGTAACAATTTTTCTACTTTAAGACTCTCCCGCACAGGGTCCTTTGTGCAGTCCACATCAGCTAAAAGAATTGCACCAATCCAGCTGATATTGTTGGATACAAAGGACACAACCAATTACAAAGTATATGAAGAAACCCATGATCAGAGATACTCATATTAAAATTGGACAGGTAAAATTGATGTCAGACAACTGCAGGTTCCCTGAGATTAATAATGGAGTAATACTACGTGATATGGGCAGTGCTAGGAGATGTTGGTGACTTTGAAACAGGTTACTTCAAAAGTCTGACAAGGTACAAAGTAAATTAAAAGGATTTAAGTTGAAATTGGCAAAATGATGTCAATAAACTTTAGAGGCAACAATGCTAATAGCATTGGAAATGAAAGGACTGTGGGAATGAAACCTCTCAAGCAGGTTTCAAATCTGTCATCATTGAATACGACAGGACAACCAACCAATCAATCATACATCAGGACATAAATTAATAGAGGTTCCAGATAAATGCTAGCATGGACCAATTAGGCTGAATAACCTAGTTCTGCTATTCTCAGTTATGGAATATTTTTATATGTTAACAAGAAGCCAAAATATTGTGTTGTTGTTCTCTCCTGGAAAGAGATGATCTCAAAGCAATGATTTATCTGGTTTGATTTGAAGGACTCTATGTAGAATGTTTATCTTCCCGGCTCCCTATCTTCTGCAGGCACGCAATCAATCACGATGTAGTCGCTTTCATTGAGGATGTAACTGTGCATCGGGATGCCCTTTGCACAATCCATCCCAATATCTTGCAGCTTTCAGATGATGTGTTCGGTAACCTTTGTACCCATCACTCATTTCTGGGAAAGTGAGCTTTTTATTATTTAATTGACAACACAGCAACAAAATATGATACAAACTGCTCACAGTGGGTTAAGTTTTGCTTTTAAGCAGTAATGCAAAATGAGTGACATTGAGTCCTCAGTCCTTGGCATATCCTTCTCCAGTTTTATTTTATTGGAAATCACTTCAACACTTACTAAGGAAGTCAATTAGAAATGACAAGACCATCCATTATATTACTGACTAACAAAGGAACATACTCTCTGTGGCTACTTTATTACACCTGTACTGTACATCTATTCATTAATGCAAATATCTAATCAGCCAATCATATGGCAGCAACTTAATACATAAAAACCTGCAGACTTGGTTTAGAGCAAGGGTTCTTAACATTTACATACCATGGACCAATACCATTAAGCAAGGGGTCCGTGGATCCCAGGTAGGAAACCCCTGTTCTAGAGGTTAAGTTGTTGTTCAGAATGAGGAAGAAATGTGATCAAAGTGTCCTTGACCACGGAATGATTGTTGATGCCAGATGGGGTGGTTTGAGTATCTTAAAAATGGATGATCTCCTGGGACTTCCATGCATAACAGTCTCTAGAATTTATAGAGAATGGTGTTAAAAAAATACAGTGAGTGGCAGTTCTGTAGTGAAAATGCTTTGTTAATGAGAGAGATCAGAGAAGAATGTCCAGACTGTTTGAAGGTGACATTAACTCAAATAACCACCCATTATAACAGTTCTGCGCAGAAGAGCATTCCTGAATGCACAACACATCGAACCTTGAGGTGGATGGGCTACAACAGCAGAACACCATGAACATAGAGTCCACTTTATTAGGTTCAAGAGGTACCTAATAAGATGGCCACTTAGTGGAAGTCTTGCTTTTGTGCAATATTTAAAATGAATGACATTGAATCCTGACTCCCCTGCACCTCTCTCCCTAACTTAACTTCAATGGAAGTCATTCGATCTACCACTATTAAGAAAATGACTGGTGAGACCTTCCATTTGATATTAACCAACAAAATAAAATATTTAAAAGGATCAATTTGAGTTGGGCATAATTTCTTTAAATTAGCCCATGACCATAAGACTAGAAAGAAGAGAATGAATAGGATTGTGCGTGACTTTGTTGAATGTGCGGAGCCTGATGCACAGGCAGCCACCGCACAGTCCTTGACAGATCAGGGTCAGAGTCCATTGGCATGGACTGCACAGGGACAATTAACCCTTCACTGCCATTGTGATGTGTCATCATCTTACGCCAGCTTCACCATTGAGGCCTTGATTGGATCGCTCTTTGACTGGGACCTCCCCTGTGACCTCACTGCCATGGGTGACCCTACCAGGAGCTAAGTGCCAGATGGCTTAACTCAAGACGGCTTCATTCTCTGGATCTCCCGAACACACAAGCCTCTCGACCACGACAAGTGACAATCCTTGGAGAAGATAGAAAGAGCAACAATGTTTGCAAATTGGTTCTAGCTATGACCAACCTCTCAAAGCACTTCCTCACAGTAGATGTGAGTGTAACTGGGTGATAGTCATTGAGATAGCTTACTCTGCTCTTCTTGAACACTGGTATGATTGTCGTCATTTTGAGGTATGTATGAAGGTTGAAGATGTCTTTGAACACTTCTGCCAGTTGGTTGGCACAGGTTTTCAGAGCCCTGCTAGATATACCATCAGGGCCAGATACCTTGTGAAGGTTTATCCTCTTGAAAGATGCTCTAATATTAGCCTTCGAGACAGAGGTTACAAGTTCACCGGATGCTGCAGGGATTCACATAGATGAAGTTTTATATTCCCTTTCAAAGCGTGAACAAAAGACATTGAGCTCATCTGGGAGTGAAGCATCGCAGCCATTCGTGTTGTTAGGTTTTGCTTTGTAGGAAGTACAGTAATGGCCTGCAAACCCTGTCAGAGCTGTTGTGCATCCGATTCCATCTCCAGCCTCAACTGGGATTGTGTTTTCACTCTGAAGACACCCTTCCGTAGGTCATAGCTGGACTTCCTGTACAGTTCTAGATCACTGGTCTTGAATGCCACAGATCTAGCCCTCAGCAGTCTGTGCATCTCCTGATTCATCCGTGGCTTGCAAATTGGTGTCACTGATTAGAGAAGATAGGAAAGATTTTTGTGCAGAAATCAAACAACGGTATTTTTAACTGCTGTCCAGATGCTCCCAGAGAAATGATTAAGACATAACACCTCATCCTGCACATGACAGAGCAGGAATATAGCTGAGATGGTGTGATTGCAAGTATGGTGCTGAAAATGTGATTGAGAATGAGATGATGGAATCTCAAGGGAGAATGTAGCGAAGGTCCTTTGTTTCAATTGTGAGGTGTTTCAGACGTGGTTGTTAATGAGGATTTGCAGTGGGAAATAGCATTTTCTTGCTGATAACTCAGGCAGGAAATTGTGAAATACTAATAATGGCAGTGGTAGCACACAGAAACATAATAGCCTGTTCTGCTCTGCAGTTTGTGGGCCACATCATTTCTAGCTGTTTTCTTTGTTATGACATTGTCTTCACAATGGGATTGCAGGGGTGAATGAAATATTATATTGGACTGGTGAATATTAGTCATTAATACTCAGCACTACTAAACTTGCTGAAATATTGTGTACCAAAAGACAACCACACAGAGTTAGTCCATTCAGCTCATCGTGTCTACTCTGCCATTTAATCAAGGCTGATTTCAAAGTAAAGTCAAAGTAAATTTATTATCATACTACACATACGTCAGGATTTACTACCCTGAGATTCATTTTCTCTGAATCAGAATCAGATTTATTATCAATAACGTGTGTCATGAAATTTATTGCTTTGCAATAGCATTACAGTGCAATGCATAAAATATACTATAAATCATAAAAAGAAATATATATATGGAAATATATATATCAAAATATATAGAAAATATATAAGATAAATGAATATTGCCAAACAGTGCAAAAAAAAGTGAGGGAGTGTTCATGGGGTCATGGATTGTTCAGGAATGTGATGGTGCAGGGGACGAAGCTGTTCCAAAAATGTTCAGGGTCCTCTAGAATGGGAGTAATGATAAAAGGGCAGCCCTTGCTGGTTGGGGGTCTTTAAAGATACCCTTTTTTGAGGTATCACCTTTTTCTTGCAGGCAGGTCTTGCAGAAGTGATTTATTATTCCTCTCAAACCCACTCTCCTTCCTTCTCCCCTTAAAGTTTGATGCCCTTACTAATCTAGAACCTACCAACCTCTGCTTTAACTATACCAAGTAACTGGCCTCCTCATCCTTTATTACAGAATTTCACACTGAATTCTAACTACCAAATACCAAAAGAGTACCTAATCTGCAAGAGACCAGTATGAATTGGATCACTTTTGCTGTAAAATGGTGTGCCCACATATTCAAACATTACTACTTTATTCTTCAACTCCATCGTCCATCATCCAGAGTTTTTATAGCAAAGGAATTTTTTTTTTTTAAAAAAATGGGTTTGGTAGAGTTCTTAAAAAACTTGAAGAATTTTTATTGAGGAACCAGGAAAAAATTGTTTCCCTTGGTCACAAGCACTGACAACAAAGTGATATAGATTTACAATAATTTGCAAAAGAACCGGGGGTGAGATTAGGAGAATTTTATTTTTGCCCAACAGCCAGACTGAATTGATGGTAGAGGAATTCAATAATAACCTTCAAAGAGAGGCAGAATAAGTGTTTGAAAGGAAAAGATTCAAGGCCATGAGCAAAGAGCAAGGAAATTAGGTTAATTTGTTAGCTTGTCCAGAGAGCAAGAACAGAGAGAAATTACCTTCCTCACTAGATAATTCAATTGACGAACCTCGTGTTTTAATAAATAAATTTTCACTGCAACTATTAGACATTGGCTGTTTCTTCAGCCTGTCCTTTCTTGGGATCTGTTTACATTTTCACAACCGCATTTTGGACATTATTCAGTTGCTTTTATTACTTTATCTCTTGGTAATATTTATGAAAATATAACTGATACACAGCAAGAGGAAAGAAATTGAAATTCTGACCTGCTGCTACATAAGAGGATTGCATTTTGAATGAACTCTATCATACATATCTCCTAATATACCTGCCCCAACTCAGATAACTACAGCTTACAACAGTGATGTGCAGAAGAGCATCTCTGAGCGCACAGCCTGTCGAACCTTGAAGTGGAGGGGCTACAGCAGCAGAAGACCATGAATATAACACTTAGCGGCCACTTCATGAGGTACAGGAGGAAACAAATTAAGTGGCCACTAAGTTTATTTTATTGAGTAAATAAAGATAAAAGTAAAGCACTGACATTTGGAAAATCATTATTCATATATATATATATGTGTGTGTGTATATTGAACACACACACACACACACACACACACACACACACACACACACACACACACACACACACACACACACACACACACACACACACACACACACACACACACACACACACACACACACACACACACACACACACACACACACACACACACACACCCTGGAACGTCAAGTGGTCAAATGTCATCCTTTGTACCTGCCAAGAGAGTTTTTCGCCATCATCTTGGTAGCGGCATACATTCCACCTCAGACCAGCGTCAGTCAGGCACTAGAGGAGCTGGGCACCATGATCAGCAGGCATGAAACAGCGTATCCTAACGTCTTCTCTATCATTGCGGGTGAAGTCTCTGAACAGCTACCATCAACATACCACCTGTGGAACCAGGGAAACCAACGCACTTAATAAATTGTTATACTTCCATCAGGAACACTTACCATGCCATTCCTTGCCCACACTTTGGAAAATCCAATCACCTGGCTGTACTTCTAGTCCCAGCATATAGGCAGAGATTAAAGACTACAGCAATAGTGGTGAGGACCAAGAAGGAAAGGTCAAGGGAGGCAGAGGAGTGCTTGGAAGTCTGCTTTGAGTTGGTGGATTGGACAATATTCAGGGATTCATCTTTGAGTTTGAATGAATATGTCGCAATTGTTACTGTTTCATCAAAACCTCTGTGGATGAGTGTGGTGCCTTCCAGAACATACTGGTCATACCCAAATTAAAAGCCACAGATGAATCAGGAGATGCACATTCTGCTGAGGGCTAGATCTGTGGCATTCAAGACCAGTGATCTAGAACTATACAGGAAGTCCAGCTATGACCTACGGAAGGGTGTCTTCAGAGTGAGAAAACAATCCCAGTTGAGGCTGGAGATGGAATCGGATGCACAACAGCTCTGACAGGGTTTGCAGGCCATTACTGTACTTCCTACAAAGCAAAACCTAACAACATGAATGGCTGCGATGCTTCACTCCTAGATGAGCTCAATGTCTTTTATTCACGCTTTGAAAGGGAATATAAAACTTCATCTATGTGAATCCCTGCAGCATCCGGTGAACTTGTAACCTCTGTCTCGAAGACTAATATTAGAGCATCTTTCAAGAGGATAAACCTTCACAAGGTATCTGGCCCTGATGGTATATCTAGCAGGGCTCTGAAAACCTGTGCCAACCAACTGGCAGAAGTGTTCAAAGACATCTTCAACCTTCATACATACCTCAAAATGACGACAATCATACCAGTGTTCAAGAAGGGCAGAGTAAGCTATCTCAATGACTATCACCCAGTTACACTCACATCTACTGTGAGGTTGGTCATAGCTTGAACCAATTCCTGCCTAAGCAAGGACCTGGACGTGCTGTAATTTGCCTATCACCACAATAGGTCTACAACGGATGCAATCTCACTGGCTCTCCACTTGGACTTGGATCACCTGGACAATACTAATACTTACATCAGGCTGCTGTTTATTGACTACAGTTCAGCGCTCAATTATACACTCAGTTCTAAACAAAAAGCTCCAAAAACTGGGCTGCTGTATTTCCCTCTGCAACTGGATCCTTTACTTCCTCTCTGGGAGACCACAGTCAGTGCAGATTGGAAATAACATCTCTTCCTCACTGACAATCAACACTGGTGCACTTCAAGGATGCGTGCTTAGCCCACCGTTCTACTCTCTCTACACACACAACTGTGAGGCAAGGCACAGCTCAAATGCCATCTGTCAGTTTTCCGATGACACAACTATTGTTGGCAGAATTTCAGAAAGTGACAAGGAGGCGTACAGGAGTGAGATCGATCAGCTGGTTGAGTGATATTGCAGCAAAAAGCATGCATTCAAGATCAGTGAGTCCAAGGAATTGATTGTGAACTTCAGGAAGGAGAAGCCGAGGGAACACACACCAGTCCTCATCAATGGACCAGAAGTGAAAAGAGTGAGCAGTTTCCAGTTCCTAGGTGTCAACATCTCTGAAGATCTATCCTGGGCTGAACATAAGTGTAGTTGCTATTACCTCGAAGAAGGTGCTTAGAAAGCTGAAAAGTCCCAAGGTAGATATCTAAGTCACCTGGACGAGATGGACTGCACCCTAGGAATCTGAAAGAGGTGGCTGAAGAGATTGTGGAGACATTAGTAATGATCCAGCAAGAATCACTAGATTCTGGAATGGTTCCAGAGGACTGGAAAATTGCAAATGGTACTCCACTCTTTAAGAAGGGAGCAAAGCAGAAGTTTAGGAAATTATAGGCCAGTTAGCATATAAAGCGGTTCTCAAACTGTTTGTAACTGGGGTCAGTCGCATGCATTTGTGTGGCCATTAGAGACTACACTGTAGTTAGAGCAATCAGTTTTTAAATAGCATCAGTTGTGTGCGTTTGTGTTCAAAAAGCAGTGATAGTTGGTGAGAAATAAGCAGTGAAACAATTCAAAACTGTTTTGCTCACTGCAGTTTCAAGCATTCAGGCTTGGAGATGCCAGGAAGGGCCAGGAGTGTAAATGAAACGATTGCACTTCTTCAACCAGTTAGGAAATATGGAGAATTTGAAGGCATTGACAATAATATTTATTCATTTATTTAAAGATACAGTGTGGAATAGGCCCTTCATGCCCTTTGAGTTGCTCCACCTAGCAACCCCTGACAACACCCGAATTAACCATTAACTTAACCATGGGACAATTTACAATAACCAATTAACATACTAATCCGTGCATCTTCTGACTGTGGGAAGAAGTCGGTGCACCTGGAGAACGTGCAAACAACTATGATCTTCTTTCAGGCATGTCTTAATTTAAGCTATAATTAAGATTAAATTATCATTGGTAAATCTTTACAGGACAATGTTTATTCTTTGACGAGCTAAATTGCATCTTGCGCTCTTTTCTATTTTCACAGTTCTCATAATTGATTGTACAAGGGCAGTCTTCATAATTACAGTATTAGCATTTTCTCTGTTCCACACCTTTGTTGTGGTCTCATCTTGCTTGGAGGCCTAAGCGGTGTATCTTAGAAAAACTTCACACAATTTGCAATCCATGAAAAATTAATTGGAAATTCAATATACAGCAATGTTTTGGAGCACAATCCCTGCAGTTTGATCTACATTCTGCATCAGAAAAGCAAATTTAACATATTCACATGGATGCTATGTAGCGTCCTCCTTGATGGGAGCGGGACAAATAGTCCATGAGCAGGGTGGGTGGAATCCTTCATGATGTTACTGGCCTTTTTCTCGGCACCTTCCGGTATATAGTACGTACCCTTGATCAGAATCAGAATCAGTTAATGCCAGTAGATGAAACACCATCAGAATTGATTGTGGTTCAGAGCAAGGCGTAAAACGCAGGATATTTTCATAACAGACAACACAATAGCAGCCAACAATTTACAAGAAAATAGTACAAAGAGCCATGAGCAGTCAATGATTAACAGAAGGGTCATGTGCACAAATATCAATACTCAAACTTAAATAAATAATTAAACAAGTGCAGGTCGACTGATGCCAGTGATGCGTTGGGCATTCTTGACTGCCCACTTTAGAGCCTTTCTATCTGCCGCAGTGCAGTTTCCATACCGTGCAGTCACGCAGCAGGTTAGGATGCTCTCTACTGTGCATCTGTAGAAGGATGTGAGTATAGATGTCTATAGTATAGCTCTCTTCAGCTTCCCCAGAAAGTAGAGGCGTTGGTGAGCTTTCTTGATTGTGTCAGATTCACTCTGTTATAAATAATCTCTGCAACTGCGCCTGATTCATTGATTTGTCACTCACATTTCATTAGTCTTTAGTTAGGGGAGGAAGAAACGTCTTTGTTTTGTATAAAGTGACATTCCTCAGATGTAGAAATCTCTGGCTGAGGTATGATAACTGATGTTTAGCAGTTTCAAAAAGTTAAAGTGAAAAGACTCGAGGCTACTGTGCAATAAAATATTTATCGACAATGCAGAAATTTAAACAGAGCATGTATCAGTCATGTCAAGTGGTGACAAATTATTTAAAGTGCAGCAATTATTTTTATTTCTGAAGTGCAGGTGGCCAATAGGCAACTAACAGTCTACTTGATCAAAATAACAAATCTGCAGGTGATGGAAATCTGAAATAGAAACTGAAGACGATGCAGTAACTCAGTAGCCACATTCAGGTTGGAGGAACAACACCATATATTCTGTCTGGGTAGCATCCAACCTGATGGCATGATCATTGATTTCTCTAACTTCCGTTAATGCCCCTCCTCCCCTTCTTACCCCATCCCTAATTCTTAATTTTTAATAATTTCTTTTCTCTCTGATGCACCATCAATAACTCTCTCTGAGACGTGAAGGCGAGATATCGGCTTTTATTGATTGGAAAAAAGAACAAGCAGTAGTTGACCACCATACTACATCCTGGAGACAGAGGCCGGGCTCAGGCCTCAATCGCCTTTATACCGGGGTCTGTGGGAGGAGCCACAGGAGCAGTCAGCAGGGGGCGTGTCCAGACAGGTATATGTAGTTCATCACACTCTCTTTCCCTCTCATAAAAACTCCTTGCCTGTTCTCCATCTTCCTCTGGTGCTCCCCTCCCCCCTTCATTCTTCCAAGGCCTTCTATCCTATGATACTCCTATGATACTCCCCCTTCTCCAGCCTTGTATCCCTTTTGCCAATCAATTTCCCAGCTCTAGGCTTCATCCCTCCCACTCCTGTCTTCTCCTATCATTTTGGGTCTCCCCTCCCCCTCCCACTTTCAAATCTCTTACTATCTCTTTTTTCCGTTAGTCCTGACGAAGGGTCTCAACCCGAAACATTGACTGTACTTCTTCCTATAGATACTGCCTGACCTGCTGCGTTCCACCAGCATTTTTGTGTGTTGCTTGAATTTCCAGCATCTGCAGACTTCCTCGTGTTTGCAGTAACTCAGTAGGTCAGGCGGCACCTGTAGAAAAGGGAGCAGAGTTAATATTTCAGTTAACATGGGATCCTGACCATTCTCCTAACTTCTCCCTGTAACTTTTGATACCCTGAATAATCAAGAACCTATCAAACCTCCACTTTAGGTACACTCAATGACTTGGCCTCCACAGCCATCTGTGGCAATGAATTCCACACATTCTTTTGGCTAAAGAGATACCTCCTCTTTTCTATTCTAAAATAAAGTCCTTATATTCTGTGGCTATCCTCTGGTCCTAGAGGCTCCCATGATAGGAAACGTCCTCTCCACATCCACTCTAGTTAGACATTTCAATATTCAATAGGTTTCAATGAGATCTCCCATAATTCTTCTAAACTCCAGTGAGTACAAGCCCAGTTCCAACAAACATTCCTCATACGTTAATTCTTTCATTCCCAGAATCATTCTCATGAACCTCCTCTGGACCTCCTCCAATGCCAGCATGTTTTTTTCCTGAGGTAAGGGGCCCTAATCTGCTCACAATACTCCAAATGCGATCTGACCAATGCCTTATAAAGCCTCAGCATTACATCCTCACTAGTATATTCTAGTTCTCTCAAAATGAATGCTAATGTTGCATTTGACTCAACCTGCAAGTTAACCTTTAGGGAATCCTGCACACGGACTCCCAGGTCCTGTTGCACCTCTGATTTTTGAATTTTCTCCCCATTAAGAAAATAATCTACGTCTTCGTTCCTTCTACCAAAGTGCATGCCCATCCACTTCCCTACACTATGTTCCATCTGGCACCTCTTTGCCCATTCTCCCAATCTGTCCAAGTCAAAGTTTAAAGTACATTTATCATCAAGGTATATATAAATTATACAAGCATGAGATTTGCCTGCTTACAGGCAGCTACAAAAAAAAGAAACCCGAAAGAACCCCATCTAAAAAAGGACCAGCACCCAGCCCACAGTGAGAAGAAAACAAATCACGCAAACAATAAAGCAAACATCAGCATTCAGAATGAAGTTGAGTCCATAAGCTTGAAGCCCAAAGCAGTAAAAGTAGGTCCATAGCCTCAGTCGCAAATTGGCGTGAAGCTCGCGGACGCGAAGCCTGGAGCAGCTGGAGCATAACCTAGCCTCAACCTCAGCGCCAAGGGGAGTGGAGTACTTCTGCAGATTCCCTGCCTCCTCAACATTACCTGTCCCTCCACCTATCTTCGCATTGTCTGCAATCTTGACCACACAGCCATCAATTCTATCATCCAAATCACTGACATAAAACGTGAAAAGAACTGGCCCCAATATCGATCTCTACGGATTACTCCTAGTCCCTGGCAGCCAACCAGAAATGGCTCACTTTGTTCCCATTCTTTGCCTCCTGTCAATCTGCCAATCTTCTATCCATGTTCGTATCTTTTCTGTAATACCATTGGTTCTTATCTTGTTTAACAGGCTTATGTGCGGCACCCTGTTAAAGGCCTTCTGAAATTCCAAGTAAGCAGCATCCACTGACTCTGTTTTGTCATTCCTGCCTGTCATTTCTTCGAAGAATTGCAGCAGTTTGTCAGGCAAGATTTCCCCTAAAGTAAACCATGCTGACTTTGGCCTATTTTATCATGTGCCTCCAACTACACCAAAACCTCGTCCTTAATAATGGATACCAACATCTTCCCAACCACTGAAATCAGGCCAAATCATAATTCCAACACCCCGCACTGCTCGGTTTCACCTCCTCCCCAAGATCCACAAGCCTGACTGTCCTGGTAGGCCTATAGTTTTGGCCTGCTCCTGCCCCACCAAACTTGTATCTGTCTAGCTGGACTCCATTTTGTCACCCATAGTCAGTCCCTCCCCACCTATATCCGGGATACATCCCATGCTCTTGACCTCTTCAATAACTTCCAGTTCCCCGGTACCGACCGCTTCATTTTCACCATGGATGTCCAATCCTTATACACTTCAATTGCCCTTCAAGAAGGCCTCAAAGCCCTCCGTTACTTTCTTGACAATAGACCTCACCAGTTCCCGAACTCCACCACACTCCTCCGGTTGGCGGAACTGGTACTCACACTTAATAACTTCTCTTTCGGCTCTTCCCACTTTCTTCAGACCAAAGGTGTAGCTATGGGCACTCACATGGGTCCCAGCTATGACTGCCTCTTCATGGGTTATGTGGAACAGTCTATGCTCCAAATCTATACTGGTACTGCTCCCCAACTTTTCCTTCACTACATTGATGACTACATTGGTGCTACTTCCTGCACCCATGCTGAGCTCGTCAATTTAATTGACTTTGCCTCTAACTTTCACCCAGCCCTCAAATTCACTTGGTCCATCTCGGACACTTCTCTCCCCTTTCTCGACCTCGCGGTCTCCATCTCTGGAGACAGACTATCCACTGACATCTTCTATAAACCCACTGACTCCCATAACTACCTTGATTATACCTCTTCCCACCCTACCAAATGCAAAAATTCTATTCCCTATTCCCAGTTCCTCCGTATCCACCGCATCTGCTCCCAGGATGAGGCTTTCCATTCCAAGACATCTCAAATGTCCTCTTTCTCTAAGAAGTGGTTTCCCTTCTGCCGTCATCAATGATGCCCTCACCCGAATCTCCTCCATTTCCCGCACTTCGGCCCTCACCCCATCCTCCCGTCATCACAACAGGGACCATGTTCCCCTTGTCCTCACCTACCACCCCACCAGCCTCCGGATCTAGCATATTATCCTCCGCAACTTCCGCCACCTTCAACAGGACCCCACCACTAAGCACATCTTTCCCTCTCTACCCCTCTCTGCTTTTCACAGGGATCGTTCCCTCCGTGACTGCCTGGTCCACACGTCCCTCCCCACAGATCTCCCACCTGGTATTTATCCCTGCAAGCGTAAGTGCTACACCTGTCCCTACACCTCATCTCTTACCACCATTCAGGGCCCCAAACAGTCCTTCCAGGTGAGGCAACACTTCACTTGTGAGTCTGTTGGGGTAATATATTGCATCCGGTGCTCCCAGTACAGCCTCCTCTACATCAGTGAGACCCGACGCAGATTGGGGGACCGCTTCGTCAAGCACCTCCGCTCTGTCCGCCACAACAGACAGGATCTCCCGGTTGCCACCCACTTCAACTCTGCTTCACATTCCCATTCGGATATGTCCATACATGGCCTCCTCTACTGCCATGATGAGGCCAAACTCAGGTTGGAGGAGCAACACCTCATATACTGTCTGGGTAGTCTCCAGCCCCTTGGTATGAACATCGAATTCTCCAACTTCTGTTAATTCCCTCCCTCTCCCTTCCACCATCCCACTTTCACTCTGCCTCCTCTTCCAGCTGCCTATCACCTCTCTCATGATTCTGCCTCCTTCTACTACCCATAGTGCTTTCCCCTTTCATTCCTTCTTCACCTCTCCAGCCTATCCCCTCCCTGCTTCCCCTCCCCCACCCCTTGATCTTTCCTCTGATTGGTTTTACAACTGGCACATTTCACCCTCCCCCACCTTCTTTATAAGGCCCCTGTCCCCTCCTCCTTCAGTCCTGACGAAGGGTCTCGGCCCGAAACGTTGACTGCTCATTTCAACGGATGCTGCCCAACCTGCTGAGTTCATCCAGCTTGTTTGTACGTGTTGATTTGACCACAGCATCTGCAGTGTACTTTGTGGCCTAAAATTTCCTTTCTTCTACCTCTCTCACTTTTTAAAGAGTGGAGTGACATGTGCAATTTTCTAGTCCAATGGAAACATTACAGGATCCAGTGATTCTTGAAAGATCACTACAAGTGCCTCCACAATCTCTCCAGCTACCTCTTTCAGAACCTGATAACTGATTTACCTTCAGACCTTTCAGCTTTTCAGGCACCTTTTCCTTCATAATAGCAGCTACACTCACTTCTGCCCCCTATACTTTGGAATTTCTGCTGTTGTCTTCCACAGTGAAGACTGATGCAAAATATTTAATAAATTCATGTGCCATTTCTTTGACCCTCATTACTACTTCTCCAGCATCATTTTCCAGCAGTCAGATATCTACTCTTATCTCTCTTTTTCTCTTATGTGTCTGAAAAAGTTTTATACTTAATGCTAACTCAGATGCCAGGCGTGTCCCACGGCCACCATAGCGGGGCAGCAAGCAGTAGAAGTGCAACTAGCTTACCTGATAAAGTGTCCTCCAAGAGACATATGACTCCTAGGACATTCCTTCACGAAGATGGGCACCGATGCTAGTCACATTGCATGCAGGCAATTGGGTCTGATTCCCAAATTCCCTGTCTACTGGAAAAAAAGGTCTGCAAGAGTTGTGTTCCGCCGGATTGCTCCTTCCTCCATGGCCACTATTGCTCTCTTAAAACCATTTGGTTTATCAATGATGCAAAAAGAAATGCTGATAGAACTCATCCAGTTGGATAGCATCTGTGGAAAAGAGGAACTAATCAATGTTTCACGTCAAAGGGCCTTCAACGTGAACATTAACTGATTTCTTCAACTTGAAACATTCATTGGTTTCCATAGATACTACTTGACTGGCCAATCTTCCAGCATTTCTATTTTTGTTTAATATTCTGCAGTTGTATTTGTTTCCCTTTTCATTCTGTGCTCTGGGTGAGGGAAACTTAACTCTTCCAGTGACCTTCTAAACAGGCTGTTAAGTAAACTGAGATAATCTGTGACAGGGTCCATCAAAATTCACACTAACCTGTGTCAAACATATACCCATCTTTCCATTCCATGCTTACTCTGCATTTCATCTGACGTTAAATATGTGTGAACATTTAATGTATTTTAATTTTGTTGCGAGTCCTCAGTTTTGGAATTGGCTTGGAACAAAATTGTATACTGTACACAGGAAAAATCACATGGAAGTTTTCAGCATCTGCAAACTTTCCTGTGTTTATGGAAGTCGCTAATTAGATTCAAAGTACAGTGGTTTGGCATTAAACTAGCTATTCATGGGTGACAACTACAAATAGCATTATAATAATTTAGGGAACTGTATTCTGCCAGTTTTAAGATGATAAAACCATAAGATGTACAAGCAGAATGAGGACATTTGGCCCATCAAGTCTGTTCTGCTTTGATGGAAGGCCTGATTATTTATCCTTCTCACTCTCCTGACTTCTCCCGCCACCTTTTGACACCCTTACTAATCAAGAACGAACTCATCAACTTTGGGAGAAGGATTCTGTGAGTGGCCTATCGCTGTGTGGCTCGCAGGTGGGGAAGCCTCTGCCTCACGTAGTCTTTCGATGAACGTTGGTGATATTGTGGTTCTGAGTTTATGTATTGGACTACTTCACTAATGGCCTGTGGACTTTCTTCAGATTTACGGCTTTTATACTTTGTGCTTTTTTATCGCCAGTTTCTTTTCCATTTTGTTGTGCGAGAGGAGGGCGTTTGGGGGTTGATGTTCCTGTTCCATTTTTCCATTTTACGTGGGTGAGGGGGGTTTGGGGCAGTTGATGATTGGTATGCCATTACTTTTTGTACGGGGGGGGAGTGGGTGAGTTTCTCTCTGAATTACTTGCATGTTCTTTCTTTGTTTCGTGGCTATCTGGAGAAGACAAGTTTCAGAGTCGTGTACGGATACATACTTTGAAAACAAATGAACTGTTGAACCTTCAAACCTTTAAATATACTCAATAAATTGGCTTCCACAACTGACAGTGGCAAAGAATTCCACAGATTCAGCACCCTCTGGCTAAAGAAATTTCCTCATCTCTGTTCTAAAGGGACACTCATCTATTCTGAGGCTGTTGGCAGGCACATCCGATTCAATGGCGTCTTTCAGGACTCCACTCTGGCCTGCATCAGACTGCATCATATAGTTGACTAGCATTGGCCAGTGAGGTTGCTTTGCGAACAACTCCATTGGTAGTGAAGCAAGAGCAAGAGCAGCAGTCTGCCAATGAAATTTGATTTCATTGATGAAAGATGAAGCTGAAGTAAAATAAGGCTGCTAATGCTGATAATTTTCATTGACTGATGCTTGTGGATGTCTGTCTGGAAAACAATGATTTAAATCTACAGTCAGTATTACTAAGGAGACAAAATTGTCATGTTTAATTTCTATACAAGAGTATCAATATGATTATGAAACACAAATTACTTAAACTTGACGTGAATGTCAAAGGAGATTTATTGACACTAAATTGAAATTCTCTCATCTATGTGCATTTCTTTGAAATATTTCCTTCTTACAGCCGTAGAGTCATAGAGCACTACAGCACAGAAACAGGCCATTCAGCCCATCTAGTCTGTGCCAAACTATTGTTCTACCTAGTCCCATCAACCTGCACCTGCACCATAGACATCCACACGCTTCCGATCCATCTACATAGTTATCCAAAATAGAGTCTATTTCTTAAATCTACTGTAGCCTCTTAGATTCTACATGTCTAAAGGGAACTGTCAATATAAATTTGACACTGTAATTATGGCCTAATGGCTGGGGAAGAACAATATAGAAACTCAAAATTACAGTGTAAGATTAAGCAAAGGATGCCTGATATTAAAAGGTACCTTTTATAGCTACATTCACCAGTTCAGTTATCCCCAAACCTTCAGCCAAAACTTACCTGAGAAGGACGTGCATCCAGGAGAAAATGAGCACCCTTGATTTTGAATCCTTACTTTTTCCAGTTATAACATGCATCAGAACTTGCAGTTTTCCAGAAATGAGTATTGTGGACAAATGTCCCGACATGTAAATATTTTAGTGCAGATGCACTGCTGTTAGTTTTCCCTTGAGGTATGATAGATTTTAATTTCAAGTCTAGTTCAAGATGGCGCTGAGCTGCAGCCTGCGTTGAAACACAGCTCAGATTTTTTAAGAAGTTTGGTTTTAGCTCTGTAAGGCATGTTTTACAGACATAGAGGACAGGACGAGTCAGCTTAGGGTTTGGGGACAGAGACAGGGGTGATTTAAGGATCAGGCATTCAAAGGCCAACAAGATGACACATCCATCATTGGATGTTGAATGTCGAGCTGGCAGAGGGTAGATGAGGGTATGCCTGGGTCAGCAAGTTGTTGGCGGGTTCCAGAATCAGAGTTCTTTGTGGGCAGGAGGAACAAGTTTCGAAGACCACCTGGGTTTGTGAATTAGTGAGACTGGGGTTCGAGGTCTAGTGTTCAGGGTCGCATCATCAGCGAGTCCAGAGTCCAAAGCCTAGTCTGCGGTGATTGGCATGTCCTACAATTGAAGCTGAAGATTGAGATCAGAGGGTCAAATTGGAATCCTGGAAGCTTAGGCCTATGGGACAGAGTCCGCCTGGGAAGCTTGTCTGCAGGCCTGAGTCCAAGCCCGCTTGGAGCTGGCGGCTGGAGACCTGTGCTGGGGTTAAGACTGTATTTCTGCATGAGTGGGACAAGGAGCGGGGCTTGCTTTGTTGTTGTTTTGTTGCTTGTTGCGTTCTGTGTTGTTCTGCCGAGCATCGTGGACATGCTATGCTGGTGCTGGAATGTGTGGCAACACTTGCGAGCTGCCCTCATCCCATCATTGTTGGTTGTTTGTACAAAGGACATGTTTCAGTGTATAACATTTCAGTGATAAACAGATTTGAATCTTAAACATGAATCTTGAGTCCGGAAATCTTGATGGAGCAGCGACCACACTGTAAAAGCACATTACATAAATAATTGGTTGCTCTTTTCATCTCTCGTACAGGAAGATGTTAGTGGCATTGGGGTGAATATATAGTACTTAATTGAAAGCAGGGCAGTTTGGATTTAGTGCTCGCCAGAGCCACACTTTCCTGTGCCTTTGAGGTCACCTCATTCCTGATTCATAATAAGTGAGTTGTCTGGCTCACATCAAGTCTGGCTGCAGGAGCTGGCTGTCAATTGATAGCGGGAAGTACTGCCCTATGGAGGTCAATAATACTAATAACAATGCTCTGGGCTTCGGGATACATACACATTTTGATTTGATTTAAAAACAATTACTGTGAGAGAAAGCCTGATGGAATAGACTGTTCCTAAATTGTTATGCCTTGTGAAATGTGGAAGCGTATCTTTCATTCTAGTAATGCAAAGCCAAAATGGACCACGATTAGGGAAAGGTGATTAGGCTCAGCAATATCATCAATATTTTATACGGATAGATGGGTGTCTGAGTACCTTGAACAAAACTGAACCATACCACAATAGCCCTTAATTCCAAAAAAAACAGTGAATTCAATGTCAATTAATAGCAGCAGGAAAAATAGCACTGTTCGATCAGAAAGTGAGCAGATTTCTGCTTTCAGATAAATGGATTCTGGCTACACTCTTTCAACTAATGCAATTTAGTGCATCCAGATGCTCAGTTGCTTACTGGAGAACAAGAGGAAGGAGAATGCAAACTCCGTCATGCTTTGCGGAGCAAATGGTATAAAAAGGAAATCAGATGAATCTTTCAAGTTGAAATTCAAGTCAAAGTTTATTGTCATCAAACCATATACTTATGTACAGCTACAAAAAACATCATTCCTCTGTGACCAAGGTGCAAAACGCAGTAATATAACCACACACAGCACATATAGTAACAATATAGCACATATAAGACCATAAGAGCAGAATTAGGCCATTCAACCCATTGTGTCTGCTCTGCATACTCGATAATGTTATCATAGTTGTGGTACAGTTACAATAAAGCAAAATACAGTCACAAAATAGCGTTAGTTCAAGTCCCTGTGTGGCATGGCCTGAAGATTGATGGTGAATTGAATGTTGGCCTGGAGCTATATTTCTGTAAGAATAAGCACACAGCAGTTCCTCATCTCTCACTGGGTCAGTTGTAAACGAAGGTAATCCAGTTTGTTTTCCAGGGAGTGAACATTGGGAGTGGTATTAATGGGAGAGCCAGCCTTGCGGGGATGAAATCAGGAAGCCCCAGCACTTTGCTGCACCACTGGCCCCAGGGGATATGTTGATGTGAATACTCAATCCACATTATGTTGCTATTGATAATGGAAGGCAGACTGACATGAGACAGGATCAGAATGAAAATCAGGTTTATTATCACTGACATGTGTCATGATTTGTTTTTGTGGCAGCAGCACAGTGCAATGCATAAAATATCCTATAAATCACAGTAAAAATATACAGTATATATATATATATATATATATATATATATATATATATATATACATGTGTGTGTGTGTGTGTGTGTGTGTGATGTATGTGAGTGTATATTGCACAAAAAGAGCAAAATTAGTGGGGTAGTGTGATGTTAATGGGGAAACAGGCTCTTTCTAAAAATTGAGGTTCAATAGGTACATTTAATGTCAGAGAAATGTAAATGATGTACATCCGGAAATTCTTTTTCTTCACAAACATCCACAAAAACAGAGGAGTGACCCAAAGAATGAAAGACAGTTAAACGTTAGAACCCCTAAGGGGCCCCAGCTCCCCCCTCCCACACATAAGCAGCAGCAAAGCAGCGATCCCCCTCCCCCAGTAGCAAAAAAAGCATCGACGCACCCCATCAAGCACTCAAGCATGCAGCAAAGCATCAGTACGTGTTTTCAGGTTCCTGTAAACCATCCTTGATGGTTGCAAAGAGACAATACGTCCTGGGTGGTGGAGATCCTTAATGGTGGTTGTCATCTTTTTGACCCATCCTTTTTAAAGATTGTTGGGAGGCTAGGGCCCATGATAGTGCTGTCTGAGCTTCCAACCGTCTGCAGATTTTTTCGATCTTGTGTGTTGACCCTTCCCTGCCAGATGGTGATGCAACCGGTTAAAGTGCTCTCGGCAGCCATCATCATCATCATTATGTGCATGTCACAGTGCATCTTCTGAAATTTGCTAGTCTTTGGTGGCATACTAATCTCCTCAAATTCCTAAAGAAATGTTGCAGTTGGTCAGCCTCTCTGTAATTGCTTCAATATGTTGGGCCCAGGATAGACCTTTAGAGATGCTGACACTCAGGAACGTGAAACTGTTCATCCTTTCCACTGCTGATCCCTTGATGAGGGCTGGTGTGTGTTCCCTCGACTTCCTCTTCCTGAAGTCCACAGTCAATTTCTTGGTCTCACTGAGTGCAAGGTTGTTGTTGTGACACCACTCGATCGGAATCAAAATCAGATTTAATATCACCGGCATATGTTGTGAAAGCAGCTGATCTGTCTGACCACTGCATGCTTTCTCATCACCATCTGTCAACAGTTATGTCATTGTCAACTTTATAGATAGTGGTAGAGCTACTCAGAGCCACACAGTCATGGGTGTAGAGAGGGTAGAGCAGCGGACTAAGCACACATCCTTGAGGTGTGCCAGTGTTGATTGTTGCTGAGGAGGAGCTGTTCTTTGGGATTGGCACTGACTGTGGTCTCCCAATGAGGATGTCCAGGATCCATTTGTAGAGGGAGGTGCAGAGGCCCAGGTTTTAGAGTTTGTTGATAAGTACTGAGGGTACTATTGAAGGAAAAGTTCACCAGTGGAAGCACATGACCCTCCATGGAAGGCGTTCCCCCCGATCTGAGTAGACTAGTTGTCGACAAGGAAGTATCAAATGCCTGGCTCAGAGTTAGAGACAGAAACAGAAGGGTTCCTTGCAGAAATACAGGATCAGGTGGTTAACACAAAAATAAACCAAAAATACATAATAAAAGACCAAGAAATTTAAGGTGATAAACGTAGAAAATGCCAAAGAAAACCAGAAACAATCCAACACATTACCAGGTCGGAGTCCATAGGACGCTCAAAGTAGCTGTGCAGGTTGACTCTGTGGTTAAGAAGGTGTACGGTGTATTGGCCTTCATCAATCGTGGAATTGAATTTAGGAGCCAAGAGGTAATTTTGCAGCTATATAGGACCCTGGTCAGACCCTACTTGGAGTACTGTGCTCAGTTCTGGTCGCCTCACTACAGGAAGGATGTGGATGCTATAGAAAGGCTGCAGAAGAGAGTTACAAGGATGTTGCCTGGATTGGGGAAGCATGCCTTATGAGAATAGGTTGAGCGAACTCGGCCTTTTCCCCTTGGAGCGAAGGAGGATGAGAGGTGACCTGATAGAGGTGTAAAAGATGATAAGAGGCAGTGATCGTGTGAATAGTCAGAAGCTTTTTCCCAGGGCTGAAATGGTTGCCACAGGACACAGGTTTAAAGTGCTGGGGAGCAGGTACAGAGGAGATGTTAGGGAGGGGTAAGTTTTTTACTCAGAGAGTGATGAGTGTGGAATGGGCTGTCAGCAACGGTGGTGGAGGCGGATACAATAGGATCTTTTAAGAGGCTTTTAGATAGGTACATGGAGCTTAGTAAAATAGAAGGCTATGGATAAGCCTAGTAATTTCTAAGGTAGGGACGTGTTTGGCTCAACTTTGTGGGCCGAAGAGCCTGTATTGTGCTGTAAGTTTTCTATGTTTCTATGTTGGATCCCGCAGCAGTTTAACTCAATCTGATTACTCACACCAGGCACTATCAAGTGGCAAAAATCATTCACCAAAATCTTGCTTTAAAATACAAACTCCTAAAAGAAATCATACCTTACTATAAATACAAGCCTGATCCAGTTTTAGAGTCAGAGTACCACAAATTATATTATAACCAATCAGTTATTACAGATAGAACAATCCATAATAACCATGCAGGGTAAACAAGTAAGAACAACCTACTTGATAGATATAGCCATTCAAAACACACATAACTTACAGAAATCAATAAGTGAAAAATACCAGAAATATACTAAAACTGAAAGAGGAAATTGAAAGACTATGGAGCATTAACAGGCTATTCATTGTCCCAATAATAATATCTACAACTGATATCCCAAAGGGACTATACAATAGCTTTAAACAATTAGAGCTACACAGTAATATCTCTGTAAATTTTCTGAAAGCTACAATATTAAATGCCACTAGAATAGTTGGAAAGTTCGTAGCAATTGAGAAATGACCATGCTAAGCTATGACTGTACCTCAGCTTCTAACAGCTTGAGCTGAGAAAAAAATGTTTCTGTATTTTTGTAATAATAAATAAGCAATAAATATTGAGAACATGAGATAAAGAGTCCTTGAAAGTGAGTGGGAAGAGAGCATGACCTAGATGGTGGAGGTTCTTGCTGCTTTCCTGTGACAGCACTTCATGTAGTTGTGTTTAGTGGTGGGAGGACTTTACCCATGATGGACTTAGCTATACCCAGTACTTTATGTAGGCTTTTCTGTACAAGGGTGTTTTACAACCAGTCAATATACTCTCTGTCAGCCACCGAAAGAAGTTTGTCAAAGTTTTAGATGGCATGCCAAATCTATGCAAACTTCTAAGAAAGTAGAGGTACTACCATACTTTTTTCATAATGATAGAAGTTACATGCAATGATGAAGCAGCAAGCTTATATTTTAAAAAACTGGTTCATCATTGCCTCTTAGAGGGAAAAAGTTCTGGTCTGTTGAAAGTCCACACCACCATGGTTCACTTTTAACTGCCCTCAGAAGCCTTGCAACATTAGGATATTTTTGGACCAACCGGTGGAGCAAATTTCTACAAATGTACTGTGGGGAGCATTCTAACTGGTTGCGTTACTATCTGGTATGAAGGGGTCTCTGCACAGGGTCGAAAAAAGCTGCATAAAATTTCAAAATTATGGGCACAAGCATCCCAACATTGAGGACATCTTCAAAAGGCACTGCCTCAAAAAGGACTTGCCCTCTTTTCATTGCTACCATCAGGGAGGAAGTACTGGACACTTAAGACATCCACTCAACAATTTAGGAATAGCTTTTTCCCTCCAACATCAGATTTATGAATGGATAATTAATCCAAGGACACTACCTCACTAGTTTTGCTCTATTTTGCACTACTGGTTATAATTTTGTAACTATGTTGTTATTTATAGATTTTGTGATAGTTATTGCACCATACTGCTGCCACAAAACAACAAATTTCAGTGATATTAAACCTCGTTCTGATTCTAATTCTGATTTTGATTTTGATTCTGAAGTTCAAATTAAATTTCAATGAATGCCCTTTTAATTGTATCATTTCAGGACAGATATTCCAGCTTCATATCACATAGACACTTTCCTCGGTCACAAACACCCAATTTATGGACACACCTTACATTCAAAGCAGATCCTAAAATATTATTTAATTCAAACATCTAACGTGTAGGTACAAGACTCAACTTTATTGGTCAGATACATTTACGTGGATTAGGAATTTTCTGTGGTGTGTTAGTAAGGGCATGATATGCAACAAAAAACAGCCTGCATGGGGATATTTGTTGCTTTTATGAGGCAGCATCTCTTGCAGATGTTACTGATGATGAAGAGGGATGTATCGTGATGTATTGGGCTGGGTCCAGTATGCTCTGCAGATTCTTACTTTCCTGCACGTTTGTAGCTCCATACTGGACCATGGTGCAAACAGTCAGGATCGTTTACATCTTGTGTACCTAAACATCCAGAGTCCCTGAATGGGTATGATTACAGACTTCACTGCAGCATTAGAATAACTAATTTAGAATAAAAATGTAGAGAGGAGTAATATCTAAGTTAGCCATTAAAAAAGTCAGGAAACTCCTGACTAGTTGATGCTCAATAACATGATGGAGTCAGTACCGGATTAGAGTGGGGGAAAGGTTGACTCGCTAACAAACATTAAGGCTTGATATGAATGGATGAGACAGTAATTGATTGTGGTAGTCTGGGTAAAGCTATTAATGAATAAAATTCACAGTGGACAATGTAAGTTGTTGAAAGAATTATTTGGTAGAAGATTATAATTAATGGCCCCCACCCCATGATATGCCCTCTTCTCTATATTACCATTGGATAGGAAGTACAGTAGCCCGAAGACAGACACTCACAGTTTTAGAACTAGCTTCTTCCTCTCCTCTATCAGAATTCAGAAAGGCCAATGAACACTGCCTCATTACCTTTGCTCTCTTTTTGAACTATACAAACGTACTTTATATATAAATATTTCTAATTGTAATTTATAGCATATCTCATGTGTTGCACTGTAACATGACATACACACAGTGGCCACTGGCTACCTTCAGTATCTAAGGAAGTGGCCACTTAGTGTAAGTCTGTGATTTTCTTCTGCTGTGGCCCATCCACTTCAAGGTTCGATGTGTTATGCATTCAGAGATGCTCTTCTGCTCACCATTGTTGTAACATGTGATGAGTTACTGTTGCCTTCCTGACAGCTTGAGACAGTCTGGCCATTCTCTTCTGACCTCTCTTATTAACAAGGCTTCTTTGCTCATAGAACTGCCACTTACTGGATGTATATTTTTTTGCCTTTCTTGCCATTCTTTGTAAAGTCCAGAGATGTGTGTAAATTATGGGAGATCAGTAGTTTATGATGTACACAAACAATCAACAATCCCACGGTCAAAGTCACTTTCTTCCCCATTCTGCTGCTTGGTTTGAAAAACAACTGAACCTCGTGACCATGTCTGCGTGCTTTTATGCATTGAGTTGCTGCTGCGTATTTGCCTGATTAGTTTATGTTAGTGATAATAAAACCTGGTTCTCACTCTGACTGAGACGTGTACAATCCTCTAAAATGAGGTAGCTGTTGTGTTCTGATGTTTTTGATCCATGGTTCTTTCAGAAGTCAAGAAAGAGGCATAAAGCTTGTTGCTGCACCATCATTTTATTAAGTACGAACAGAAGAAAGGAATTGGAAATGGAGAATGACAAGAGTCTAGTAGGGGAAGGAAAAGAAGAAGCAAAGAAAGACTACATATTCATCTCTTCTCAAACCATAGATAATCAGACATTATATTTAAACTTGTAGATAAGAGTTAACCAGTCAGATAGTATCTATTCAAATAATGCAATACTAAAGAAGCTTCCAGAAAGAGACAGAGCTGTAACCAGTAAAGCAGATACCAAACAGTTGCATATACGTATTGTGACCACTAGGAAACATACTGAACAATTAATGCATAAAGGTAAATGCAACAGGCATTAAAGAGTTAAACTGCATAGAAAGTAACAATTATACAGTCTAATCCAACATTCCCTCCTTTGATTCTAAATCACACATTTAGAATCATTACAATTGAATACTCAAAGGCAGAAAAACTTGTGGTATCTATATTAAATCTAAAATTAAAAAAAAACTAATGTTATGGAAATATCAAAGGGTATTCACAGGGTTATGTCATTCTAAGGTAGAATAATAGGCACACTTATGGGTTTGAACTACTCTAATAATGATCACCCTTATGCAAGTAAAAATTATGTAAATTATAGTAAAGAACATCAGGACAAATATTATGATGTACAATATTGAGTAAGCCCAGGTTCCTAGACTTAAATGAATCCAATGAAAGAAATCCCATTCATCAGATTAATGTATCTGAGTTGCTTCTTTACAAATATGAACAGAAAAATTAGTTATGTCTTCAGACTCATCAGGACTCCTTACCTATAACTGTATATGTTTCCCCTTAACAGCGAGCAGAAGATTTAATAGCACATGATTTTGAAAAACTAGCTTATGCATGCTGACTATTTCTATTCCCAAGGCATCAACAGTGTCATTGCTTACCCTTTCTAAGGCTGCAGCAACATTTTTTAGCTCTCTTATATTCCTTGCAACACCATAAAATGGGAATAAAATTGATGAAAAATGGGCTCCTTCTGACATGCACAAAATGCTGGTGGAACACAGCAGGCCAGGCAGCATCTATAAGGAGAAGCACTGTCAATGTTTCGGGCCGAGACCCTTTGTCAGGACTCCTTTTGACATGACTCATTTGATTCTGGACTTGGGATGCAAAACTAAAGTCTGTGTATGTCTCATAGCAGGAAGGATGTTGCCCAAATATCAAGATCCTAACCAATTACCTGGGAGAGTTATATTCTCCATTTCCGCATATTAAGTTAATATTTTTCCATGAACTTAGACCACTTCTTTGTGTGATACACTCAAGTATACACTATGAGTCTTCTCAACTGGTACACTGTGAGTAGGGAAAATTGGCAAAAATAAAACAACAACAAACAATATTACAATAAACATCATAATGTCCAGCAGTTGTCGACTCTGTTTGAGGTCTTCTAGCTGGTTAGTGATTTTCTCACTGTAGCCTAGTAGCATAGGCAGAGAGTCAGAAGTTACTGGCACATTAAACGTGCACTTGTTGTCCTCATCCTATACCACTTTAGCTTGCTTGTGGTGGCTGGCATGTATCCCCTGACTTTTACCTTCTACTTTCATCACTGAATTTGTAGTTAACAGCACTTGATGAGGACCTTCCCATCGAGCTTCCAGCAGTTCCTCATGTGGCTTCTCAATCAGGACCCACCTACCAGGAATCAGAGATCACTCCAAGCAGCAGAAATCTGTTGGGAAGCAGACTGTAGAACTTGGGTTAATTTCACACAATAGGTAACTGAACTGTCTGCCATAATGTGTATATCAGGCTCTCTGAGATTGAGGGCTCCTGGCAATGGCATAGGATGCCCTGTTACTACCTAAAATGAACTTAATTTAGTTTTTGTGTTCAGGGTTGCTCTGTTGCTAAATAAGACAATAGGAAAAGTCATAGGCCATGGTATGCCTTCCTCATAATGCTTCGTCAGACATTGTTTAGTGGTTACATTCATTCAACTTGTCCCAATGACTCTAAACGAAATGGACAATGAAGATACCATTGAATGTTCATCAGTCAACATAATTCCTGACAAACACTTCCAATGAAGTGTGTTTCTTGGTAAGGGTTGATGTGACTTGGCAAACCCCATTTAGAATATTGTCCTTGATAATTTTTTCTGTGTGTATACCAGTGACTTTCTTTGCTGGAATAGCTTCCACCCATCTTGAAAACTTGACCACTATTACCAGTATATCTTTGACACTTTGGCAATGCAATGTAGTCCATTTGTAAGTGTAAAAGTGGACTAGGTGGGGCAGGAGGTAGTTTTTCCGCTGCTCTGGATTTGTTTTCTGGCACGCAATGCATAGGTCAGTTGTGGAGAGCGCCCTCTTCTTTGTGGTGGCGTGTTGGGGAGGAAGCATTAAGAAGAGGGACGCCTCACGTCTTAATAAGCTGGTAAGGAAGGCGGGCTCTGTCGTGGGCAAAGTACTGGAGAGTTTAACATCGGTAGCTGAGTGAAGGGCGCTGAGTAGGCTACGGTCAATTATGGATAACTCTGAACATCCTCTACATAGCACCATCCAGAGACAGAGAAGCAGTTTCAGCGACAGGTTACTATCGATACAATGCTCCTCAGACAGGATGAAGAGGTCAATACTCCCCAATGCCATTAGGCTTTACAATTCTACCGCCAGGACTTAAGAACTTTTTAAAAGCTATTATTAATGCTTTTTGAGATAGTGATTTAGATGCATATCATATTTTTTACTGAGTTAAGTATTGTATGTAATTAGTTTTGCTACAACAAGTGTATGGGACATTGGAAAAAAAGTTGAATTTCCCCATGGGGATGAATAAAGTATCTATCTATCTATCTATCTATCTATCTATCTTTCAAATGTTTGTTGAGCCTGTGCCCTGACCTTTGGATTCCACCACCAGTGGGAGAATCTGCTAATCATCTTTTCCATTCCAATATGTTCTAGAGAGTGCATCTGCTGTGCCAGATAAGAAAGCAATATAGTTGGAGCAACTAGTCTATGGCTAGTGCCATATCTTCATGCTATATCTTGTATGTTCATCTGTGATACAGAGTACAACCTCATTTCCATAATTCATGTTGTTGGGTTCACTGCATATGTTCTCAATGCTTTTTTAAAAAAAAATTTGAACTTCTTAACTTATTTTATTCTTTTTACTTCTTCCTGTGCTGCCTTTTTCACAATTTCATCTGTAAATGCATTTCCATGGCTTCGCATTTTAACACAGTAACTTCTGAAGGCAATTGTATGACATTCGTGAGTTTTGTATTAGTTGGCCATTCTTGATTGGGGTTCCTGCAGCCATAACAAATCCTCTTAGTCTCTATAAGTTTGCAAAATCATGAAGAACTCCAAAAGCATATCAAGAATTGGTACAGATATTAGATGATCTTCCTCCTACCATAGTACAGAGCTTAATCAGAACTTTCAGTTCTGCCATGCTTCCTGATACCAGATCTTCAGTTTCAGAAACAGAAGCCCATCCAGCCATTCCAATTTCTCTATAAATGTTTGAGAAGCCATTGATATACAGAATCAGATCTTTGGCAGGATAAAAACCAACAGGACACTGCGGTCTCCAGGTTCTTGAGTTAAGACTGCCATCATGTGTTTGTCGTTGACATACAGGGTAAATGGTTTTCAGGTTTCATGGATTCCTTATGCAGGTGCAGTACATAATGCTGTCATTGAAATGCTTTGTGTTGTTCTTCATTAAGAGTCACAGGGTCATCTAAGCACTTCCTGCCTTCAGCAGATTGTTGAGTGGTTGGGCAATTTCAGCATACAAGTTGACCCATGCTCTGTTGTAGTTACACAAACCCAATAATGATCGGAGTTTCCAGACTGTTGTAGCTGGATTTACTCACTTAACGGTGTTTGCACAATCCTCAGTGATTTCCAGTTTACCTTGGGAAATTTTCTATCCCAGGTAAGTTGCTTCCTTTTGTTGCACTTGTGACTTTTCCACATTTGCTCTCTGACTTTTGGAGGATAGATAATCATGCAAGTCAGTCGCATAATTTTTATGCTGGTCTGCAGTTTTGGACGCAACCAGAACATTATCCGCATATAGTATGATAGTAAAATCAATGGCTGGTAAGTTCCTTGGATGTTGTCTCAGTGGGACTATTGTGGAGCCCTTTTGGTAGCCTCGTCCACTGGTGTTGTTGACCATCAACTGTGATTGTCAAGCATGAATGCCAGACACTAGTGGTATGGACCAGAATCCATTTGCCATTTCAATAACTGTGAACCACTTGTGTGATGGATTCAGGGCATTGAAAATAGTTGAGGGATCTGATACCAGAGGGGTCAGGTTGTCAATATATTGATTAGCAACCCAGTAATTCACTGTCAGTCTTCTTTCATAGGTTCTATCTTCAGTTCTGCGTGTCTTCACTTCCTTGTTTTTTATTGGAGTAAACTGTGACACAGCAGCAATTTTATTATTTCATCACTGTCATTCTCAGTTGAGTCCATTAGAGGCCGTTGTAGAGTCTGTGTCATGTCTATCCAGTAAATACCCTGAGTTCAGATGGTGACACTGTCTTGGAGGACTGTCCAACATAGGGGCTGTGTCCGATGGAGAAGTGTCACAGGCAGGACCACCCACTTGAAGTCTCTGGTCAGTTTTCTCGTTTTGCTTCACTTGTTCATGAAGTTCTGGAAATCACTTTGATATGGTTACACTAATCATGCTATTTTTTCATTCATTCAGTTAATGCAGAAATTTGATCTTTAGACGTTTTACTGTCTCTATCATACTGCTTTTGTAATTTATTGCACATTTCAGTTTTCTTTCCCAATTGATTAGAAAATGTCTTTACTCACCCTACTAACCTTTTCACTTGCTCACAAGTTTGATCAAACTGAGCACGTGTTTGTATCTTTAGCCCACATTTTCCAGTTTGTTTTCCTTTCCCTCAGGCAATCTCTGAATTTTGTCATGTGTCTTCTTAATAAACTTAACATTAATGGTATATTTCATCCAGATTGTTCCATTAATCTTAACAAACTGAAATGTTTTATTCAGGTAAGTTCTCGGTTTCATGACTTTGGCCAAATAACTCTGTGAGATATCAAAGGTAACAGTCAAACATCCTAGGAGTATAACAGGAGTATGGGTAATAACTTGGAATAATTTAGCAGCCTTTGGACAGACAATCTTGTTTATTTTTAAATATTGAAAATTTAGAAATGGAAAATTTCCCAAGTTGTTACTTCTTTGGTCTTCCCTAAACAGGGAGGATAAATTGACATGGAAATAAGAAAACTGGAAATTCATCGATGAGTGCATCAGATTGTGTATGAAGAAGACAATGAGTTTCAAGATAAATAATCTCCAGGACTTCTTGGAATAGACTCTGTGGCATTAGAATAGCAGAAGATATTGCAGATACTTTAACCGTACTGCTCTGAAAGTTCAGGAACCGATCATTTGGATTGAAAGTTCTTTTTCAATAAATCCATTTAGATTCACGCAGATCAGCACATCACAAAAACCAGTCTCTCTTTCATAGACACTTCTTGCTGCCTTGGTGAAGCAGTCAACATAATCAAAGATCTCACCCATTCTCTCTTCTCCCCTCTCTCCATCAAGCGAAAGATACAAAGCCTGAAAGCATGTACCACCAGGCTGAAGGACAACTTCTATCTTGCTGTCATAAGATTATTTAACTTGCATGGTAAGAGGGACTCTTGACCTTACTGTCTGCCTGTACATCACTTTGTAACTATCTCACTTTATTCTGCAATTGCTAATCCTTTGTACAATCTCGGTGTACTGATGTGATAAAGTGGCCTGTATGGATGGCATGCAAAACGAAGCTTTTCACAATTCCTCCGTACATGTAACAGTAGTAAACCAACATTCCAATTTATTGTTGAAGAAGGCTTGGAGAAGGAAACATGAAGTTGTATACATATTGCTATGAAATTCATTGTGGAGAAGTTACTTGAATGTGCTGTTGTGAGAGCAGTTGGACAGAGAGGCCTTCGTTGGGGTTGACCATGGATGTTGCATCCTAGTTATTTGCAAATACACAAGCCAGGGCAGTATGATATGGACAGCAACCTGTTGACCATGCACCGGGATACCCCTTACCACGCAGCTGTTGAATCCAAAAGAATGGCAGAAACTGATATAGTTTGGCACCAGCGGCACCGCAGAAGTTGCCAGTCAGCATTGAACCCAACGTAGGACTGCCTGAGGGACTCCAGCTCTGAAATTTTCTTCCGGGCTTACTGCTGAAGCTTTCCCCTTGAGTGGGTATAGCTACAAGGAAGTAAATCTTTCCTTTTCTAGGTAAGTTGCCACCCACAGCTGATGAGTCCCATTTGCCCAGATTGACTGGTTTTTAGGAACCAGATACCCGTATTTGCCCTTCCTCCTGTCAGTAGAAACGTTTCCGATGGCTTAGTAGCTAAGCTACACGTGAAGACCAGGAGATGGACTTGGTTGTCAGAGGCTTTTTGAGTCATACACCATCAGGAGCATTTAATAGGTAGTGAGAATTTATACTCACTACCATCCTCAACTATGACAACCTTAAGGAACTGCATTTGGACAAATATCTACAGAATAGAACAAGCTGGCAGATATTTGAAGCTCTATACTCTGTATTGATAAATCTAGTTGGATTTTTTGAAGAGTTACCATCATGGTAGAAAAGGGGGTTTGCATAGATGTGTCGATATAAACTCCCCAAAAACATACAAGTTTCCTCAAACTAGTCTTAACAAAAATGGAAGCTCACTGAATTGGTGAAAGTTTTTCTTAGGAAACAGATGTAAGCAATGATATAATAAGAATATTTCTGTCCCACTCTGTTGGTTGGTGTGATCTTTGGGAACCTCAGGGATCTGTACATATTTTTAATTTTCATTTAGCAGGGAATCCCAGCTCCATTATTCAACAGCTTTAGTCTCAAAAGTTGCAGTGAAATACCTGGAATAACAACAGCCAAAAATAAATACAGCTAGTTATTTTAGCTATTAAAGTTATTCAGTACCTCTGCAACATTTCAACTTCTTTTGGGGTTAAACTTTTAAGTGTTATTATTAAGGAACAAAGAAATAACGTAAGCACATTTATTTTTGCACTGCTAATTGAACTATGTAGCTGCATTTAATAAAATATTACATTCTTAGTCTAAATTACCTTTGAGTTAAGAAGTTTTAAATCTGATTCTCCACTTTTTCATTTTATTATTATTCTTGCCAAAGATAAATCAATCTTTTGCAATCACCACATGGATTCACTGAGTTATCAACTATTCAGTTTAAAATTTAAAGTTCAAGGTACATTTATTATCAAATTGTGTATACATTATACATCCTTGAGATTTGTCTCCTTACAAGCAGCCACAAAACAAAGAAACCCAACAGAACCCATTAAAAATAGACCGTCAAATGACCAATGTGCAGAGATAAAAATAGACATTGAAACAATAAACACAAGCAAATAGTGTTCTGAACTGAAGTCTTCCATATAACTAAGAGAATCATGCAATATGGTTGTTGAGATTGGCTTACTTTGTATTTTCCAAATGGACCGTAACTGTTAAAACCACCCTCAAAGAAATTATATTAATCAGAAGATAAAATATGAATGCAAAATTATTTTTAAAGAGACAGCTACCAAGTCAACACCAAATAAAGGGGTGTAATGGGTCTGAATTGGTGAAACTTCTTATATCTCACCCAAGTAAAGGATGCGTTTTTGTTGCAACATTGAAAACGGTTCCTCGGGAAAGCACTATAAGGTTATTAAAACTAAAAGTTCATGCAAATTTAAAAGTTTCTTCCCCAGACAGTTAATCCAATCAACTATTCTAATTAGAACCCCCCCCACACCTCCCCCACCTCTATCATTTGTGGATGGCAGCAAGATTGGGGGTGTAGTTGTCAGTGAGGAAGGCTATCATGGCTTACAGATAGATCTGTATCAGCTGAGAAATGGCAGGTGGAATTTAATGCAGACAATTGCGAGGATTTGCACTTCAGCAGGACTAACCAGGGTAGGACTTACACAGTGCGTTGATTAGTGTGGTAGAACAAGGGGATCTGGGAATACAGGTCCATAACTCATTGAAAGTGGTGTCACAGTTGGACAGGGACATAATGAACACTTTTGGCATATTGGCCTTCATAGATCAATGGATTGAGTACACAAGATGGGATGTTATGTTGAAGTTGTATAAGATGTTGATGAGGCCTAATTTGGAGTGTTGTGCTTTCAATCACCTACCTACAGGAAAGATGTAAACAAGATTGAAAGAGTGCAGAGAAAATTTGCAAAGATGATGACAGATCTGGAGGACATGAGTTCTAAGGAAAGATTGAACAGGTTAGGACTGTATTCTTTAGAACACAGAAGATTGAGACGAGATTTGATAGAGGTATACAAAATTATGAGGGATGTAGATAGGGTAAATACAAAGAGGCTTTTTCCACTGGGATTGGGTGAGACTACAACCAGAAGTCATGGCTTAAGGGTGAAAGGTGAAAAGTTTAAGGGGAACATGAGGGTAACTTCTTCACTCAAAGAGTTGTGAGAATGTGGATTAAGCTGCAAGCATTAGTCCATACGAGCTTGATTTCAACATTTGAGAAGTTTGGATAGGTACATGGATGGTAGGGGGTACGGAAGGCTATGGTCCCAGTGCAGGTCAATGGGAGTAGGCAGCCTAAATGTTCTTGACATTACATTGGGCAAAGGGCCTGTTTCTGTGCTGTACTTCTCGTTGACTCTATCAGATACGGAATTGCACTGTAAACACTGCAATGTTTGGCTTTTTAAAATGCTGGTAACATTTTAAATTCAAGCTGCTGTTTATGTCCTTAGGCACATTTTATTCCATATCCATATTTTAACCTCCAACTTACAGTATTTTATCTAATTCCTTATTATTTATAACTGCTGAATGTTGTTATACCTTGTTGCATGTCACACCTTGACCAATGCATCGCAGCAATTTTCTAATACACGTAAATGTATAAGGCAAATAAAGTTGATCCTTGATTTTTGATGACTATATTCATGCTTTCTGCCCTCAAAGGCTTCATTATCTTTGCTGCTAGTTTACACCCTGGCTATTCATCATAGCTTCGCTCATTGCTGACAATTCCATTCCCTCTTCTAGTTCAAAGTAAATTTTTTATCAAGATACCATATACAGATTCATTTTCTTGTGGGCATACTCAATAAATCCATAACAGAATAACAGCCATAACATAGTCAATGAAAGACCACACCAACCTGAGTGTTCAACCAGTGTGCAAAAGACAACAAACTGTGCAAATACAAAAAGAAATAATAATAAAAAATATATAAGCCAAAAATATCAGGACTATGAGATGAAGAGTCCTTCAAAGTGAGTCCATAGGTTGTGGGAATATTTCAAAGATGGGGAAGTGAAATTGAGTGTGAAATTATCCCCTTTGGCTCAAGAGCCTGATGTTTGAGGGGTAATAACTGTTCAAGAACCTGGTGGTATGAGTCCTGATGCTCCTATACCTTTTTCCTGATGGCAGCAGTGAGAAGAGAGCATGGCCTGGGTGCTGGGGGTTCTTGCTGCTTTCCGGCAACAATGTTTTGTGTTGGTGTGCTGAATGGTGAGGAGGGCTTTACCTGTGATGTACTGGGTCGTATCCTCTACTCTCTATAGGATTTTCCATTCAAGAGCATTGATGTTTCCATTCCAGGCTGCATTTCCAATGCAGCCAGTCAATATACTCTCCACCACACATCAAATGAAATTTGTCAAAGTTTTAGGTGTCGTACCAAATCTTTGAAAAAGTTCTCAGAAAGTAAAGGTACTTCTGCGATTTCTTCATAATTGTATTTACATGCTGGGCCCAGGACAAGTCCTCCAAAATAATAACTCCGAGGAATTTAAAGTTACTGACTATCTCCACTTCTGATCCTCTGATGAGGACTGGCTCATGGGCCTCTGATATCCTTCTCAATAATCAGCTCCTTGGTCTTGCTGACACAGAGTAAGAAGTTGTTGCTATGGCACCATTTAGCCAGACTTTGAATCTCCCTCCTATATGCTGATTCATCACCACCTTTGATTTGACCTTTGACAGGGGTGACATCAGCAAACTTTAATATGGGATTGAAGCTGTGCTTAGCCACTTAATTATAGTGTAAAGTGAATAGAACAGGGGACTAAGCACACAGCCTTGTGGTGCACCTGAGCTGATGCAGTTCGTGGAGGAGATGTTGTTGCAAATCCATACTGACTGGGGTCTGCAAGTGAGGAAATTGAGAGTCCAATTGCTCAAGATCTTGGAGCTTATTGACTAGCTTTGAGGTGATGATAGTATTGAATGCTGAGGTGTAGTTGATAAAGCTCATCCTGGTGTATGGATCTTTGCTGTCCAGGTGTTCCAGGATTGAGTGAAGATTCAATGAGATGGCATCTGCTATGAACCTGCTGCTCCGTTAGGCAAACTGGAGCTAATTCAAGTCGCTTCTCAGGCAAGAGTTGATAGGTTTCATCAGCAACCCCTCAAAGCAATTCATCACTGTAGATGTAAGTGCTACTGGACGATAGTAATTGAGACTGGTTACCACATTCTTGTAGGCATCAGTATAATTGAAGCCTACTCGAAGCAAGTGGGTACCTCAGACTGCCGGAGCGAGAGGTTAAAGCTCTCAGTAAACACTCCAGGATCAGGATCAGCACAGGTATTCCGTAATTGGCCAGGTTCATCCTCCTTAAAGGCTGCTCATACGTCGGCCTCAGAGTCTGAATCATCGGATCATTGGGGGTCGTGGGAGTCCGTGATGGCTCCTCCATGTTTTGATGGTCATAGCAAGCTGACAAGCCATTAAGTCCTCTATTATCATGTACAAACAAGCTGGAGGAACTCAGCAGGTCAGGCAGCATCCGTGGAAACGAGCAGTCAATGTTGCTGGCTGAGACCCTTGGTCAGGCCCGAAACGTTGACTGCTCGTTTCCACTGATGCTGCCCGACCTGCTGACTTCCTCCAGCTTGTTTGTACGTGTTGATTTGACCACAGCATCTGCAGTGTACTTTGTATTTAAGTCCTCTATTCTGGTGTTCCTGGATTTCAGTTCGGCATTGAACACTATTGTCCCACAGACCTCGGTGAACAAACTCCTACTTTAGTCTAACCACACCACTGTGCAACTGGGTGTTAGACTTCCTAACCAACAGAGCTCAAGAATCACAAGTGCTCCTCCCTCCTCAACATCTTCAACATGGGTACATGGATGTGCCCCCTCCACTGTATGCTGAACTGCTGAGTCTATTGCTGTATACTTTGCTCACACACAACTGCATGGCTGAGCATCCAAGTGATCACCTTGTCAAATTCACCGATGACACGACAGTGGTGGGGCTCATCACCAATAATGATGAGCTAGCCTACAGGGCAGAGGTGGAAGAGCTGTGCCAATCAAGTAACCATTTCCTTAATGTTAACCAGACAAAGGAAATGGTTATCAACTTCAGTTGTATCCAGTAGTTCGCCTGCCAAATGGATACTGATGTTGCTTTGTTGTTTGTCTATTAAAGGTGAGAGCTACATAGTTCATGGCTGACGAAAGGACATAGAACATTACAGCACAGTACAGGCCCTTCAACTTACAATGTAGTGCCAACCTTATAACCTACTCTAATCTGACCCTTCCTTCCTATAGAGCCCTCCATTTTTCTATCATCCATGTGCCCTAATGTATCTCTGGCAGGGTGTTCCACGTACCTGCCACTTTTACATGTGATGTGCCCCCCCCCGAATAATTTCCTCTAATCACCTTAAATTCTGCCCTTTGTATTAGTCATTTATACCCTGGAAAAAATTCACTGGCTTTCCACTCCATCTATGCTGACCTATTTTTATCAAATTCCTCGATCCTTTGTGATCTGGAGTTGCAATTTCCTTTCAGATATCTGCCATGTATGTGTTGACTAAAACAAACTTGTTACAAATTTTAGTGGAATAAAAGGAATTCGAAACAGACATACAGACATATTGCCCCCATCACTACTTTTCCAGTTCTTCATGAGTTTGGCCACATTCTGAAGGCAAGAATTTAGTGGGTTACTAATTCTCAAAGTGGCCATTAAGTAATAGCAAAAAAAAATGACCAATCAATGATGGCCATTTGGTTTAGTTCTATTTTATTCAACTACCTTCACTGCAATTCATCTGTAACTGTAGCTATGGTATATATTCAGTATTTTGTCCACCCCACCCCTTCTGTAGAACTTCAATGCACTTATGTACAAAATGATCTGTCCGGTTGGCTGTCAAAGTTGTGGTAAGGC
Organism: Hemitrygon akajei; assembly: GCF_048418815.1. Lineage (NCBI taxonomy): Eukaryota > Metazoa > Chordata > Chondrichthyes > Myliobatiformes > Dasyatidae > Hemitrygon > Hemitrygon akajei. Next base: position 126,937,118 of record NC_133124.1, read on the forward strand.
AAGGGTTAACATAATGTCCAGGCAAGGATAGACTGCAGATAGAGTGCAGAGAGCCTAGGCAAGAAAGGTCTTTGGACAGTATAACTTGCTTTTGAATAGCAGGTTATCAGATCTATTTTGTTTACGGAGATGAGATAATAATGTTATGGAACGATGCGAAACACACAGACCAACTAAGGGACCATCACTTTACTAACTTTGAAGTATCATTGGTTGTTAGCTTGTAGTTTTTACTACCTTTTAACACCTGTATTGTGAATGGCTATTCAAGTTTCAAGTAAGGAACGGCACAGTTACCAAACCTACACAGTTTACAAAATGGTCAATATCTGTAACTACTAGTCAACTCTGTGTAAAACTTGTAACTCCCTGTTCAGAATTCAGAACAGTGAGGTGACAGGATCCAAGCTGTTCTCCTTGTGCACAAGTGAAGTATAACTGAGGAATTAATGCCAGTTTTCAGAGTCCAGTTAATCAGAGACAACATGAGTTTGGAAGCAAAAGTGTTTCACTGTATCTCAGCACGTGTGACGAAAAATAATCAATTGCTTCTCAGCTTTGAGAGTCAGCCATCTTTCAGTGTCACCAGACTGACATTTCTTTCATGGAGTGCAGCATTAGGAAGCAAGAAAATACTGGAAGCACTCAGCAGGCGTATTGATTGAAAAGCAAAATTCATGCATCAGACTAAGCCTTTAATTCTCTTTCCGAAGTTGCTGGCTGATCTGCAAGCTGTTTCCAGCATTTCCGCTTCGTGTTAAATTTCTGGCATATGCACTCTCTTTTATTTTCATTCAGCATTGGAAAGACCATAGAATTATTGATCATGTCTTTTGTAATCTGAGGTCAAAAAGAATCAATTAGCATCATGAAGGATTGAGTGAAGATAACTCTATGATAGCGCCAGGGAAGGTACAAGGCAGATTTACAAGGTCATTGCAGGTGTGGGAGCTGTAGTTATGGGAAGAGTTTGACCAGCATTATATTTTTTTAAGAATAAAAAACTGAGTTGAAGTTTTGTTGAAGTGTATAAACTTTTTAGGTGCACAGTGGAGAGTATCCTGACTGGTTGTTTCATGGCCTGGTATGAAAGGAAGAGATGGATACACCCCAGTCCATCACAGACCAAACCCTCCTCACAACTGAGGATACTGACAAGGAGTGCAGCCACAAAAAAGCAGCATCTATCTTCAAGGACCCCTCTTATCCAGGCTATGCTCTCTTCTCACTATTGCCATTGGGGAAGAGGTACAGGAGCTTTAAGTCCCACACAACCAGGTTCAGGAACAGTTATTACTCTTCAACCATCAAGCTACTGAATAACTTCAACAGAGAACTGATTCCACAACCTAGAGACTCACTTTCAAGGACTCGACAGCTCATGCCATCAGTATTATTTGTATTTGTACAATTTGTCTTCTTTAGTACATTGGGTATTTGCCAGTCTTTGTTTATGTATAGTTTTTCAGAAATTCTATGTATTTCTTTGTTTTCTTGTAAATGCGTGTAAAAAAATTGAACCTCAAGGTGACACATATGTACTTTGGTAATAAATTTACTTTGTATATTGTTTGCCTTTGAAAATTGAACTTTTGGAACAGAATAAATTGAACAACATATTTCCTTTGTCGGTAGTCATAATTGGTTCTTTTGACAGTTGACATGGACTCCGTGGGCTCAGGTACTTTCTGTTCTGTACCACTCCACGACCCTATGAAATAGACAGGCTTTCACTTCCTCTACTAGTTGCTCCATTTTAAGAACACCCAGTATTTTAGAGCACCATCTCAAGAGAGAGGCCTTCCGATGGTCAGAGTCAACCATGGATGATGTGCCTCAGTTGTCTACATGATACGGAAGCCAGGGCTGTGCAACATAAAGAGCAAGCTGTTGCCCATGTAGCAAGCTCCCCCTCTCCATGCAGCTGATAAATCCAAAGGAATGGCAGAGGCTGATACATTTTGCCACCAGCAGCTTCACAGGAGGTGCCAGTTCGCATTGAACTCAATGCAGGACTGCCTTAGAGACTCCAGCTCCGGACTTTTCCTCGGGGTTTACTCTCCAGTCTTCCCCATGAGTGGGTATAGCTGCAAGGCAGCAGAGGGTTGAGATCAGAGTTTTCCTTCTCCAAACACAACTGATGACCCCCATCTGCCCAAAGTGAATGGTTTTAAGGCACCAGTAACCCACTTTTGCCGCTTCTCCTGTCAGTAGAAATGGTTTAGCCAGGCTTAGTAGCTAAGCCACACATGAAGGCCAGGAGTTGGACTTAGTTGTCAGAGGCTGTTTGAATTGCACACCATTGGGAGCCTTTAATAGGTAGTGAGAGCTTATTTTCACACCACCACCGACTATCACAACCTTAAGCATGTCAAGTACCACAATATTTATTGAATGTAGTTGAAGTACCTATAGTATTATGTTAGGATGTAGCTTCATAACCACAGGTTTTCTAATTCAATATGTGGTAGTACTGGAAAGAGTATAGAAGAGCTTTATCAAAATGCAGACTGCAATGGAAGGCTTCAGGTGAAAGGGGAGATTGGGTGGGCTGGAGCATAGAAGGCTGAGGGATGACTTCAATGAGGCTTGTAAAATTATGAGGGGTATAGACAGATGATGTTATCACAGTCATTTTTCAAGAATAGAGGAGTTTTAAACTGGGTTTAAGTTGAGAAGGGAAGTATTTAAAGGAGGTCTCAGGTCAATCTTTTTCACACGGGGATGATGGATATACAGAACAACCTGCTGGTGGAGATATTGGAACCAGTTACAATCAGAACATCTAGAAAGCACTTTGAAAGGCACATACTGTAGCTATGTGGATAGTAAAGGAACAGAGGGTTTAGGTTAAATGTAGGAAAATTGGGGAGAGTGTGGGCGATAAGGTCAAAAGCCTGTTTCTCTGCTGTATCACTCTGTTATAATGTTTTGTATACTGCATCCTTTTGCCTGAAGGAGTATTTTGGATTAGGATAAACAGAAAACTCAGTACTATGTGGTAAAAGAGTAGGTCCCAATTGGTATTGAATTTATCTCTCATTGGAATAGTTTCTGTGGGTGTGATAATTTGGCGAAGATTTTCATATTTGTAACATTCAGCAGATAGTGCAACTATGTCCACAAGATGGATGATAAGGATGAGAATTATTTGTGGATATCAGATATAATGTGTTCATGGATTTTCGGGTGAAGATTGCCAGCTCTGCCCCCTCAGCTCCTTCGTCTTTTTCTTATCATTATTCTGAATTGCTCCAATGTACCAGTCATCTCTGTTTGACTCTGTAACTTCCCTCCCATCCCTCCCTGCCTCATATCATCCAATCAGATTCCACTTCCTGCAAACTTAATGAAACCATCTTGGTTTCCTTGACTGCGTAAGTCTGGGGAAGACAAACCTCAGCCCTACCAAATCATGAGATTGAAGCATGCTTCATCCCACCCCAACCTTCGGTTTGTGTGGATGCTGTGTCATTTGCTACTCTGTTACAAATTAATGCCAGGAAATAGCAGACAGTACATTGCATATGATTAAAGGAATTATATTTATGAATCTTAACTGAAGGGTTAGTAAAGAATAACAAAAAGAAAAGGACCCATTCTAATTCAACAGTCAAATGTGCACAAGATGGAGCTCATCTTGAACTTCTCTGTCACTCACGCGCTGGCCCCTTGGTCGCCGTGAAATCACACAATACCTTCCGAACGTCGCTCGCAATCCATCTCGAACAAATGGGTCTCCCACCGGTTCATGTGCTATCACCGGTTCTCCCCAGTGGCTTCCCTCTTCATCTCCTCTCAAACAAAAGCCCCAAGCCCAACCTTATTGTCCTTCACCAGGAAAGCCTCCCAGTAACTGGATGGCACACATTCCACGTCATCGCTTACCTTCAACAATAACCCAAACAGGCTGAAACCAAAACGACTGCTCTTACAGAACTGCTAAATGAAATACCTATAATATAACAGTAAAGTTGTGAACCAGGGCATTACACTCTCCCCCCACCACAAATAGCCATGTCCTCATGATTTTGAAATAATCTGTCATCCTGTCATTAATAACATCATTTTCAAAGGAATTTCATGATGTCAGAACCTCCAATCCATTTTTAAATGGGAGTGATATATCTCACTGGGTGATAGTCACAACCCTCTGTTCCCCCGGTGCTACACAGGCCAGCCTATCCGGGGGTCTCCTGACTCTTTGAGACCTTCTCATCCCATCATCTATGTCTTCAGCCACTTGGCTGATCTGTCTGTCATTTGGCTGAGCTCAGCTTCATCTCCAGTTACTTTAGAACCCAGTCCCCCTTCATGGTCCAGCTGTAAGTCTGCCTGAGCCTGCACTGCTAATCTACCCCCCCCACCACCACATTTCACCTGCCTCAGCATGAGAAATGTTGGGAATTTCTTCCTCAGTTATTTGAGGAATTGACGAAAGGTAGCATATAACCACACCCCCATTTCCTCATTCTCCGAGTCTGTATCCCATTCAGGGGTGGGCGTCAGTTTAATCCTTCTTGCTGCTGCTCCTTCACTCTCACCACATTGCCTCAGAGTCCTCTTACTAGGTGTAGGGTCCAGGTCAGGTTCCGGGTTAACACACACCTCTTGTCCCAGAGATAGAAGCTGGTTCCGATGGAGAATCTTGACAGACCCATTCCCATCCTTTGGTTTCATCTGGAGAACTGATACATTTAGATCTGACTCTCCACTACATAGGGCGTAGCCGCCCAGCAGTTAGCCAACTTATGCTTCCCAGGTAGCCCCAAATTCTTGCTGAGGACACGGACTCCCTTTTGACCATGAAGAAGAAGAAAAATAGCCCTTAACTCGGCAGTGGAGTTATCGGGGCACCGTCATGATGGTGTTTCAAGCTATTCTTGTTTTTACAAGGCCGAGTTGCTAGCTCGATGCTCATCCCGACTTGGATTCGAACTCGGGAACCTTCGCTCCAGAGTCCGGCGCTGATATTATTGTGCCACCAAGCAGGACCCTTTTGATCATACCTCCTCTTATTTCCTTAATTCTGCTTGGTAGTCAAGACCTCAGCTAATTCGTAAGCCTTTTTCAGCTCCCTTCTCCTATCAGACTCGTACTTCAGATAAGTGTTCTCTTTATCAGCCTCACTCATGGGTGTCTGGTAATACCCACTACTCACGTCCAGCCCAGTGTGGCCACACACTTCCTCAAAGGCAGCTTGGAACACAGGGTGAATGGACAATGTTTCTACAGCTCTCTACAACTTCCTCCAGCTCGAATGTATTAAGGATCTCAGCTACTCCCACATCCGCCTCCAAAAATTCCAGCTTTAATGATAAGTAACCATTATACAGATAGCCATCTGTATTAGGACCCTGGATCTCTAGTGCAAAGAGTGGCATCAGTGGTAAATGCACCAAATACTGGTTGAAATACGAACGGTGCAGCAGAGTAACCTGAGAGCCGGTGTCAAGTATGGCTCTAGCATAAATACCCTCTATCCGTAGCAATGCACTAGAGCTTGGCCCCTTCAGGAATAGGGTATTTTGCTTTAGGGTGTTCCTTGATATATTGCCACTCAGAATGCTCAGCCCTCACTGGAGGACTCATTAGACCGACATCAGGCCATTCCTTTTTCTCACTCTGCAGAAACAAGAATAACTTGTCGTTAAAGTCTCCGTCCCCAGCTATGGGAACCTCGGCTTCCGATTCAGCATACTAGCCTTCATTCCCCTGCTCCCGGGAAGTATGAACAGCTCACAGCCCCCTCTCTCCTGGGGCCCCAGTAGTACCAGGCAGTCTGGACTAGAACAAAGTCTTTGCCCACCATTTTATCAAGCCTTTGCTTCACCTCTGCAGCATCCATAACCACGTATCATAATCACTTTACTGACCAATAGTTTAACACACAACCCACTGGATCAATGCTCAGGGTAATCACATAGCATCCAATGAAATCAATCCCAGACAAGCCCCCACAATGAAACACTCTGGTTTCCTTGGTTGCTTAAGTCTCGAGAAGACAACCTCCAGCCCCGCTAAACTCGTGAGATTGAGGCGCGCTCGATCCCACCCCAAACCCCGCTTTGTGTGGATGCTGTGTCATTTGCTACCCTGTTACAAATTAATGTCACAAAATAACAGACAGTACACTGCATACGATTAAAGGAATTATATTTATGAATCTTAACTGAAGGGTTAGTAAAGAATAACAAAAAGAAAAGGCTCCATTCTAATTAAACTGTCAAATGTGCACAAGATGGAGCTCACCTTGAACTTCTCTGTCACTCACGCACTGAGCCCTCTGTCAACGTGAAATCACACACCACCTTCTGAACGTTGCTCGCAATCCATCTCGAACAAACGGGTCTCCCACCAGATCGAATGCTACGACCCGTTCTCCCCAGCGTCTTCTCTCGTCATCTCCTTTCCAACAAAAGTCCAAGCCCAACCTTATTGTCCTTCACCAGGAAAGCCTCCCACTGGATGCCACACATTCCACGTCATCCCCTATCTTCAACAATAACCCAATCAGGCTGAAAGCAGAACAACTGCTCTTACAGAACTGCTAAATGAAATGCCTACAGCATAGCAGTAAAGATATGAACCAGGGCATTACATCAGCAACAAGTAAGATTCAAGCAAGAGGTGACACTTATGCTCCTGCACCATCACTGCATGATCACAAATTACTAACTGAGGGCTAGAGGCTAGCACATCAGGTCTAGTCAGCTGTAAGCAAATAGAATGTTTTTCTTCAGAACTAATGGAATTAGGGTTTGGAGTGGGAGGAGGGGTATAGATAGAGAGTTATTCAGAATTAATGTAGAAGAGAGGAGTGGTGACAGCAGATTTGCCAGTGATGAGAAAATAGCTTGAAGAGGATTGAGTTCACTTGCCTTCAATAGATTAACATCAGCAATGGCAATCCATATCAGGGCAGAGGAGCAACAGCTGGGTACCCCATAACCTGATGGCATTAATATCGATTTCTCCTTCCAGTATAAAAAAAGATACCCACCCCGACCATTGCTTCCTCTATTTCTTAGTCTGACCTTTTACCTCTTTTCCCCAGCTATTACTTCCCCCTGGGTCCCCTCTTCCTTCCCTTTCTCCGATGGTCCACTCTCCTCTCCTATCAGATTCCTTCTTCTTCACTTTTTGCTTTTCCACCCACCTGGCTTCACCTATCACCTTCCATCTATCCTCCTTCCCCTTGCCCACCCTTTCCTTTTTATTCTTACATCTTCCCCCTTCCTTCTCAGTCCTGATGGAGGGTCTCGGCCTAAAACTTTAATTATCTATTAACTTGTGCGTGCTGATTTGGATTTCCAGCATCTGCAGATTTTCTATAATGTCCACAATTGACTCTTACTAAGAACTACAAGTGCTATTTTATTAAAAGTGATCTTACAACTAATTTATCACTTTAGCATTATTAACTTGTTCACTTGGAACATAAATATCAAGCCTCTGAACCTAAGAGCAATAATTTTATGTTATTTATTAACTCCATGAATGAATTTATTTGTCTAATACATATATCATGATAAACATTAACTCATCTGCAAATTTGGAGGTTATAAGACATAACAGACTTTGCAGTGAGGAGATATCCTGGATTGGTCTAATTTACAGTTTGCAGGTGGAAAACCTGCTTCTGCTAATGTAGTGAAAATGGATGTTTGCATAGCATAGAAGGAGAAAGTCCTTTTCAGTGTACTTTACAATTCAAAGGCTCTTTTCTTGCTCCATAACGATGCTGGACTGGTTTGCATTACTGACACTTAAATGTCTGTAATGAACTTGTCTCCATCATCAATCCGGGCAGCTCATTGCATCCACTTACCACTCTGTGTATAAAAAAGCTACCTGTGACTTCCCCCCCTTTATTTTCCTCCAATCACCTTAAAATTAGGCCCCCTCATTTTAGCTATTTCTGCCCTGGAAAAAGTCTCGGGCTATCCACTTGATTTATGCCCCTTATCATCTTATCAAGTCATCTCCCATCTTCCTTCACTCCTCTGACAGAGGTTCTGGCCACTGATGGTAATGGCTTCAGTGCACTCCCCAACCTGAACTATCGAACAGCACCATCCATTTTAAATATGCAGCTGAGTGACACTACTATCTTCACAGAAATATATATTGAAAGAGGAAAGCAAAGAAGGACATAAATAAAAGATGGAACTGATAATGTGTTGTAGTAAGGAATCAGCAATTGTCAATGGTGGTACATTTTTAAGGGTATTTTTTGACACACAGTGCAAAATAGGCCCGTCCAGCCGTTCGAGCTATGCCACACAGCAAACCCCTGATTTAATCCAAGCCATGTCTCAGGACAATTTACGATGACTAATTAACCAACTAACCAGAATGTCTTTGGACTGTGGGAGGAAACCAGAGCACCCAGAGAAAACCCACACAGAGAGAATGTAAAACTCCTTACAGGCAGCGGCAGGAATTGAACCCAAGTCACTGGTACTTTAAAGTATTATACTAACCACTACGCTATGAAACCCTGCTCTATTGTTTTTTTCACTGAAAGCATTTATAGTTGAAACTGGTCATCAAGGTTGACAATCTAGAAGCCCTATCATTTGTATCCAGCATTTTGTTTGTATGTGATAGAATTTTATCAAAAATCTCATTGCTAAATATGAGCATGTATGAAATGTAACTGCAGTTTGTTTCCAGTTTTATTTTACAGCCTCTGTGTCTTTGTTGTGTGACTGTGTTGGATGGCATGCATCACACTTTAAAAAAAAGTTGTGTGCATAATTATTCCAAGAGGATGAGCTTTGCTAATTGTACACTGAAACACACATAACTGAGGAGTTGAAACCTGCAAGATCAAGGCATTCACTTTCTTCTGTGTGGACTCTTCCACCAACTTCCTCGGTCATTGGCCTTGGGTTGCCATGCCCATCTACCCTCTCACCATAATTAGACCTCAGCCCATCTGATCATATACCCGAGTCCTCAAAGGTTTTTAACCCCTGTTTTCCTCTTCATTAACTGTTTACCCCTTAAATCCCTTTCTGTCAATTCCCCAACAAACTTCCCCAATCTCCACCTCTCTCTCCTTGAAACCATTTCCCGGTTCAATTCTCTATGACTGTCTACCTTTCTGCAATCTTCTCTTTTTCTATGAATTTCTCCTAACCCATCACTGTTCCTCCCCAATCCTCTCCCTCTCTTTTCTCCTACTTTCAGTGTGACAGCCAACCGATTCCCTCCACCAGGTCCACTCATCAAGTCCCATTGGGCAAGATGCCTTTGGTCTTGCCCATAGTAGGCTGCATCAATCAGGGAAGCCACACAGGAAACTGATCCAAGCTCCCCTCAAAGTCACTGAAGAACTACTAGACTGAAAGTTTCTACAGCAATAAATGACTGAGTTTCAAAGATCAAAGAATGACATTTCAAATTGACCCAAAAATGTGTCTGTTCACAGCAAGTGACAATTTTAAAGTGAAAGACTAGATCAAACCATGTCTGTTCTAATTGTCAAATAATGAATTCTTCAATGAATTTGATATGTCAAGCCATGTTTCTTGACTATCACGATGAGGTCACTCCCAGGTCAGAGGAAGAACACCTCATATTCTGCCTAATTAGCCTCCATCCTGATTACATGAACATTAATTTCTCTAACTTCCAGTAATATTTCCGCCTCACACTTCCCTCTTCTTCCATTCCCAACTCTAGCTCCCCTCCTTTCTCATTTTTTCTCTTCTCCTGACCATCCCATCCTCTGGTGCCCCTCCTCCTTCCACAATAGACAATCCTTCCCTATCAGATTCCTTCTTCTTCAGCCCTTTACTTCTTCCACTTATCACCTCACAGCTTCTTATTTCATCCCCCCTCCCTCACCCAGCCACCTTCCCCCTTACCTGGGTTCACCTATCAACTTCCAGCTTGCACTCCCTCCCCTCCATCCACTTTTTTAATTCTGGCTTCTTCCTCTTTCCTTTCCAGTTCTGATGAAGGATCTCGGCCCAAAACTTCAACTGTTTATTCCTCTGCATAGATGCTGCCTGATCTGCTGAGTTCCTCCAGCATTTTGTGTGTGTTGCTCTGGAATGCCAACATTTGCAGAATCTCTTGTGTTTGCGATAATGAATTTGTGTTGCTTGGAACATCATTCTTACCTCATACAATAATATTTCGAGTAGCTTGTTTGAAGTTTGTATGACCAATGCATCTAAATAATAAACTTCTTGTTAAATGAGCTGATTAATTTTCAGTTCATAGAAAGGTTTGACTACACCCTAAGTAAATGTCGAATGATATTTAAATAACACGGTGGTCAGCAGCACAGGGGCGCCGCAGGGAACCGTACTCTCTCCGGTCCTGTTCACCCTGTACACATCAGACTTCCAATATAACTCGGAGTCCTGCCATGTGCAGAAGTTCGCTGATGACACGGCCATAGTGGGGTGTGTCAGGAATGGACAGGAGGAGGAGTATAGGAAACTGATACAGGACTTTGTGATATGGTGCAACTCAAACTACCTGCGTCTCAATATCACCAAGACCAAGGAGATGGTGGTGGACTTTAGGAGATCTAGGCCTCATATGGAGCCAGTGATCATTAATGGAGAATGTGTGGAGCAGGTTAAGACCTACAAGTATCTGGGAGTACAGTTAGACGAGAAGCTAGACTGGACTGCCAACACAGATGCCTTGTGCAGGAAGGCACAGAGGCGACTGTACTTCCTAAGAAGGTTGGCGTCATTCAATGTCTGTGGTGAGATGCTGAAGATGTTCTATAGGTCAGTTGTGGAGAGCGCCCTCTTCTTTGTGGTGGCGTGTTGGGGAGGAAGCATTAAGAAGAGGGACGCCTCACATCTTAATAAGCTGGTAAGGAAGGCGGGCTCTGTCATGGGCAAAGTACTGGAGAGTTTAACATCGGTAGCTGAGTGAAGGGCGCTGAGTAGGCTACGGTCAATTATGGATAACTCTGAACATCCTCTACATAGCACCATCCAGAGACAGAGAAGCAGTTTCAGCGACAGGTTACTATCGATGCAATGCTCCTCAGACAGGATGAAGAGGTCAATACTCCCCAATGCCATTAGGCTTTACAATTCTACCGCCAGGACTTAAGAACTTTTTAAAAGCTATTATTAATGCTTTTGAGATAGTGATTTAGATGCATATCATATTTTTTACTGAGTTAAGTATTGTATGTAATTAGTTTTGCTACAACAAGTGTATGGGACATTGGAAAAAAGTTGGAATTTCCCCATGGGGATGAATAAAGTATCTATCTATCTATCTATCTATCTATCTATCTATCTGATATACTATGAGCCTCAAGTTTTCACTGTACCTCCTATCTGTTGACAGCTGTGCAACCCTGTGTGAACTTAATTGTCATGTCAGCTGGAGAACATCTAAACTGAGTACAATTCAATCTAAATGTATTAAAAACTATTATACTTAATTTAACCATCTTTTAATGGAAGTGTCCCTCATTTTAACTATTTGAAACATTGGTCAATCATCTGCTTAACTAATCTCAGGGTCTGGTTAAAAGGAACACAGCCTTGACAGAGGACTCATAAAATGAGGTCTTAGAAAATGTCAACACTAAACTTCTTAAAGTAGTACCAAACTGAGACCTCCGTTAAGTCTCAGCTCAGATTTAGTTGCCTTTGAATTGTTCAATTTTTAACTTTTTTTTAGTTTCATAAGGATGGTTTTGGAAACAGAGAAAAGAGTCAAGGTATCACACACACAATAAAATCTGCAGAAATCCAAAGCAAAACACACAAAATGCTGGAGGAACTCAGCAGGCAGAGTTAGGTGTCAGGTTAGGGTTTAAGGACAGGGATGTAGGAGAAATTAGAGATCAGGCCGTGTATAGGTCTCCACTCCATATTTGAAGATCAGCAATGCGAGTGTGGGATATCGGTGACGGGCAGAAAGTGGGAGCCACCACCAGGGTCAGCAATTTTTTGGTGGGTTCAAAGTCAATGTTCAGTGTGAGCGGAAGAAAATGTCTTCCAATGCCCCTTGGGTTTGCAAATTGGTGAGACTGAAGTTAGAGGTATTGTGTTCAGGACCCTGTCATTGGCAAGTCTGGAGATTATGGCCTAATGTCCAGTGATTGCCGTGTCCTGGGATCAATGCCGTGGGTCGAGGCACAAAAATCGTTTTGAAAGCCCAGAAGCTGAAACCTGCTGGCTGGAGCTGAGTCTTCAAAACTCTGCGAGTCCACTGCGGAGGTCAAAGGTCCTGCAGGTCCTGTAGGTCCACGTCCTTGTCCGCTGGAGGCTGGAGGCTTTTCCTGGGATTTAAGCACTGTGTATGTGTGTGGGTGGGAGGATTTTTACTGTTATTGCTTTGTCGTTTGTTATGTTCTGTGATGCTCTGCCTAATGTTGTGGGCTTGCTATGTTGGGGCCGGAAAATTTGGCAGCATTTACGGGCTGCCCCCAGCACAGACTCAGATATGTTACTCATCAACATAAACAACACATTTAACTGTATGTTTCAATGTGCACCTGACAAATAAACTTGAAACAGCTGATTTGTATATTAAAAATGCCACAAGCTACAGGTGTGCTTCACTGTTAATAATTCTATTTTAAATTAAAATAAGTTCTCCGGTGAGCAGCAGAGTGTAATGCTCTCACATTTTACCATGTGCTTTCTTGCAGAACTGGAGGCAGAAGAATGGTGTAAGCTTCTCTCTGTTGAATGCTTAGGATCCAGACTCAACGACATCAGCTTTGGGGAGCCTGATCTTTTGGCAGCTGGTGTTCAAAGGGAACAAAATGGTAGGTTGATGTGTTACATTAGTTTCTGTACTGAGTGAGAGTAACGTGCTATTTACGTTTTGATCTGGGTGCTAAAATTTATGCATAAATGCGTCTTGCTGAAGCTGACCACAGTTAAACTATTGGAGTTTCAGCCTTGAGAGGGAGGGCTGCAAATATTCAGGTTTAGTGTTAGTTTTCAAGTTAATTAGTTTGGGATCCGTGACAGAAACATTGAGCTTTGCCACTACTTTGCAGTGACTTCAAAGGTCAATGTAAATTTATTGTCAAAGTACATACATATATGTCACCATGTACTATCCTGAGATTCCTTTTCTTGTAGACATTTTCAGTGGAACAAAGAAATACAATAGAATCAATGAAAAACTACAAACACAGATAGACAAACAAGCAATGTGCAAAAAAAGACAAACTATGCAAATATAACAAATAAATAAATGGCATTATGAATGTAAATTGTAGAGTATTTGAAAGTGAGCCTGTAGGTTGTCAAATCATTTCAGAGTTGAGGTGAGTGAAGTTATCCACGCTGGTTCAGGACCCTGATGTTTGAAGGGTAATAACTGTTCCTGAACCTGGTAGTGTGGGACCTGGAGGCTCCTGTACTTGCTTCCCAATGGCAGCAGAAGAGAACATGGCCTGGACAGTAAGGTCATTGGTGATGGAATCTGCTTTCTTGTGGATGCACTCAGTATTGGGAAGGGCTTTTCCTGTGATAGATTGGGCTGTATCCATTACTTTTTGGCGGCTGTTTCGTTCTTGGACAATGTTGTTTCCATACCAGGCCAAGGTGTTTACCACTGTACACCCTTAGAAGTTTACCAAAATTGTAGATGCCATGCCAAATCCGTGCAACTTCTAAGAAAGAGGCACTGCCTTGCTTACTTTGTGATGGCACGTATGAGCTGGTTCCAGACAGATCCTCTGAATGATAACACCAAGGAATTTAAAGTTACTGACCCTCTCCATCTCCGATCCCTATCAGCTCTTTGATTTTGCTGACGTTGAGTAAGAGCTTATTGTTGTGGCACCATTCAAACTGCTTTTCAATCTCCCTCCTATATGCTGATATGTCACCACCTTTGACTTGGCCAACAACAGTGGTGTCGTCATCAAACTGAAATATAGCGTTGGAGCTGTGCTTATCCTCGCAGTTATGCATAAGGATAAAGTGAGTAGAACAGGAGGCTCAGCACTGAGCCTTCTGAACTGACTGGTGTCTGCAAGTAAGGAAATCAAGGATCCAGTTGCATACAAAGTGTAGAGGCTGAAATATTGGACGTTATTGATTAGGTGATGATAGTGTTGATCTCAAGAAGAGCAAGTGTAGCAGGCACATAGAAACAACAGCTCCTGCAGGTTCCCCACCAAAACGTGCATCATCTAGACTTGGAGATATGCCACTGTCGTATTTCCACTGGGTCCAAGTTCCCCATCCAGCAGCACTGTGCAAGCATCTTCATCAGGAGGACTGGAATGGTTCAAAGCAATGGTTTACTGTTATGTTCTGTAACTTCAAAACATTAGACTAATTCAAAGAAAGGCACTAGAGTGAACAACAACTGAACAGCTGGAGCACGTCAAGGCCCACACCACCACGTTCAGGAACAATTATTACTCCTCAACCATGAGGCTCTTGAACCTGATGAACTTCTTTCATCCCATTAATGAACTGTTCCCACAACCTATGGACTCACTTTCAAGGACTCTTTATCTCATGTTCTTGGTTATCTATTGCTTATTTTTTATTATTATTATTTCCACTTTTTGTACTTACACAGTTTGTTGTCTTTTGCACATTGATTGTTTGTCCACCTTGTTGGGTGCAGTCTTTCATTGATTCCATTGTGTTTCTTGTATTTCTGCAAGAAAATTAATCTTATGTTGTACATGTACTTTGATATTAAATTTATTTTGAACTTTGAATGTCAATGTAATTTTATGCATTGAATTGCTGCCACGTGATTGGTTTATTAGATATTTGCATTATCAAGCAGGTGTACAGGTGTACCTAATAAAGTAGCCACTAAGATGAGCTATATATTTTCTGGCCTAGTGACTGAGGGACTGAACTTCATTAACCTAGTTTTATTTGTTCCTCTTAGAAGAGGCTGCTGATGCTAGAATCAATAAGCAAGATGCTGAAATAACTTGACTAATTTAGAGGGATCTGTGGAGGAAAATGGACAGTCAAATATTGATGCAAAATATTACCTGTCCATCTCCCTCCGCAGATTCCGCCTGACCTGCTGAGTTTCCGCAGCATCTTGTTTGTTGCTACTTGATCCTCTATGTGCTTCTGCTGCCTTTTATAAGGAAAAGTCCTTTTCAGCTAAAACTGCACAATACTCCACGTCTGCACAAAAGCCCTAAAGCCATTATCTTGGAATGGTGCAGCCTTGTTTACGTGACTTGTTTCTGCCATTGAATCTATCGTGCACCCTAGAGGTTTGACCATCCAATACAACTACCTTATGTTGCCTTTGCACAAACCTTCTCCCATCCCATCTCATCATATCCAGTCAACCCAGTCCCCATTTCTTGTCTTTCTTCTGTGTATATTGTTTCGTATTATAGCCTACGTTATTGTGTGCTATATGTGTGTTACGTGTAATACTGTGCTTTGCACCCTGGTCTGCAGAAATGTTCTCTCATTTGGCGGTATTCATGTATATGGTTACAATTGCAATAAACTTGACTTGACTTGACTATTCAACCTTGAGAAGCCAGCCATTGCTTTAAGAGTTACAGGCAACAGATAACCAAAGCCTTAACCGCCTGAGGCTCACACCACATTTTACACCGTGGCATATATTCAGATTCAGATTTATTTATCACACGTACATTGAAACATACTGCAAGTTGCACCATTTGTATAAACAAGTAACACAACCTAGGGATGGACTGGGGGCAGCCCACAAGTGTTGCCGCTGCTAACTCAGCATGCCCACCATATGTGCAGAACAACAACAACAGAACAACAGCAACTAAACAACAACAGCAAAATGAGCCCCTACCTCAATTCCACACAGTCCTCCAAATCCAGGACAGGCCGTCAGTGGGCCTTCAGCCTCCAGAGGACTCTTGATTATTGGAGTAAGAGGTGCCCTTTTGATATCAACTCAATGGAACGCAGCCCTACACATTATACCTAATTCAACTGCAGACACAATATAGCATAAAATAATGTGACATTATCCACTTTGTAGGAAAAACTAAAGAGGAGTAATTAAATGGCAATCAGTTGAAAAATACTGAAGTTTAAAGAGACCCAGATGTGCTTATTAACTAGTTACTGAAAGCAGACTTGATGTTGCACCAACTAATTAAAGAAGCAAATGTACTTTGGCTTCACTGAAAGAAACTTTGAGTACAGGAACAAGGATATCTTGCTGTAATTGTATAGGGCCTCTCCCAGAGATTGTGCACGATTCTGGTCCCCATATCTAAGAAATGATGTCCAAACAAAAAAAAAATTAGTGAGTGGCAGTTCTGTGGGTGAAAATGGACTGTTAATGAGAGAGGTAAGAGGAGATTCCATACTGGTTTAAGTCTATAGGAAGGTGACATTAAATCAAATAACCACACGTTACAACAGTGGTGTGCAGAAGAGCATCCTTGAATGCACAACATGTCGAACCCTGAAGTGACTGGCTTACAGCAGCAGAAGACCACGATTGTTCAGAAATCAAGTACAGGAAGTACCCTAATAATGTGGCCAATGAATGTACATTTCACAGAGGGGTGGCAATGAAATTTCTTTGACTAATTCCTGGAATGGTGGGAAAGAATGGGTCTACTAGGCTTCACTAGAGCTTTGAAAAGTGAGAGGAGATCCAACTAAAACATTCAAGATTCTGACAATGCGTTACAGGCTAGCTGCAGGGAGGATACTTCAACTGGTGTGTGGGTGTAGATTCAGGATGTAATTACCTCTTATCCTGAGGCAAGATCTCCTGGATGCCTTGCCTCAGGATATGAGGCAAGATATGTAGGACAAACTAGGAGAAATTCCTTCACACAAAGGGTAGTACACTTGATGAATTCTCTGTCAGAGATCAAAAAAGAGTTAGATAGATTTCTAGTCTCAATGGCATGGGAGAGAGTGGGATTATTAAGATGGATGATCATGGACATATTGAATGTAGTAGAAAACACAAACGGCCAAATGCCATACTCCTTCTACTAATTGTCTCTGTTCCAAGCAGTAAAATTTATGCCTATTTGATGAAGTTTTAATTATTTGTTGGTGCTATTTGTCAAAGTTGTGCATTTACATCATATAATCCTAGAAAGATCATCACATTCTCCAAATGTTAAGCAATATAGTAAGATAAAGGAATATTTGTTGGATGATGAATAAAATGTGCATGGTGGGATATAAAACAGCACTTTTTTATCGGTTAGAGCCATTTATTAAGTTGTTAGTGGGTACGATGAGATTGGCTTGCTTAATAATTAGTACACATACTGCGTTAGAATCCACAACGCACAGCAGAAACTGCAGAGAGTAGTAAACCCAGCCCAATCAGTCACAAACTCATCACATCCTTCCATCAAATCCAGCATCATGGTTCATGGCTGACAGTATGGTCAGCGATGTCTGCCATCGTCATGGCCACTCCCTTTTCCCTCGTCCCCCTCCTAGGAGCTTGAAAGCCGGACAACCAGACTCAAGAACAGCTTCTTCCTCACTGCTATCAGACTCGTGAATCAATCACCTCCCTCACACCCGCTCCCTGGTAGTGCTGCCACATTCTCATAGTCTGCTAATTCTACCTCTCTGTTATTCTGTTACTGTTATTCCAGTATTATCTTTGCACTGTTTCAGAATCCACTATAATCTTTGCACATTTCAGCTGTTTTGTATTCATTGTTCAATTTATCATTATATTTGTATATAACATTATGTATACAGTTTACTCGGAGCTTCACGCAAACAAGGAATTTCATTGTACCCTGGTGTACAGGACAATAAAACAAATTCAATCAAATCTGAGTATGCAATTTGGATATTATTGGTGCTGTGAAGAAAGCATAAATGAATGAATGGTTATGGTGGCTCAGAACTTGGCTGATGTTTTAGTTTTTTGTTTTAGGTTCGTAGGGGGAAAGAGCGGGGAATTAGGGGTCAGATTAGGGTTAAGGGGCAGGGATGTGGGAGAATGA
This sequence comes from Hemitrygon akajei, assembly GCF_048418815.1. Lineage (NCBI taxonomy): Eukaryota > Metazoa > Chordata > Chondrichthyes > Myliobatiformes > Dasyatidae > Hemitrygon > Hemitrygon akajei. Next base: position 126,955,059 of record NC_133124.1, read on the forward strand.
GCGGTCAGGCCAGAGTCTAGGCCTCCGCTTTGCATTTGAAGTCGAGCGACACAGTTGTGGGACATCTGTAGTTGGATGTAAGGCTGGCAGACTAGCAAGAATGAGGACTGGTGGCTCCCCGACCGGGTTAATGAGTTGTAGGCAGGTTCCAAGGTCAGAGTTCCATGTGGACAAGAGGCCCAAGGGCTGCGGATCAGCTGGGTATGTGAGTTTGCGAGGCAGGAGTTCAAGGCCCTGTTTTTGGGGTCTCATCATCAGTGAGTATGACATTTGAGGCCTAGTGCTCGGGGTCCTCATTCGAACCGGCACTCTGATAGGTTCATGAGAATGATCCTGGGAATTGAAAGATTAATGTATGAGGAGTGTTTGTTGGCTCTGGACCTGTACTCACTGAAGTTTAGAAGAATAAACGGAGGAGAGAGGTAGTAACAGATCATATGCCCGGTTTACTGCCATACAAGTACATGTGTGCTCAGATGCAATAAAAAGCTTACTTGTGGCAGCTTTACAGGCACATTACTTCAGTTAAGCAACATTCACAAGTAAAACATTAATTAACATGAATTATACACACTTTTTACTTGGAAGTAAATAGCCCATTTCAGTGCAAAGTAATCGTATTATTTCTGTTCTGTAGTGTTTAGAGTTGTGTCAGTTGGTTTAAGAACAACATTTCTGAAGGGAAGGAGCTGTTCTTGGATCTAGTCATGTGGAACCTCAGGCTTCTGATACACACACCTAGAAATAGCATGGCCTGGACAGTGGGGATCTGTGATAATGCATGTTGCCCTCCTAAGACAGTACCTCCTGTAGATACTACCAACAGTAGGGAGAATGCGCCCTCTACTCTCTGCAACTTTTTCATCCCTGCTCAATTGAATTGCTGTATCAGACCATGATGCAGCCAATCAGGACACTCAACCGTAATTCCGTAGAAACTTGTCAGGGTGTTCAGTGACAAGTTGACCCTCCTTAACCTCCTAAGAAAGTAAAGATACTGGTACATTTTCCTTAGGATTGCCCAAGAAAGGTAATTTGATATGTTATTACACAGGAGTATAAAGTTGTTGACTCTTTCCACTGCCAAGCCCCCAGTGTAGACTGGCACACTTAGACTGGGAGAGAGCTTGTTGGGGTGAGGAAAATCCGATTGGATAGGGAACCAGATTGTTGAGAAGGGCTTGTGGCAGATTTTACTGAAGGCACTGGTGATTGGGAACATGCTATTCCAAATGGTAAATGAAGGGAACTCGTTCAAAATCTGAGTTTTGGGCGAAGACACTTCATCAGGACTGAATGAAGGGCCCAAGATAGTGACCCTTTATTCCTGTCCATAGATACTGGTCCATAGTTCCTCCAGCATTTTGTGTGTGTTGCTTAGATTTCTAGCATCTGCAGATTTTCTTGTGTTTGAGTTCCTCCACTGTTTTTTTTTCCCCTGTTATTCTGGATTTCCAGCATCTGTAGAATCTCTTGTGTTTGTGGTTCTATGAACCTTGATTATTCTGTTGCAGCGAGAAAGCATTTTGCAACTAGATCTGACAATCTCCGTCTCTCTTCAGTTAACTAAGTTTCTTGACAAATTTAAATGCCTTCCAAAGTCTAAGGAATATGGCCTAAATTGAACATTACAATTACTGACTGGGCAGTCCAAGGTCAGGGATATCTATTTCTAGGCCACATACATAGTAAATATAATGAGAACTTCTATCTCTGACATGTCTTGAGTCCTGCAGTCCCTGTGTGAAAATTTAATTTCACCAAATGACCCCCTCCCCACCCCCACTGTTCTTCCACCATGTCCTTAAGCCTTTGCTGACTGGGCATTGTGCTCCCTGCTCAGGGAACTAGGTCTGTCTTACTTACCACATCTAAGCCTCTTTTGCACACCTTAATGAAATATCTTCTGGCATCCTGTTTTGAAGAAAAGAACATGATCTTAGCCGCTTAAACATTCCACTGAAAGGTCTAGATAGAGTGGACACGGAGAAATGTTTCCTATAGCAGCGACTCTGGGACCAGAGGGGACAGCCTCAGAATATAAGGACATCCTTTGAGAACAGAAGTGAGGAGGTATGGCTTTTGCCAGAGGACATTAAATCTGTGGAATTCTTTGCTACGAATGGCTTTGGGAGCCAAGTTATTGGGTAGATTTAAAACAGAGACTGACAGGTTCCTGATTAGTAAGGGTGTCAAAGGGTAACGAGGGGAAGGCAAGAAGAATGGCGTTGAGAGGGATAATAAGAGGAATGGCGGTGCAGACCCCTCAATGGGCTAATTCCACTCATATGTCTTATGCTCTTGTAGTCTTAATTAAACCTTTTGCAGCATCTTGGAAAATCTCTGTTGCAGTCCAGTGCTGATTCATCCTTCCTGTCGCAAGCTCATTAGAACTAGACACAATACTGTAGCTTTGCATTACCTCAATATTCTTATATTCTACGTCTCAGCCTATAATATATCCCATATGTCTTCTTAACCTCAGGATGTATGGAGGATGTGCATGGCACAACTGGCAGTGTATTTACAGACATTTTTAATCTCTCCCTCTCCCAGAGCAGAGTGCCCTCCTGCTTCAAAACATCCAACATTGTCTCTGTACCAAAAAAGACCAAGGCAACATGTCTGAACGACTGGTGTCCTGTCGCACTCACCTCAATAATAAGCAAATGCTTTGAGAGGCTGGTCAAGGACTACATCTGCAGCATGCTTCCACCCACACTGGACTCACAACCTATCGATAGATGATGCAATAGCCACAGCTCTACACACCATCCTTACACATCTGGTGAAGATGGATATTTAAGTGAGAATACTGTTCTTGGACTAAAGTTCAGCATTCAACACCATAATTCCCTCCAGGCTTGACAAGAAGCTCAGAGACCTCAGCCTTCACCCTGCCTTGTGCAGCTGGATCCTAGACTTCCTGTCAGATCACCAGCAGGTGGTAAGAGTGGGCTTCCTCACCTCTGCCCCTCTGACCCTCAACACAGGTGCCCCTCAGGGCTGTGTCCTAAGCCCCTTCCTTTACTCTCTGTATACCCATGGCTGTGTCGCCACCCACAGCTCCAATCTGCTAATTAAATTTGCTGATGATACTACATTGATTAGCCTAATCTCAAATAATAATGAAGCAGCCTACTGAGGAAAAGTCATCGTCCTGACACAGTAGTGTCAAGAAAACAACCTCTCCCTCATTGTTACAAATCAAAGGAGCTGGTTGTGGACTACAGGAGGAATGGAGACGGGCTAACCCCTATAGACATCAATGGATCTGGGGTTGAGAGGATGAACAGCTTTAAGTTCCTCAGTATCCACATCGCCGAGGATCTCACGTGGTCTGTACATCCCGGCTGTGTGGTGAAAAGCACAACAGCGCCTCTTTCACTTCAGACGGTTGAAAAAGTTTGATATGGGTCCCCAAATCCTAAGGACTTTCTACAGGGCACAATTGAGAGCATCCTGACTGGCTGCATCACTGCCTGCTCTGGGCACTGTACTTCGCTCAATCACAGGACTCTGCAGAGAGTGGTGTGGACAGCCCAGTGCATCTGTAGATGTGAACTTCCCACTATTCAAGACATTTACAGAGACAGGTGTGTAAAAAGGGCCCAAAGGATCACTGGGGATCTGAGTCACCCCAACCACAAACTGTTCCAGCTGCTACCATGCAGAAATGGTACTGCAGCATAAAAGCTGGGACCAACAGACTCCAGGACAACTTCTTCCACCAGGCCATCAGACTGATTAATTCACGCTGATACAATTGTATTTCTATGTTATACTGACTGTCCTGTTGAACATAATATTTATTACAAATTACAATAAATTGCATACAGATAGTCCCTGAGTTATGAACTTCTGACTTATGGACAACTCATACTTATGAACCGAGGAAGGAGAACGCCGTCCACCATTTTAAGTCGTTGCCGTTGACACTGTGTGGTGTGTGTAACTTTGTATTTGGCTTAAATTTTTCTTAGCAATATTCACCCTGACTCCCCCCCCCCCCCCCCCCCCCCCCATTCCGGACAGCTGGTGGCGCAGTGAGATCAGTGCCGGGCTTGAGAACGGAGTTTCCCGAGTTCGATCCAGTGACAGACCGCTCCTATGCCGGGTTGATGTCGATCCAGTGACTCCCGTACCATCCGTGCTGGGTTGATGTCGAGCTCGCAACTCGACCTCGTGAAAAAAACACTGCCACCTCCAGTCTAAATTCCGACGCGGAATATTGTGGAGGATCAAATACAGTACCCAAACCCAGCACAGCCCCCACTTGTCCCATTTAACCTGTCTCAGTGCGGTGGACTTTCAGACCCGGGGAATTCAGTACAGTGGTCCTTAGGAGCTCGGGACCCGGCGCCCGCAGTGTTTCTGTTCCGTTGATGAGAAGCGATCGCGATTGAAAATAAAGTGGAAATAATAAAGTGATCGGAAAGAGGTGAAATGCCGTCGGTCATTGGAAAAGCGTTAGGCTACATCGGTCAACGATTGGAACAATTTTAAAGGATAAAGTGAGAATAATGGAGCATGTGAAAGGCCCTGCCCCGATGAAAGCTACAATTATTATTAAGCAATGCAGTGGTTTAATTATTGGAATACATATGTGTTTTATATGCATAGAAAAGTAAAATATATATTATATACTAAGACAAACGTTTGACTAACTGGCGGTAAATAATACCGGATGTACTTGTTCCGACTTAAAGACGGACTCAGGAACGGAACTCGTCCGTAACCCGGGGACTGCCTGTACTGCACGTTTAGAAGCAGACGTAATGTAAAGATTTTTACTCCTCAGGTATTTGAAGGATGTAAGTAATAAAGTCAATTCAATTCAAAATTCAGTAATCACTTCCCAACCACTTTCTCCACTTATGTACCTACCTTTGGGGATCTCTTGATGTGAACTCCAAAGCACTTCAGTTGCTTTAAATCAGGATCCCCGACATTTTTTATGCCATGGACCAACACCATCAAGCAAGGGGTCCTGTGGAACCCAAGTTATAAATAATTCAGTACTTAACTATTATTTATTCCCTTGCCATTCTGTCCCCCATCCCAACCAGCAATCTATTAACTCCAATCTCTCGGCGTTGAATTTGATTGATAACTGTTCTGCCAGTCTAATGATGCATGTGAATACCTTCTTTCTTCTTTGTTAACAACAACACTGCTATTTTTACAACCCAAGCTTCATTCTTTTATCAGCACTGGCAGGCTCTAAGAAAAAGCTATGTTTAAACCTAATCTTTTCTTTCCTCCTTTATTAGTAATTTCGTACCATTCCACTGTATTAATAATTAATTATTTTCTATCTACTTCTGTCTTGAACTGCTGGACATAAATTAAGGTGAATGAAACATTTCTGAAATTGTCAAGACATTTGCTGCAAAATATCATCTCAATAGTAATTCATGGGCAGAATCTAGAATATTTGAATTTCAATTAAAGTTTTACGAAGCAGGCTATTTCTGGAAGAAGGTTTCCTACTGCTTAGACATTGACAATTCTTTACAGATCTCAAGCAGATTGAAATTGAAGTTTGCTCTATGGTCTGGTTATTAACACAGGCATAGATGTGCATTTAGATGGTTTCAATGAATAGATCACTGTTGGGTGCAGCCAACTGCATGTCCTTGAAAGTTTTAAGAGAACATTAAAGCAAGGAATTAGCAGATCTACACTCTCACTTGCTAAAGATACTCTCTTAGCATCTCTGAAATCCAAGGCTTCTAATGCCAAAAAGAACAAGTCACCAGGTCATAGAATTTATGAAAAACAATTTGTGAACAATACTGAATCAACCTTTTATTTCTGAACTTACTCCCCATTTAGAAAACAGATAAAGCCTTTGTTTCTTCTACGAAGTGCATGACCATACACTTCCTCTGTTGTGCTGACAATGCTACGTGTGACACACACTTTATGGCATGCTACCTCCTACTCAAGGGTAATTTGGGTAATAAATGTTCATCATGACAACAATTCTCACTTTACCCCAGGGTGGGGGCGTCACGGTAGCGTAATGGTTAGCACAACGCTTTACAGTACCAGCGACCCGGGTCCAATTCCCACCGCTGTCTGTAAGGAGTTTGAACGTTCTCTCTGTGATTGCGTGGGTTTCCTCCAGGTGCTCCAATTTCCTCCCAAAGATGTAAAGGTTAGTAGGCTAATTAGTCATTGTAAATTGTCCTGTAATTAGGCTAAGATTAAATCCGGGATTGCTAGGTGGCCTGGCTCAAAGGGTGAGAAGGGCCTATTCCGTACTGTAGCTCAATGAATAAAAAGTAAATAAAAACAAAAAGGAGGTGGTGAGAAGAAAGTATTTCTCCCTGTTAGTGCTGTAAATGAAAATATAACAACAGGATCCTATTAGAATTGTTTCTCTTCTTCTTACGCAGTCCCTTGAGATTGAGGATGTTTTGTTTCCACCCTGTTTAGTTTTGAGTACTGAAGTGACTCATGAAGCCAGTTTTGGAACCACAGATTGCGGGAGGTGCCTCAGAGGAAGGGTGCAAGTAGGTTGAATGGCCTAGATAAAGTAGATGTAGAGAAGATGTTTCAAATAGAGGGAGATTCAAGGACCAGTGGACACAGCCCCAGAATACAAGGATTTCCCTTTTAGAACAGAGATTAGGAGCAATTTCTTGAGAAGGTGGTATGTGAGTCACACTTAGCATTGTCACGCTACCACAGGGAAGTGTATGGTCATGCACTTTTGTAGAAGAAATAAAGGCTTTACCTATTTTCTGAATGGGACAGGAATATTCTGTTGATGTTTCAGGCAAAGATCTTTCATCAGTCTGCAAAAGGAAGGGGGGAAGAAGCCAGAATAAGAAGGTGCGGGGAGGGAAAAGAATAAACACTGGCAGGCGATAGGTGAGACCAGATGAGGGGAATGTAGGTGGGATGAAGTGAGAGGTAACAGACAGAAAAGGGAAAGGGGCTGAAGAAGAAGGAATCAGATAGGAGAGGAGAGTGGACCTTGGGAGAAAGGGAAGCAGGGGTTGGGGGAGGAGAGGCATCAGAGAGACGTAGTAGGCAGGTGCAGAGAAGAGAGTGGATATGAGGAGAGGCAGAATGGGGAATGGAAAAAGAGTGAAGGGGGGGTTACCAGAAATTAGGGCAGTTGATGTTCATGCCATCAGGTTGTAAGCTACCCAGACGAAATATGAGGTGTTGCTCCCCAACCTGCGCGAGGCCTCATTGTGGTAGCAGAGGAAATCCTGGACTGAGATGTCAAAATCGGAATGGGAAGTAAAACTAAAACAGGTGGCCGCCAGGAAATCCTGTGCCTGGACACTGTACGCTCCAGAAGCTCCATGGTCTCTGTGCTCCGTTCCTAAACTAGGTATAAATTGGTCTCTTGATCTGTAAGGGTGTCAAATGTTACAGGGAGAAGGCTGGAGAATGGGGTTGGGAGGGTGAGTAAATCAGCCATGATGGAATGGCAGAGCAGACCCAATGGCCTGAATGGCCTAATACTTCTCCTTTGTCTTATGGCCTTCTGGTCCTATGGTGGTGAGATCTACATTTCTGCTGCAATTGTGCACTCCTGATGGCATGGAGTTCCGTTTCTCTGTGCTCCATCGCAGCAGTCATGGACCAGATTTCCCAGGAGATAGATAGATAGATACTCTATTCATCCCCATGGGGAAATTCAACTTTTTTTTTCCAATGTCCCATACACTTGTTGTAGCAAAACTAATTACATACAATACTTAACTCAGTAAAAAATATGATATGCATCTAAATCATTATCTCAAAAAGCATTAATAATAGCTTTTAAAAAGTTCTTAAGTCCTGGCGGTTGAATTGTAAAGCCTAATGGCATTGGGGAGTATTGACCTCTTCATCCTGTCTGAGGAGCATTGCATCGATAGTAACCCGTCGCTGAAACTGCTTCTCTGTCTCTGGATGGTGCTATGTAGAGGATGTTCAGAGTTTTCCATAATTGACCGTAGCCTACTCAGCGCCCTTCGCTCAGCTGCCGATGTTAAACTCTCCAGTACTTTGCCCACGACAGAGCCCGCCTTCCTTACCAGCTTATTAAGACGTGAGGCGTCCCTCTTCTTAATGCTTCCTCCCCAACACGCCACCACAAAGAAGAGGGCGCTCTCCACAACTGACCTATAGAACATCTTCAGCATCTCACTACAGACATTGAATGATGCCAACCTTCTAAGGAAGTACAGTCGACTCTGTGCCTTCCTGCACAAGGCATCTGTGTTGGCAGTCCAGTCTAGCTTCTCGTCTAACTGTACTCCCAGATACTTGTAGGTCTTAACCTGCTCCACACATTCTCCATTAATGATCACTGGCTCCATATGAGGCCTAGATCTCCTAAAGTCACTGACTAGGCAGTCCAAGGTGTCTTACACAGTCAGTTCCATGCTTGTGCAACTAAGCTGGTAGTAATCGGATTGAGTTTCATATTCTGACCTCTAGACTGTTGGAAGAGAGCTACAATTTCCCCTCAAACCTCCAAGCTAGTTCAGCTCTAGTGAAAGAGCATTCAACATGAAGCCATTAAAAATACATTTATACCTCAGTGTAAGATAACTAGAGAATAGCATTCACTTTTCAAAGACGTACTTCTGTCAGTTTATCAGAAAATAACACACTTTAGACAACTGAACATTATGTTTTATTTCATCTTCTGACAGACCTCCAACGTGGATGTTCAAGACCTGAGTTGTCTGGTTTGCTAAGTACAAATTTATGAAGCTAACAGGAGTTACGCTTTGAAATGAGGGAAATGCTTTTTTTCAATAATGTATGAGGGAGGCATTAACAGAAGGCCATAAAACCATCCGGTTTTGTGAAATATTGAGATAATATTTATGCATGGAAAAGGCTTCTGAGAATTTAACATGGTAAATAGCCCAGAGTAGGATGTGGTTTGAGAGGTCAAAGAAATTAGAATTAACTGAGCTTTTGAAAAGAAAAATGTACATAGCAATAAATGATTCCTGAATTTTAATGTAATTTATGCAGTATGAAGGCAATTTAATGATGTATTCTGTTTAGTTAGTCCATTTATACTTAATGAAGATGTCACTGCATGTATTTCCAAAATCAAATCCCGTTTTGGTATCTGCCAACTAAATCTATAAAACTAATGCAAATTAATTCTCCAAAATGTGTGATAGGACATGTGATATGGTATAAATGAGAAATTTTTTGCAGGTACCCTACAAAAAAAAATCCCTTAAAAACTGATAAAAGGGACTGATTTTCAATCTCTTGGGAAAAAGAGCATCATTACATCCTTTGAAGATTATGTTAAAGGATAAACATCCTTTAAAGATACTTTCATGATATTCTTCAATAACATACATTGTAATTATATTCCATGATTCCTTATAAAGGCCCGTCCATAATTTCCTGTGCTTGTAATTAATTCCTTTGCCAAATTTAAAAGTGTGCTGATTTTTGCCTTCTTGACTAAAATGGTCTTACTGTAAAATCTTCCATTATTAATATTGAATCATTTCCCTCTCAAAGCTTGGTAATGCAATGTTCCTTATATAACTCTACCACTGGATCTTTGATATAGTCATTGGGGTTGCTATAAAATTCCATCAGAATATGGGAATAGGAATCCAGTGAAACTAAAGCTCATACTGTATCCTCAGAATGCCGAAAGCTATCTGATTTTCTGTTATGCAAGCTCTGAAATAGGCCAGCACTCACACCAAGATAAGATAAGATAGTCACAGTTGGCATGGATGAGCTGGATTAAAGAGCCTGTTTCCATGCAATAACAATCTATGACCCTCTGACTCTAGCGGCCGGATTTGGGTCCCTAAGACCCACACTCTCTATATCCCTTACTTTGGATAGCAGTTCTCTGAAGTGGGTAACTACAGCTTGCAAACAAGCCACATATCCGTGCTGTACTTGGCAACCAAGTATACATAGTATATATGTAGTGGGTACCTGCCAAAAGTGATAATGAAGTTGATGGAATGAACCAGATTACCTAAAAAATCTTGAGTAACACACACAGAATGATGGAGGAACTCAGCGGCGTCTATGGAGAAGAATAAACAGTTGATGTTTCAGGCCGAGACCCTTCATCGGTTTGCAAAACAAAGGTGTTGGGGGGAGGGGAAAGAGTAAACACTGGTAGGTGATAGGTGAGACCAGATGAGGGGAAGATAGGTGGGTGGGGGACGGGGGAGTGAAGTGAGAGGTAATAGATGGAAACGGTAAAGGGGCTGAAGAAGAAGGAATCAGATAGGAGAGGAGAGTGGACCTTGGGAGAAAGGGAAGAGGGGGGTGGGGAGGGAGGACAGGGAGGCACCAGAGGGACGTAGTATGTAGGTGTGGAGAAGACAGCAGATATGAGGAGAGGCAGAAAGTGGAATGAATAAAGAGTGAAGGTGGATTTGGATGGAAGTACCACAAATTAAAGCAATCGCCGTTCATGCCATCAGGTTGTAAGCTACCCAGATGGAGTATGAGCTGTTGCTCCTCCATCCTGAGTGTGGCCTCATTGTGGTAGTAGAGGAAATCCTGGACTGAGATGTCCAAATGGGAATGAGAAGCAGAAGAAAAAAAAAAGAGCTCCTGTACCTGGAAACTCTACAGTCCAGAAGGTTGAACTGGGTCTCTGTGCTCCGCTCCTAAACTAGGTATAAACTGGTATGAATTTCAGAGACAATGTACAATATACTGTATATATACTACACTCAGCAGTCACTTTACTAGGTACCTCCTGTTCCATTAAAGTGGACACTTAGTATACGTTAGTGGTCTTCTGGTACTGTAGCCCACCCACTTCAAGGTTTGATGTGTTGTACATTCAGAGTTGCTCTTCTGCACACCACTGTTGTAACACGTGTTTATTTGAGTTACTGTCACCTTCCTGTCAGTTTGAACCAATCTGGCCATTCTAATCTGACCTTTCTCATTAACAAGGTGTTTTCACTCACAGAACTGCTGCTCACTGGAGGTTTTTGTTTTTCACATCATTCTCTGTAAACTCTGGAGACTCTTGGGCATGAAAATCCCAGGAGATCAGCAGTTTCTGAGATACTCAGACCACCCCATCTGGCACCAACAATCATCCCATGGTCAAAGTCACAGTAACTCCCCATTCTGATGTTTGACCTGGCCAACATCTTGATCATCTCTTTAACACATGGAATTGCTGCCACATGTTTAGCTGATCAGATATTTGCATTAAGGAGCAGGTGCACCAAATGAAGTGGTTGCCAAGTGTAAGTGGCTGTGGTAGAGATTATATCATCTTTCAGGTTGTCACTTCAGCTTCCCATCCACTTTCCTGCTCACCTGGTTTTACCTATCACCTGCCAACCTGTACTCCTTCCTCTCCCACTCCCCCCCTTCCCCACCTTTTCATTCTGGCTTCTGCCTCCTTCCTTTTCAGTCCTGATAAAGGGTCTTGGACCAAAATGTCTACTATTTAAGGTTCAAAGGTACATTTAATGTCAGAGAAATGTATACAATATACATTCTTTTTCTTTGCAAACATCCACGAAAACAGAGGAGTGCCCCAAAGAATGAATGACAGTTAAATGTTAGAACCCCAAAGCCCCCCCAACTACCCCCTCCCAAGTGTAAGCAGCAGCAAAGCTACGACCCCCCCACCAGCAAAAAAAATCGGTGCCCCCCCACCGAGTACTCAAGCGTGCAGCAAAGCATCAATAAAGATATAGACATATAGTACCCCAGAATACTCGTTCACCTGGTAATTCGACATAAGGCAGGCTCTCCCTCTCCCTAATATGGGAAAAAGAGGAGTCTGCATTTCACAGCGAGAGGGGAAACATAACAAACAACTCACTGATTTACGAAGTTAAAAGTCCGTTGCGTTGCATTTTTCCGACCTCTGTGCCGAAAAGCTCAGGTCTCTGGGCACACAGCCAGCAGCCAGCTTGCTGCTTTCGATCTTCCATGTACTCCCATGACACACCAGATTCCTGCGGAGGCACCAACCTCGAGTCCACCCGCCTCCAGAGCCACGAGATCCCGAAACGCTGAAGGTGTTCTAGTCTTCTAGGCCGTGTCTTTGGCATATCGAATAGTGGCCAGTTGTGAGACCCAGAGAGCAGGTCCCATTCCCGTGAAGAAGCGAAGTCAGTGTCTAATTCTAGGTCAGGGTCTTCAAAAGAACCCTGAAAGGGAAAAGTAGAGATATATTAAAGACAAAAATAGAGCTGTTTACCCCACTCCATGGATGCTGCCTGATCTGCTGAGTTCTTCCAGCATTTTATGTGCATTGCCTTGGATTTCCAGCATCTGCACAATTACTTGTGTTTTTGGCAGGGAGTAGTTACGTAGCTCCAGAAGAAGAATTTAGTTAACTCATAAAAAACAAGGCCGTATTGTTGGAGATAGATAAAAAGGACTTTGGATAGTCGTCCGTAAAAAAATAAGTTCAAAATAAACTTATTATCAAAGTACATATATGTCATCCTATACTGCCCTGAGACTTGTTTTCCTTGTGGGCATTCACAGTAAATACAAAGAAACACAATCGAATCAATGAAAAACTGCACGCAGCAAAGATGGACAAACCACCTATGTGCAAAGGCTTTCAACCTCAATTTCAGCATCAATCTACTGTACAGAATGACCTGGTTCTATGTGGTGAACACCACGTAAGATCACATAAATGATTTTTTTCTTTATTTGTTTTGCAGAGCGGTTCAATGTGTATTTGATGCCAACCCCCAATCTGGACATTTATGGAGAATGCACCATGCAGATCACACACGAGAACATTTATCTGTGGGACATCCACAATCCTAGAGTAAAGCTGGTGATGTGGCCACTCAGCTCCCTCAGACGGTATGGAAGGGACGCAACATGGTTCACATTTGAAGCTGGCAGGTAACTTTGTTATTGAACTACCTCTGAAAATAATTGTAGGAAGTAATGACATTAATGCAATCTCATTAAGTTCAAATGGCTAAAAGCCTGCATTATCATAATGTATGATGTAATTAGACCATAAGACATAGGAGCAGAATTAGGCCATTCTGCCCTTTGAGTCTGCTCTGCCATTCTATCACAGCTCATTTATTATCCCTCTCAACCCCATTCTCCTGCCTTCTGCCCATACCCTTACTAATCAAGAACCGATTAACTTCAGCTTTAAATATATCCAATCCCTTGGCCTCCCAGATATCTGAGGCAATCAATTCCACAGATTCAAGATCTACGTAAAAATTAATGTTACGTCCACCATTGTCCCTGTCCTATCTATTACATTTTAAAATGCTGTAGTCCCAATACACTGTGCTGATATGCTTGGTTCCTCTGTGTCAGACTCGGAGAGCAGCATCAGGACCCCTGATGCTGAACCCTAACAGGATGTGAAGCCCTGATGGTGTACCTGGTAATATACTGAAAACCATAGACCATAAGATATAGGAGCAGAATTGGGCCATCTGGCCCATCGAGTCTGCTCCACCATTCAATCATGGCTGATCCTTTTTTTCCTCCTCCTCAACCCTAGTTCCCGGCCTTCTCCCCGTAACCTTTGTTGCCATGTCCAGTCAAGAACTTACCAATCTTTGCCTTAAATATACCCAATGACATGGCCAATAAATTCCATAAATTCACCACCCTTTGTCAAAAGAAATTTCTCTGCATCTCTGTTTTGAAAGGGCACCCTTCTATCCTGAGGCTGTGCCCTCTTGTCCTAGACTCTCCTACCATGGGAAACATCCTTTCCACATCTACTCTGTCTAGGCGTTTTAACACTTGAATTGTTTCAATGAGATTCCCCCTCATCCTTCTGAATTCCAGCGAGTACAGACCCACAGCCATCAAATATTCCTCATATGATAACCCTTTCATTCCTGGAAATATCCTTGTGAACCTCCTCTGGATCTTCTCCAATGTCAGTACATCTTTTCTAAGATGAGGGGCCCAAAACTGTTCACAATACTCAAGGTGAGGCCTCACCAGTGCCTTATAAAGCCTCAGCATCACATCCTTGCTCTTGTATTCTAGACCTCTTGAAATGAATGCTAATATGGCATTTGCCTTCCTCACCACCAACTCAACCTGTAAGTTAACCTTCAGGGTGTTCTGCACAAGGACTCCCAAGTCCTTTTGCATCTGTGCCATCTAACTGCCTACAGTGCTCAAGGACATCTTCATCCTTTCAATACTGCAGTCATAGGCTCCCACATCCTTCAAAAGAGCATCAATCATTCCGGTCATAAGGAGAGCAGAGAGAGCTGCCTCAAGGACTATCACCGGGTAGCACTTGCATCTTCCTGAGCAGGGATTTGGTCTAGCTGTAATTTGTTTACTGCTACAACAGGTCTACAATGGATACAATTTCACTGGCTCTCCACTCAGCCTTGCACCCGTTGGCGAACAACAGTACCGATGCCAGGCTGCTGTTTATTAACGACAGCTTGGTGTTCAACACCATCATTCCCTTAGTACTAATCAGCTAGCTTCAAAACCTGGGACTTTGCATCTCGCTCTGCACTTGAATCTTTGATTTCCTCATAGGAAGACCACAGACAGTGCGGATCGGAAATAACTCCTCCCCCTTGCTAAAAATCAACACAGACTCAACTCAAGAATGTATGCTCTGCTCTCTCTACGCACATGACTGTGTGGTTAGGCATAACTCAAGTGCCATCTATAAATTTGATGAATCTCAGATGGTGACAATGAGGCATACAGGAATCAGTTAGGAACCAGGTGGTTGAGTGTATTGTGACAACAACCTAGCACTCAAACCCACCCCTGGCAGGGTGTGCCATGTGCCTACCTCCCTCTGTGCAAAAAATGACCTTCTGACATCCTCACTGTACTTTCCTCCAATCATCTTAAAATTATAACCTCTCATGTTAGCTATTTCTGCCCTTAGAAAAAGTCTCTGGCTAGCTGCTTGATCTATACCTCTTAACACCTTGTACACCTCTAACAAATCACCTCACATCATCCTTTGGTCCAAAGTGTAAAGCCCTAACTCACTCATAAAACTTGCTCTCTAATCCAGGTAGAATGCTGGAAAATTTCCTCTGCACCCTCTCTAAAGCTTCCATGTCTTTCCAATAATGAGGCAACCAGAACTGAACACAATATTCCAAGTGTGGTCTAATTAGCGTTTTATAGAGTTGCTACATTACCTCACAGTTCTTGAACTCAATACCCCCCTCCCCAGTTAATGAAAGGCAACACACCACATGCCTCCTTAACAATCCTATCACCTTGCACAGTAACTTTGAGCTATCTATGGGCTTGGACTCCAAAGTCCCTTTGTTCCTCCACACTACTAAGACTCCAATGATTAACTTTGTACTCTGCTTTCAAATTCGACCTTCCAAAGTGTTTCACTTCACTCTTTTCTGGGTTGAGCTCCATTGGACAGCAGATGCTGGGAATCTGAATTCTTGCTTCTGAGTTGCAGCATCTGCAGTTCCTTGACTTTCGAAAGGCATTGTCATCAAATGAAGTCAAAATAAAAATGGGTTGTTTGTAAAAACTGCAAACTGCAAATTAGTGTCACAATTTCCCCGATCTCTCCACCAGAACTTCAGCAGAAGAACATGGAGATCCTGGGCATTTTGTTTGGATTTTTTTCTCTGGTTTTTATTCTGATCATTACCACTGTTGCCAATGACGATAGTCAGAACTCAAATCTCTGCCTGGAAATGAAAATAAAACAAAAAGCAATGAAATCAAATTGCAGTGACATGATCACAGAGTGAGCCTGTACAACTACTGTAATATTGTTTGAAATGTAATGGTACGCCCAATCAAGGGTGCATTACATACAAATAAGTGTTTAATAGCCACTTTAACCATCCATGACCTAAGCTATAAAACAAAATGGGGTATAATTTACCAAGAATTACAGTGCATTTACACATTTGTGTGTAGTAAATCATTTTAACTTCCTTTTTAAAAAAGATTTTATCATATGTAAACAGCATTAGTTTAGTAAATGAAAGATCTTTCTAATGACTTGGAATGAAACATCTTCAGCACATTTACTGAGGAAACCTAAGAGCAGTCATTTAATAAGCAATTAATAGGCACAGTAAAAAATAGGATGTTGTGTATGTTAGCATTTTTTCCACACAATTAGATTTACAGGAATTTATTTAAAATAAAGGGTATTCAGCGGCTTTTAGTTAAGGTTTACGTGGTCTTAAAGCTCAGTACTTTTTTTCAATTTTGACTCGAAGGTAAATGGATTCAAGGCTTCTTTACACTGGGACAGTCACTTTTGTTAAGGCTTATAGGTTTTTTAAATTGTAAAATTTAGCCAAAGTTTTACAGATTTACAAATAAACAAGTACCAGTAGATCTGTCTGAATTGACATTGGATAGAGACCTTATTGTATTTTTGAGGCCACTCTGTTCCTATCTAATGTAAATTATTCCCACTGCCGAGAAACATTAATTTATGTTTCTGTAGTTTTCTTCCTTGTCTAATACAGTTAAGATCAAGGACTGGTGGTCTCTAATTCACAATTTCTATTAATCTCCAAGCTATGATAGAGACCCTTCTATTATGCTAATTATAGAAGATGCATTGCAGCCTAATTTGTCCTCACAAAAGAAAACTAACAGATGTTTAAGATTTTATTTCTTAAAGCTTAATCTAAGCTCTTTAGGCTGAAGAAGTGTAAGTCTAATAGATAATATTATATAATTAGCCTACTTTACATATTCAATTAATTCAACTTAACATTGTCTTTCACCAAGTTTTTCACAGCAACTTAATGCAGTATTCTGTTTACTTTTGCTATATAGTGATTTTATTATGAGACTTTCCATGTTCAGCATTATTCAAATTTATGTTCTAAAGCTTCAGGAAATTGCTTGTGCATTGCAGGCAAAAATCAGGAAGTCATTGTCTAAATTGCTTTCCACTTCAAGGAGCTTAATGTCAAGACTCTCAATATAAGATTCAATTTGGAGACATATGGATTGATTCAAAACTATCAGAAACAAATTGTGGAAGCTGAGTCATTGGGTATATTTAACAAAGAGGTGGATAGGTTCTTAATTAGCAAAGGTGACAAATTTTACGGGGAGAAGGCAGGGAAATGTGGTTTATGATGAATATTTACTGTCTCTGGGCCAGGGGTCATGCTTTTCTTTCAACAAGCTCAACTTTCTAAAGATAGCATCTGCCACTTGTAAAGATCAAAGTGCTATTTTTGAATTAAGTTAAATTTCCAATTAATATTCTTTGTTTAGCCATCATAAATGGGAAGCAGTCTTCAGTTCTTGATGTAAATGGCAAGCAGTAATCAGTTTGAATTTGAAAACTCAACCTTGCAAACAGAAACAATGTCTAGAGAGCCAGAGACCTGTTGATCTATAGTACTTGTACTAACTGCTGAAGAGGTGTAGTATAAGACAATGGGTTATTTAATTTGGCTTGTTTCATAACAGACAATATTGGCTAAGTTTAGTTCAAGGAAGCTTGCAGACCAGATTGATAATATCAATAAGCATATCAATAGCTGATCTATTAATAAGTTGGAAAGTTTATGTACTCAAGGAGTCAGCTTCACAGCATTAAATATAGGTGCCTGGAATCTCTGTCTCTAGAAGCTTTTAGATCACTTGTGTTAAAAGGTATCTGGAAAAATATTATACGTGTATGAAGTCACCAGTGTGGCAGAAAAAATAGACAGCAGTTCAGGCCAATTAGGAATGTCAGAGGAATGCCGGAAAAATGGAATGAACTAGAACCCATTCCTCTGCCTTCACGTTCTGCAACGGACTACTGATTTGACTGTGGCTGGTGGGCATGTCATTTTAGCTTATACGAATTGTACCTGTGTATCCTTTGTGAAATCCTTTGTGCTTTAGTAATAGTTTGTAATTTGGCATTCCTTTATAAGATAGAAATCCTCTGTGAGTTTTATATTTATTTTAAGAATGCCGTTTGGATTTAAACATGTATCACTGAAAATAAATGAATTGTGTTTAAACTACTTTGTTAGCTGCAAGTATCTGCTCCTTGGTAGGGAGTGGGATACCACCACTCAAATAGTGGGTATTGGCAACTAAACTCATATGGAGAATAAACAGGGCAGTAAACTAGTCTTTGGGTAGTTACAGTATAACGTCCCTACAGTGAGGGTACCCATGGCTATCTATATTAGATGGGGCTTACTGTCTTTGTTTGAATTTAGAACTTCATGGTCAGTAAGCCCATTTCCATCACGGGTTGAGAGTGGTCCATTATTAAGGACCTCCAGCACCCAGGACATGACCTTTTCTCACTGTTACCATCAGGTAGGAGGTACAGAAGCCTGAAGACACACACTCAGAGATTCAGGAACAGCTTCTTCCCCTCTGCCATCGGATTCCTGAACGGGTGTTGAAACTTTTAGACACTACATCATTTTTTTCTGTTTTTGCACATTTTTAATCTATTCAGCATATGTAATTGATTTACTTGTTTATTTATTATTATTATATTTTATTTAATTCATTATCTTTTCTCTCTAAGCTAGATTATGTACTGTATTGAACTGCTTCTGCTAAGTTAATAAATTTCACATCACATACCGGTGAAAAAAAACCTGATTCTGAAATCAGTCATAATAGAATGGCAGAACAGACTTGATGGGCAGAATGGCCTAATTCTGCTCCTCTTTTTATGGTCTTGTGTCTTATTAGTAAAAATGAAGCTTTGTCCATTCCAGTATGAGGTTTTAATGGCATAATCAATTTCAGTTATGGCAAAATAAATTCTTGGGCACTGATAAGATAGTTTTTTGAATACAGAAAATTATTTTGATGCACTTGGAGATGTATGAAAAGATATAAATTTGCTAATTCTTTTCCCCCCTTTCTTTCTGTTGACATAATCTCTCTTTCTATCTCAAGCTTATCCATCTTTTCATCCCGTAGTTTCAGTACATGATTTGGCAATGAATAATCATTCTAACCTTCACCTCTCGGTTTAAATGCAATGTACGTCAGTAAAGGTTTTTCAGTTGCATTTGCTTCCTTTCACAGAATACTCAATCTAGCCATAAATGCCGTAAAGCAACGTGTCATGTTTTGAAACTAACATCTCGTAAATTCCCCTTAAAAATCGCGCCTTCTCCCAGGAAGTCTAATGTAAATTCTATTCTGATAAATCAATAACACTAGTAATTTGTGATTGAAAGTAAAACAGAAGTTATTTTTATGAAATATTTCCGTATTGCTGATGACCGTGGTTCACGTTGTCTGTACCGCAGTGTAGGATGGCATGGTAGTGTCGTAGTTTTCGCAATGCCATTACAACACAAGCTGTAAGATCAGGGTTCAGTAACCGCGGCTGTTTGCAAGGAGTTTGTACATTCTCTCTGGGACCATCCATGTTTCCTCCCCTGCTCCAGTTTCCTCTGATATTGTGGATGTACATTTAGGGTTGGTGAGTTGTGGTCATGTTGTATTTGCACCGGTCGCATAGCAACACTTGTGGGCTGTCCAGCACAATCCTTACAGACTTGTTTGACACAAGTGATACACTTTGCTGCATGTTTCAATGTACGCCTGACAAGTAAAGCCAATCTTTAAAATAAAAAGTTGCCACCACACACTAAAAATTGGAAGATCATAAATACGCTTAGTTTTAGAAAATATTCCAATGCATTGGGCCTGGAATATAAGCTGCAGTTACACTGAACATATTTTACTTGTTTTGAAAGGGGTGAAGTGCAGCTGGCAGGTGTCCACCTTTACTGTCTGGTGGTTTTCTGTTTAAATAAAAGTGATAAATATTATTACTTAGCAGGCATTTACCATTGCTGAATGTTATAACTGAATCTACCCTCACCACTCCTCTTGTACTACATTCCACACTCAAACCATTCCCTGTGGGAATAAACAAGCTCTCTGGTCACCCATTGTCAAAACTTACTGACACACACACACCATTGCTGACACAAAAGCCAGCACTATGAAGTTGAAACACATAAAACTGACACATACAAAATGATGGAGGAAATCACCAGGTCAGGCAGCATCTATGGATAGGAATAAACCATCGATGCTTCAAGCCGAGACCCTTCATCAGGACTGCAAAGGAGGTGGGGGGAAAGCCAGAATAGGGAGGGAAGGAGTAAAAGCTGGAAGTTGATAGGTGAAGCCAGGTGAAGGGGAAGGTGAGCGAGTGGGGGAGGGAGAAGGATGAAGTAAGAATCTCTTGTGTTGATTGGCAGGACACTTGGCTGAGTGTTTCAGTCTTTCCTTTTTAGACATAAGTAGTCAATGCTGATGCATAGGTCCCTCACACATTACAAAACTCTCAGAAAAACCATAAGGTGGAGGAGCAGAATTAGGCTGTTCACCCCATAGAGTCCACTCTGCCATTTCATCATGGCTGATCCCAGATCCCATTCAGCCCCATACACCTGCTTTCTCGCCATATCCCTTGATGCCCCCCAAACAATCAGGCATCTATCAACTATGTTTAGAGTATACCCATAGACTTGGCCTCCACTGCATTTCATACATTCACCACACTTTGACTAAAGAATCCCTCCTTCCTTCTGTTCTAGAAGGACACCCCTCAATTTTGAGGCTGTGCCCTCTAGTTCTAGACACCCCTCAATTTTGAGGCTGTGCCCTCTAGTTCTAGACACCCCTCAATTTTGAGGCTGTGCCCTCTAGTTCTAGACACCCCTCAATTTTGAGGCTGTGCCCTCTAGTTCTATACACCCCTCAATTTTGAGGCTGTGCCCTCTAGTTCTATACACCCCTCAATTTTGAGGCTGTGCCCTCTAGTTCTGGACACCCCTGCCAGAGGAAACAACTTCTCCACATTCACCTTATCTAATCCTTTCAACATTCGGTAGGTTTCAATGAGATCCCCACTCATTCTTCTAAATTACGGTGAGTACAGGCCCAAAGCTGCTAAACACTCCTCATATGTTAACCACTTCATTCCCGGAATCGTCCTTGTGAAGCTCCTCTAGACTCTCTCCAATGACAATACATCCTTTCTGAGATAAGGGACCCAAAACTGTTGGCAATACTCCAAGTGCAGCCTGACAAGATGACAAATAACTTCAGAACAGTTATTGACAAACAAGTTGACTTTTTAAAAGAAGGAAGAATTCAAAATCCTGAGTGATCTTGTACAATGTAACCTTGAAGATGAATGAGAAAGACAAAATACTAAACACGAGAGGTTCTGGAGATGCTGGAAATCCAGACAGGAGGATTTCAGCAGGTTAGGCAGCGTCTATGGAAAGGAGCCTGTCTCTTAATGTGAACAAAACAAAAGAGATGGTTGTTGACTACAGGAGGGCATGGAGTGACCACTCCCCGCTGAACATCGACAGCTCCTTGGTAGAGATCGTAAAGAGCACCAAATTTCTTGGTGTTCACCT
The DNA here is from genome assembly GCF_048418815.1 of Hemitrygon akajei. NCBI lineage: Eukaryota > Metazoa > Chordata > Chondrichthyes > Myliobatiformes > Dasyatidae > Hemitrygon > Hemitrygon akajei. Next base: position 126,976,421 of record NC_133124.1, read on the forward strand.
GACGGAGAATCTCACCTGGTCCCTCAACACCAGCTCCGTAGCAAAGAAAGCCCAGCAGCATCTCTACTTTTTGTGAAGGCTGAGGAAAGTCCATCTCCCACCCCTCATCCTCATCACATTCCACAGGGGTTGTATTGAGAGCGTCCTGAGCAACTGCATCACTGCCTGGTTCGGAAATTGCACCATCTCGGATCGCAAGACCCTGCAGCGGATAGTGAGGTCAGCTGAGAAGATCATCGGGGTCTCTCTTCCCAGCATCACGGATATTTACACTACACGCTGCATCCGCAAAGGAAACAGCATTATGAAGGACCCCATGCACCCCTCATACAATCTCTTCTCCCTCCTGCCATCTGGGAAAAGGCTTCGAAGCATTCGGGCTCTTATGACCAGACTATATAACAGTTTCTTCCCCCAAGCTATCAGACTCCTCAATACCCGAAGCCTGGACTGACACCTTGCCCTACTGTCCTGTTTATTATTTATTGTAATGCCTGCACTGTTTTGTGCACTTTATGCAGTCCAGTGTAGGTCTGAAGTATAGCTTTCTCTGTTTTTTTTATTATGTAGTTCAGTCTAGTTTTTTGTACTGTGTCATGTAACACCATGGTCCTGAAAAACGTTGTCTCATTTTTACTATGCACTGTACCAGCAGTTATGGTCGAAATGACAATAAAAGTTGACTTGACTTGACTTGAATAAAGAGTCGATATTTTGGGCCGAGACTCTTCATCAACACTGGAAGGGGAAGAAGCCAGAATAAGAAGGTGGAGGAAAGGAAAGCAGTATAATCTGGCGGGTGGCTGGTGGTAGGTGGAAGAGGTAGAGACGAGAAAGGAATGTGATAGGAGAGGAGAGTGGACCATGGAAGAAAGAGCAGGAGGAGGAGCACCAAAGGGAGGTGGTAGGCAGGTGAGGAGAAGAGGACTAAGAACGGAGCCAGAATGGGGAATGGAAAGAGAATGAAAGACAAGAGGGGAAGAAATTTCCAGAAGTTAGAGAAATCAACATTCATGCCAAGAGTTTGGAGACTACCCAGACAGAATATAAGATGTTTCTCTTCTGACGTCATCATGACTATAGAGGTTGGCATGGATTGGCATGTCAGAATGGAACTGAGAAGTTGAATTGAAAAATGTGGCCACCAGAAAATACTGTCTTTTGTGGCAGGCAGAGGAAAGGTAATCGATGAAGCCTTCGCCTAATCTACATCGGTTCTCCCCAACATTCTGGAAACCACACCAGGAACACCAGATACAGTAGATGGCCCTGACAGACTTGCAGGTGAAGGGTTGCATCACCTAGAAGGACAGTTTGGTGCTCTGAATGGTGGTGAGACAGGAGGTGTGGCACTTGTCCTGTTTACAAGGATAAGTGTCAGACGGGATATTGGTGGGGAGGGGCAAGTGGACAAGGGAATCACATAGACAGCGATCCCTGCAGAAAGCAGAGAGTGAGGGGATGGGGAAGAAAAGATATGTCCAGTGATAGGATTCCATTGAGAAAATACTGCTGGACATCTGACACAAGAACAACAAATGCTGGAAACACTAAGCACATTAGGGCACATTGTGAGAGGAAATGGTGTTAACATTTAAAAACAAGGACTTTCTATCACAATTCATGCTGATCCATAAATCTGCAAGTGAAATTGCAGTGATTCGGAAATCCGCCACAAAACTGGTACCTCAAGTTATCCTCCTGGGGAGTGTAGAATTCGGGGTCAAAGATCAGGTGTTGTCTATTTATGGCAAGATGATGAAAAAATATTTTCTTAAAGTAAATCATTTTCAATTCTGATTTTCTGAATGCTGTTGATATTCTATATGTTGAAGCTCAAAGGCTAAATTAATAGATTCAGAATCAGACTCAGGTTTATGATCACTGACATAAGTATGTTGAGAAATTTGTTGTTTTGGAGCAACAGTACAGTGCAATACATAAATGTACTATATGTTACAATAATAAATTAAAATATATATATAGATAGATGTAGAGAAATACACACACACACACACACACACACACACATAGACACATTAATGTAAAAAGAGATTGAAAATAGGGAGGTCTTATTCATCGGCCATTTAGAAATATGTTGGCAGAGGGAAGGGGAAGAAGCTGTTCCAAAAACAGTTGAGTGTGTGTCTTCAGTCTCTTGTACCTCCCCTCCAATGGTAATAATGAGAAGAGGGCATGTTCTAGGTGGTGGAGGTCCTTAATGATGGATGCCCCCTTTTAGAAGCATTGCCTTTTGAAGGTGTCATCAGTAGTGGGGAGACTAGTGCCCTGATGGAACTGGTGGAGTACACAACGCTCTGCAGCTTTCTGAGCACATTGAGAGTGAGCAAGCAAGTGAATTTGGAGGAAACTTAGTGGTGATATTGAATGGCACAGTCAAGAGTCCATGAACCTACCCCTACTTCTAGTTTTGTGCCTGTAAGATTGGTGGGAGTATCATACAATAATACAATTTTTATGTTAAATAGGACTTTTAATCACACCATCTTTATGGACCAATCAAGTATGGAGAACAAATTCTATAAAACCAAACTTTGCTGCTCTGTTGTTGTCCTTTTCCTAAGAAGCCAGAATCTACTGCATTCAGGTTGTAGTTGGTATGGTCCTTGATCCACCATCCAGGCTGAGGAGTTTGTTTTCTTGTGTACTGTTCTATTAGAGGCTTCATCTAGCCTTTGTTTGCTTCAAGCTTCATAACTCCTCAGCCCGCCTCTGATTTCTGGTTCCAAACTCCACTACATTGCTGCAAAGTGGCAATTCCAGAACACACTTGAATCACTGAAGGATGCTCAACACTTGGGTCAGGGCTTGAATGCTACCTCCTACAAAGTGAAACCAAGCAACATAGGTAACAACAAGATTTCACGCGTTTATGTTGCTTTGTCTATAAAAAAACATGGACGCATCTTCACAAACTCCAGCAGTCTCCAATGACAGTCTCTGAGGGTCATGTGAGAGCATCCTTCAGGATAGGGAACCAACGGAAAGCATCCGGCCCAAACAGGGTCCCTGGCCAAGTGCTGTGATCAGAGACCTTTGCTGATCAACTGTGCTGACCAATATCTTTAACCTCTCGCTTTGGCAGTCTGAGGTACCCATCTTCTTTAAGTAGGCCTAAGAAGAGCACGGTAACCTGCCTCAATAACTACCATCCAGTAGCACTTATATCCACGGTGAAGAAGTGCTTTGAAAAGTTGCTGCTGAAACATTTCAACTCCTGCTTGAGAAGCAACTTGGATCTGCTCCAATTTGCCTACCATAACAACAGGTCAACAGCAGATACCATTTCATTGGCTCTTCACTCAATGTTGGAACACATGGACTGAAGATTCATACATGAGGATGCTCTTCAGTTGATTACAGCTTAGTATTCTATACTATTATCCCCTCAAAATTTAGAGAGCTTGGAACTTAGGCCTCAATACCTCCTTGTGCAACTGGCTCCTAGATTTCCTCACTTGCAGACCTCAGTCAGTTTGAATTGGCAGTATCTCCTCCAATCATGATCACCCCAAGGCTGTGTGCCTAACCCCATTCTCTACTCAATTTCTAATAATAACTGTGAGGCTAACACGGCTCTAATGCCATATTTAAATTTGCTGACGACACCACTGTTTTCAGCCAGATCAAAGGTGGTGCATATAGGAGGGAGGTTGAAAATCTGTCTGAGTGGTGCTACAACAACAACCTCTTATTTAATATCAGCAAGACCAAGGAGCTGATTATTGACTTCAGGAGGAGGAAAACGAGGTCCAAGAACCAGTCCTCATCAGGGGATCAGAGGTGGAGAGGTTCCACCGTTCCTCAGTGACATCATTTCAGAAGATGTGTCCTGGATCCAGCACGTAAGTGCCATTATGAAGAAAGCAAGAAAGCACAGAAGTGTTTCAATTTTCTTAGAAGTTTGCAAATATTCGGCATGACATCTAAAACTTTGACAAACTTCTATAGATGCGTGTTGGGAAGTATATGACTGGCTGCATCACGGCCTGGTGTGGAAACAACTATGCCCTTGAATGGAGAAGCCTACACAAAATAGTGAATGCAGCACACTCCATCACAGGTAAAACACTCCCCTCCACGGAGCAGATTTAAATCGAGCACTGTTTCAGGAAAGCAGCGTCCATCATCTAGGACTCCCATCACCCTACCCATACTCTCTTCTCACTGCTGAGGTACAGGAGCCCCAGGAACAACACCACCAGCTTGAGGAATGGTTATTACCCTTCACCCATCAGGCTCTCAAACCAGAGGGAACAACTTCACTACCCCATCACTGAACTGTTCCCACAACCTATGGACTCACTTTCAAGGACTCTTCATGTCATGTACTCAATAAATATTGTGTACTTTATTATTGTTCTTTTTTTTATATTTGCACAGTTAGTTGTCTTTTGCACATTGTTGTTTGTCTGCCCTGTTGGCTGTGGTCTTTCATTGATGCTATTGTGTTTCTTGTATTTACAATGAATGCCCACAAGAAAATGAGTCTCAGAGTTGTATATGGTGACATAATTGGACTCTGATAATAAATTACTTTGAACTTTGAATTGTGCAATCTGATGTTTTCTCCTGGTGCTTCCCTGCCTCACAATCACCTTGTCTTTGTACTGTTACTCAGTCTGCATTCCACAGGCTTTGGGAAGTGGTAGGGGTTGAAGTGGGGAGAAAAGTATCTGTTCCCACAGGCCAGCATTTTCAGTAACAACCATTTGTACTTTTAGTCTCTTCTAATCTGGGGTTGTGTAAATAGTCGCTGCTGTCTGCCTTCACTCCTCTAGAACTCCTGATTTACATAGAACGTACAACGTTACAGACCCTTTGATCCACAACACTGTGCCAAACTCTTAACCTACTCTAAAACCAATCTTACTTATCAGGGCCAAGAGTAAAGACTGGAGATGGGATTAATGGGATTACTCTGCAAGGAGCTGGCACTGATTGATTGATTTATTTAAAGTTGCAGCTCGTAATAGTGCCATGCTAACTGCTACGCTACTGTTGATGACCTGATGGACCTTCTTCTGTGCTCGAATGACTCTACGAGGAGCTCAATGTCCATTTTACATTTCCTGACATCCTGTCTCCTTACTTACAGAACGCTCTGAAACATGTTGCTTCCTGACTCAGATTCCTCAATCACACCATGCACAACACTGGGCGGTCTAGCTCACAGACTGTAGACACACCAACCCTTGATTCATTTCAGTTCATATGGATATCAGGAATGGTGCAGTGGTCTGAATGATGTACTGTTGGTTCAAGTCCCAGTATAGAAATCTTGAAAGTAGAAAATTAGAGTATGTTTCAGGCCCTTGACCCACAATGTTGTGCTAATCCATTAACATACTCTAAGATTAATCCAACCTTTCCCTCCTTGGTAGCCCTCCGTTTTTTGATCATCCATGTGCCAATCTAAGAGTCTCTTAAATGTCCCTAATATAGCTGCCCCTACCACCATTCCTGGTAGGGATTCCACACACCCATTATTTTCTGTATAAAAAAACTTACCTCTGTAATTCCCCCCCCCCCCAATACTTTCCTCGAATCAACTTAAAATTATGTCTCCTCATATTAGCCATTTCCACCCTGGGGAAAAGCCTCTGGCTGTCCACTTAATCTATGTCTCTTATCATCTTGTACACCTCTATCAAATCCCCTGTTATCCTCCTAAATGGCTACCTTGAGCCATTCACTCAGTTGGTGGCTCCACATTCAACCAGACCTTGCATTGATGGATACTTCCCACTCTCAATGATCCAGCCTGTTTCAACATGCATTGGTGTCTCTAATCTGTTACCATTGCAGAATGTGCTTTCATGCTTTGAGCTGTAAATAAAGTTAAGGTCATTGTCACAGAATATTATGGAGGCTAAGTCATTGGGCATACTTAAAGCAGAGGTTGATAGATTCTTGATTATTAAGGGTGGAATGTCAATGTATCTCAACCCCATTCTTCTGCCTTCTCCCTGTAATCTTTGATGCCCTCTCTGATCAAGAACTTATATTCCTCCACTTTAAATACAAGCAATGACTTGGTCTCTATAGCCAATGAATTCCACTGATTCACCACTCTGGCTAAAGAAATTCCTCCTTAGCTCTGTTCTAAAGGGACATCTCCCTATTTGGAGGCTGCATCCTCTGGTCCTCGATTCCCCACAACAAAAAAAACATCCTCCCCACATCAACTCTATGTAGGCCTTTCAATATTTGATAGGTTTCACTGAGATCTCCCCTCTTTCTTCTAAACTCCAGTGAATACAGGCTAGGGCCATCAAACACTCCTTATATGTTAACACTATCATTCCCAGAATCCTTCTCGTGAACCTCCTCTGCTCCTTCTCCAGTGCCTTATAAAATATCAGTATCACATCCCTGCCTTTGTATTCTTGTCTTGTGGAAATGAATGCTAACAATGCATTTACGTTCCTTATCACAGACTGAACCTGCAAGTTATCCTTTAGGGATCCTTCACAAAGACTCCCAGATCCCTTTGTACCTTTTGATTTCTTAATTTTCTCCCCATTTAGAAAAATAGTCTATCCTTTTATTCCTTCTAGCAAAGAGTATAACCATATACATCCCTACAGTATATTCTATCTGCCACTTCTTTGCCCATTCTCCCAATTTGTCTAAGTCTTTTTGAAGACTCCTTGCTTCTTCAACATTACCAGCCCCTCCACCTGTCTTCACACATCCACAAACCTGGCCACAAAACTATCGATCCTATCATCCAAATCATTGACATATAATGTGCAAAGAAGCAGTCCCAATGCTGACCCTTGGAGATGACCACCAATCAGTGGTAGCCAACCAGAAAAAGCCCCTTTTATTTCCACTCTTTGCCTCCTGCTAGTCAGTTAATATTCTATCCGTGCTTGTACATTTCCTGTAATAATACCATGTGCTCTTATCTTGCTAAGTAGCCTCATGCACAGCACCCTGTCAAAGGCTTTCCAAAAATCCAAGAAAACACAATCCACTCAGTCTCCTTTGTCTATCCTGCCTGTATTTCTTCAAAGAATTCCAGTGGATATGTCAGACAAGATTTCCCCTTCAGGAAACCATGCTTACTTTATCATGTGCTTCCTAGTACCCCAAAACCTTATCTTTACTAATGGACTCCAACATCTTCCCAACCACTAAAGTAAGGCTAACTGGCATATAATTTTGTTTCTTTTGCCCCTCTCCCCCAACTTCTTAAAAAGTGGAGTGATATTTGCAATTTTCCTTTGGAACCATTCCAGAATCTAGTAGTTTTTGAAAGGTCACAGCTAATGCCTCTACAACCTCTTCAGCTACTTCCGGATGGTAGTAATGTGAAGAGAGCATCTCCTGGATCTGGGTCCATGATGATGGATGCTGTTTCCTTGTGGCAGCACTAACAAGCAGTAAATATTGTTAAATGAGGTTATTATTTTATAGCGATTTGGTTATCAAGAAGATCCAGCCAGTGAGTGATCTGGATATGTCCATACGGTTAATAATATTTTAACCCCCAGGCATCACTTTTGCCATTGCATGAAGTTGGAAAAGACTGAATAAGCCTTGAGACAAGCCTGTAATTAGTCCTCTCAACCCCAAATGAAGGTCACTGAAGGCAGCTTCATAGCTCACACTTAAATCTAATGGAAAGCAGACCAGCACAATTATTGACTAACAGGTCTTTAAAATGAATCACAGAATCTGCATAATCCCTCAGGCTCTAGCTCACTGAATTTGTCTGTCATAATCATTAAACATTCCTAATGAAACATCACAATGCCTTGCCTTAAATTTGACTTATAACTGCTGCAGTCCCAATTCACAGACAATGGATGTGACTCTGGAATTGAAAATGGAATTGTGGCTACAGAAGTGATGTAGCCCCACTGAAATTCCTGTTCGTCAAGTGCTTCTTATAGCAGACTTGTTGACTATTAAAACACATTTCTTGTTTGTAATAATTATACTGAGTAAGGGAAGCAGAATTGCATAGGTCTTTATAATATACACTGAGGCCAGTTTTTTAGATATGCCTGTCCACCTGCTTGTTAATGCAAATATCAAACCAGCCAGTCATGTAGCAGCAGCTTAATACATAAAGTATGCAGACATGATCAAGAGGTTCAGTTGTTGTTCAGACCAAACATCAGAATGACTGTGATTGTGGAATGACTATTGGTGCTAGACAGGGTGGTTTGAGTATCTCAGAAACTGCTGATCTCCAGGAATTTTCATGCTCAACAGTCTGTGGAGTTTAATGGCGTGAAAAACAAACAAAAAAAACATCCATTGAGTGGCAGTCCTGTGGGTGAAAACATCTTGTTAATGAGAGAGGTCTAAGGAGAATGGTCAGACTGGTTCAAACTGACAGGAAAGTAATAGTAACACAAATTACCATGCATTAGAACAGGGATGTGCAGACGGGCATCTTTGAATGCACAAAACATCAAACCTTGAAGTGGACAGGCTTCAGCAGCCGAAGACTACGACCATACACACAGTGGCCTCTTGATTAAGTACATGTGGTACCTAATAAAGTGGCCACTGCATGTACAGCTGATAACTGAAAATGATATAGTGTGCATCAGACACAACAGAGTAAAAAGCACTCTAAAGATAAAAGGATCCTGTGCAGAAATGTTGACATAACCACATTAATTTTAAGTTTTCGTTTGAAGATATGCTGCTGCATATTTCATTTGATGCTGGATCTGGTTTATTAATATTTGCATAAACCAGAACACCCCCAAATATTGTCCTTTCAGTTTTCAAAATATATTGTCAATCCTTCAAAAAGCCCACACTTAAATTCCCTGCCCTTTGTAGTGAAATGTAGATATATACAGAAGCAAAATAAATGAGAAACTACAGAAAAATGCCATAGTTAATTCCCCACAGAGTTCTTCTCATAATAGCATGGAGCTGACATGAAGTACTTACAGTAAAATATTACAGTAAATCGATAATAATAATACAAATAACTTTATTTAGAGACAATGTAGTTCAAGGTGTTTTACAATGGGATAAATGTACAAACACAAAAACAAAATATAAAAATAAAAATCAACAGGAAAATAAAAGACAAAAAAAGGTTAGTTAAAAGCAAAGTGAAATAAATAGGTTTTAAGTTGGCGTTTACAAGTGTCAACTTGGTCCGCATCCCTTACAGTTTTAGGTATTCAATTCCAGAGTTGAAGAGTGTAGTTCAAAAAGAGCTCACCTGCCAATTAACTTTTCAGGGAGATTGTTTAAATTTAAGAGACTGATGTGAGATGACCTGAGAGCTCGAGCAGGTTTATAAAACGAAATGATTCTGTAATGTATTCTGGTCCCTGACTACTAAGAGCTTTAAAAACAAGTAAGAGGACTTTAAAATCAATTCTGAAAGACACAGGAAGCCAATGCAGAGTTACAAGTATGGGAGTGATGTATATAAACTGCTGGAGGAACTCAGCATGTCAGACAGCATCTGTGGAAAAGAGTAAACAGTCGACATTTTGGACTGAGACTCTTCATTAGAACTGAAAAGAAAGGGGGAAGAAGTCAGAATAAGGAGGTGAGGGGAGGGGAGGAAGAGGTACAAGGTGACAGGTGTTAGGCGAAACTGGGAGGGGGAGGGAGTAAAGTAAAGAACTGGGAGGTTGATTGGAGGAAGAGATAAGGGCTGGAAAAGTGGAAATCTGATAGGAGAGGACAAAAGACCATGGAAGAAAGGGAAGGAAGAGAAGCGCCAGAGGGAGGTGATGGGAAGGTAAGAAGAGAATATGTAAGAGTGAAACATGAATGGGGAATGGTGAAGGGTAATTACCAGAAGCTTAAAATACCATGGCTATCCCTCGAGGTCGAGGATGATGGGTCTTCGTTCCATTAATCAGAAGTAGCCCACAGAGCGAAGGCACTTGTGTGTGTATTTGTTTAACGTGTAGTTGATGTTGCACTCCAAGAAGCACACGATACTTCACAAATCAACCAACTGATTCCAGTGGCATGGAAACCATGACAATTGGAGCTGATGGACTTGTTGCAGCCTTCATCCACCTTCACAGCCGTTGAAGTCGAAGTAACTTCGTCCGCCTGTTCCACCGTTGAGGTCTTGGTTGGATTGTTCTTTGTCAGGGACCTCACCCTCAACATTACCGCCATGGGTGACCCCACCAGGAGCATAGCTCCAGACGGCATCGCTCTCGGGATCTCAGGACCACACAAGCTTCTCCACCATGACAAGGTGACAATCCATGGAGCAGTTCAAAATATCAGTGTTCATGGCATCAGGTTGGAGGCTACCCAGATGGAATGTAAGATGTTGCTCCTCCAACCTGAGTGTGGCCTTTTGTGGCCGTAGCTGAGGCCATGGACTGACGAGTCAGAATGGAAATGGGAAGTAGAATTGAAATAGGTGGCCACTGGGAAATCCCACTTTTTGAGACAGATGGAGCTGGAAGTGTTGCTTTGGATTTCCAGTATCTGCAGACTTTCTCATGTATGGGAGTGATATGTTCCCTCATCCTGGTTTTTGGTTAAGTGTCTAGCAGCAGTGTTCAAATTTTGTCGAGGCAGTTTCCTACACATCAGATCAACAAAAGGAAAAAAAAATTATATTAATCATCTGTCGTTTATGAACTCAAGGACTCAGCAATACAGCAGCATTGAAAAGTAGTTACTCCGGTAATGTAGGAGATGTAGTGGATAATTTGCTTATGGAAATTTGTCACAAACAGTGGAGCTTATTTTGGAGGAAATATTGGTCAGGACACCAGAGATAATTCTCTGCCGCTTTCAACACAAGATCAAAAATGCTAACATTAGAGGTATTGATTCCATGTCATTGATTATCAGTATTCTCATACAACTGAAACCCTTTGTGTGACAAGCTTAGCTCTCGTTTGATGTTCATCATTAGATTTAATAGGGGGAATCCCCTCAAGGCCTTCTCTGGCACCATAGGCTTGACTGAATTTGTTATGAATCCTCCTTACACAGTAAGCATGAACACTCAGTGGCCACACTATCAGATACCTCCTGTATCTAATAAAGTGACAACTGAGAGAATGTTCATGCTCTTCTGCACATCATTGTTGTAATGTGTAGTCACCTGAGTTACGATTGCCTTTCTGTCAGTTTCAACCACTCTGGCCATCCTCCTCTGACCTCTCATTAACAAGTCATTTTCACCCACAGAAGTGCCACTCACTGGATGCTTTTTGCATCTTGGGCCATTCTCTATAAACTCTAGAGACTGTGCGTGTGAAAATCCCAGGAGGTCAGTAATTTTTGAGGTACTCAAACCATTCCATCTGGCACCAACAATCGTTCCACGGTCAAAGTCACCTAGATCACATTTCTTCCCTGTTCTGATGTTTGGTCTGAACAACAGTTGAACCTCTTGACTATCTTCGTGCTTTTATGCATTGAGTTTTGCTTTGTTTTGTTTTATTGTTGTTGCTGCTGTTTGTGTTGTTCTGCTAAACACTGTGAACATACTCCGTTGGCACAAGAGAGCATTGTTGTCCCAGCACATCCTTAGATTGTCAAATTCAAAGTCACCAAAGAACATATATGTCACTAAGTACTACTTGAGATTCATTTTATTGCAAGTGTTTATAAGAAAATAAAGAAATACAGTGGAATTTATCAAAACTATACATAGACTGACAGACAACCTAAGTTCTAGCATTGTGCTTAAACTTATTTTCTCTGTCAGTCTTGTTACGTTGGCTGTTAATACAAATGATACATTCACTATATGTTCTGATGCACATGTGATAAATAGCTCTGGATCTAAATCTCAATCTGATATCAATGAGTGAAAAGGCTATTTTAGATTGAGGTTTTTTAAGGAGAAAGTATTAATTGGTAATCTTGTTCTAAAAGGGCACTGGGGAAAAATACCGATTATAATGTTGAATTTTAGAAGGTGTTTGAGAGTACTCCAGTTCACTGTGAAACTGGGATCTAAAGATAGGTGAGGAGAGTTGGTTGTGTTTGATTGAGGAAAGCTGCAAGCCTAAGCCCGAGTCTGCTGGAGGCTGGAGACTCGGGGGGGTTTAAAGTAATTTGGCAGGGGGATGGGAACCGGAGTGATAGGGCTGAGGGTGGGGCAGTTGGTATACAGGGTGATATAGTATGTAGTGAGACTGTGAGGAAAGACAGGCAGATGATAGGGCAAAATTACAGTCAATGGGATGAAATGAAGCATAACATGAGGGCAAAATCAAAAAAGGTGATAAATATAGGACTGGAGGTGTTACATTTGAATGCACACAGTATATGAAATAAGGTAGGTAATCTTATAGCATAGTTAGAGATTGGCAGGTATGATGTGGGCAACACTGAGTCATGGGTGAAAGAAGGTCGTGGTAGGGAGCTCAACATCTAAGGATACACATTGAATCAAAAGGACAGACAGGTAGGCAGAGGGGGTGGGTTTCATCTGTTGGTATAAAATGAAATCAAATCCTTAGAAAGAAGTGACATAGGATTGGAAGGTATTGAAACTTCGTGGGTAGAGTTAAGAAAATGCAAGGGTAAAAAGATCCAGATGGGAGTTATGTACAGGCTCCCGAACAGCAGCCAGAATGTGGGGTATAACTTTCAATGAGAAATAGAAAAGGCGTGTAATTAGCGCAATGTTACAATAGTCAAGGGGAATTTCAATATGCAGGTAGATTGTGAAAATTAGGTTGGTGCTGGATCCCAAGAGAGGGAATTTGTAGAATGCCTACAGGATGGCTTTTTAGAGCAGCTCATAGTTAAACCCACTAGGAGAAACACAGTTCTGGATTGGGTGTTGTATAATGACCCAAATTTGATTGGGTTCTGAAGGTAAAGGAACTCAAAGGAAACCGTGATCATAATATGATGGAACTCAGCCTGCAGATTGAGAAGGAGAAGTTAAAGTCAGATGTATTAGTATTACAGTGGAGTAAAGGGAACTAAAGAGGCATGTCAACAAATTTCATGACACATGCTGGTGATAATAACCCTGATTCTGATGAGAGATGAGTTGGCCAAAATTGATTGGAAAGGGACACTGGCAATAGAACAACAATGGCTGAAGTTTCTAGGGGCAATTTGGAAGGCACAGGAAAGATACATTCCAATGTAGAACAACTATTCTAAAGGGAGGATGAGGTAACCATGGCTGAGAAGGTAAGTCAAAGACAGAATATAATAAATTCTTGGGAAGCGGAATAAAATAGCAGAATGTTCTGAAAAGAATGATAGAATCATGCTCAACTAGTTTGCTTCCACTTTTTGAGGTTATATCTAGGAAAATAGAACCAGGGGATGTGATGTAATTGGTTTTTGGTAAGGCTTTTCAATAAAGCTTTAGACAAGAGCTTAGTCAACAAAGTTAGTGCATCTGTATTTGGGAGTAATATAGAAACATGGACAAACAATGGGAATATACCATTCACAGAATGTGACTTTGAGGTGCTTGGGGAATCTATGCTTGGGGCCCTGCTATTCTCAACCTATATTCATGTATTAGTTAAAATAACTAAATGCCATATTTCCAAGTATGCTTATGATACTGAACAAGCAGAGCTTCTGAATACAGAAGAGGATGTAAAATAGCTTCAAGTGTATGTGGATACAAGCAAAACAACTGGACAAAAGAAGGGCAGGTAGAATATATTATAAAACTATATAAATACTTGTGTGAACTTTAAACTGATAAGCTCATCTGGTGAGTGCCTTTTGTGGAAGGGAGTTGCACAGTGTCCTTCTCGTAGGTGAAAATGGAAAGAATGCATTTCAGACTGAAAACTATCGACTTTTGCTAAAGAAGGGTCTCACTGACATTGGAGGCAATCCACAAAAGGCTTACTAAGCTAATTCCTGCCATAAGAGGATTGTGTATCATGGATGATTAAAGAATTTAGATCAATATTCTTTGGATTTAGAAGAATAAAGGAGTGAGCTTATCGAGCCCTGCCCTAAAGGGGGTATGGTAGGGTAGATGTCAAGATGTTTCTACTGTGTGAGAATCTCGAATGAGGGAACACAGTTACATGATTAGAGGGAGGTCATTTAACACTGAAGTGGATAGGAACTTTTCCTGACAGAGGAAGGTGACTCCCTTGAATTGGATTGTGGAGACTAGATCTCTGGAGTTATTTAGAGAGGAAGTAGATAAAACTTTTGAAAGATAAAGGAATTGAGGCTAATGGGCAACTAGTACTGATTAGTGGAGATGAAGCCTGTGGTAGATCAGCCATGGACACATTGATTGATTGGGCAGGCTTAAGAGGTTTAGTAACCTATTTTCTTATATTAGTTAGGCATGAAGATTTGATTGTTTAGTTATTGTAGTAACAGAAAATTAACAGAAGGGATTGAATGTGGAGAATATATTTACTCAGTAATGTAATATTTTAATCGAGTGAAAAGAAAATTCAATGATTCATATATGAAAGAAAGTTCGCTTGTGCTGCTCCAAGGGTTTAAAATTGAGTTACAGGGGGATGAGAACAGAGTGCCAGATCAGATAGTGGTGTGGTTGTGAGGAAACTAGATGTTAAACCTACATACAAAGACAGGAACTGAAAGGTCTGTCATGGTGGGAATACTGTTCTGAGTTATGTCTATTTTATACAGGAGTATTGTAGGTAAGGCAGATGATCCTAGTGCATGGAACAGCACTTGGGATTATGATATTGTAGCCATCAGTGGGGCTTGGTTGCCAGAGGGGCCGAACTGGCAGCTGAGTGTTCTGGGTTCCGCTGCTTTAGGCATGATAGAGCAGGAGGGATTAAAGAGGAAAGGGTGGCATTACTCATCAAGGAAAATGTCACAGCAGTGCTCAGACAGGACAGACTGAAGGGGTCATCTACCGAGAAAGGGATAGCCACATCAATGGGATTGTATTATAAATCTCCCAATAGTCAGCGGGATTTAGAGAAACAAATTTGCAGAGAGGTAGCAGACAAATGCAAGAAAAACAAGCTTGTGATAATATGTGATTTTAACTTTCCTCATATTGACTGGGACTCCCATACTGACTGGGACTTTGTCAAGATTGTTTCCTTAATATATACAGATCCCAAATGGAGAGAGTGTGATACTAAATCTCCTATTAGGGAATGAAATAATCAGGTAGGAGTGTGTAAGGAAAGACATTGGATCTAGTGATCATAATTCCATTAGCTTCAAAATAACTTTAAGAAGGACAAGAAAGGTCCTAGGGTTGTGATCCTAAATTGGAGAAAGGCCAATTTTAATGGCATCAGAAAGGATCTGGCAGATGTGGATTGGGATAGATCGTTTTCTGGCAAAGGGATGCTTGGTAAGTGGGAGGCCCTCAAAGGTGGAACATTGGAAGTACAGAGTTTGTATATTCATTATAAAGTAAAAGAAAAAGGTTAATGAGTTTATGGAACCCTGTTTTTCCAAAGGATATTGAGGCACTGTTAAAGAAAAAGGAGGTGCATAACAAGTATAGGCAACAAAGAACAAATGAGGTGCTTGAGGAGTACAAGAATTGTAAGAGAACTTTTAAGAGGGAAATCAACAGAGCTATGAGAAGGCATGAGGTTGCTCTTGCAGACAAGGTGAAGGCGAATCCCAAGGGCCTCTACAGATATGTTAAGTGCAAAAGGATAGCAAGGCACATACTCAGTCCACTTGAAGATCAGCCTGGTCATCAATGCATGGAGCCAAAAGATGTGGGAAAGGTTCTAAAGTGAATTTTTTGCATTTGTATTTACTTGGGAGACCAACATGAAGTCTATAGAATCAAGACAAACAGTAGTGAAACCACAGGCTGTATCAATATTGCAGAAAAGGAGGTGGTTGCCGTCTTGAGACAAACTGCAGTGGATAAGTCCCCAGTGCCTAATAAAGTGTCCCCTTGGACCTTATGGGAGGCTAGTACAGAAACTGCGTGGGCCATGAGTGAGGTGCCAGAGGACTGGAGGACAGCTATGTTGTGCTGTTGTTCAAGAAAGGCTCTAAGAACAAGTCAGTTAATTATAGGTTGGTAAGCCTGATATCAGTAGTGGGTAAGTTACTGGAAGACAGTCTGAGGAACAGGATATATAAGAATCTGGATATTCAGTGCCTGACTGCGCGTAGTCAACATGGTTTTGTGCGTGGTAGGGTGTACCTAACTAAACTTACAGTATTTTTCAAGGAGGTTCCAAGGAAGTTAATGAAGGAAAGACAGTGAATGTTGTCTACATGGACTTTAACAAGGCCTTTGACAATGTCCCACATGGGCGGTTGATCAAGAAGGTTCAATTGCTTGGCTTTCAAGATGAAGTAGTAAATTGGATTCAATATTGTTTTCATGGGAGAAGCCAGAGAGCGGTAGTAGATGGTTGCCTCTCTGACTGGAGGCCTATGACTAGTGGTGTCCCACAGGATTGGTGCTGTGTCAGTTGTTGTTTGCCATCTATATCAGTGATCTGGATGTTAATGCGGTAAACTGGATCAGAAAATTTGCAGATGACACGAAGATTAGGGGTCATAGTTTAAGTGGAAATAATCAAGAGAAATTAAAGAGCAAATTTTTTGCCCATAGGGTGGTGTGAAAGTGGAACAAGCTGCCAGTGGAAGTGGTGGAAGTTGGTTTGATTTTAACATTTAAGAGAAATTTGGATAATTGCATGGATGGGAAGGATGAGGCCTAAGTGGGGGTTGATACGAACAGGCAGAATAACAGGTTGTCACAGACTAGATGGGCTGAGGGGCCTGTTTCTGTGTTGTGTTGTGTTGCACTATAACTCGGTGACTCTTATCAAATTCACCTGAAAGAATAAAAAACCGATCCATTCTTGGACTGCCACCTACGCTCTGACATTCGTGCTGGATTTTTGTTTATCTTCCACTAGCTATTATTTTCATTAATATGAGACAAATGATTAAACATAGCTGAAAATGCATTAGGCAGAAGAGTAAACAAAAACTCATTGTACTCAGAAGTAATTACTGCTTTTCCAACCATTGTGGACAGAACTGTAAGTAAACTGCCAGTTCTGTTTACCTTGTTTCTATTCAATCTCTTATGAATGTAAGCACAGTGGAGTGAATGTAAAACTTAGCTGCTTGTCCAAAATGTGGTGACTTAACCCCCACCCCACATCAGTGTCGATTGGATGGAACATGGGTGGTCTATTGACCTCTAGTAATAGTCTTTTAGTCCTTTCGGTGTTACATGATTTTTTTAAATTCAGAAATGGGTCTCTTGTTAGATTCATCCCAGCTTGGACAGCCTTGTAAAGAATCCCAAGATTTCACTGAAGGAGTGAATGTGGCGAGAACGTTTCCCATAGTGAAGTAGTTTAAGTCTGGAGGGCACAGCCTCAGAATACAAGGGTGTCCCTTTAGTACAGAGATGAGGAGGGATTTCTTTAGCCAGAGGGTGGTGAATTCATTGCTACAGACAGCTGTGCAGGCCAAGTCACTGGTTATATTTAAAACACAGGTTGATAAGTTCTTGATTAGTAAGGGTGCCAAAGGTTACGGGGAGAAAGCAGGAATAAGGGGTTGAGAAGGATAATAAATCAGCCATGATGGAGTAGCAGAGCAGACTCAATGAGCTGAATTGCCTAATTCTGCTCCTATTTTACTTAAGGTCTTAACGGTCAACAAAAATGATGGCAGTTGGACTCTGTACAGGGTTGTAGATAGCAATGCTATTTTAAGGTATCTATTGCCTTTACAAGATCAGACCTGACATATTCATTCCACTTTGCTCCAAGTTGATAAATCCACTGTCCCACATGACGAGGAGAAGTTATTTCTAATATAATCAGTAAAGTTCCTTTCTTTATTATAATTTAGTCTGTGCCAAACTGCACGGAAGAATTACTAAAATATGAATCTGAGTGAAAAATTAGCTCAATAGAGATCAGCTTGTAGATCTGAAATATAATAGGAAAGCAACAAAAGATATTTTCCGTTTTTGTTGGACATTTAAAGATTAGAGGTTTCAAAGAGATAAGTTACATGTCAGAAAATGTTCGTCTGGCCAACTCACTGTTTCTTATGGGGTATCTCATGGATATACTGACATTGGAGAGGGTTCAGAGAGGATTCATAAAAATAATTCCAGGAATGAAAGGGTTACCATATGAGGAACGTCTGGCAGCTCTTGGGCTGTATTCCCTGGAGTTCAGGAGAATAAGGGGAGCTCTCACAGAAATACTCTGAATGTTAAAAGGCCTGAACAGATTAGATATGGCAAAGTTATTTCCTGTGGTAGCAGAGTCTAGGACAAGAGGGCATGACTTCAG
Source organism: Hemitrygon akajei (assembly GCF_048418815.1). Classification (NCBI taxonomy): domain Eukaryota; kingdom Metazoa; phylum Chordata; class Chondrichthyes; order Myliobatiformes; family Dasyatidae; genus Hemitrygon; species Hemitrygon akajei. The sequence goes on from NC_133124.1 coordinate 126,994,666, forward strand.
GATTGAAGGACGTCCATTTAGAACAGAGATGTGGGGAAATTATTTTAGTCAGAGGGTGGTAAATCTGTGGAACTTGTTGCCACAAGTGGCTGTGGATCCAAGTCATTGGGTGTACTTAAGGCAGAGATAGATAGGTTCTTGATTAGCTAGGGCATAACAGGGTATGGGGAGAAGGCAAGGAGGTGGGGATGACTGGCAGAATTGGCTCAGCCCATGATTGAATGGTGAAGCAGACTCGTTGGGCTGAATGGCCTACTTCTGCTCCTATATCTTATGGTCTTCTGGGTCATACAACACAAACAATTCCACAAGTCTACCATGTCAGCACAGATCATCAAGTACCTGCCTATCTGTACTAATCCTATTTGCCAGCATTTGGTCCATATCCTATGAGTTGGCAGTTCAGCTGCTCATCTCCAAGTTCAAAGTTCAAAGTAAATTTTATTATCAGAGTACAAATATGTCACCATATACAGCCTTGAGATTCCTTTTCTTATGGGCATATTCAACAAATCTATAAAATAGTAACTATAACAGAATCAATGATACATCACCCAACTAGGGCATTCAATCAGAGTGCAGAAGACAACAAACTGTTTTAAGTGTTTAAAAGATACCTAAGCACTTTTTAAATGCTGTAATAGTATTTGCCTTCATTGCCCAATGTGTTTCGAGTTCCAACTAACACTGAGGTGAAATAGTTTTTCCTTTGATCTCTACTAAACCTTTACCCCTTACCTTAAGCCTATATCTTCTAGTTTTAACATGAACATGGAAGATAGAACTTGTATCATAGTACAGCCTAATCCTTTGGCCCATGATATTGTGCCAACCTTTTAACCTACTCTAAGATCAATCCAACCCCTCCCTCCACTTTTCCGTCATTCATGTGCCTATTTCTAAATTGTCCCTAATATATCAACCTCTACCACCACCCCTGGCAGGGCATTCCACACACCCATTTATCGTTCCTCCATTACACATCTTTGCTAAGGGGAAAAAATCTTACCATTGATTCTACCTATGCCTCTTCTAATTTTATGTACCTTTATCAAGCACATGAAATGTCTCTAGGCCTCCCCACTTCACTGAAAACAGACCCAACCTATCTAATCTTTTCTCATGACAGAAAGGCTCCATCCAGGACAATGTTCCAGTCATTCTACTCTGCATGCACCCTCTCTAGTTCTATCATGTACTTCCTATTGTGTGTCAACCAGAATTGTACACAGTGTTCCAGTTGCAGATGATTTACAAGATGAACCATAAAGTCTATGCTCTTACTATTCTTGGCCTTGGCTAATTAGATGAATAATTCTGTTTGTCATCTTCACCATCTCTGCTGCCAGTTTCAAGTCTAGGACTGTCTGGACATGCACAAAGAATGCATTATGATATCAGAGGATCTGTCCTCGGACCAACACATAAGTATCATCACAAAGTGGGCGCAGCAGTACCCCTACTTTTTTAAGAAGTTTACGTAGATTCTGCATTTCATCTGAAACGTCTTTAGATGCACAGCAAAGAGTATCCTAACCATTTGCATCATGGCCTGGTATGGAAACACCAATTGCAATGACAGGAAAGTCTACAGAAAGTGATGGACACAGCCCAGTCCATCAGAGGAAAAGCCCTCCCCACCATTGAGCACATCTACAAGGAGCGCTGCCCAAAGAAAGCAACGTCCACCTTCGGAGAGCCTCGCTATCCAGGCCATGCTTTTTTCTCACTACTACCCTTTGATAGGAGGTACAGGAGTCTGGTGGGACCAGTTGGGACCTGGTTCAGGAACAGTTATTACCCCACACCTGTCAGGCTCGTGGATAAGTTCACTCACCTTAATGCTGAATTTTCTATACAACCTATGGGCTCACTTTCAAAGACTCTACAACTCATGTCCTCGGTATTATTTGTTTAATTACTTTTATTATTTACATGATTTTTCTTCTTTTGCACATTGGGTGTTTTTCAGTCTATAGGTAGTTTTCAGTTTATATGTAGTTTTTCATAAATCCTATTTTTTTTCATTTTCTTGTGAATGCGTGCAAGAAAATGAATCTCAGGATAGCATATGGTGACATACAGTACTTTGATAATAAATTTACTTTTGAAACATTGAGTCCCCTCTCTCTCTTTCTTCATCAATACTCTGTAGGCAGTACCATTCATTGTGTAATTTCTACTGTTATTGGTCCCTTCAAAGTGCATTGCTTTACACTTACCAAGATCAAATTCCATCTGGCATTCTCTGCCCATGTTATAAAGTGATCAGTATCTTCTTTCTCTTGGAAAATGAAGTGCCAGGTAAATAAATAATTCAGAAAAAAAGGGTCTGCCCTTAAAAGTCACCCAAGATCCAGATGAGCTCATTACAAACAGGTTGCAGAATGCAGCTTCCTGATGAAGGGTCTTAGCCCATAATGCCGACTGGCTATTCCCCTCCGTAGATGATGCCTGACCTCTAGCAAATCTGTGTGTTGCTCTGGATCTCCAGCGTCTGCAGGGCCTCTAGTGTATACAAAATGCAGATGGTGCTCCCCACTGGTTTTAGGCTGAAGCCTTCTCCATGTACTTTAATCAAAGTTCTAAGAGGCTTTAGTGCATTTAGCACACATTCTGGTCCTGACATGAAATGTCTGAGCCAGCAATCTTTAAAGAGCCATTAATAAGCTCAATATAAAACTACCTTTTTGTAATGGTTTCAGCTTTGTGAGGCTGAGAAGACCACTTCATTTCCTGACCCTACGAATATAATCCACTGGTGGATATAATTGACTGGTGGTGCCATCATCACCTCTCAATCATGTGGTGCCACTGTTCAGCTGTGAACCCAAACAACCTTTGGAACAATACCACAGCAATGGTCTCAGCAGATCTTGTAGTGCATCATTACATATTGAGCTCACTTATTGTTGGCATCAGAAAAAGATATTTCCTATTGTGTGCTCATATTGCCAGTGAAACGTTTCCTTATTTAACCAAGACTAATTTGAATAACTATATCTGTTGCTAACTGAAGAATATTTCCATTTAGAAAGATGAGCTTTGTTTGCCACATACACATCAAAATATCAAAACATACAGTGAGATTCTTTGTTTTGCACCAACCACCAACATAGTCCATCTGAGTACTAGAAGCAGCCTGCAAGTGTTCACGCACTTTCAGCACCAACATAGCATGCCCACTACTCTTTAATCTTAACCTAAAAAGTGATTGCACTTACTGCTATGTTACAGTGCTATCTGTTCCCCTTTTAGTTCCCTTCCCCTGCTTTGTTCCCAGCCATCAGTAATCCGGTTAATTATATGTTAATCAATTTCTTTCACGTTCTTCCATCGTTCTTCAAAGCCATCCTTCTCAGATGATAACTCACTGATACATGTTGACATATCAGCTGTTACCTAGGTCATATTTTCCCTCAGCACCCCACTAGAGTTTAGAGCATGCAAATCTCAGCTTATGCTCTAGCTAAGTTGAGAGAAAATCCAAGTACACAACATCCATCGATTCTCCTTTGTCTATCTTGCTTGCTATTTCTTCAAAGAATTCCAACAGATTTGACAGGAAAGATTTTCCCTTAAGGAAACCATGCTGACTTCAGCCTTTTTTATCATGTGCCTCCAAGTACCCTGAAACCCCATTCTTAACTATCAACTCCAACATTTCCCCAGCTACTGATGTCAGACTAACTGGCCTATAATTTTCTTTCTTATGCCTCTCTCCTTTCTTGAAGAGTAGAGTGCCATTTGCAATTTTCCACACCTCCAGAACCATGCCAGAATTGATTGATTCTTGAAAAATTATTACTAATAGATTTGATCCTGTGGTGTTCGCCGAGCTTGGCAATTAGCTTGCAGATGTTTCTTCACCAGTCATGGTGACATCCTCAGAGTACAGTTATTGATGTTTCTCTCTGGAAGTGCTTGCATTTATATAGGCCCTCATTTGCTTGCCCCTGTCCTGATTGGCTATCCCTTCAGTTGACCTTTGAACTCAAATGGCTTGCTTTTCTCTGGCTCTTGGGGTTCGTAGATGGCACCTATTTCGATATGTTTGTTTACAGAATTATCAGAAGAAAACCGTGCTTTTAAAAATTCTTGTGCCTGCTTCACGTTTGCCAACAAAAGCAACGCAGTGCACAGGATCACCTGTGGAGACTGCAACAAGAACTATGTTCGCAAGACTTGTCGTAAACTCCCAACTCATTTATGGGAACGTGATCTGGCGATACGGAGACAAGATCCACTGTTGCTGATCTTGGTACATGAAGACCAGGAGGGACACCACTTTAACTGGGATCTGTGGAGTTTCTGACACAGGCAAATTCAAAGTAGGCATGAGAATTTTTAGTAGTGTAGTTCTCTTCTGATAACTCTGGAAACAAATATATCAAAATGGACGCCATCTACGAACCTCTAAGAGCCAAAGAAACATGAGCCAATAGAATTCGATGGTCAACTGAAAGGGTAGCCAATCAGGACTGAGGCAAGCAAATTGGGGTCTATATGAACACAAGAACACCCAGAGAGAGACACCAACAACTGCATACTGAGGATGTCACCTCGATAGTGATGAAATGTCTGCAAGCTAATCGCCAAGCTCAGAAAACACTGCAACATCAAACACTTCAACACAAGCTACCAGTATTCACCACCATTACTAATGCCTCCACAATCTCTTCATCCACCTCTATTTGAAGCCTGGGGTGTACACCATCCGGTCCAAGTGATTTATCTAACTTCTAATTTTAGTGATTTATCTTTCAGTTTCCCAAGCACCTTCTACCTAGTAATGGCTAATTCATTCACTTCTGCCCCCTGACACTCTTGAACTTTGGACATACTGCTAGTGTCTTCCACAGTGATAACTGATGCAAAATACTTATTCAGTTCATCTACCATTTCCTTGTCCCCCATTACTATCTGTCCAGCTTCATTTTCCAGCGGGCCGATATCTACTCTTCACCTCTCTTTTACACTGAAGAATATTTTGGAATCCCCATTCATATTACTGGCTAGCTTATCTATGTATTCCATCTTTTCCTTCTTTTGACTTTTTTAGTTGTCCTCTGTTGGTTTTGAAAAGTAATCTAATTTCCCACTACCGTAGATTCCGGATTTTAAGCCGCTACTTTTTTCCCACATTTTGAACAGCTTTGAACTTTGCGGCCAATAATCCGGAGCGGCTAATGCATTTTTTTTTCATGCCGCCTCGTAAACATTTTGCCTCGTAACAGTAGACCAATAAAATTGATGAGTAGTTCACAGAGGTCCAATGAAATTGTACGATAAATCAAGCGCACTTTCACAATTAAATTATTGTAAATCAGTCATTTGTACTCACCCTCATCAACATGGAAAACACTCGAAGCATTGTGCTACCTACCCTCTTAGTTTAAACTATATTTGTTTTCTGTACTACATCGCGGGATGCTATGACGACACACCCGGTTTCGCGGCGTCTTGTGGGAAAATGCCGTTTGCGATGAAACGGAAAGGAGGGGGTCGAGCGGCGGAGCGGCTTTGGATCTGAGCGAAATCTGCTTTTAAATGCCGTTTGCGATGAAACGGAAAGGAGGGGGGGGGGGGAGCGGATTCCGCGAGCGGCTTTGGATCCGAGCGAACTCTGCTTTTAAGTTAAAGGTATCAATAACTTTTCCTGGTAGGCTGCAGTATATATATTTTTTACCAGTCGTTAGGAGATATTGGAATGTTGTTCAGTAAAGAAGTATACGCAACGTATATTTAAAAGTAGCCGCGTACGGGCACGGTTCGAAAAAAAGCATTTGCAATATGTATTTGTTTTTGTTACCATATGGATTTAATTAAAAGTTAAAAAAATCCTCACGTGTAATATCTTTCTGTGTAAATATCTCATATTACAACGTGGGACACCTGCGGCCGAAAATCCGGTGCGGCCTAAAATCCGGTGCGGCCTTTACATTTAAAAAAATGATTTTATTTCTAAAATTAGTGCCAGCGGCTAAAAATCAGGTGCGCTCTGTAGTCCGGAATCTACGGTAATTCTTGCTCTATTTTATGCCCTCTCCTTGGCTTTTATGTTGGCTTTGACTTCTCTTGTCAGCCACACTTGTGCCAATCTTCCTTTACAATACTTCTTTTTTAATGTGATGTATCTATCCTATTCCTTCAAAATTGCTCCCAGAAACTTCAACCAATGCTGCTCTGCCATCATCCCTGCTAGTGTTCCCTTCCAATCAATTTGGGCTTCTGATTAATTTTTGTTTGGTGTCTGAGCCCATTTTGTAATCATATTTAAACTGTCTCTTTACCTGGCTTATTCAAGACAAGGCCCAAGGCCCTATATGCCTTGGCAAAGATATTCAGGATACGTTGGCGGTCCTCTTAAGAGTACTGTGATGGTGTTGTCACCTGCATATTGAAGCTCCATCATAAAAGTGGCACTGACGTTGTTCTTGGCTGTGAACTGGTTAGAGGTTGAAAAGCCTGCTGTCTATTCTATACACAACTGGGATTCCCTATGGCAGGTCTTGACCACACTAAGTTAGAATATGTGGATCCTCGATTGGCCTCTAAAGCCAACTGAGGACTCACCAATAGGCAGCCCTTAGGAGGGCAGCATACTCGTGTGATCACACTACTCACTCTACCCAGCCTATTAGTATCATGTTATTTTTTGTAAGCTCCAAGGGCTTTGCTCAAAAAGTAATGATGCTCCTTAAAATAAATATTGGGAAAACTCTCTATATATTAATTATGCTTTGTTAATTATGTCCAAGGTCTCCTTCTATAAGGTACCTCTCCATGAGGTATCACATGCACATGCTCCTTGCAGCTATAAGCCTGGCCTATTTTTTGCTGTATGGATGAAAGTCACCTTAGGTTGTATTAGCTGAGTAATTTTCTTATAATGGTCAAATCTATAACAATTGGCTGAGACTAGAGGTGTCAATCATTTTAATGAGTATTTTTAAGAGGCGCCCTGAGCGTGTTAAACTACACATCTATGTTGAATTATATGTATAGACATTATCTCATGCAGCTATAATTTATATTTAATAAACAAGCATACTGTAGTTACTATCCTATATTAAACTATCTTTTTACACTAAAAATTTCAAAGTAGTTATGGTGATAATAGCATAGTGTTACGTTTTGTATCTCCAAAACATAAAACTAATTGAACGAAAAACATAGTGCTGGGGATAACATGTCTATTCTTAGTTTTTATTTCGGTGAAGCATGCACTTACGATGTGATGGTGTAATGACATATGCCATTCACATACTTTTACAAATAACCCATATTGAATTATGTAAAGAACAAAGAATGCTTAATTAAGCAATATATTCACAATATTACTCAAATATTACTGAAATATTAAATACATTGATAGGCAGATGAGACTTAGCAGGCTGTGAAACAAACTTGGGTTCTAGGGCGTCCTCCAATGTGGCTATAGGAGTTGATTCTGGGACTGCAAGAAGTGGTTCTGACCACTTTGGACACCTTTCTTCACTAACAATTGACTCTGTTCTCCTCAAACTGATCAATGTGGCATCTTCAGATGCTATCTCCACTGCGCAGAAAAGTGGTCCAGTTCTGTCCTTAATCTTTCCAAGTGCCCACTTTTGATCACCTCTAGTCCTTCCCCAGGAATGAAGCATCAAACCTCCTTGTTCAAGGAGTCCTCAATTTGTCTCAGATGTTTGCCCTGCATACTCCTTCTGAGATTGGGTTTGAGCAGATCCAAGCTTGAGTGCAAGGGACAACCTAAGAACAGTGTAGCTGATGAGTCATTGGTTGTTGGCTTTTTGTGATATGCAAGAAAAGTAGCAATCTTCTGGTTCAGGGTTAGTTTAGTGTGTTCTGCTGATATTGCTCGTAGTGTGTTGTTTCAGTGCTGGATTGATGCTGACCTTAAAATCACCAGAGATCCTGACAGACCCTATCTTCTAGGCTACTGGAAGCACTGATATTACCATGGCTCCACTCAACCTTGGAAAGAATTCCTTCAGCCTCCACTCAGGCTACTTTATCAAAGATACTACAAGGAACCAGATGGGTTTTGCAAAACTTGGATGTGGCATTTTCATTCATCACTATTTCACCCTTGATATGCTTTTGAAACTGTAACTTGACGTTTTATCTTTTTCCTTTCTCTGTGCAGTCCATTTATTTTTACAGTTTGTATGTGTCCTACTTTGTTGCATTTTTTTGCAAGTTTTGCCTTTAAATCGGTATTAGTCTGGTGTATGTAAGCCCCTGCCATTATGGTAACACAATTTGTTTGGCCAGGCAGGTTTTTATTTAATATTGTCAGTTTGTTCGTGCTCATTTTAATTCTTGACTGCAACTCCATTGTGTCTCTGGCTGCTGTTTCCTTTGATACAGTGATTTCAACTGCTCTTATAAATGTAAGATGTTCTCCAGCTGTTGTTGAATTTTTTTCTTGTATTCCATGAACTAAACAATCTCTCTGCATCACTAAGCTGACATAGCTCAGACAATGTCTACAATTCAGCCATGTACACTAAAATGGACTCCCCTTACTTTTGATGCCACTTATGAAACCTGAAGCATTCTGCAATCAACAATGGTTTTCATTCAGAGTGTTCCTGCATTGCTTTCATGATATCAACAAAGCACTGGTTGGGTTGGGACAGTCAAATTTCCAAGCAAATTGTATGCTTTTCCAGCTATAACCCTCAGAAAAACCAGCGCTCGTTTTGCACTGGCCATCTCACTTTTTCAAAATATTGCTTAATCTGCTCAATTATGTGTTGTGCAATAGAATGTCTTTATATTTCCAATGTAGCCACACATTTCTGCTTTTTTTTTAAACATTATCATCCAGTGCTCACTCTTTATGAACCCGTGAATTTCATGCTTTTTCTGTCTTTTGTTTAAACTTGACCATCTTTATCCTCCTTCCAAAATAAAAAATACACTACACTTTTTTTAAAAAACTTAAACACCTCCCTCTCTCCCTTTTGATGAAATAAATGTGCTGCACTAAAACAGGTAGGTAGTCATCTCGGGTTCATTTGAGACTGACTTGTCACTGTTGTTATGCTTCAGCAACTCAGGAAACTGATCAAAAGAAATACACGGGAGCCCAGAGATAAATGTGCCTTCTTCGTTCCTTACTTTAGGAAGGTGCATGCAATAATGCAGTGGCATAAAAACACATGCCATTCACATGCTCTTACATATAACTCTTAATAAATTATGTAAGCTACAAAGAATGCTTAATAAAACAATATATTCACAATATTACTCAAACGTTATTGAGACATTAAATACACAGACAGCAGAAATGCACTCAACAGTTTAAGCCTAAACTGTTATAATTTTGCCTTCATACTGTGATATTATTTACAGAAGTAACTGAATATAATCCAGCTATCAGTTACTTGAATGTACTGCTCTAAAGTCTGCTGTGCAACTTTTTCATAAATTGCTGAACTTTTTGCGACAAAAATTGAACTAGATTTCATGTATACCATATCAAAATAATTAAAGAAACAAATGCTTCCATTGCATCTATTCTCTTAGCTCTGAGCTTGCAGATCTCACCCTTTAAAAACCTTGCCAGTTATTTCTTTTAAATGAGTTAAGTGCCAGATCTACGAATGGGAGCATTGTGCGAAAGTGGCATCCATTATTGGTTTTGTCAATCTGTTTTACTGGTGGGAACGTGCATGAATAGGTTCTATTAATGGTGCCAGTATATTTAGATCAATATAATTTTGGACCATAAGACATTGGAGCAGAATAAGGCCATTTGGCCCATCGAGTCTTATCTGCTATTCCATTGTGGGTGATTTATTATCCTTCTCAACCATCCTTCTCTTGAACTTTGATACCCTTATTAATACAAAATCCTTCAAACTCTGCTTTTATAAACTCAGTGACTTGGGTTCCACAGCCATCTGTGGCAATGAATTCCATAGATTCACCACTATATAGCTGAAGAAATTCCACATCGGGTCTGTTCTAAAGGGACATTCTTGTATTCTGAGGCTGTATACTTTAGTATTTCTGCTGCTATTGCACGTATGGTATTTATTCCAGTCTAGAAAGCAAAACAGGGGCCTACAGGTTTTATGTCAGTAATGTGAATGATATGGAACAGCCAGGCTATGTGCAATTTCTTCACTTTAAAATGTAAAGTACCAATTCAGAAAGATTCACAAATTTCATGTCTGGCAATAAATGACTACAAAATTAGTGTCCTTGACTTTGACATAAAAGTTAGAAATACTCAATAGGTTAGACAGCATCTGTGAAGAAAGAAAGCAGGTTCCTGCTTTCTTAGCAGAAGGAAGACACCAATGAAACTGAAAAACAAGGAAAATAGAATCAACAAAGTGTTTCTACAAAATTACAGCCCAGTCCATCACCAACAAAGCCCTCCTCACCATTGAGCACATCTATAAGGAGTGCTGCCACAAGAAAGTAGCATCCATTATCAAAGATCCAGATCTTCCAGGCCATGCTCTTTTTTCTCTACTACCATCGGGCAAGAGGTCCAAGAGACTTCGGTCCCACAACACCAGATTGAAGAACAGTTATTACCCTTCAGCTTAACAGGCTTCTGAAGTTAATAAGTTCACTCACCACAAATCTGAACTGATCCCATAACCTATGGACTCACTTTCTCACATTCTACAACTCACATTCTCAGTATTTTATATTGTATGTGCACTGTTTATCTTATTTTGCACATTAGTCGCTTATCAGTCTTTGAGTGTAGTTTTTCATTGATCCTATTATATTTCTTTGATCAACTGTGAATGAGTGCAACACACACAAAATGCTGGAGGAACTCACCAGGGTCAGGCAGCTTACATGGAAAGAAACACGCAGTTGATATTTTGGGCCAGGGCCCGTCTTCAGAACATTTTTGATTCATACACTCAGTGGCCATATTATGAGGTAGTTGCTGTACCAAATAAAGTGGTTACAAAGTATGTGTTCATGGTCTTTTACTGCTGTTGCCTATTCACTTCAAGGGTTGACGTGAATATTGCACTTCCCTCATTTTTCACAGCAACTCCAACCATTGCTGCTCTGCTATCTTTCCTACAAATGTCACTTTCCCATCAACTTTGGCCAGTTCCCTTCTCATGCCATTGTAATTTCCTTTATTCCACTGAAATACCGATGCATTAGATTTTATTTTTTCCCTCTCAAATTTCAATGTGAGCTCAATCATATTGTGATCACCGTTCCCTTAGGGTTCCTTAACCTTAAGCTCTCTTATCACCTCCGGATCATTGCACAACACCCAATCCAGCACAACCGATCCCCTAGTGGGCTCAACAACAAGCTGATCTAAAAAGCCATCACTTAGACATTCTACAAATTCTCTGTCTTGAGGTCCAGTACTAACCTGGTTTTCCCAATCCACTTTCATGGTAAAATCCCCAGCGATTATCATGACATTGCCTTTATGATATGCCTTTTCTATCTCCAGCTGTAATTTGTAATCCACATCCTGGCTGCTGTTTGGAGGCCTGTATACAACTGCCATTAGAGTCCTTTTACCCTTGCCATTTCTTAACTCAACCCATAGAGACTCTACACTTTCCAATCCTATGTCATCTCTTTCAAATGATCTCATATTATTTCTTATACACAGAGCCACCCCACCCCCTCTGCCTACTAACCTATCTTTCCGATATACTGTATATCCTTAGACATTCAGCTCCCAATGGCAGCTATACTTTAGCCATGTTTCAGAGATGGCCATAACATCATATTTGCCAATCTGTAGCTGAATTTCAAGATCGTCCATTTTATTTCTTATGCTGGTGCATTCAAATACAACACCCTCAGTCCAGTATTTGTTGCTTTCTGTTTTAACTGCACCACGCCTCTATTGCCCTGTAACTCAAACCCACTGGCTTTGATTAAACCTCATCTCCTGACTATCCTTTCTATCATCTCTGTTGCAGGCTATCTTTGATTTATTTCTGTTTTCCCCTTCCTCAGCCCTATCACTCCAGTTCCCATCCCCCTGCCAAATTAGTTTAAACCCTCCCTAACAGCTCTATTAAATGTACCCAGTACTTGGTAAATAGAAGGCATTCAAATGTGAAATTTGGAGAGTAGAGCCTTTGTATGTTCCTGTCAGGATAAAAGGCAAAGATAATGGGTTTATGGAACATTGGTTTCTAGAGATATTGAGATCCTGCTTAAGAAAAAGAAGGAGGTGCATAACACGTATAGGCAAGCATGAGTAAATGAAAAGGATAAGAAATGCAAGAAAACACTTAAATAAGTCAGGAAGGCTAAAAGAAGACATGAAGTTGCTCCAGCAGACAAGCTGAAGGAGAATTCTAAGGTCTTCTATAGTAAGCGCAAAAGGATAGCGAGGGACAAAATTGAACCCCTGGAAGATCAGAGTGGTACTCTATGTGTGGAGCCAAAAGAGATGGGGAATACCTTAAATGGATTTTTTGCACCTGTATTTACTCGAAAGATGGCTACAGAGTCTGTAGATGTGAGGAAATGCAACAGAGAAAATGGGCTGAAAAATGGCAGATGGAACTTAATGCAGTCAAATGTGAGGTGTTGCACTTTGGGAGGACCAACCAGAGTAGGTCTTACATGGCGTGTAGCAGGGCACTGAGGGGTGTGGTAGAACAGAGGGATCGAGGAATAAAGATCCATAATCCCTTGAAAGTTATGTCACGATTAGATAGTGTCACGAAGAATCTTTTGGCACATTGGCTTTTATAAATCAATGTATTGAGTACAGGAGTTGAAATGTTTTGTTGAAATTGTATAAGACGTTGGTGAGACCTAATTTGACGTATGTGGTGTTGGTCACCTACTTACAGGAAAGACGTAAATAAGATTGAAAAAGTGCAGCGACAATTTACCAGGATGTTGCTGGGACTTGAGGAACTGAGTTATATGGAAAGATTGACTAGGCTAGGACTTTATTTCCTTCAATGTGGAAGACTCAGGGGAGATTTGATAGAGGTATACAAAATTATGAGAGGTGTTCATAGGGTAAATGAAAGCAGGCTTTTTTCCACTGAGGTTGTGTGAGACAACAACTAGAGGTCATGGGTTAAGGTTGAAAGATCAAATGTTTCAGAGGAACATGAAGAGAAATTTCTTCACTCAGGGTGGTGAAATGAGCTGCCAGTGCAACTTGATGCAGGGTCAATTTCAACATTTCAGAGAAATTTGGATAGGTACATGGATGGTCAGGTATGGAGGGTTATAGTCTGGATTCAGGTCAATGGATCAAGGCAGATTAATAGTTTGGCAGATACCAGATGGGCTGAAAGGCCTGTTTCTGCACTGTAGTATTCCATGACTCTATCAACCTCTGCTTAAATATTCCCAATGATTTGTCTACAACCATCTGTGGCAATGAACTCCACAGATTCACCACACTATGGGCAAAAGAGATGAGAAATTGAGTATCAAATGACTACCGCTCTGTAATGTTTAGAGTTACAATTAATACAGGTCCACAATCCCTTATCTGAAATTCTGAAATCCAAAAAGCTCCAAAAACTGAAGTATTTTTCGCCAACAGCTGACATCACTCAGGTGTGACGTGACAGCACTAGCAGAGGCCGCCAGACGTCAGTTGTGGCTCAGCGCTCGTACTGGTTACACGTGCATTTGCTATTCACTGATATTTTGTGTTCACTGTTAACTTTGTGTTTAATTTCACTGTGAAAATGTCAAAAAGAGCTGCAGATACCCCTATGGGTAACAATGAGAAAAAGAGAAGGAAGCATCTATCATTATCAATAACGCAGAAAGTGGAGTTATTGCAGAAGCTTCATCGTGGTGTGTCTGTGTGGCGTCTTACTGAAGAATATGGTGTCGGAACTACCATTGTATATGATTTAAAGAAACAAAGACAAGTTACTGAAGTTTTATAGTGACAGTGGCGTTCTATGTTTATTCCAATAAGTCATTTACCATGTGTTTGATTCGGTTCGTTTGAAGCTGTATATTTTTATGTTTTATTGACTGTTTTTGTTGGAAATAAAATATTTTTTTAGTCTCTATTCCCTAAACAATACAGTGTAACAACTATTTACATGGCATTTACATTGTATTAGGTATTATAAGTAATCTCGAGATGATTTAAAGTATACGGGAGGATGTGCATACGTCTGGAGATCCGCCGGGTCCTAAAGTCCACTGGCACTGAGACAGATTAAATAAGGGACTTGAGCACATGTGCTTTTTGGTATCCATGGGGGGTGGGGGGGGGGGTCCCGGAACCAATAAGGAGGGATTCTGAAATCCAAAAAATTCTGAATTCGGAAATGCAACTGTCCCCAAGGATTTCGGGTAAGGGATTGTGTATGCTTCAGTAGTGCCTAGGTTTATTGCCAGAACAAAGACACAAACTGTGACATCCATTGTGTTTGTCATTTGCAGAATGTGTGACACGGGAGAGGGACTGTTTACATTTCAGACACGGGAAGGAGAGAACATCTATCAGAAGGTACATTCAGCAACTCTGGCCATAGCCGAACAACACGAGCAACTGATGCTGGAGATGGAGAAAAAAACACGGGTATGTATCAACCAGACTTTAAAAGGATTCATTATGTCTTGAACATTTTCTGGAAGAGTAATTTGACAGAAGCTTTTCAAAATTACTTAAGGATAAATGTATGACAGCCCACTAATATAATAGTAGGAGGATATAATAGTTGGAGAATCGATGCTTGAGAAGTTAAGCCTGAAAATCTATCAGTGTTGGGAAGTCCTGTTGGACATTCCCAAAGCTCTGTAATTTTATTAAGGTAAGTCAGACAACATAGCAATCATAGCTTCAGTCTTTCCATGTGAATACAAAAGATAATCTACACTCAGTGGCCACTTTATTAGATAGAGGAGTAGTACCTGCTGTGGTCTTCAGCTGCGGTAGTCCACCCACTTAAAGGTTCGACATATTACTCTTTCAGAGATGCTGTTCTGCACACCACTGTTTTAGCCTACAGAACTATCACATCATTCTGTGTAAACTCTAAAGATTGTTGTGTGAAAAAATTCCAGCAGACCCGAAGTTTCTGAGATATTCAGTGCTGTCTGGCAACAATCATTCCACAGTCAAATGCATTTAGATCACATTTCTTCCCCATTCTGATGTTTGTTCTGAACAACAACTGAACCTCTTGACCACACGTAAATGCTTTTATGCATTGAGTTGCTGCCACATGATTGTCTGATTAGATATTTGTGTTAATGAGCAGGTGTACAGGTGCACCTAATAAAGTGGCCACTGAGTGTATTTTAGAGTGCAAAAAGAAACAACACTTTTCTTGGTTGACCTTTCTCTCTAAAGATTGACCAACTATGTAAGCACAGTTAAGAGTCCTGGATCCTCTTCATATCTCTATTTCTGACACCAGATGAAAGGTAAATCCAATGTTTCCCCACGAATTACAGCAAAATGTGAAATATGAAAGTTTATAAACCTGTAATTACAACAAAAGATGAGGTAGCCATTTCAATGGACACATTTTAATATATCCACCGGTTTTGGCTAATTAAGCATATACTAGCTTGCCAGCATGTGATTTACCATATCACTTCATTACCTGACAGCTCTATGGTTCTCCATCTTTTGAAATGACTTGGAATCTTCTGTGAATGGTAACACCAAAGGAATAAAATCAAAAATTGTTCAAACCATAAGACCAAAAAACATAGGAACATAATTAGACTATTCTCCCCATTGAGCCTGCTCTGCCTTTCCAATATGGCTGATTTATTATCCCTCCATTTTGTGGCCTCTTCCCACAACCATTAACAGCCTTACTATTCAAGAAAATATCAGCCTCCACCTTAAATATACCCATTGACTTGGCCTTCTGCAGAGGTCTGTGGCAATTAATTCCACAGATTCACCGCCATCTGGTGAAATAAATTCCTCTTCATCTCTATTCTACGAGGAGGTCCTTCTATTCTGAGGCTGTGCCCTCTGGTCCTAGACTCCCCCACTATAGGAAACAATAAACTAAAAACAATGATCTTTGAGTTTATTTTCAACAATAAATTTGACTCATTTCAGCTATTTGTATCATTAGCAGGAGCTATAATTTTTTCTTCAAAAGTATACACTATATGTGTACAGTACTGTGAGACAAAACTGTTTATTCCCATCACAGTTTTTGAGGTTTCTGCATCATTCTATTTCTACTAAATTGGCTAGAATACATTTTATTTAAATGAAAGAAAAGCTTAAATTTCAAAAGCCTGTGTTAGCCTTGATGGAGCCAATAAATCTCCTGCAAGCTGTTTCCATAATTGGTCTTTTTCTGCCTCTGTTTCAAATGGGTGTTGCGTCACCTTGGAATCTAGGTTCCATAACTCAAAGCTGCGGCTCAGAATGGCAAGCGACAGGAACTGGTGCGTAATTACTTGCAGAGAAAATGCAATGTAACTTTGAAATCTCTTCCATGTCTGTCTTCATTCTCTGTGACATTTAGTTAAAATTGCATTGCCTTGTTAACAGAGCGATAATGAAACCTTAACACGTCAATTGTCTAGTTAAAGAAATCTTGCTTACTTTTATTTCCAATATATTTGAAGTAACGCAGAATAAAGCCATTTAAACAATTACATCTGATTCACTGTCAGATATATGAATATAGTGTTTTCAGCCTTTCAATTGAAAGACACACAAACAATATCATAATTCACAGGAGCTCAATGGATATTCTTTCAATATCCACCTACCAGTGACTTTATATGGATGTTATTTTACAGTGGTACTGTGGAAATATGATGTGAGCCATTTTGGTTATGGCATCGATCAGAATAAGAATTGGAATCAAAATCAGGATTATCACAGACATGCCCTGAAATTTGTTGTTTTGCACCATCAAAAATTACAATGAGAAAGACACTCAGTGGCCACTTTATTAGGTACACTTGTACACCTGCATGTTAATGCCAATATCTAACCAGCCAACCATAAGGCTGCAAATCAAAAGCATGCAGATATATTCAGGAGATTCAGTCGTTGTTCAGACCAAACATCAGAATGGGGAAGAAATATGATCTAAATGACTTTGATCATAGAATGTTTGTTGGTGCCAGATGGGGTGGTTTGAGTATCTCAGAAACTGCTGATCTCCGGGGATTTCAACTCACAACAGTCTCTTAGAGTTCTGTGGGAGAAGATGCCTTGTTAATAAGAAAGGTCAGAGGAGAATGGCCAGACTGGCTCAAGCTGACAGGAAGGCGGCAGTAACTCAAATAGCCAAACATTAGAACAGAGGTGTGCAGAACAGCATTGTCGGAAGTACAACATGGTGAACCTTGAAGCAGAGAACCACACACAGTTGCACTCCTGTACCTAATAAAGTGGCAATTGAGTGTCCATGGTGAAAGTTATTGTTTCGTGCAATACTATAAATTACAATGGGGAATATATATGAAAAGGTCGTAAGTGGTGCAATAAGCAGGCAGTGCAGGAGCCTGAAGATGCACACTCAATGTTCCAGGATCAGCTTCTTCCCCTCCATCATCACAATTCCGAATGGCAATAAAACCATGAGAACTTCACGATATTTTCCTACTTTTTTGAAGCATTGAAATATGTATTTAATTTAATTTTCTTTTTTATATATTGTGGCGCCCTGGGGGTGGGGTGGTGGTGGTGATTTAGAGTTTGTCCCAGTACTCCTGGTGGCCAGCAATATTTATTGTTCATGTTTTAAAATGCATTAGTGGGATGTTCAAGATCATTTATTGTTACATTTTAGCTTGAGTTATACAGTTATACTCGTGTTTGTGGGTTACCCTGACTGTAACCGTGGTGTGTGATAATCACCTGCCCCATCTGTATGAAGCTGAGCTGTTCTCTCTCCAGGTCATCGTGCCCTGTCTTTTTTCACGCTAATCATAATAAAAATAGCAATTGAGTTAAATGAGCTTTGTTTGTCTGTCATCATGGTCTGAACGCTCACCACATTGGTGTCAGGAGTGGGATTAGAAATTGATGGTGAGATTGAAGAGCTACGACATCGGATGGAGTGCCTGAGACCCAAGGAATAAGTCAAGGATCCAAGTTGTGTGCCTCCCCTGCACCCCCAGACTGGGTTACCAAAGACAAGACACCAACCCAGAGGGAGGGCCGGGTACCCAGGGAACCCGGGGAACATGGTGGAGCACATCACCCACCTCGCTTGTGGCCCACGCCGGAGAACCCAAAATACCGCATCCATGGGAGGACGTGCAACATGGCAGGCACCTCCGATGCCACTGGAGCAAGAGGAGGCCAACGAACCTCAGCAATTCACACCACAAGGTCCACACTGAAGCTCCCCAGATACGATGGTACCAGCCGCCTGGATCCTCACTTGGCACAAGTCAAACTTGCTGCGTGGCACAACGGGTGCAGGCCCGCCGAGCTGGCAGTGCACCTTGCCCTGGTGGGGGATGCCCTGCATAGCAGTGTGACCACAGGGCCCTCGTGGTTGCGCTGAAGTGGCGTTTCGAGCAGAGGCCATTGGCGGAAGCAATGTCGGAAGAAACGGGCAGCAGATGGCACCTCGTGGGAGAAAGCCCGAGGTCACTTGCAGCAGATCTGCACCACTGTGCTCGGCCTGGCTACCCCCCCGTTCCCCACTGCGGCCCAGGAAGAACTTGCCCTCTACGCCTTTGTAAAGGTGCTGACGCTGGAGCACCTTCGGCAGCATGTTCGCCTGGCATCACCTCATCGCACATTGCGAGCCTGGGCTTGTGTCACTGTGGCAGAGGAGTACACTGGCGAGGAGGAGCCCGTGAGACAGGTACGACTAGTACCGCGTTGGCCCTGCCACAGCCCAGTACATCCATCAGGTGGCAGTGCTCAGGACCCTAGCAGAATCCCTCCATTGTCGCCCCTCTGGGTAGGCCATTTGGGTGAAGAGCAAGGCTTATATATGGACTGGGAGGTGGAAGGCATTAGATACCACGCATTGGTGGACACAGGGTCAACCATCACCATCACCCTTTCCGGTGTCCTCCCCAACGTGAACCGGCCATCCCCACCTCAATGGATGGATGATGACGGCGGTCGATGCTGACTAAGGTCACCGGCAACTTTGCGGTGATGAGAGGGAAGATGTGGCTCTGCATCACAGAGGGGATAAACATGAAGTGTGGCTAGCTGATATCCGTGACTCCTGCTTCACTGGCCTGGACCTGCTGTTCCACTGGGGGGTGGTTGTGTGGGGGACAACACTCTACCTCCATGCTGAAACTGTGGCTTTCTGGCATGTCAGCTCCAGGAAGCAGACCAGCTGCACCCTTAGCCACATTGAATGGAACCCACCGGGAGCTCTTGGCTATGGTCCAGGACCTCCACCACTTCGGCCCCTACCTCTTTGGCCAATGGTTCCTGCTTCGCCAATTATCACTGACCTGGCTGTTGAGCTTCCGCGGTCCCAAGGAGCAGTTGGCATGGTGGCTGGAGGCTCTCCAGGATTACCGCCGCTTGCCCCTGGCTCCACTCGAGGCAGCAACAGTAGCGACACCCAGTGGGTTTAGAGAGCTGGTGGGGGGGGGGGGGGGGCGGCCATTTTGGGGCCGCAAAGACATTGGGCAAGCTGCAAGAACGCTTATATTGGCCTAAGTGCAGGCAAGATGTGGAGCTGTTCGTGCACCACTGTGAAGCTTGACGTTTGCATGTCCGTGAAGCGGCTGTGCCCCCAGTCTAGGACACCAATGCAGCAGTACCTGGTGGGGGCCCCAGTAGAGCGTGTGGGAGTGGACATCCCGGGCCCCTTCCTCCACACTGACTCCCGGATCCACAATGTTCTCGTGGCCAAGGGTTACTTCACAAAGAGGTCAGAGGAGTACGTGATACCACCGCTGGAAGACTCGTGGAGGAGTTCTTGTGCCATTTCAGTCCCGCTGAAGAACTCCACAGTGACCAGGAGTGAAACTTTGAGGGGCAGGTGTTTGGTGAGGTCTGCAGGTGGCTGGGAATCACCAAACCTCAGACCAGCCCCCTTCACCTGCAAAGTGATGGGCTGGTGGGGCACTTTAACTGCACTCTGGCTACACAGCTCACCATCCTTGTTACCAGTGCGATTGGGATCGCCACCTTCCCCTGGCATTGTGGGCATACTGGCCACCAGTCGAGGAGAGCACCAGGTGAACGCCAGCTGAGCTTGTGTTCGGGCAGGAGCCGCACACACCGGTGGATCTAGTGTTTGGCCCTCCTCCCGAGCCAGAGATTCCTGGGTAGGCCGGGTTGGAGTACCTGCAGCACCTCAGGAGGTGCCTGGGGGCTGTTCACGATGCGGCTCGGCAGAACCATAGTGCAGCCAGCAACCGACAAAAACGGGCTTACGATGCCCGCAGCCGGGACAAGACTTTACTGTCGGGTACTAAGTGTGGATCTAATGCCCCTCCTGGAAGAAGTAACTATCCCCCAAGCTGGGAAGCCACTGGAAGGGGCCAGGAGAGGTGCTTGACCACATCCCTGGTGTCGTGTATCGGATACAGTAGTCTGAGCGGCGGAAGTCAGTCATCCTGCACAGGGATTGGCTGACACTGTATCTGCCCTTGGACACCACTGACCCAGCCTCTTGGCCTCACCAAACAGTGCCTCCCCTAGTGGGGGGAATCAGCCTCAAACCCCTCTCCCAGCGCTCCAGGCAGCAGCGTTGACCACCACCAGGACTGTTGGACTTTGTTGTGGACTCTGGAATTGCTGGGGATGGCTGACCCCTCATGAGGGGACAGTATGGCGCTCGTGGGAGGTGTGGTCGACAGCTAGCACTACTTATTGTTCTTGTTTTAAAATGCATTCATGGGATTGTGTTGGGATGTTCAAGTTCATTTCTTTTTATACTTTTACTTGGGTGATACAGTTATTCGCTTGTGTGGTTGTGCAGCCTGGGTGTTTGATAATCACCTCCACTGTCTGTATGAGACTCTGCTGTTCTCTCCCCGGG
Organism: Hemitrygon akajei; assembly: GCF_048418815.1. Lineage (NCBI taxonomy): Eukaryota > Metazoa > Chordata > Chondrichthyes > Myliobatiformes > Dasyatidae > Hemitrygon > Hemitrygon akajei. The sequence continues at coordinate 127,015,599 of NC_133124.1, forward strand.
CCATTGCACCTGCTCTGTTTTTGTGCTTATCGCAATAAAAACAACAGGTGAGTTAATTGAGCTTTTCTCGTCTGTCATCAAGGACCAAATGTTCACTACAATATACTTATTGTCATTTATATTTATTTTTTTATTATGTATTGCATTGGACTGCTGCCACATATGCCAGTGATATTAAACTTGATTCTGATTCGGTTTCAAAAAGAGAGCCAAAAAACAAGAAATAGCGTTCATGGACTGTTGATGGTGGAGGGGAATAAGTTGTTTCTAAAATGTTGAGTGTGTGCGTTTAGGTTCCTGTACTTCTTCCCTGAGGGTAGCAATGAGAAAAGGGCATGTCCTGAGTGGTGGGAGGTCATGAAGTTTTATGCCACCTTTTTGAGGCATTGGCTTTTGAAGGTGTCCTCGATGCTGGGGCGGCTAGTGCCCAGGATGAAGCTAGCTGAGCTGACAACCCTCTGCAGCTTAAAAAAGGGTTTCTCTCGAAGCTTTCTGCCTGTGAAAAGCATGGGTATACCGTTGTGTGATGATATACATTAAGCTTAGTATTCTCTGCATGGCAAGTTTCTGATATCAGCCTGATGGTTAAGAAGTACTACACCATGACCACATACCTGGACTCCTGTGTAGCAAACCTCTGCAGGTTGGAAATGAGCAATACCTTATTAGAAATCACTTCTCATCCTCTGTGTTATGAAATAATTCATAATGCAATGTATCTGAAAAAAATGGAATATTAAGGTCAGTAATTTCTTTGGCATGTGTTACAGGAAATAACCACCATTTAATATAATACATTAATATAACATAGTCAGCTACATTATTAATGCGTAGCCACAACATTCTAGGACTAGAAAATGTTACCAACTATATTAGAGATAAGAGATTCTGCAGGTGCTGGAAATCCAGATCAATATACTGAAAATGCTGGAGGAACTCAAAAGGTCAGGCAACGTAAATGAGGTGAATAAGCAGTTGACGTTTCAGGTCAAAATCCTCCATCAGGACAATCCTGACTGACAGTTTATTCCCCTCCATAGATGCTGCCTGACCTACTGAGTTCCTTCAGCATTTTGTGTGTGTTCCACTGTCTATATCAATGTTTATTTAGTTTTCAACTATTACTGATGCTGTGTTTGACTACATCAGCAATATCAACAAAATTAAATATATTATGCTCTCATTCCTGATGCAGTTTTGCCTTTTCAACCTTGAACTATCTTAAACCTTTGGCTTCCACAGATACTACTTGGACTATAGTGTTCTTCCATGTTCTGTTTTGTTTAAATGCATACTTTTCCCAAGGAAAGTTTCCAAACAAATGGCCTAATTTAGCTTTCCAATGCAGTTTTATATATCAACGAGTCTTGATGAAGGGTCTCAGCCCAAAACGTCGACTGTTTACTCTTTTCTATAGTTGCTGCCTGGCTTACTGAGTTCCTCCGGCATTTTGTATGTGTTGCTTGGACTTCCAGCATCTGCAGATTTTTCTCTTGTTTGTGACCAAGGAATTCAAATTTGCTGACCCCCTCCAGCTCTGATCCTCTGTTGAAGATTGGCTCATGCACCTCTAGTTTCCTCCTCCTGAAGTCAATATTCAACTCCTTGGTCTTGCTGACATTGAGTAAGAGGTTGTTATTGTGGCACCACTCAGCCAGATTTTCAATCTCCCTCCTATAAAAGTGGTTTAAAATGTTTATTGTATATTGCAATGACTGAAGTAATAGATGGAGGGGGCTAGGGGTGTCTTACTAGAATGATTGATCTATTAACTGCCTAGGGAGAAGAACCTTTTAAGATGGCGTGAAGTTCTTGTTTTAATGGCTCTATAGCACTTTCTAGAAGGGAGATTTTCGAACAAGCAGTTTGCTGTGTGTTTAGCGTCTGCGGTGATTTTTCATGCCTTCTTCTTTGTCCTGAACACATCCAAGTCTTGCAGTGATGGTAGACTGCAGCCAGTGAGCTTCACTGCTGACCTGGCAGTTCACTCTAGTTTTTGTGTATTGTGAGAGGATACGACACCAACACAGACAGTGATGGCTGATGTGAAGATGCTCTCTACGGTGCAGTCTAAAAATTGCACCATATGTTCTGGGAAAGATAGAAATTTATCAGCTACCACAAGAAGTACATCCTTTGCTGAGTTGTTTCGTTAATGAAGGAGATATGGTTCTCCACATGAGGTCCTATGAAGTAAAGATGCCCAGGAACCTGAATATTGAAACAATGCTAACTATAGAGGTGCTGATGATGAGTTGGTGGAGAGGAGACACATTTCTCCTGAAGCTGATATCAATCTCTTTGATTTTAAGGGCATTCAGCTCCAAGTTATTGTGATAGCACCAGCACACTAGCTTGTTTACTTCCTGGTGGATCTTGGATACTCTGCCTCTGCTGACTAGTCCAATCCAGTCATGTCATCCACAAACTTTATCAGCTGAACTGCTGGATCATCGGACACACAGTCTATGGTGCATGGAGAAAATAGGAGAGGGGAGAGAATATACCCGTGGCACACCAGTGCTGACTGAGCAGGTTGTGATATGAACAAGGATCAGATAGGGTCATCCTGATCTGAGAGAAACACAAACACTAACATACCTGTTTGGAGCAACAAAACATTTGGGAAGTTACAGAGGCTCAAGTATAGATTGACAGAAATATTTATAGAGAAAACATTTCCAAAAGGATCAAATCAGGAAAAGGCTGTCAATCTAGTAATAACAAATTTAACCTCAAAGAGTGAAATCGAATATGAATTACTATGTGGGAAACCATCAGGCTGTGAAGAAAGATTGTGATATAAGGACAAACAGCAACTACATCATAATGGAAATGGCATCTGCCAAAGCAACAGACAAAATGCATTTACACTGAAGAAAGATCTCGTGGATCAAGAAAATTGGAACATATCACAGGGTGAACAAAGAAAAATAAGCTGATTACTGGTGTATACAATTTCAAGAAATAGAAGAATACTGTGCCAATCTTTTGGCTGTCAAAACTAATGCTAATAACACCCTGTGGGCTTGAGAATCAGGCCTGAATTGTTCTCTCGGTGCATAGCTGCAGCTGGAAAAAAATGAAAGTTGAAAGATCTCCATTTTAAAATGGAATTGCCACGAGCTAATCAAGTCTGACGGACAAGATACCAATAAATTTGTTTAGAAAACTGGAATGAAGGAACTTCATGAATACTGATAAATCCCAAAATAAAGGAATTGTCTTATCTGTTGGAAGTATTACATAAAGCTATCTGTCAGAATCAGTATTTTGCTTTGGAGAAGATACATACAAGTTAAAGAAATGAAGCCTAATGACCCAAGGAGCAAAATGATAGATGAGTTGTGGAAATTATTTTCAGTGGCAAGGAAGATTTCTGACAAGAAACACGTACAAATTGCTGGTCTCCTCCACTGCCATGATAAGGCCACTCTTGGGTTGGGGAGCAACAACTCATATTCTGTCTCTGCAGCCTCCATCTTGAAATCATGTACATTGATTTCTCTAACTTCCATTAATTTCTAGATGCCCCCCTCCCCTTCTCTCCTTTTCTGTTCCTACTTCAGGCTCCCCTCTTAATACTTCTCTGCTCCTCACCTGCCTATCACCTCTCCCGATGCCCCTCTTACTTCCCTTTCTCCCATGATCCACCTTCGTCTTCTATCAGCCCTTTACCTTTTTCACTTATCACCACCCAACTTCACACTTCAAATCTCCCACCTCACTTCCACTTATTAGCTGCCAGTGTATGCGTGTACTCCACCCACCTTCTTCCCCCTTTATTTCCCAGTCCTGATGAAGCATCTCAGCTGAAACTGCCGCCTGTTTATTTCCCTCCGTAGGTGCTACCTGACCCGCTGTGTTCTTCCAGCATTTTGTGTGTGCTGCTCTGGATCCGCAGAATCTCTTGTATTTAAGATTTCTGTCAAGAATCTGCAGCATAAACAATTACAGATTTCAACTTCAACTGCCTTTCAATTCCCAAAAAAAGTCCTAATAATCTGTGGAATAACACTACATGGAACTTGGACCTTAAAAACAGGCCATTCACATGATGAACATCTACGACTAACTGGTGTGCACACTTGTTTAGTACGTATAATAATTTGGACAACAAAATGTACCAGGTGTAGTTGACTCCTTTGTAGAATTTATAATTGATGTTATGCTGCAGGCATATTGAGAAGTTGTCCTTGGACTATGTGGTAACTTTGCTCTCGATTCACCATTTGGGAATTACAGAAAACCACTGGGGATAAGAAACAAGTAGATACTCAAACGTCAGTGACATTCAACATCCTATGCAATAGGTTTACAGTAATGCAGAAGGTTTGGATCTATTTTAATAGTTAATTTGTCTATCCAGTGAAGTCATTGAAAAATAAGTAGTTTTGGGCTCCTTATCTAAGAAAGGATGTGCTGGCGTAGGAAAGGGTACAGAGGAGGTTCACGAGAGGATCTCAGATATTAAAAGGTTAACATATGGTGATATGTTGTCTCTAGCTATGGAGTTTGATGGCTCTGGGACTGTGCTGACTGGAATTTAGAAGAATGAGGGGGAACCTTTATGAAACCTATTGAATATTGAAAGGCCTAGATAGAGTAGCTGTGCAGAGGATGTTTCCTATAGTGGTCAAGAGCCAAAGGGCACAGTCTACAAATACAAGGACGTCCTCTTAGAACAGAGATGAGGAGGAATTTCTTTAGCCAGAGTGTGGTGAATCTGTGGAATTCATTGCCGCACACAGCTATGGAGGCCAATTCATTGGATATATTTAAATGCGGAATTTGATAGGTTCTTGATTAGTAAGGATGTCAAAGGTTATGGCGACAAGACAGGAGAAAGGAGTTGAGAAGGATGTTAAATCAGCCATGATAGAATAGTAGAACTTAATGGGCTGAATGGCCTAATTCTGCTCCTATGTCTTATGGTCTAAAAATTCCCAACACAGGAGGGCGTAGAGTCACAACATGGAAACAGATCCTTCAGCCCATCTTGCCTGTACCAACCATGATCCCCATCTAAACTAAACCCATTCGTTGTATCCCTCCAAACTTCTCCCATCCACGTACCAGTCCAGATGTATACAGTACTTGTCATTGTTTTGTTCCGGTTGGAAAAACTCCCTCTGCACTCTTTAAGCACTGGCAGGTCATAGCTCTTCAAAGAGATATTCATGTACTGTGCTGGCACTGAGATCCGGATTTCTGTTTGGTTGTTCGTTTCCTCATCTCCTCTTTCATCTTTCCATCACATACTGTATCATGAGTAAGTAACCCTAGTTTTTGATCCATCCACTAAGAGAAAGAGCTTTATACTACTTGCCTTGTGTGGGCTTTTCATAGATTTATTCATCCATTTTAGTCTCCTCAGTTCCAAAGAGAGCCATGCTAATTTATCCAATCTTCCCTAATACATACAAGTTTTGCCAACGGCTTCATAAATATTCCTTGTACCTGTTGATTAAATGTGGTGACAAGGTGTGGGGGGTGGCACAGTAGTGTAGTGGTTAGCACAACGCTTTACAGTACAGGCAATTCAGGTTCAATTCCTGCCGCTATCTGTAAGGCGTTTGTACATTCTCCTCGTAACTGCGAGGGATTCATCTGGGTGCTCCGGTTTCACCCCACAGTCCAAAGATGTATCTTAGTAGGTTAATTGGTCATTGTAAATTGTCCAGGGATGAGGCTAGGGTTAAGTCGGCAAGTTAGTGTATGGCATGGCTTCAAGGGCCATTTCTGTGCTGTATCTCAATAAATAAATAATGGTAAGGCATTCTAAAGCTAGTGTTAGATACTGTTCTATCATTATCTCCATACTGTCATATTTTTTTAACTTGGCTAATAAAGGAAAGCAATATGTATGGCTTTAAACCACCTTACTCACCTGACCTGCTGCTTTTAAGCGAGAAGAGTTTAAAAGGAGAGGGTTATTTCTTCAGCGGCTTGATCAAGGCACGACTGTGCAAGCATGGACGTCAGCCAGTTAGAACAGTGAGAAAAGTTTTAAAGGAGACAACTTTATAGAGCAGGCATTGGAAGAGCGGGCAATGGAGTAGAGGGAGACAGAGTAGGAGGGGTTTGGTTCAATGGGGCTTAGGCAATAACGGGTCGAGGTGAGATAGGTTGCCTGTGAAGAATACAGACAGGAAGTATGTGTGTGAGGCCGGTGTTCTGTGCTCGGTGTCAGATGTGGAAAGTCCTGGAGTCTCCCAGCCTCCCGGACAACCACATCTGCGCCAGGTGCATCGAGCTGCAGCTCCTTAGGGACCGGGTTAGGGAACTGGAGCTGCAGCTCGATGACCTTCATCTGGACAGATAGAGTGAGGAGGTGATAGATAGGAGCTATAGGCAGGTAGTCACACCGGGGCCTCGGGAGATAGATAAGTGGGTAACCTTCAGGAGGGGGAAGGGAAGGAGTCAGATGGTAGAGAGTACCCCAGTGGCTGTCCCCCTTAACAATAAGTACTCCTGGTTGAGTATTGTTGGGGGGCACGGCCTACCTGGGGGAAGCAACAGTGGTCGCGCCTTTGGCACAGAGTCTGGCCCTGTGTCTCAGAAGGGTAGAGAAAGGAAGAGGAAGGCAGTAGTGATAGGGGACTCTATAGTTAGGGGGTCAGAGAGGTGATTCTGTGGACGCAGAAAAGAAACATGGATGGTAGTTTGCCTCCGAGGTGCCAGGGTCCAGGATATTTCTGATCGTGTCCGCAAAATCCTGAAGTGGGAAGGAGAACAGCCAGAGGTCATGGTACATATTGGTACCAACGACATAAGTAGGAGAAGGGAGGAGGTCCTGAAAACAGACTACAGGGAGTTAGGAAGGAAGTTGTGAAGCAGGACCACAAAGGTAGTAATCTCGGGATTACTGCCTGTGTCACGTGACAGTGAGTATAGGAGTAGAATGAGGTGGAGGATAAATGCATGGCTGAGGGATTGGAGCAGGGGGCAGGGATTCAGATTTCTGGATCATTGGGAACTCTTTGGGGGCAGGTGTGACCTGTACAAAAAGGACGGGTTGCACTCGAATGCCTTGGGGATCAAGGGGGACCAATATTCTGGCGGGGAGGTTTGCTAAGGCTACTGGGGAGAGTTTAAACCAGAATTGCTGGGGGGGTGGGAAACAAACTGAAGAGATGGAGGAAGAGGTGGTTGGCTCACAAATAGAGAAAGCTTGGAGACAGTTTGAGAGGGAGGATAGGCAGGTGACAGAGACGGGACGCGCTCAGACTGTTGATTTGAGATGTGTCTATTGTAATGCAAGTATTATGAACAAAGCTGATGAGCTTAGAGCATGGATCAGTACTTGGAGCTATGTTGTTGTAGCCATTACAGAGACCTCTATGGCTCAGGGGCAGGAATGGTTACCTCAACTGCCAGGCTTTAGATGTTTCAGTGAGGACAGGGAGGGAAGCAAAAGAGGTGGGGTTGTGGCACTGTTGATCAGAGATAGTAACAGGGACGTCAAGGAGCAGATAGGGAGACAGATTCTGGAAAGGTGTAGAATTAACAGGGTTGTTGTGTTGGGAGATTTTAATTTCCCAAATATTGATTGGCATCTCCCTAGAGCAAGGGGTTTAGATGGGGTGGGGTTTGTTAGGTGTGTACAAGAAGGTTTCTTAACACAATATGTAGATAAGCTTACAAGAAGAGAGGCTGTACTCGATCTGGTATTGGGAAATAAACCTGGTCAGATGTCGAATCTCTCAGTGGGAGAGCATTTTGGAGATAGTGATCACAATTCTATCTCTTTTGGAGAGGGATAGGAACAGACAAGTTAGGAAAGTATTTAATTGGAGTAAGGGGAAATATGATGCTATCAGGCAGGAACTTGGAAGCATAAATTGGGAACAGATGTTCTCAGGGAAATGTATGGCAGAAATGTGGCAAATATTCAGAGGATATTTGCGTGGAGTTCTGCATAGGTACATTCCAATGAGACAGGGAAAAGATGGTAGGGTACAGGAACCGTGGTGTACAAAGGCTGTTGTAAATCTAGTCAAGAAGAAAAGAAAAGCTTATGAAAGGTTTAAAAAAAAAACTAAGTAATGATAGAGATCTGGAAGATTAAAAGGCCAGCAGGAAGGAGCTTAAGAATGAAATTAGGAGAGCCAGAAGGGGCCATGAGAAGGCCTTGGCAGACAGGATTTAGGAAAACCCCAAGGCATTCTACAAGTATGTGAAGAGCAAGAGGATAAGACATGAAAGAACAGGACCTATCAAGTGTGACAGTGGAAAAGTGTGTATAGAACCGGAGGGGATAACAGAGGTTCTTAATGAGTACTTTGCTTCAGTATTCACTATGGAAAAGGATCTTGGTGATGGTAGGGATGACTTGCAGCTGATGAAAAAGCTTGAGCATAAAGGAAGAGGATGTGCTGGAGCTTTTGAAAAGCATCGTTGGTTAAGTCACCGGGACCAGATGAGACGTACCCCAGACTACTGTGGGAGGTGAGGGAGGAGATTGCTGAGCCTCTGGCAGTGATCTTTGTATCATCAATGAGGACAGAAGAGGTTCTGGAGGATTGGAGGGTTGCGAATGTTGTTCCCTTATTCAAGAAAGGAAGTAGAGATAGCTCAGGAAATTATAGACCAGTGAGTCTTACTTCAGTGGTTGGTAAGTTGATGGAGAAGATCCTGAGAGGCAGGATTTATGAACATTTGGAGAGGTATAATATGATTCAGAATAGTCAGCATGACAGTGCATTACGAGCCAGATTGAATTTTTTTTGGATGTGACTAAACACATTGATGGAGGTAGAGCAGTAGATGTCGTGTATATGGATTTCAGCAAGGCATCTGATAAAGTACCCATGCAAGGCTTATTGAGAAAGTAAGGGGACTTGCTTTGTGGATCCAGAATTGGCTTGCCCACAGAAGGCAAAGAATGGTTGTGGACGTGTCATATTCTGCATGGAGATCGGTGGCCAGTGGTGTGCCTCAGAGATCTGTTCTGGGACCCTTACTGTTTGTGATTTTTATAAATGACCTGGATGAGGAAGTGGAGGGATAGATTAGTAAGTTTTCTGATGACAAAGGTTGGGGGTGTTGTGGACTGTGTGGAGGGCTGTCAGAGGTTACAACGGGACATTGATAGGATGCAAAACTGGGCTGAGAAGTGGCAGATGGAGTTCAAGCCAGATAAGTGTGAAGTGGTTCTTTTTGGTAGGTCGAATATGATGACAGGATATAGTATCAATGGTAAGACTCTTGGCAGTGTGGAGGATCAGAGGGATCTTGGGGTTCCGAGTCCATAGAACACCCAAAGCTGTTGCGCAGGTTGTCTCTGTGGATAAGACATACGGTGCATTGACCTTCAACAATCATGGGATTGAGTTAGGAGCCGAGAGGTAATGTTGCAGCTGTATAGGACCCTGGTCAGACCCCACTTGGAGTACGATGCTCAGTTCTGGTCGCCTCACTACAGGAAAGATGTGGAAACCATAGAAATGGTGCGGAGGGGATTTACAAGGATGTTGCCTGTTTACAAGGGGAGCATGCCTTATGAGAATAGGTTGAGTGAACTCAGCCTTTTCTCCTTGTAGCGACAGAGGATAAGAGGTGACCTGATAGAGGTGTATAAGATGATGAGAGGCATTGATCGTGTGGATAATCAGAGGCTTTTTCCTTGGGCTGAAGTGGCTGGTATGAGAGGGCATGGCTTTAATGTGCTTGGAAATAGGTACAGAGGGGATGCCAGAGGTAAGTTTTTTTATGCAGAGTGGTGAGTGTGTGGAATGGGCTGCCAATGATGGTGGTGGAGGCAAAAACTACAGGGATTTTTAAGAGACTACTGGACAGGTACATGGAGCTTAGAAAAATAGAGGGCTATGGGTAAGCCTAGATAATTTCTAAGGTAAGGACATGTTTGTCACAGTTTTGTGGGACAAGAAGGCTTGCATTATGCTGTAGGATATCTATGTTTTTACATTTGTGTGTGCATTGCAAGTTCCCTCCATTTCTCTACACCACTCAACTACTCAATACAGTCAATAGCGGTTAATTGGGCCTTTGGTAAATTGGGGCAGCTGCTTATTTGGGACAACTCTAGAGAACAAAAACTAATTGAGAAAATTGCTGGGATTCCCTTTGTTTATTTGGGCCACTATACCACTTAATTGGAGTAGGAGACTGTTGCCAAACAGGTTCTAACTGATGTCTGTCAAGCTACACCCTGCTTAGTGTGAACAGTTTTTAAATAGCGTCAGTGTGTGTGTTTGTGTTCAAAAAAGTGATTTTTGTCACTGATAGTTGCTGAGATATAAGCAGTAAGATAATACAGAACAGTTTTGCTCACTGTGGTTTCAAGCATTCAGGCTTAGAGAAATGGCCGGGCATGAAAATGAAATGATTTCACTACTTCAAGTTAGAAGCTATGAAGAATTTGAAGGTATCGAAATCACCTTGAATGTTACAATGAAAATAAAGATTTGGAGGATGCAATTATCGATAGCATTGTATGAAGACAGTGCATTATTTGTATTAGGTGTCTGCATTAATTCTGTCATTGTTTACACAGGATGAATTCCTATGTTGGTAACTATTAGGAACTAATACACAGGTTTATAGTATTGTAGTATGATTGGGCCTTCAAAAGAGGAACTAATACACAGGTTTATAGTATTGTAGTATGATTGGGCCTTCAAAAGGGCCATACCCTTGTCGTGGTTTGGAGGCTTGTATGACTCAATGACCCAGAGAGCTACACTTGCTGCAGTCAGGGTTTTATGCTTTGGCTCTTGGTAGGGTCACCCATGCCAAACAGGTCAAAGGGTAGATGCTAGACTAAGTGAGAATTTCTTACTCAGTTTGTTTCTTCTATACCTTTTTAAGTATTCCATGAAATGAACTGGAATCCACTGTATTCTAACATGTATTATGTATTCCCTTAACATGAGGAAATCTGCAGATGCTGGAAATTCAAACAACAACACACACAAAATGCTGGTGGAACACAGCAGGCCAGGCAGCATCTATAGGGAGAAGCACTGTCGACGTTTCGGGCCGAGACCCTTCGTCAGGACTAACTGAAAGGAGAGATATTAAGAGATTTGAAAGTAGTGGGGGGAGGGGAAAATGCGAAATGATAGGAGAAGACCGGAGGGGGTGGGATGAAGCTAAGAGCTGGAAAGGTGATTGGCGAACGTGATACAGAGCTGGAGAAGGGAAAGGATCATGGGACGGGAGGCCTCGGGAGAAAGGGGGGGGGGGGGAGAAGCACCAGAGGGAGATGGAGGACAGGCAAACAACTAAATATGTCAGGGATGGGGTAAGAAGGGGAGGAGGGGCATTAACGGAAGTTAGAGAAGTCAATGTTCATGCCATCAGGTTGGAGGCTACCCAGCCGGTATATAAGGTGTTGTTCCTCCAACCTGAGTTTGGATTCATTTTGACAGTAGAGGAGGCCATGGACAGACATATCAGAATGGGAATGGGGCGTGGAATTAAAATGTGTGGCCACTGGGAGATCCTGCTTTCTCTGGTGAACCGAGTGTAGGTGTTCATTGAAATGGTCTCCCAGTCTGCGTCGGGCCTCACCAATATATAAAAGGCCACACCAGGAGCACCGGACGCAGTATACCACACCAGCTGACTCACAGGTGAAGTGTCGCATCACCTGCAAGGACCGTCTGGGGCCCTGAATGGTGGTGAGGGAGGAAGTGTAAGGGCAGGTGTAGCACTTGTTCCGCACCACCATTCAGGCCTGCCCTAACACTTCCTCCCTCACCACCATTCAGGAAGCTGAACATTGGTTTGTGTTGTGTATTTGATATTCCAGTAATATTGTAAGTATATTGTTTGATTAAGCATTCTTTATTGTTTACGTACCGGTAATTCATTGTGGGTTATTTGTAGAAGTACATGAATGGCATATGTCATTATGCCACCACATCATAAGTTCACATCTCACTGAAGTAAAGCTAAATGTACACAAGTTATCCCCAGCTCCTGTGATTTTCTTTCAATTAGTTTTATGTTTTGGAGTTACAAACCATAACAGTAGCAAAGAAGTAGTTTCATAAGGAAACCAAGATTGCCACCTACCTGTTGAAATGCAGCGAGATGATCGAGTTTTTAAAAAAGCACAGCACATTTCTCTTCAGAGAGAGGGGGAAAGAGGGAGCAGTGTGATTTTTTTTTAAGAACAGCACGCTTTTCCTTCACAAAAGCAGACAGATGGCCAAGTTAAATAGAGGCAGAAAATGGAAAAAATTTATAAACAGTGAGCACCAGCTGATAATAATCATAAATAAAAAAGAAGCAGAAATGGCTGGCTAGATTGGAAAGCTAGACGCATTCGATTGCACAACAGATAATTGGGAGATGTATACTGAATAAATTGAACAGTATTGCTTTGCTGATGTTGTAAATATAATGGGGGAACATTCAGTACTGAAACCATTGTTGATTGCAGAATCAAAAAGAATGGGAGTAGGTTTCAGTTTATGTGATTGAATTGAAGAGCTTATCCGAGCATTGTCAGTTCAGTGATGGGCTTAATGATGCACTGAGAGAAATTTCAGATTGTGGAATCTTACAAGAAAGAATTCAAAATGGCTCATAACTGAAGTACAACTCGCATTGAAAGAGCAGTTGAAATCGCAGTGTCAATGGAAACAGCAGTCAGAAATGCAATTGCTGTCAGGAATGAAAATGAGTGTAAACAAAATCAGAAAGTCCAAACAGAAATGCTTGGCCAAACAAATTATCTTACGATTGTGGCACAGGCTCACATACAGCAAACCAATGCAGGTTTAAAGGTGAAACTTGCAGAAAATGCAATGAAGTAGGACACATACAAAGAGCATGTTGGGCAGACAAAGATAAATGGACTGTACAGAGAAGAGTAAAAGTTAAAAAGTCAAGTTGCAGTTTCAAAAAGAGCACTAACTTACATGCTTTTGATCAAAAATATGATCACAAGAATGACACGGGACTGGATAGTCTTGAGGTTTAAAATGTGAAAATTATCAAAAGACCAGCAATATGCCTTACACCAGAAGTGAACGGCAAGTTAATTAAAATGAAACTGGACGTTGGCTCAGCTGTTTCAGTCATTCCACAAAATAAGTTTGAATGGCATTTCAAAGAAGCTAAACTAAAGCCTGCAGATATTCAACAAAGAAATTATACAAGAAAAAAGATAACTCCTTTGAAAGTGACATTTGTAACAGTGAAATACAACAACCAATAAGTTACATTGGGCTTGTATGTAGTGAAAACAGGAGGGCCAGCATTGTGAAATTCAGAATTTCAGCCAGAATTTCATGGTGGTAGTCGATACAGCCACAATGTGGCCAGAAGTATCCCCAATAGCCTCCACAACACCTTCACACACTGTTGATGTGTTGGGAAGCCTCTTCTCAAAGACTGCTGTTCAGGACACTTAGTCAGTGACAGCCACAAGTTTGTTGTGGAGCAGTTTCAGTCATTCCTGAAAATGAATGGAATAAGACATATTACATCTGCACTGTACCACCCAGTTACAAATGACTTAGTGGAAAATGTTTATCCATAAGACATTGTCCAGAGTCTAAAGAATGCACTGTGAGCAACGTCAGCAGAACACTCTACACTGACACTGAATCAGAAGCTCGTCAATCTCCTCATTGCATATCACGATGCAACACACTCAAACGTGGAATGTAGAGGACATCAGCAGAAGGCAGAGGCTCGAGGCAGACTTCTGGTATCTGTGCAGCTACAGAGAAGTTGGAGTTCATGCTAGGCTCTCAGTGTCACATCCCTCCATGAGTCATACAGAAATTACCTCTTATACCAATGGTTCCATTACCACTCCTGAGGACTAAACAAGACAGCAGCATATAGAACCATCTAAAATTATTAGTTTCCTAATCATTTCCTCTCTCCCTATACAGCAAAACCATCTGTGATGCTCTGGTTATGACTGGCTGCCGTCCATAGTACTCAGAAATAAACATGGGTTAGAGAACAAGATGCCCTCAAGGGTCTCCTGAACTATCTTCCCGTTTGGTTCATTTTGCCTACTAACAATCAGCCCCCACACCACCCCCTCCGAGCTGGGAATTTAACATTCCTGGATTGTACGATCTGCATGACACTCAAAGAAGCCACCGTAAATTTTTTGTATGTTATTATGTGCCAGCTTGGGATTCATTTTCTTGCAGGCATTTATGGGATAAATAAAGAAATACAATAGTATGTGTGAGAAAACTATAAACAAAGATGGTCAAATAAACAGTGAGGAAAAGAAAGGCAAATTGTGTAAATAAATAAAAAACCGAGAAAATGAATTGTAGAGTATTTGTAAGTGAGTTTGTAGGTTGTGGAATCAGTTCAGAGTAGAGGTGCGTGAAGTCAACTACATTTGTTCAGGGTATATACAGTAGATCTAGTTATTTGGGACACGTTGAGACCAGTACATTTTGGACCAATTAAGCGACTACCCCAATTAGCCGAAACTTCATGGAAATGCTTGAAGAGGTATTAAAAAGACAAAGAGTAACAAATTATGTATTTAAATGAAATACAGTACAGATTAGAACACAACCAATACTACCAGTACTACAAAAGTGCATTAGGTCTTAATAATTACCAACAGTAGAATTCATCCATTGTATGCGTCCCTGTTCCTTTTATTGTCTGTAAATGAGTAAAATCAGCGCAGATACTAGTGCAGATAATGAACTGCCTTCATACAATGCTTCGGACAATTGAATCCTCCAAATCTTAATTTTGAAGATGTTTGTCGATACTTTCAAATTCTTCATAATTTCTAACTTGTTGAGGTAGCGAAATAATTTTGTTTTCATTCCCAGCTGTTTTTGGCATCTTCGAGCCTGAATGTTTGAAACCACAGTAAGGAAAACAGTTCTGAATTGTCGCACTGCTTATTTCTCACCAACTATTAGTGACAAAAATCCCTGCTTTTTGAATACAAACACGCGCAAATGATGCTATTTAAAAGCTGTTTGTTCTGAGCAGAATATAGTACCTATCGGCCACATACATAAGTGTGCGTAACTGATGCTAGTTCAGCAACAGTCTCCTGTCCCAATTAAGTGGCATAATGTTCCAAATAAGTTAAGGGAGTCCTGGCAATTTTTTTCTATAGAAGTTTGTCAAAAGTTTTAGATATCATGCTGAATCGTTGCAAACTTCTAAGAAAGTAGAGACACTGCCATGCCTTCTTTGTAATGGCACTTACTTGTTGGGCCCAGGACAGATCCTCTGAAACGTTAACATTGAGGAATTAAAAGCTGCTGACCCTCTCCACCTCTGATCCCCAATGGCGTATGAATCTCTAGTTTCTTCTTCCTGAATGAGCTCCTTGGTCTTGCTGACATTAAGTGAGAGTTTGTTGATGTGGCACCACTCAGCCAGACTTTCAATCTCTCTGCTATATGCTGGTTCGTCACCATCTTTGATTTGGCCCATGACGGTGGTGTCATCAGCAAATTTAAATTCGGCATTGGAGCTGTGCTTAGCCTCATGATCACATTTTCCGCCTGGGTAGTTTCCAATCTGATTTCTCTATCTTCTGGCAATTTGTCCACCGTCCCTTTTCTTTCTCTTTCCATTCCCCATTCTGGCTGCCCTCTTACCCCTTCTCTTCACCTGCCCATCACCTCCTACTGGTGCCCCTCCTCCTTCCCCTTCTCCCAGACTCTCCTCTCCTCTCCTATCAATTTCCTCCTCCTTCAGCCCTTTTCCTCGTCCACCCCTCACCTGCCAGCTTCTTACTGCTTTCTCCCTCCCCCAGCCACCTCCCCTTCACCTGGTTTCACCTGCCTCCTGCCAGCATGTGTTCCTTCCGTGTGCACGTGCATCTAAAGGTTTCCAGCATCTGCAGAATCTCTTGTGTTAATGTTTAAGCCTTACACTTTTGATTTCATCACATATCTTCTTATAAAGATGTTCTTTTGGCTGAAAATGGTATTTGACAGTGCACTTTGAAGCAACTTTGTTTCTGTCTTTCAGCTGCAGTCCAGTCCGAGTGATGAGATGACATTAATGACGATAACACTTCCTCGGAGTGCGTACTGGCACCACATTACCAGGCAGAACAGTGTCAGCGAACTCTATAGCTTACAAGGCAAGTGAACCGAGGGGACGAACACCTTATTAGCTTCCACGCATTAAAATTAATATGAGCGTGTCCTCCTCTGAACCATTCACTGCTCAGAGGGCAGCGAACATAGTGAATGATGTGACATTTGAGGTTGCTCTCGCACACGTAGAGAGCTTATCTTAATGAATCAGTGTGCAACATCAAGACAAGCTTAAGATTAGTCAAGATGAACCGACAAGATGTCAAAAACAGCACAGAAGTTATGAGATTAGCTGATGTCGTTTACGGCAGACCACTAGGCTCAGAATGAGTCTGGGAAATAAAGCCCATCAACAATTTGAACCAATGCAAGGTCACAGTCCTTTTCTATTGGCCCAGTTCTACAGAAGTGATAAGTTAATTGGCATTAAATGAGGAGTGCACTTCAGTTAGCTTTCATGTTTTTATTTCTGCCCTCCATTACAGTCGCAGAAATGCACTGGTTAATATATAACAAGGGTTTGATGTCTCTGGGCCTGTACTCGCTGGAGTTTAGGAAAATGGTGGGGGGGGGTCTCATTGAAACATATTGAAAATCAAAAGGCGTAGATGTGCAGAAGATTTTCCAAAATTAGAAACAAAGCTCATTTTCAGATGCAGCATAAAATATTTCCTCAGCGGGCAGAATAGGAACACAAGGTACAAAATTAGATTTGGAGTGTTCAGCTTTGTTGTTTACTGTCATTTGTCAGTACACAAGTATAATGGAGAATGAAATGATTAGTACTCTGGATCCAATGCAGCATAAAAACACAAAAAGCATAAATAACACAATAAGTATAAATACATAATATTATCTTACATACTTAGACTGATTGTATGTACATAAAGTGACGTTAGGTACAGGAGTATCTGTATAGAAGGTAACTCTGACGGGAAATGATATAGTAGTGGAGGAGCGATGGGTTAATGGGTAGAAGTGTTGATTAGCCTGACACTTGGGGTAAGTAACTGTTGTTGAATCTGGTGGGACTGCTGTGGATTCAATGGAGCCCCTTTCCTGATGGGAGGAATACTTCATGATTTTGCTAGCCTTTTACTGGCACCTTTCTGTATGTAAACTTGGTGGCCATTTTATTAATTGTTCTGACCAAAAACATCAGAATGGGGGAAGAAATGTGATCTAAGCAAATTTGACCGTTGAATGATTATTGATGCCAGATGGGGTGGTTTGAGTATCTCAGAAACTGCTGATCTCCTGGGATTTTCACACACAACAATCTCTACAATTTACAGAGAATGGCTTGAAAACAAAAAAAAAAGCCCAGTAAGCAGCAGTTCTGTGGGCAAAAAATGCTTTGTTATTGAGAGAGCCCAGAGGAAAATGGACAGACAGAATCAAGCTGACGGGATGGTAACAGTAACTCAAATAACCACGCCATTTCAACAGTGGTATGCAGTATAGCATCTGTGAATAATTAACACGTTGAGCCTTGAAGTGGATGGGCTACAGCAGCAGATGACCACAAACATACACTCAGTGGCCACTTTATTAGGTACCAACAGTGTCTAATAAAGTGGCCATGGAGTGTATGTTCCCTTTCTTGTGCAGTAGCCATGCATCCTTTGCAAATGAGCCACTGCACTCTGCATTAATTTCCTAAACAGTGAACGGTTAATATGAAATGCCAATTGAGAAAGGCGATGGGTACTCGCCACATTGAAACACAGAAAATCAAGGCAATTCAGATGGCAGCTGCTGAATCACTGCTGGCTATAATTACAACTTCCCAATCAGGAAACTTCCTCTGAATGAACACAATCCAACAGAGGCTCTTCTCTGAGCCCTGCAGAATATGTCTTCACCCCATTACCTTCACTTTATACCTACCAAAAATGGGTAATATGCCTATCACATTCTGACAGTATCCATCGTCATAACCACACAGCTCTGGGGAAGAGCTTAAATGTGATGCTTTGGCAAATGATCCATGAAAGGGGTAATGATTTGCTTCGAAAGGGGTAATGATTTGCTTCAAAAGGAGACACTTGAAAATGAGATCGTCCTTGTGTTTTATGTGTTGTTGCCTCATTCATAATTATTGTTTACCAAACACTGCCTTAGTAATCCAATGACTCATGAAATGGCAGCAAAGATCGTGAACTCTTCATCTATTGCTCTTTTCATGCCTCTCCAAAGCACATTTTTGCTAAGAGCTCTATTGACCAGGAAGGCATATTGCAGTGACTGCTCTTATTGCCATATATACCAAGATATACTTGTATGCCATCTAGACAGATCATTCCAAGTTGATGTGCATCAGTACAAAGAGAAAAAAAAATAACAGAATGTGGAAAGTAGTGTTATGGTTTCAGAGAAATTCCAGTGCAGGTAGATAAACAAGGTGCAAAGCCCACAATAAGATTCAGAAATCTAGAGTCCATTCTCATCATACAAGAGTCCTCTAAGAGCTGGATAGAAGCTGTCCTTGAGCCTGGCAGTGCATGTATTCAAGCTTTTTGTATCTTCTACAAAATGGGACGGGGTGGGGGGAGGGTGAAGAAAGACCGACTGGGGTGAGATGGCTCTTTAATTATTGGCTACTTTCCCAAGGCTATGGGAAGGATAGCAGTCAGTGGAGGGAGGGTGGTTTCCATGCCAGAAGACAGAGGTAATGGCAAAGAGGCTGGTGTTTGAGATATGGTAGATGCACAGAATGCATTTTCTCACCCTGAGTATCATCCACTGAAGTTTCCCTAACACCAGGTTCAATGATAATTGAACACATCAGATGATGACAGAGAAACCTGTGCAAAAGAGATTTTAAAAGTGGAAAAGCCATTGTACTGGGGCAGACCCACTCTCTTAGCCTCGGAAGAGCAGATCCAGTGAAATGAGTAGTCATCACACCTGGGGTCTTTCATTGTTGCAGTGGAAGACCATGCCCTTTATTCTCCACGAAGCATTCCTAGTCATTGGATCTTACTGTTGGTCTCATGTGCCCAGTTCCGCTGGAGCTGAGATCACATGCTAAGTCAGGCACATCCCTATCTCACTGGAGTATGAGGCCCGCTGACTGCCCTCACCTGGTTTAGGCCATCTGTTGAAGTGAAGTACTGGGGTGTGGCTGCTGTAGCTACTTGGAGCCACAGCTGAGAGCTGAGAGCCTGGTAGGGACTAAAGATGATTGAGCAGCCCCACAATGGTCCCCTTACCAGAGGTGCTAGCCCCCCCCCCCCCCGGATGCTCCATAACACCCCAACTACATCCATTCAATTAACAAAGTTATGCTACAAATAAGTCTCCACATCTCTGAATATGTGATCTCTGCTCTCTCGAGATCTGAATTTGTTGAGCTCCTCTGAGCCACTCATTCAGTTTGCATCCCCCAGTGCACTCTCCTCCATACTGATAGTGAAATCCATGCATGGTCACCCTTTAGATTAGAATGAGCAAAGTAGCCTGCCATAAGGTACTGTCCTTTGTCTGTTTCTCATTAGCTTCCATCCCAGTTTCAAATGGCAGACGCAGAGAAAAGGAACAAGTCCCACACTGGTATTTCTGCATGCTGCAGGAAAAGTGGTCAACCAGACCCTCAGATTTTCTCTGGACTGTTCCGAGACGTGCAGGATTTTCAAAGGAGAAAGTTAAAATCCTGTCTTAGTAAGAACATATTGATTGGCATCAAATTCTACATCTGGTGCTCTTTCGGATTACATTAAGCAGTGCGCATCAGAAAATAATGAGCGTATGATCTGAGATTTTACGCTTGTTGGAAAGAACAAGAGAATGGTGTCCCAAAGCAGGTTGACAAAAGTATGTTTGCACTTAGGAACAATTTGATTATAGGAAAGTCCCACGAAGTGCAAAGTGGTAATAATTATGATGTTGGTTTGAACATTGATTTTAAATTGGATGGATTGGTCGTAGTGCAGGTTTGAAGGTTGACACATCATGGGCCGAAGGATTGTACTGTGTTGTGATGTTCTGTGATCTATTTGATAGGACAGATTATAGAGGTAGAGATATATAAAATTATAATGGGTATAGATAGAGTGAATGCAAGCAGGCTTTTTCCAGAGGCTAGGGGAGGGGAAAAAAAGGACATGGGTTAAGGAGGAAAAGTTTAAAGGGAACATTAGGGGGGGCTTCTTCATAGAGAGTGGTGGGGGTGTGGAATGAGCTGCCAGATGAAGTGGTAAATGTGGGCTCACTTCTAACATTTAAGAAAAACTTGGACAGGTACATGGATGAGAGGTGTATGGAGGTGCAAGTCAGTAGGACTAGGCAGAAAAATGGTTTGGCACAGTCAAGAAGGGCCAAAAGGCCTGTTTCTGTGCTGTAATGTTCTATGGTTCTACATTAACAGGAGCTCCATGGGTCATCTTCAAGATTGGCAATGGCTCATTTATGACTCCATTTGAAGAATATGGTGTCCGGATTATCACTAATCTATGAAACCATCCTCCCTCAAGTCTGTGCTGGAGCGGTAGCTTGTGTAGATGGCGCGTATTCTGCCTGGAAGTCGTTACCAGAGGTGTTCCGCGGGGATGTGTTTTGGGACTCCTGCTCTTTATGATTCTTATTAATGACCCAGATGAGGAAGTAGATGGGTGGGTTTGTAAATTTGTAGATGAAGGTTAGTGGTTTTGTGGACCATGTAGAAGGTTATTGTAGTTTACAAAGGCACATAGACAGGATTCAGAGCTGGGTTGAGAAGAGGCAGATGGAGTTCAATGTGGAAAAATGTGAAGTGATTCACTTAGGAAGATTAAACTTGAAGACGGAATACAGGGTTAATGGCAGGATTCTTAGCAGCATGCAGGAACAGAGGGACCTTCAGGTCCATGTCCGTAGATCCCTCAAAGTTGCCATGCAGATTGATAGGATTGTTAAGAAGTTGTATGGTGTTTTAGATTTCATTAGTCAGAGATTGACTTCAAGAAGTAATATTGCATCTGAAAAAAAAAAACCTGGTTAAACCTTGCTAAGAATATTGTGTTCATTTCCAGTCACCTCATCATAGACAGGATATGGAAGCTTTAGAGGTGGTGCATTGGACGGTCCAGGATGCTGCCTGGTTTAGCAAGTTAAGCTTTTTCTGTCTGGAGGGAAGGAGAATGAAAGGTGACTTGACAGAGGTGTCAAGATGGTATGAGGCATAGATCAACTGCATTGCCAGAGATATTTTTCCACAGCACCAATGACTAATACAAGGGGGTATTATTTTAAGGTGATTGGATGAAAGGGGGAAGGCAGGGGCAAGTTTCTTTTTACACACACAGTGTGGTGGGTTTATGGAGCGCTCTGCTGGGGTGGTGGAAGAGGCAAATACATTAGGCACATAGTTGATCAGAAAATGGAGGGCTGTATAGAAGGGAAGAGTTGGATTGATCATGAGATGGTTACAAGGTCATCACAATATTGGTGTCAAAGAGCCTGTACTGTGCTACAATGTTCTATATTGTAAATATCTGGACTGGGACTTGAACCAACAGTGCCTCTGTACAGGCCACTGCACCATTCCTGTTATCCATATTAATTGAAATGATGTGTGACAGGGTGAAGGCACATCTCTACCAAAGGATGGACAAGGCGTTTCTTCCCCCTGCTAGTCTGTAGGGTGGCCTTGGACCAGGTGTAGCACCTGCTTAGCCTCTCCTCCACACCCCTCCCCACCCCCGGATCAGGGTCATGTGAAGCCATGGAAGCAGGTGGAGAATGGTTGTATGGACAGCTAGAGCATATCACAAGTCTTAGCTATGCAAACACTGACCACCAGGCAGACAATCCCTGAAGATCTCTGATCTCATCGATAATGGCTGGAGTTACCGGTCTTGTAAAGACACTACCCAGAAAGCAGTGGCAAAGCACTTTGTGGCAAATTTGCCAAGAACAATCAATGCCCAATGCACCATGATCACCTACAACATATGACATGGTGCATAATGATGATGAATTGAAATAAATCAAGGGTTGGTGTGTCTACAGTCTGTGAGCTAGATCTCCCAGTGTTGTGCATGGTGTGATTGAAGAATCTGAGTCAGGAAGCAACATGTTTCAGAGCGTTCTGTAAGTAAGAGGAGACAGGATGTCAGGAAATGTAAAATGGACATTGAGCTCCTCGTAGAGTCATTCCAGCACAGGAGGAGGTCCATCAGGTTATCAAATCAATGCCAGCTCCTTGTAGAGTAATCCCATTTATTCTCATTCCGCTACTCTTTACCCTTAGTTTAAAAATTACATTCCCTCAAGCGTTTATGGATTTCTTTTCTGAAGGCAGTGAATGATTTGGTTTCTTCCACCCTTACAGGCAAGTTCTTCCAGATCATCACTTCAAAGGGAAAGCCTTTACATCTCCCCTTTTACTTTTTGCATCAGTTTTCTGATCCTGCATCACCCATCAAGTCAAGTTATGATCTTGAACAGCTCAACTAAATGCTCCCTCAACCCCACATCCTCATATCCCCTGTGCCTTACTAACAGGAGAAAAATATACAGCACACGTGGACATGTCACTCTTTTCCTTAGGACTGTGCCATTTATTCTACATTGCCTCTTTATATTTTTTGTTGTTAACATATTATTTTATACTTCACCACATTGTTTCATTTAGCCATTCAACCAGCTTATCATTTCTTACAGTCTACCGTACTCTCTCCGGTCCTGTTCACCCTGTACACATCAGACTTCCAATATAACTCGGAGTCCTGCCATGTGCAGAAGTTCGCTGATGACACGGCCATAGTGGGGTGTGTCAGGAATGGACAGGAGGAGGAGTATAGGAAACTGATACAGGACTTTGTGATATGGTGCAACTCAAACTACCTGCGTCTCAATATCACCAAGACCAAGGAGATGGTGGTGGACTTTAGGAGATCTAGGCCTCATATGGAGCCAGTGATCATTAATGGAGAATGTGTGGAGCAGGTTAAGACCTACAAGTATCTGGGAGTACAGTTAGATGAGAAGCTAGACTGGACTGCCAACACAGATGCCTTGTGCAGGAAGGCACAGAGTCGACTGTACTTCCTTAGAAGGTTGGCGTCATTCAATGTCTGTAGTGAGATGCTGAAGATGTTCTATAGGTCAGTTATGGAGAGCGCCCTCTTCTTTGTGGTGGTGTGTTGGGGAGGAAGCATTAAGAAGAGGGACGCCTCACGTCTTAATAAGCTGGTAAGGAAGGCGGGCTCTGTTGTGGGCAAAGTACTGGAGAGTTTAACATCGGTAGCTGAGCGAAGGGCGCTGAGTAGGCTACGGTCAATTATGGAAAACTCTGAACATCCTCTACATAGCACCATCCAGAGACAGAGAAGCAGTTTCAGCGACAGGTTACTATCGATGCAATGCTCCTCAGACAGGATGAAGAGGTCAATACTCCCCAATGCCATTAGGCTTTACAATTCTACCGCCAGGACTTAAGAACTTTTTAAAAGCTATTATTAATGCTTTTTGAGATAGTGATTTAGATGCATATCATATTTTCTTACTGAGTTAAGTATTGTATGTAATTAGTTTTGCTACAACAAGTGTATGGGACATTGGAAAAAAGTTGAATTTCCCCATGGGGATGAATAAAGTATCTATCTATCTATCTATAACTATCTTCACCTCCCTCTTCTTTTACCAATTGACTCATGCCTAAACAGAAATAGAATCTGAATCAGACTCAGGATTATCACTGACATATGTCATGAGATTAGCGGTTTTGCTGCAGTTCAGTGCAATACATAAAATGTATGAGAAGCAACAATTGATACATGTGTACAGTCTCTCGTTAATGCAGATATCTAATCAGGCAATCATGTGACAGCAACTCAATGCGCAGAGATGTTCAAGAGATTCAGTAGTTGTTCAAATATCAGAATGGGGAAGATATGTGATCTCAGTGACTTTTACTGTGGAATGATTGTTGGTGCCAGATGGGACGGTTTAAGAATCTCAAACTGTTGATTTTCTGAGATTTTCATGCACTGCAGTCTCTGGTATTTACAGAAAATGATGCAAAAGAAAAACAAAAAAATAAATTAGAGTAGAATGGCCAAACTGGTTCAAGTTGACAGGAGGGTGACAGTATCTCAGATAACCACATGATACAACAATGATGTGCAGAGGAGCATCACTGAATGCACAGCACGTCAAACCTTGAAGTGGATGGGTTACAGCAGAAGACCATGAACATACATTTAGTGGCCATTTTATTTGGTACAGGGAATGCCTAATAAAATGGCTACTGAGTGTATATATTTAATGTATATTTTAATTGTAATTTATAGTATATTCTGTATTGCGTTGTTTTGCTGCTGCAAAACAATTTCATGACACAAGTACATGTTTATGGGATGGTGAGGTTGTGGGCATGCACAAATCTCAATACTCTACCATGCAAATGAGTCTAAGTTATTTGATGTTTTAAATGTGCTTTCTTATATTGATATCATCTTGGTAGAAGATTTGCTGGTAAAACATACAAGAAAATCTGTGTGCTGCCCATACTGGGGGTGTTTATATGAAGATACATCAAATAGTCATTTTGGCTGGAAGGTTTGTCAGAGTAAAAATATTTAAAGATTAAGAGCTTGCTGCAATGGATGCCCTGCTGCATAATGAACATTGAGTGTTTTATAAGATTGCGTGTGGCTGGAACTGTAGCTTCCATGCATACTAAACACAGATTTGGCTGCCAAACTAATGGTCTGGCTAATGGTGCTTGCGGACAGATATCGTACCACGTGAAGTGAGTTCAAATTCAAGGTTAAATGTTGAAATCCAAAAGTTTATGTCCAATTTGTGAACTTCACCTTACACTTTTGTTCAAAGTAGATTTGTTATCGTAGTACAATATATCACCATGTACTGTCCTGAGATTTCATTCTCTTGCAGACAAAGTAGAACAAAGAGATACAATAGAATCAGTTAAAAGAAACACTACACACTAACAAGGACTGGCAAACAACCAATGTACAAAAGACAATTGCAAGTACAAACGAACAAATAATAATAATTAATAAATAAATTGCTCTGAGAACAGGAGTAGTAGAGTCTTTGGAAGTCTCTGTTAAAATGGGTTCTCTCTATATTCCCTGCTATTGAATGCCATTGAATGATATGAGACAACTATGATCACGTGTTGGATAAAATGCAAACTTAACATAAAAATTAAGTCTTAACCATTCTACTCTGAATATGCCTTGTTGCAAATTTGCAAAATTTGCATAATCTGCAAATTATTGTGTCATTAACTGCAGAAAGTGTGTTTTTGAGGTTTAATGGATTTTTCACCCCTCTTGAGATGTGCTGACATAGATAAGAGCAGTGCCATTAATACAAAATGAGCTGATAGTGCATCTATTTTAAATCATACCTGTCGAATTCAGAGCAAAATGCGTTTGGGTAGGCTGTCGACCGACAATGAATGCATTTACTGGGGCAGATCAGCTTCATGCTCAATCTCCAGATTGCTTCTAAACATTCAAATGCGACAAAATTTAGGAGTATTGTGAACTGCAAAGACAATGCTGATAAAATGAAAAAGTTTGGTGCAAGGAAGTTGCAGTTTGATATTGAGAAGCGGAGGTGTGTTTTTGTTGGAATAATGAGAGGCGGCAATGTTAGGTAAAGGAAACTATTCTAAAATGGTGCAGAAGGGGAGAGACATGGGTTATCTGTGTACTAGACTTTCAAAATGGCAGGGCAGATTAAGAGTGCATTTAGTGAAACATTCTGGATTTTATTAATGGAGTAATGTTGAACCTGTATTAAACAGTGGTCCGGTCTGAACTGTAGAATTGTGTTCACCTCTGAATGCCTCATTTTTAGAAGGATGGTGTCACAGTTAACTAGGTAACTTCTTCAGTTTTAACTTCCCTCAAACTGAATAGTGGTGAATGCAATTGCAGGGACAAGTCATGCAGGATTAGAGGGAAAAAATCCAAAAAGGCTTTACTGGATTGCCTAGCAGACAAGGTCTAGACAGAGGTGCCAAAAAATAACTTAGAGGCAAAGTTAAAATCCAAAAAAAAAAGAGTTTCAGAAACTAGAAATAACTACAAACAGCTTCACTTACAAAAGATGACTCCAAGACTCAGCAAAGAAACAGAGAACAAGGGACTTGGAACTTATATAGGGCTACAAACAAGTCACAAGTGATAACAATGAACTAATAATTAGCCTAATAGGCAAGTGGGCATGAATGGATTGGCCTTCTTATCTCTGCCTCCCTCTGGTTACCAGTTCAACCTGTGACAAATGGGCATGCAGTAGAGAGGGTCCACATGAAATTTACAAGAATGTTTGCTGGGAGGAGGGCCTCAGATATGTAAATAAGTTGGAGAAGTTGGGACTGTATCTGTTGGAGAGGAGAAGATGATGTTCAAAGTAAATTTATTATTAAAGTATGTATATGTCACCATAAGTTAACTTTGAGATTTATGTTCTTGCAGGCATTCACAGTAGAACAGAGAAATACAATATCAATGAAAAACTACACTCAACAAAGACTAACAAACAACCAATATTCAAAAGAAGGCATTCTGTGCAAATATTTAAAAAATAAAATAAATAATATTGAGAACATGAGTTGTACAGCCCTTGAAACTAAGTCCATAAGTTTTGGAATCCATTAAAATTTGAGTCAAATGAAATTGTCAATGCTGGTCCAGGAGCCTGATGTTTGAATGGTAATAACTCCCTGAGAACTAAGACTCCTATACCTCCTTCCTGATGGCAGCAATGAGAAGCCAGCATTGCCTGGATGGTGGGGTGCTTGATGATGGATTCTGCTTTCTTGCGGCAGTACGCCTTGAAGATGTGAGCAATGGTGGGGTGACCTCTGCCTGTGATGGACTGGGCTGTGTCCACTACTTTCCACTAGAGGTGATGCCATGCCTTCTTTGTGATAGAAGTATATAGAATATCAAGAAAATTGGGCAGAGTGAACACTGGGAGACTGTCCCTTTCACTGGAAAGGTTGTGGACAGAAGGTCACGGATGTAAGTTAGAAGAAGGAGAATTAAGAGCGATATGAAGAAAAGCTTTATCTATGACGCACACTTGTGTTGTAATCTGGAATACAATGCCTGATGATGTGGTAAAGGCAGGTTCTATTCTGGCCTTGGGAGGGAAATTGGATTATTATATTGTGAGAAAAGAATTTGCAATGCTACAAAGAAAAAGATGCATGTTGGAAGGGGTGAGTTGTTCTCGAATGAAGCTAGTATACACACAGTGAGCCAAATGTGCTTATATTTGCCATAAATATAAATGATTTTGTGATAATATGTGCCTTTAGAGAAAATGCTGACCTTAGAACACTGCAGGTGTTGTCCCACCCAGTGATATAAATTGTAAGATAGGGTAGTCCTCATTGAATAGCCTTTAGAGTTGCTACATCATCTTGTTGATCATGTATCCTGCAACCAGGGTGTGCTTGCGTCAAGAGAGAGGTTCACAGTTCAGTGTCAGCCACCAATGAAGATAGTTAAGATACTTGCTACATCTTGGATGGAATTGAGCATTTAGAACATTGTCATCCTGCATATCCCATTGATTTTAAATCAAAGTTCAAAGTAAATTCATAATCAAAGTACATTTATGTCACCATATACCACCTGGAGATTCATTTTATTGTGGGCAATGACAGTAAAACCAAGAAACATAATAGAAACAATGAAAGACTATATCCAATTAACCAATGTGCAAAAGACAACAAACAGTGCAATACCTAAAGAGAGAAAAAAGGACATAATAATATTAATAAATGATTAAATACATAAATAAGGAATAAATATTGAGAACATGATATGAAGAATCCTTGAAAGTGAGCCCATAGATTGTGGGAACAGTGAACTTGATAGAAGTTATCCCCTCTGGTTCATGAGCCTGATGATTGAGGAACATTAACTGTTCTTCATCCTAGTGCTGTGGGTCTTCAGGCTCCTGTACCTTCTTCATGATGGCAGCAGTGAGAAGAGAGCATGGTCTGTATAGTGGGGGGTCCTTGATGATGGCTGCTGCTTTCCTGTGACAGCACTCTGTATAAATGCGCTCAATGGTGGGGAGGGCTTTACCTGTGATGCACTAGGCTGTATTTACTACTTCTAGTAGGCTTTTCCATTCGAGGACATTGGTATTTCCAAACCAGACTGTGTGCAGCCAATCAATATCCTCTTCACCACACATCTCAACAAGTTGCTCAAAGTTTTAAATGACATGCCAAATGTTTGCAAGCTTCTAAGAAAATAGAGGCACTGCTATGCTTTCTTTTTAATGGCACTTACATGGTGTATCCAGGACAAATCCTCTGAAAGATAATGCCAAGGAAATTAAAGTTGCTGATCTTCTACACCTCTGATTCTCCAATGAGGACTGACTCATGAACCTTCAGTTTCCTCCTTCTGAAGTCAATAATGATTGGGAGAACAAAAGTGCAACAAAACCTCTGTGTCTGAGCACCACAAAGAGTTGATGATGAAACACATATCCACCCTTTTGCCTTCTCCAGAATGGGCCATGACTCCATGAAACACAGAAAGCAGCAATTCCTCATTCCCCTCTGATACAGCAATCTTGCTCTTAGATCCTTGATCTTGTTCTTCAGAGACTGTACATTTGCTAACAAGATGCTGGGTAGGGGCAGCTTCATTCCCTAACACTTCAGCCTGGCTTGGAATCCTCACCTTCTCCCTCTCCTTTGGTTGAGGTGATGGACCTCCATTCACTCAAGGCACACTTGAGAGTTAAGTCTGCCGAGTCCTTCAGAAGATCGTAAAATCATTAGTTCATCAGGATGGTTCAAAGATACATTACTTCAAGTGAAATTACAGGCTGCAGATTGCAGTGAGAGTAATTCAGAAGAAAATTTTAGAAATTTTATTAAGCTGCCTGCAACACGTTGCCA
Organism: Hemitrygon akajei; assembly: GCF_048418815.1. Classification (NCBI taxonomy): domain Eukaryota; kingdom Metazoa; phylum Chordata; class Chondrichthyes; order Myliobatiformes; family Dasyatidae; genus Hemitrygon; species Hemitrygon akajei. The sequence continues at coordinate 127,044,531 of NC_133124.1, forward strand.
TGTTTCACCAGTGCCATCTTGCATGCTAATGGTATGTTATAATTTTATTTTGTCTTGGTGACCCTATCTTGAGACTGCGACAAATATCCTTGGTCATCTAATGCAGTAAGCAGAAAACAAAGCACAAGCAAGATCCCAAAGTTAGCAGAAAGTAAATCCCTTTATCTTTTCCACCTATCACTTGCCAGCTTGTACTCCTTCCCCTCCCCTCACCTTCTTATTCTGACTTCCCTCTTCCTGTCCAGTCCTGCTGAAGGGTCTCAGCCCAAAACGTCATCTGTTTATTTCCCTCCATAGTTGCTGTCTGACCCATTGAACAGCATTTTGTGTGTGTGTCTCTGGATTTCCAGCATGTGCAGCATCTCTTGAGTGAATGATATTCGATATGTTCCTGGTGAGGCACAGTAGCTCATGAAACACCATTACAGCACACGCAATCCAGGGTCAATTCCCCTGCTGCCTGTAAGGAGTTTGACTGTTTTCCCCTTAACCATGTGGGTTTCCTCTGGATTCTTTGGTTTCCTCTCACACGCCAAAGATGTACGTGTTAGTAGGGTGGTGCGGGCTCATTTGCCTTGAAGCGTTCGTTACCGTGCTGTATCTCTAAATAAAACCCTGAATGTAAGGGAGGAGTATACTACAGCCAAACCTGGTGATTGTTGGGTTACGGTAGTGTACTGGTTAGCACAACGCTTTACAGTACCAGTGACCCAGGTCCAATTCCCACTGCTGCCTGTAAGGAGTTTGTTCATTCTCCCTGTTTCCTCAGGCTGCCCCAGTTTCTTCCCACAGTCCAGAAACATACTGATTAATTGGTCATTTTAAATTGTCCCGTGAGTAGGCTAGGGTTAAATCGGGGGTAGCTGGGTGGCGCGGCTCGATAGGCCAGAGGGGCCAATTCCACACTGTGTCTCAAAAAATTAAAAATTATAATGAGAAGGACACACCCAGCCCACCAATGATTATAGACAGGTTAAGTGAACAGGCAAGAAATTGGCAGATGAAGCATAATCCACTTTGAAAGGAAGATTGAATATCAAATTATTTAAATTACGTATGATGACAAAATGTTGGGATACAAAGGGATCTACAGTTCCAGTACAGGAAACACAGAAACTTCAGACATGTGCACAAAAATTAATTAGGAAGATAACAGAATGCTGGCCTTTGGTGCAAGGGATATGGATCATAAATATAGCCTGGCACCATGCTGTATTTCTCCAAAATGAAAAACATCCGGAGCCTCCCCTCCCTTCGGAGTCTTGTAGGAATCTGAGCAGATGGACAGGGTCTCAGTTTGATGTCTGATTAGAAAGGCAACACCTCGGACTCTCCAGTAATCCTTTAGTACCACATTGCAAAATCACAGAGACTTGTTCATGTGCAAACTGTTGACAAAGCCAAAAGATAACTATCAACGTGCTGAAATCATAACTGTGATGCTCAATGTATCAGCAACAAAGAAAATTATCTATAACTATCTCACGATCAGTGTAACTCAAACCAAAACAAAATATGACTAGAACCTTGAGGCTAATTGGGTTTCCAGACACAATTCAGGTAATCTGAACAGTGGAAACTTGCTATGCTTAAATCATACAAGTTATTTTGACCTTGTGTGATGAGGCAAAATGGTGATGTTAACTTTGTCACCATTTACTACAATGGAAACAGCATCATTTGAAATCTATATTTGAGGCTGTTATGCTATCATTCAAAACCACTATTGTCCCCAATTGGAGCTGGCATACATTACTGGAAACCTACCTTATCTTTGGATTGCAAAAGGCATTCAAAACCTTCATGAGGTGTGATTGGTGAATGTAGAGGGAAAGAATTCACACATATTCCGAGGTTTATCTTCACAACAAACTTCCTCTTTATTATCTGGTGACATCAACAGTGGTGTCACTCCTTCGAAACCGTATGTTCCAAATCCAACTTTTCCACAACTCTTATACAATTTCTTATCTATTTCCCCCATTATCTCTGTCTTATATGGACTGTATATACATAGAGTGAGTAAGCATTGACAGTGTTGAGTTTCAGTCACTATATACCATGTGAGTTGTGTGCATTCGACCTTTCCCTTGTATGTACAATGGCAAACTTCCATCATGGAGTTACTATAGCCTGTATTGTAAAGCTTGGGCTGGTATGAGCCTGTTCCAGACTTTCTCTTCCTGGTACCAATCCTGGAGACTCCATTATCTCTCTGCTGCGTGATCATCTGCCTCTTCTCTACTACTACACCACAGAGCCAAGAATTCACTATTCTCTACTGCATTTTTCCCTTGTGGCCATGACTTAGTCAATATACAGTAGTTGGCCATAGCCTTTGGTAAGGTCTCGGTTCATAAATCCAATTCTCCCAGCACATCGTTGGTGTGTTGGCTAACACAAAACAGAGCTTCACTGTATGTTTCGAAGTACATGTGATTAATAAATCTGCATCTGAATCTAATGTATTAACCCTTAGTGCAGGTACGTGGCAAGGAAACAAAAGGAGAGTTGATGGGCATGTGAGGGAATAAATTGCAGGACAGCAGGCACACGAGATGAGGGGGATTTGGATTAATGGGATTGCTCTTCCAGGACCCCACATGTTCCCAGCTGGCCAACTTGCATTCTTCTTTGCTGTTGAACTAGCCATGCAGAATGGCCATTGGAGCTTGGCTGGCTGACTGCACACTTTCTCATTTATGTATGGGCGTCTTGAACATACGGGCAAGCTCAGGGAACAATACAGCAGCACCAAAGCCCAAGCTTGCAGCACAGAACTGCAGCCATTAATTGCTGATCCATTGACTTTCATTCAAAATATTATCATAAACCCTAATAAATGCACACAAATATAATAATTAAACCAAGACAGCTAATACTGACAACTGGAAAACAGCTTTCAATTGGATAACTTTCTGCCATTCCATTTTCGGTGTTGTTAATGCTGAAGAACATTAGCAAGAAGCTGGACCATGGTGATGATTTAGGAAGCTAATAGTGGGCAACATGGCTTTTATTATCCAATGCTCAAAGGGTACCAACCATTGCACTAAACCAGGCTGCTCAATGGGTCTTCAAAATATCAATTTTAATTGGCATGCACATTTACATGTATTAGAAACTTGGTGTGGTGTGTTGGCACGACATGCAACAAAAAGAAAGATATTGAGGAATTTTAAAGAATAAAGACGTGAAAGTCTGCAGATGCAGAAAACCCAAAGCAACACACACAAAATGTTGGAGGAGCTCAGCAGGTCAAGCAGCATCTATGGAATTGAATAAACACTCAATATTTCAGGCTGAGACTCCTCTTCAGGACTGAGAAGGAAGGGGAAGATGCCAAAATTAAAAGGTGGGAGGAGGGAAAGGAGACTAGCTAGAAGGTCGAGAAGGAATCTGATGGGACAGGTAGGAATTGGAAATGTCAATTATCAATATTTCCATATATGCTGTGTGACCTGCTGAGTTCCTCCAACATTTTGTGTTGCTATAAAGAATAAAGTGTTAAAGTAAAGAAGTACATATATAGAATCAGATGTCTATAAATACCAGCATGTATTTACAATGTAAACAGCATTATTAAAAATGGTTTGAAGTGTTTACAGTGCAGTGACCGGCTGATGGAGAGGAGTGGGATGATGGCGCTAACCAGAATAGTTGATCAGATTAATTGCCTGGGAGAAGAAAGCTTTACAATGGAGTGAATTTTTTGATTTAATAGCCCTATAGTGTGTTCCAGAAGAGAGCTTTTGGAAAAGGCAGTTTGCAGGGTGGGTAGTGTCTGTAATGATTTCCTGTCCACTTCTTTGTCTTGGACCCATAGAAAGATTGCAGACAATCAGACAATGGCCTTTTTCAGCTCAACAGAAAGATTTAAAGAGCCACACAGTATGAGAAAGGCATTGAGTATCCTATAGGAATTCTCTTTAAAGAACTCTGACACAAGAGTTTAGGAAGTGTTTTGTCCCTTTATTTTGAACTTTTGAAAAAAAAACCCATTCCACTAGTAGTTCTGACTTCTGGGAACAAACTGCTGATGTCAGTGGTAGAGCAGCTGTAGTTGGAGTTCAAAGCAAAGCAAGGCTGTTCTTCCCAGTGGCTTCAATCGAGGAAGTGCCTGTAATCCCCGAGGCCTAAACTGTGGCAAGGCCAATGATCACTGTGGCCAAAAAACAAAAATCAAAGCAAGAAGAGTGTTGCACAGGAAAGAACAGTTTTGGCTGTTGTCAGAATCAAATAAGGGAGTGCTTGCTTCCTGTGACCCAGGTAAAGATAACACTCACTGTGGCCCAGCAAAGGCAAGGACATTGTTCCCAGTGTCTGAGCTCAAGACAGTGACATGGTCCCCAGTGGCTCAAGTCAAGGCCAGGATGTTGTCCACAGTGATAAAGCAATGTCAGCAAATCAAGGCAATGAAAATGAGACTTGTGCTCAAAGCAAAGCCCAGATATTGCTGCCACTGAGCCAAACCAAAGGCTGGGTTGTAGTTTAGCAGAATGAAAAGAGATACTGCAGATGCTGGAAATCCAGAGTAACACACAAAATGCCAGAGGTACTCAGCAGGTCAGGTGGCATCTATGGAGAGGAATAAATGGTTGATATTTCAGTCGAACATCCTTAATTTGGATGGAAAAGGAGGAGTGAAGAAGTGAGAATAAGAAGGTGGGGGGAGGGGAGAGATACAAGCTGGCAGGTGATAGGTGAAGCCTGGTAAGTGGAATGTAGGTGGGTGGGGTGGGGGAGGGCATGTAGTGAGGAACCAGGAGGTGATAGGTGGAAGAGGTAAAGGACTGAAAGAATCTGATAGATGACAGTGGGCCATGGCAGAAATGGAAGGAAGGAGGCAACAAGAAAGAGGTAAGAGGCAGCTGAGGAGAAGTAAAAGGTTAAGAGGCAAGCTGGAATGGGGAATAGAAAACAAGAGAAATGGGGAATTACCAGGTCAGAGAAATCTGTCAGGTAATGTAAAGGAGGCTTAATCCTAAAGCAGAGACAATTCAACAGTGAGCAATAGTTTTAATAATCAACTGCAAAATAACAAGCTATGAAGGGCCACAAAAGAAGAGAGAACAGATACTAAACTCACAGGGTAAATGACAGCTAGGAGCAGCTGGCTGATTCATGTGAGTGAATAAGGATCGTGACTCAGAGCTAGGTTTAAATAGGTTGCAGGTGAGTAGCAGGTGGAAATAAGTAGCAGGTGACTTCTGTTAGCTAGGTGAAGACTGGGAGGTACCTGCTTATGCAGGCCTGACAAAATCAATGTTCATGCCATCAGGTAGGAGGCTACCCAGACAAAGTATGAGGTGTTGCATTAGGTATATCAGAATTCAAATTTGAAGATCATCCCTACAAAATAGTCACCTTCTCACTTAAATCTCTGTAACTTACCATGATCACAAAACTGTGGTGTAATTGGGTGTTACACTTCATAAGTGGTTATTTATTAGTGTGATGTTGTATATGTATTTATGTAAATGATTACAAATCAGAAAATAAAGATAAAGATTTAAAGATTAAGCTTATTTGTACACATGTGCTTTGAAACATACAGGGAGGTGCATTGTTTGTATCTAATCAAATCAATGAGGACTGTGCTGGGCAGCCTGAAGGTGTCACCATGCTTTGGCACCGACATTGCACACCCACAACTCATTAACCCTAATACATACAGCATGGGAGGAAACCGGAGCAACTACGGGAAACCCATGCAGTCACGGGCATAATGTATAAACTCTTTACAGGCAGCAGCAAGAATTGAACCACAGCCAGTGATCATTGGTGCTGTACGCTGTAAAGTGATTGCGCTAACCACTACGATGCCGTGCGCATTTTGTGTGTGTGTGTGTGGACATACATATTCCTATATCTATGTCTACATCATAAATTCTGATTTGGTGCGTTTGTTAAAAAAAGCTAGAAAGTAATTGCTAGTATTTATTCAACACATATGCCTGGAATGGAAAACTACTAAAGGAGCTGTTACCTATTTTTGTATTCCTCATTTTACTGACTAGCACAAGTCAGGAGATATGTAAAGAGAAATGCAGGTCGATGTTCTATCTTTGAAAGCACGTCAAAGGGCACGACAGAGAGTAATTGCCGAGGCTGTATCTCAAGACAGGGCGTGTCAAAAAGACCAAGGACTGGGGAAGCAATTGGACACCTTTATCTCCTGTCTCACAGCAGGCAGTGTCAATGAAGCTTGATTTTTTTTTATTTTCAAATTAAATATTTATGCTGCACTTATTTTACCAGGGTTCTGATTCGATGTGGGATGAATTGTGCGGCAGTTAATGTAAAACTAAGTAGGGGATGTGACAAATAAAGACAAATGAGTGGCTGCTTGGTAAACTGAGCAGAATGTGTAGCAGCACAGCATTGGTGAGTAATGGATTCTTGCTGAGCACTTTCTGTTGTAGTATCTCTCAAAGCTGTATCTGGATCTAAGTATTCTGTTCAGTTGGTGCTAGTGCAATCCCTGGTAAATAGAAATAGTCCAAGCTCCCTTCTCACTGCTGCCATTCGGAAGGAAATATAGGAGACTTAAGTCCCACACCACCAGGTTCAAGAACAGATATTACCTTTAACCATCAGGCCCCTGAACTGGAGTGGAAACTTCACTCACTCAACACTGATCTGATTCCACAACCTATGGACTCACTTTCAAGGACTCCAAAACTCATACTCTTGATATATTATATATTTATCTGTTTATTTATATATTATGTGTTTTCTTGTATTGCATAGATTGTCTTCTTTTGCATTTTGGGTGTTTGCCATTCTTTTACGCGTAATTTTTTATTCTTTGTGTTGTATTTTGTTGTTCTACTGTGAATGCCTGCAAGAAAATGAATTCCAAGGTGGACATACACATACTTTCATAATAATTTAACTTGAACTTTTGAACTTTGAACTTTTCAATAGATTGCTTTGTTTTCTATCTCTCACTCAACACCCTCAGCCTTCCTTATCAATAGGAAAATTTGGGGAAAAGGACAAATACTTAGAATGATAGATCCCTGCTCTTTTTATTCAAAAACAAACCCCCCACAACATGTCACCATTTAACACAGTGAGGAATCTGCATTATGGTTAAGCATGCCAGCCACACTCAAAGCAGCTGCTTGGGCCGTATGCTATTGTTGTCTTCATCTCCTGCAGTGGAAATAGTTGTTCCTGGTTTCTATGGATTGAATGCCATTGGGAAGCTCAATCTCCATCAAAAATCCATTAATCTACGTATTAACCAATAATATATTATCATATCCAAGCATGAGCCTTACACGCTGGGTCTTCTAATGCTTAGCCAAGAGTATCATCACGCAAGGCAGCATCGTATTCCCAGTGTCACTAAGGATGAATCACCCTTTTTGGCAAGTGCCCAATATGGTCCATGAGGGAACAACTCATGCATTTATAACATTTTTTTTCTGAAGGCAGTACTGTATTGTAGAATATTATGATAGTTATTACACCCAATAATCTATTTTACCACATGCCTGGGTTATGTTTATCTCCATAAATATTTTACAATATAAATGTTTGTTTATGTACCAATTATTACTGAATTAGCAAGACATCATTTCATGGGGGTATGAACAAGACTGACTTAATGGGTCATTTCTGGTGGGATCATTGTTGGATTGGCAGAGAATGTGCCTATATGCACACAGTAGCCTCTTTATTAGGTACAGGAGAAGGTGCTGTAGCCCATCCATTCAAGGTTTGGCACCTTGTGTGTTCAGAGATGCCACACCACAGTTGTAATGCATGGTTATTTGAGTTACTGTTGCTGCCTGTCAGCTTGAACCAGCCTGGCCATTCCCCTCTGACCCCTGCCAATAACAAGTGCTTTCATCCACAGAACAACCACTCACTGGATGTTGTTTTGTTTTTTGCACCATTCTCTGTAAACTCTAAAGTCTTCTCTACATGAAAATCCCAGGAGATCAGCAGTTCCTGAGGTACTCAAACCACCACATCTGACATCAACAAACAATCCACAGTCAAAGTCACTTTGATCACATTTGTTCCCATTCTGGTCTGAATCTCTTGACCATGCCTGTATGCTATTATGTATTAAGTTGCTGCCACATGATTGGCTGATTAGATATTTGCATTAAACAACCGGTGTACCTAATAAAGTGGCCACTGAAGCTACGTCCACACTACACCAGATAAATCCACACCCGAAGCTTTTTTTCTTCGTTTTTACCCTCCGTCCACACTAAAATGGCGTTTTCGTCCCCCGAAACCGGAGCTTTTAAGAAACGCTTTTCAGAGTGTGTATTTTTGAAAGCGCTGCTCGGGCAGATCAGTTTGGATGGGGTAACCGGAGAAATCTGAAAACGCTATCAGACAGCAGCGCGCCATTTCATTGTTTTCTTGAACGCAACTTAACAATTTCAGAACAGACGGCAATGAGACTGAAGCCAGAAGAGTTAGAAATGTACCCACCAAATACTTTGACCTGTAACTTACTGAATAAATAAGTATACATGAGGAAATCTGCAGATGCTGGAAATTCAAGCAACACACGCAAAATGCTGGTGGAACGCAGCAGGTCAGGCAGCATCTATAGGGAGAAACGTCGACATATATCCCTATAGATGCTGCCTGGCCTGCTGCATTCCACCAGCACTTTGTGTGTGTTGCTTGAATAAATAAGTATACTCACTTTGCCTGTTTTCTGTCCTTGCCTGTATGAAGGAGGTTTACCTATTTATGCAAGTATTTCTCTGACAATAGATGTGTAACATTGTATGGAAATACAAGATAATACTGATGCAGACATGTTTTACACATTTAACAAGGTGCTTTATTAATGCAACAGAGTTAGTCAGTTTTCAATGTTCGTTGTCAGCCGGGTCATATTGTCCGAGAACTCCCTGTCGGTTGCCTCCATACGCTCCAGTATTTGTTTTATTTTTACTTTTAAGTTCTCCTGCGCGAGAGCCAGCAGCTGCCCGTTGTTTAAGTTTTTCTCGTCTGTAACTGCACAAACGCGCGCTTTCACTGGGAGATTCGACACCAAACATGTCGCTTGCTTTCAGTAGATGTGTCCTGCGCATGCCCAGTAGGAGGAGATTCACCAAAATCTCAGTTTCAATGTGGACGGAGATATTTTTAAAAGCACATAGTGTGGACGCCTATCGTTTTTACATGAAACCGATGTTTTCAAAATTATCCGGTCTAGTGTGGATGTAGCCTGAGTGTCCACGTGATGAATAAAAAGATCTGAAATCTGAAATACTTCACAGGTGTAAATGCTTTGTATGTGTACCAATTAGCACTGAATTAGCAAGACCTTTTTTTAATCAGATTTCTGCTTCCTCTGGGTAGGAATGTTTCACTGCTGTATTCTCTTTTGGTGTGTTCAGATCTGGAGTGCAAAGCCACTCCAGGAAATGGAGGTGGGAGAGAGGCGTTTGTACTGCTGTTGTTTTGTTGCTCGTTGTGTTCTGTGTTGTTGTCCCGAAATAGTATGTTGGCACCGGAGTGTGCGACAACACTTGAGTCCTGCCCCCAGCCCATTATTAGATGGTGCTGGTTGTTAACACAAATGGCGCATGAACCTGCACGTTTAATATACTGTGCACGTGATGAATAACTGAATAAATAAATCTCAAGAAAGGACATAGTAGAGAGGCACCTCCTAGAGGTTGTGCATCAGACACTTCAGAAACAGGACAACTTACCTCAAGGGCACGTACTAGGGGAAGTCATGAGACTGTCTCCAACACACACACACACACACACACACACACACACACACACACACACACACACACACACACACACACACACACACACACACACACACACACACACACACACACACACACACCACCCCCCTCCCCCTGCATGCCACTGTTTACTGGGTGGGACAGAATCCAGCACAGGGACAAGAGTGAACATGGGGGGAAAAAAAATCTGGGCATGTTTGGAAGACAGAAGGTAGGCCTCTCATTACAACATCCCCTCTCCAGATCACCCCTTCCACACTGTCACAGCTCTCTGTCAGTTCAACACTGCAGCCAAGGGACCTGACTGTCAGATGTTCCCTACCTTTGATTCGAGATTCAACTCCAGTGGATAGGTCATGTTGTCTGGACGCCTAACTCACACCTCTCCAAATAGATCCTTTACATCCGAAGGAAGGTCAGGGAGCCCCTGATTAATGAGGGAGACAAATTCAATATTACATCTAAAAATTGGGAAAGTAATAACAGACATCCCACCCTACAAAAACTCATTTCAGGGAGGTAGCACCCCCACGCCCCACAACCCCATATCCACCCCCCCTACCCCCGGTCAACCTCTAAGGCTCTAAGGGTGTATGTAATACTTTGTTTAGTGATTTTGTCTAATCTGTAATCCAAGTTGGGTATATGCAGAAAATGTGACATTAAAGTATGTACTTATATTATACTATATTATCATGGAGTCTTTTTTTTTATTCTATTACAACTTTAAGCAAGACTACAGTCACATAGGACATCAATAGAGTAGCTCCTTAGCAACTAGCCAGCTAGTTTAAATAACGTTAGCTATGCAAATGAACGAATGACACCTGCTAAACTCATTTCAACATGTCTTTTACATTTAACCCATCATGGACAACTGTTGCAAACAGTGCAGTGAGCAACACTGTCATTATTTTTGAGGTCAACTGTAAAGCCCGCCCACAGAGAAAACTGATAGGTTTACTTGGCACGAAGAGAGACCAATCAGGATGCTCCCTTTCGCTCTTGCTCTCCCTCTCCCTCTCCCTCTCAAAAAAATTGAATTCCGGGATATTGTATGTAATTTGTGGGTGTCAGGGAGCCACTGTCAATATGTGGGAGACTCCCGGAACTTCCAGAAAGGTGGGATGTCTGTAATAAACCTGGAGTAAATCTGTTCAAGAGGGAGATGTCATATGTGAGATTGAACTCTGCTGTGCCGCAGAGAACAAGCAGCAGCTGCGAAAGCAAAGACAGAAAAACCAAAAGAGCCAACCACTAGCCACAGTCACCACTTACTCATACCCACACTGCACCAGAACATGTGGTTAAAATTGTACAAGGCATTGGTGAGGCCAAATTTGGAGTATTGTGTACAGTTCTGGTCACCAAATTATAGGAAAGATGTCAACAAAATAGAAAGAGTACAGAGGAGATTTACTAGAATGTTAACCTGGGTTTCAGCGCCTAAGTTACAGAGAAAGGTTGAACAAGTTAGGTCTTTATTCTTTGGTGCATAGAAGGCTGAGGGGGGACTTGATAGAGGTATTTAAAATTATGAGGGGGATAGATAGAGTTGACGTGGATAGGCTTTTTCTATTGAGAGTAGGGGAGATTCAAACAAGAGTTGAGAGTTGAGAGTTAGGGGGCAAAAGTATAGAGGTAACACGAGGGGGAGCTTCTTGATTCAGAGAGTGGTAGCTGTGTGGAACGAGCTTTCAGTAGAAGTGGTAGAGGCAGGTTCGATATTGTCATTTTTAAAAAATTGGATAGGTATATGAACAGGAAAGGAATGGAAGGTTATGGGGTGAATGTAGGTCGTTGGGACTAGGTGAGAGTAAGTGTGAAGCACTGGCTAGGAGGGCCGAGATGGCCTGTTTCCATGCTGTAATTGTTATATGGTTATAAGTTATATGTGGGTTCTGGATTGGCCTCTACAGCCACCTGAGGACTAACCCATGGACAATCCCTTACTCAACTAAGTCAGGGGTGTCAAACTCATTTTAGGTCACGGGCCGGATTGAGCAAAATGCAGCTTCATGTGGGCCAGATCAGTCGGACGTGTGCGAACGGAGCTTTTGTTGCCTCCGTTTTTTCAGCCTGCTCTCATGTGTCTCAGTCTCTGCTATAACTACAAAGTGTTTCACTTTACAAATTCCGTTTCTTATGATGAAGACTGCCGAATAAACACTAAAAACCCTGAAAACCTGGTACCTGAATAAACTCAGCATTAGCCATATCATACGCCATAGGTGCTTCGATTACTGGGGCCAGCTTTAATAGTAATTAGATATTATCTCGCGGGCCAAAGATAATTCCACCGCGGGCCGGATTTGGCCCGCGGGCCTTGAGTTTGACATATATGAACTAAGTGATCACTCCACTACTATCTCGTATCTGGAGGGTGAAGAGGCGATAGGAACAGAGATGACAGAACAAATAGGAGTAAATCAGTTTTCTTTTGTCTTGGGAAACTACAATCATTGGTGTGTCAGAGAGATTAATGCAGGGACCCTAACTATATCAGTAGTTTGGATGATCGATAAAGTGTAATATATCCATATTTGCTGACAATTCCAAGATAGGTGACAGGGAGGATTTAGAGAGGCTTTGAGTGAACAGGCAAATGAATGGGCAAGAAGAGCATAATGTGGAAAATGTGAGGTCATCCATTTTAGTAAAATTATTAGAGAGGTGGAATACTTAATTTAGAAAGGAGAAAGTCAAAAGATGCTATAAGAACTTGAATGCCCTCATACACAAATCACTGTGCAGATTCAGCAGGCATTTAAGAAAGCAAATGTAATGGTATTCTTTGTTGTAAGTGGGTTTGAGTACGGATGTTGAGATCCCTCAAAAATGCCCCAAAGGTTGTAAGGGTGATCAAAAAGGGGTATGGTGTCTTGACCTTCGTTAGTCAGGGGATTAAGTGCAGCGAGGTTAATGATGCATCTCTGCAAAACCCTGTTTAGACCACACTTGGACTATTGAGTTCAGTTCTGGTTACCTCTTTATAGGAGGGATGTGATAGCTTTAGAAAGAGTGAAGAGGAGAATTATCAGCCTGAGAGAAGCCTCATCACAGCAATAGTGGAAGCCATGGACTAATGTTGAAATGCGAATGGGGATCGGAATTAAAATGGTTGGCCACCTAGAAATCCTGCTCGTTGCAGGTGGATCAAAGGTGTGAAGGGAAATAAATAGTTGACGTTTTGGGCCAAGACCTTTCATCAGGAACTCCAGCTGAAATATCGACTGTTTACTTACTCCATTGATGCAGCCTGCCCTGCTAAGTTCCTCCAGCATTTTGCGTGTTTTGCTCAAGATATCCGGCATCTGCAGATCCTCTTGTGCCTATGTGACTACAATACTCTGCTGATGCTTCAGAGTTGGACCAAAAGGAACTTATGTTTTTATATCATTAAAATTTGTATTCATAGTATTCTAGGGATGGTTGCACATTACTTTGCACTTTCTCTAATTGGTTCTGGCATCTCTGTATCAGCATTTTGGCTACAGGCAGTGAGGACCGCTTATTACTTACAGGCTGACGATTGAAAATCATTCAATGCAAAAACTTTGATTTACATAATTAAACAAAGTTTGATTAAAAATTGCAGATTCAAAGCAATTATTCTCAGCAAAACCACATTAGGGAACGTTTTTTATTTCTCTTATAACTGAAAGGATTTTGATATTTCCAAGGAAAAGTTCTCTTGATTCTTTTAAAAATTAAACGAAGTATCAATGAAAGTGGCATCAATTAACAATGAGCAATATTCACAGGCATAATTATAAACATATTTCTGGATATTGAGGAGTATTACACAATTCTGTAACATGTTTATTTATAACAATGACATTTCCCCAAGATTCACAGACTCAGGGCTCTAGCTATCGAGTCTTAACTTCCAGACTTCTAATCTCCAGTCGGGCTGTGACCTGAACTTCCAATCAACCTTCGGGCTTCAGTCTTCGGTATCAAACCAGGACTTGCCGATGATGGCAGATGAGAGCCGAAACAATACCTCCCAACTCTTGACCTCAATCCCCCGATTAATAAAGGCCAACACACCATACAACTTCTTAGCAACACTATCAACTTGTGTCAACTTTGAGGGATCTACAGACTGTGACTCCAAACCCCTCTGTTCCTCCACACGGCAAAGAATCTTGTCATTAACCCTCTATTCTGCCTTCAAATTTGACTTTCCAGAATAAATCACTTCACACTTTTCTGGATTGAACTCCATCTGCCATTTCTCAGCTCTATCAATACATCCTATCAACGTCCCACCTTAACCCTCAACAACCTTCTACACTATGCACGGCATCACTAATCTTCATGTCATCTGCAAACCTACTAGCCTTCCCTTCCACTTTCTCATCCAAAGCGTTTATAAGAATCACAAAGAGCAAGGCCCAATAGCAGATTCCTATGGAACACAGGGTCACTGATCTCCGAGCAGAATACTCTCCATCTACTCCCAACCTCTGCCTTCTGTAGGTAAGACAAGTTTGCAGGGATCCCATGCCTCCTGACTTTCCGAATGAGCATACGATGGGGAACCTTATCAAACACCTTACTAAATCCCATGTGCACCACATCCACTATTCTGCCTTCACCAATGTAGCTTTGCACTTCCTCAATGAATTTATTTCAACTTGCAAAGCACAGCAAAGCCATGTTGACTATTCCTTATCAGCCAATGCTTCTCCAAATGTTCATAAATCCTGTCCCTATGAACTCTCTCAAACTGTTGGCCCACCACTGAAGTAAGACTCACTGGTCTATAGTTCCTAGGATTATCCCTCGTACTTTTCTTGAATTTGCATGCACTCAAATGCATTTGCAGGACACATGTAGAAACGACTATTCCTGGGAATTGTTTAGGGTGCTCATTGAGTAAAAGGCCAGGAGTTCCCATCCAGAAACTGCAACCCACAACTCAGTTATGATTCTGAGCAGATTGATGAAGTTGAACTGGATTCTTATACTTTTTAATTATTAATTTGTATGATTAAATTTTGTGTTGGTGATTGAACAAAGCATTCTTTCCCAGATAGTTTACACTTCTCATCCAGTTCCAAGTAGCCACACCGTTTGCAAAATTTATTTGATGGAGAACAAGCCAAGAAGGGTGCAGAGAAGGTGAAGGGAGCAGTCAGGAACAGAAATTATTCAAAAATTCATTGTGTTCTTTCCTGGTTCAGCTCAGGGTATTTTCATGTGTATTCACAAACAAAAGGAGACAGCACATATGTTCAAGGCCACATGTGCAATAAAAAGGGAAAATAAATCTCTACAGTAGTAGGAATACAGAAATCTAAACAATACATCATCCTCTAAATAAGCTGATCTGCAGAATGCTAACTCACAGACTCTCCTCTCTCTTCCTCTCCCTCACCCTCTCCCTTTCCCTCTCCCTCTTCCCTCTTCCTCTCCCTCTTCCCTCTTTCTCTCCCTTTCCCTCTCCCTCTTCCCTCTTCCTCTCCCTCTCCCTGTCCCTCTCAATCTCCCCCTTCTCTCTCTCTCTTACTCTCACTTCCTCTCTCACTCTCAGTCACTCCCTCTCCCCCCCCCCCCCCCCTCTCTCTCTCTCTCTCGCTCAGGTTAAGTCGAAGTCTCATTCTGATTTTTGCTCATATTTTATGTTGATGTTTTTGGCATGTTGGGGGGGAGTTGATGTTCCGTGGATCTTCTTTGTTACGTGACTGTGGTGAAGACCGATTTTAGGGTTGTATACTGCATTCATGCTTTCAATCTTGGATTCAGCATACTCTGACTCTCTCATCGTACTGTTTTCTATCTCAGCAGTAGCCACCTGCTGTGCCTAGCCAAAGGCAAAAGTCTCTTCTTGCACCAAGAATGTGCCTTTTTATACCGTTCAAAAACCCTTACACTTGTACTTATCCATTCATTTGGTACCTGCACCTGCACAATGATCACCTTCCCCAAAAAAACACATGTTTCAACACCTTGCACTGTTCTGACTGTAGACTTGTATTCCCTTAACCTTCTTAGTACATTGCTGTGGACTGGTTGTATTGTACTTTCCAAAACAATCTTTCTCCAAGCTAACAGCACTTTGTCTTCCAAACTTCCATTTTATTTTAGCATACACCAAGGAGGAATCACACTTAACTTTTTCCTTACACACTCATCTTGTTCAAGCTCAAGTTTATTGTCATTTCAACCGTATACATGTATACCACGAAACAAAACAAGGTTCCTCCACACTACGGTGCACATCATAATACATATAATTTGTTCACAGCATATAAAGTAAAAGTACCACAAATTAGTTAACAAATAATAAGGTGCACTTCTGACAAAAGTTCATAACTAAATAGTATACTGCTTGTCGTATTCACCCTTCATTACGATGTGATGAATCTGCAATCTCCACAGAGGACAGTATTGGGATTGAACCCAGATTGTTGAGATGGTGAGACAGCATCTGTAATCACAATGCAGTGTGCCACCTATGTTTATCTGATTAACTAATGGAAGTGATGTGGATGCTGCTCACTGTACCATGTGGAAGGCAGGCACTTCCTGCTGGATAATGGAGAAACAACGTTGTCCTCAGAACATGAAACAACAATTTCAAATGAGTGTTAAATTGGTTAATAACTGGGGATATTCTTATAGGGTTGAAATCCAGTGTGTTCCTTTGAAGCAACTTTACGATCAATCAAACACACAGGCAATTCCTTTCACTGTTCCATTAGTGTAATCCATTACTTCTGCAGCCTTCTTCCAGTGAGATTTAGAATGAGTGACATTTTAATCCTTTAAGCAGTCGACACGGAATTTGTTGTGTTTATGAAATCTCTATACTTATTCAGTACGTAGGAGTGCAAGTACGTCTGTTTACCGTGAATTTCCAATGACTGAGCATTCTGGTTTGGAAACACCACAGCCCAAGAACAGAAAAGCCTACCAAAAGTGGTGGATGTAGCCTCGTCCATCAAGGAAAAAGCCCTCGTCATTGAGCACCTCTAAAAGGAACACTGTCAGAAGAAAGCAGCATCCATCGTCAAGGAGCCCTGCTATACAGGCCATGCTCTCTCCTTGCTGCTGCCATTGGGAAGGAGGTACAGGAGCCTTAGGTCCCACACCACCAGGTTCCTGAACAAGCGTGGATAACTACTCATCTCAACATTGAACTAATTCTGCAAACTCACTTTCAAGGACTTTGCAACTCTGTTCTTGGTTTTATTTATTTATTCAAATGTTTGTTTGCATTTGCAGTTTTTCTTCTTTTGAATATTGTTCGTGAGTCTCTGTGTGTACCTTTTCACAGATTCTATTGTATTTCTTTGTTCTAATGTGAATGCCTGCAAGAAAATGAATTTCATGGTAACATATATGATGTCATACATGTAGTTTGGCAAAAAGTTTATTTTGAACTTTGAACAGCGAGCATCCTTTGGTAAGTGTAGTTCACAATGGCAGCTCTCCCAGCTCAAGAGTACAACCAGCAAGCTAGAAAAGACCGGCATTTTGTCCAACCCACCCCACCCAGGAGCCATTGCATTCACTTTACCAGGGATTTGAGCCTGTTGTGTTTGTGAGCCATTTCTAAAGCCTCAGCAGTCTGAACATGGCGAGGGGAAGAAGACAGTGCAATGCCTTTCCATCCCAGGTAGACAGGCAGAGAGGAGGAATTTCAGACAAATAATAAATAGCTTTATAACGTGCAAAAGCCAAGAAAAGCTGCAGATGGGAGAAAAAGATGATCAGATCACAAGCTTTTCCTTGTCCTGTCAAAAGAAGATATTGTTCAATTTTTAGTCATAATTTATTGGCTTTTAAATTGAAGTACTGTTGTTGCAGAGAAAAGTGATGGGATGGATTCAGGGTAGAGATGGAATGGACCAGAGCAAAATAAAAATAAAATCCATTTAACATAAGTACTTGAAGCTGTTTCTGTGCAATGAGAGATTTATAACCGCTATTGTTGTTTTTCATGGTCAGTAAAATGAAGAGCAGAAAATTACAGGCGACACAAAGATTGGTGGAGTTGTGGATAGTGTAGTGGGTTGTCGTAGATTGCAATGGGACATCGACAGTACGCAGAGCTAGGCTGAGGAGTGGTGGATGGAGTTCCACCCAGAGGAGTATGAAGTTATTCAATTTGGAAGTTGAATTTGGAGGCAGTGTACAGGGTTAAAGGCAAGATTTTTAGCAGTGTGGAGGTACAGAAGGATCTTGGGGTCCACATCCTTCACCCCTCAAAGTTGCCTTGCAAAAGTTGATAGGGTGGTTAGGTATGGTGTATGGTGATTTATTTCAAGGACCACAAGGAAATGTTGCAGCTCTATAAAACCTTGGTTAGGCCACACTTGGAGTATTTTATTTTGTTTTAGTCACTTCATTATAAGAAGTATATGGAAGCTTTAAAGATGATGCAGACCTGATTTACTAGAGTGCTGCCTGGGTTAAAGAGCATGGATTATAAAGACTTTGGCTGGTGGTGTAGCGGCATCCGCACTGGACTTCAAGGCAAGTGGTCCTGGGTTCAAATCAGGCCATCTCCTTGCACACTTTCCATCTGTTCTGGGTTGAGCATCAAGCTAGCAACTTGGCCTCATAAAAAACAAAGCAGACAAAATGCCAAAGAAACAGCAATATTGCTGCCCAAGGTGCAGAAAGGAATAATAGCTTGTAAGGACAAGTTGAACAAGCTAGGGCTTTTCTCTTTGGAGTGAAAGAAGATGAGAGGTGACTTGATACATGTGTACAGATCAAGTGGACAGCCAGAGGCTTTTCTTCCCAGGGTGAAAATGACTAATATGAGGAGGCATAATTTTAAGGTGATTGGAAGAAAGGATAGGAGGGATGTCAGAGGTAAGTTTTTTACACATAGAATGGTGGGTATGTGGAATAGAATGTCATGAGTGCTGATAGAGGCAGATACATTAGGGATATTCAAGAGACTCTCAGATAGGCACATGGATGATAGAAAAATGGAGAGCTATGTGAGAAGGAAGAGTTAGAATGATCTTAGAGTAGGTTAAATAGTCGGCACAACATTGCAGGCTGAAGGGCCGTATTGGGATGTAATGTTCTATGTTCCTTATAAGTTAATTTTTTTTCTCTTCTATTAAAACCTTTTGGAGCAACACACAGCATAAGCACTACCAATGTGATGCTGATGTTGGAACTACTAGCATAAAGGTGATTCAGATTGAAGATTGCTAAACTAATCTCAGTCTCTTGCTCATAAGACCAAACGACATAGGCACTGAAGTAGGCCATTTGGCCCATTGAATCTGCACTGCCATTCCATCAAGCTGATTTAAGACTATAAAACCATAAGACAAAGGAGCAGAATTAGGACATTTGGCCCATCAAGTCTGTTCCACAATGGTTGATGTATTATCCCTTTCAACCCCATTCTCCTGCCTTCTGCCCATAACCTTTGATGCCATGAATAATCAAGAACCTATCAATTTTTGGTTTAAATATGCTGAATGAATTGGCCTCCACAGCCATCTGTGGCAATGAATTCCGCAGATTCACCACCCTCTGGCTAAGGAAATTCCTTCTCATCTCTGTTCTAAATGGATGACCTTCTGTTCTTTGGCTGCACCCTTTGGTCCTAGACTCAACTACAATAGGAAACATCCTCTCCACATCCACTCTGTCTTCCAATTTTTGATAGATTTCAATGAGATATTTCCCCCTCCCTTCTTCTAAACTCACGAGAGTATGGGCCCAGAGCCATCATATGTTAACCCTTTCATTCTCAGAATCATTTTCATGAGCCTCCACTGGATCCTCTCCAATGCCAGCACATCTTTTCTTTGATAAGGGGCCCAAACTGCTCACAATAACTCAAGAGTGATCTGACCAATGCCTTGTAAAGCCTTGGCATCACATCCTTGCTCTAATATTCTAATGCTCTCAAAGTAGAAGCCATTCAGATCATTGTATGCTGATATCACATTCAGACCATTGTGTCGAGATCAAAGGCCTTGGCCCAAAGTGTTGACTCTTTATTCCACTCCATAGATGCTGCATGACCTGCTGAGTTCCTCCAGCATTTTAGGTGTGCTATTCTGGATAAGATGGTCCAGACCTCATAATCCTGCCCCTTTCACCACTTGCTGATTGCCACAGGCCTTATTCCAATATGTTCGGGTGGATTCCCTCAATGGAGAACAACTGTACATGGCATTGTTTATCATGGGGATGCTGATGATGGACCTCCACCACACAGTCTTTGACAGATTGGGGTCAGGGTCCACCGGCACGGAATGCAAGGTATTTGAAGACTTCATTGCTGCACTCTTCTTCCATCTTCACTGCTGTTGTCATGAGTGATCACCTTCCACCAGCTCCACCGCTGAGGTCTTGGTTAGATCACTCTTTGTCCAGAACCACCCCCTTGACCTTCCTGCAATGGGTGTCCCTACCAGGAGCGAAGCGTCAGATGGCTCCAGACAGCATCGCATTTGGGATATCAGGAACTCAGAAGCCTCTCCCCCACCATGACAAGTTGACGATCCACAGAACATGGATCGAGAGCAGAGTAGATGCAGGACACCCTGCTACAAATTATACATCCTCTGACACCAAAAAACCTTACAGGATTTACAAAACCTAAGTCAGAAGTGTAGGATCAAGACCAAGGATCAACTTACTCATCATATACATTTACCTCATTGGGAATTTTCTGTGGTGTGTTGTTTGGGGTCCAACATGAAACAAAAACAATTATCCATTTCTTCTTCCAGTAAACTAATTCCACACCCCCTCCTCCATTTCCCATTCTGACCTTTCTCACCTTCTCACCTGCCTGTCACTCACCCCTGGGTCCCCCCTACTTCCCTTTCTCCTATGGTCCACTCTTACTAGATTCTTTCTTCTCCAGCCCTTTACCTTTCGCACCCACATGGCTTCACCTATCACCTTCCAGCTGGCCTCCTTCCCCTCCCCACACCTTTTTATTCTGACATCTTCCCCCTTCCTTCTCAGTCCTGAGGAAGAGTCTCAGCCCAAAATATTGATTGTTTATTCTATTCCATAGCTGCTTTGGATCTCCAGGATCTGTAGACTTTCTCATGTTTGAAATTAAATACCAGCATGTATTCACAATGGAAGCAGCATTATAATAAGTGATTTAAAGTGCTTACAGTGTAGTCAGTGACTGAGGTAATGGGGTGGGGTGGGGGGGGGGGGTGAAGTTGTCTAACTAGAATCACTGATCAGATTAACTGCCCAAGAAGAAATCTTTAAGATGGCATGAAGTTTTTGTTTCAATGCTTTCCAGAAAGGAAATTTTGGAAATGCCAGTTTGCTGAGTTTGTAGTGTCCACAATGAATCCCTCCCCACTTCGTCATCCTGGACACATACAAGATGGTAGACTGCAGCCAATGACCTTTTCTGCTGACCTGATAGTTCTGTTATTATTAAAGTTGACATGTATACTATGAAAGAATGAAATTTTCATAAATGCAACTTAACAGTTTTTTTAAAGTGTTTCTTTCTTTTT
Source organism: Hemitrygon akajei (assembly GCF_048418815.1). Taxonomy (NCBI): domain Eukaryota; kingdom Metazoa; phylum Chordata; class Chondrichthyes; order Myliobatiformes; family Dasyatidae; genus Hemitrygon; species Hemitrygon akajei. The sequence continues at coordinate 127,065,769 of NC_133124.1, forward strand.
CTCTCCAATAGGGAACGATTTAAACTTGACAAAGGTTCCTCGAGCACAAACCTTCCCTAGCTACATCTCAGAACAGAGTCATGAGCACCAACACTTATTATCTCCAACTAGTAGCTACGGATCGAACTACAGCTCTGGGTTGGCCCAGTGATGTGCACCGAACAATTGGAGGAGTCACTGTGAGCCGGGCCACATGTAGAGAGAAGCCTGATTGGGTAACTGTGAGAGGGCAAGGACTAAATACAGGTGAAACAAAACAAGTCTTGGATGGCGTTTGCTGTATTTGGAGCATTCAGGTGATAGACTGAATATTCATAGGCTTAAAAATACCTGTACATCTTTTTTAATATTAATTGGCTCCCACCTGCTGATAACTACATACCTCCTTGGGAAATAGAATTTGATGTATAAAAATGCAATGTAGAGTATTTTTAAAATTCAGCTGCTGTAAAACATAGCTTCTGTGTGTAAAACACAATTGTTTGGACAGGTCTAAAAGTGGTTGAGTCAAATTGTCCGTGTCTGTGATGACTGTCAAACACGTTTTTGTTTCTAATACTAATTCAGGTATTGCTTTCAGATCTGCCCTGCAGAAATTTCCATATATCAATAGGTTTTTTTTTTCATTTGACATCGGATTGCAGTGTTGTTTGATGTGTTTTACTTAATCTGTTTGATTTACTAAGGTGAATTTTCTCTGATGAATGATAGTGTGATCATTCAACTCGTGTATGATGTTCTCCTAAGGGGTTATCCATTGGTGGGTCTGCAGGTGGCTGTAGACATCAGTCCGGGTCCACATAATTCCAGGATGTTGGGGCAAATTCCCTTAAAGGATAATGCTGTGCGTGTCTTTAATGTGGGGAGGCTGATGCATGGGCAGCCACCACATGGTTCTTAATGGATCAGATCAGGGTCAAGGACCTGTTGCATGGAATCCAAGGTGACTGTGGACCCTTCACTGCTATTGTGATGTGTCATCATCTCTGCCAGCCCGACCGTTGAGGTTGGATCGGTCTTTGTCTGGAACCACTCCTTTGACCTTACCACCAGGGGTGACCCAACTGTGAGTTAAGCGCCAGATAGCTATCTCCAGGTAGCATCGCTCTCGGGATCTCAGGAACTCACAAGCCTCTCCAGCAGGATGAGTTGACCATCCTCGGAGAAGTTGGTGTAGTCTGCAGGACGAATAAGGGCTCAATGGTTCAATATTGCTGAGAGCTTACTATGTCTGGGGAAGGGGCGGTGGTGGGTAATGGGAAGTGGATGAGCACTTTCCAAGGGTCAAATATGTGTGATATCGAAGTGGTTTAAAGATTGCAGTTAATAGTTGCACACATGAAGAACAAAAGACCTAACTCTTGATGAAGGGTCTTGACCAGAAACATTGACTGTTTATTCATTTCCATAAATGCTGCCTGACCCGTTGAGTTCCTCTGGCATTTTGTGTGTGTTCCCCTGGATCTCCAGCATCTCCAGAACCCCTTGTGTTAAAAAGAAGTAAGTCAACTGATAAATGACCTTGCGTCAAAAGAAAATAGATCTATAGCCAGAATGCATCACTGTGTCTGGCAGCATGTTGGAGAAGCTCTAATCAGAAATGTAGTCTCTTTGTAACCACAGATCATAATTTGTTCTTATTAAGGGAGATTTTTTTTAACTTAAACTTGGGCTTTCAGGTAACTGCAACTTTCATCCAATTGGACCAAGGATATGTAAATTCATTCAATGGCAACCTGGAAAATGTGAATATTTACCAACATGCACATTCTTGTGGAACTGGCACCCTAACTAGCTGAGTATTCAAACTTGAAGTTACATTAAGATCTGAATTATCAAAACATCTGAAGCCAGAGGTACAGGGAAAAATACTGCTGAAGAACAACTGTGTTGTTCAATGACAGCAATAACAAAGAAGCAAAAATTCTGTCATACTCAACAGTTCAATCAGTAATGGCAGGCAGAGCCAGTAAATCAGTTTCATTTACACTCAGTGGACGCTTTATGAGATACACCTGTACACTTGCTTGTTAATGCAAATATCTGATCAGCCAATCATGTGCTAGCATCTCAATGGATAAAAGCATGCAGACATGGTCAAGAGGTTCAGTTGTAACATTAGAATGAGGAAAAATATGGGCTAAGTGACTTTGACCGAGGAATGATTGTTGGTGCCTGAAGGGGTGGTTTGAGTATCTCGGAAACTGCTGATCTTCTGGGATTTTCACACACAATAGTCTCCAGTGTTTACAAAAAATGGTGCAAAAAACAAAAATGTGTCCAGTGTGCAGCAGTTCTGTGAGAATGCCTTGTTATTGAGAGAGGTCAGGGGAGAATGGCCAGACTGGTTCAAGCTGACAGAAAGGCAACAGTAACTCAAATAACCATGTGTTCTAACAGTGGTGTGCAGAAGGGACTCTCTGAATGCACAATACATCAAACCTTGAAGTGGATGGACTAGAGCAGCAGAAGACACACCGGGTTCCACTCCTGTACCTAATAAAGTGGGCACTAAGTGGAAGTTTTTGCACTAAAGACATCAACCACGCTGCTTCTCTCCCATGATGCTGCTGGGTGTTTTCAACTTGCACTGCTTCTGTCTCAGATTTCCAGTATCTGAATTAATTTGCGCTTCTTATATACTGAGCTTGATCATTATCAATCCAACCCTCAGCTACAGTCCATCCGACACTAATCTATGTGTCACAAATTCCAGTCCATTACCCTCATTCCAGTCCTGATGAAGGGACACAGCCCAAAACATCAACTGTTTATTCCCCCTCCATAGAAGCTGCCTGGCCTACCGAGTTCCTCCAGTGTGTATTGCTCTGGATTTCCAGCATCTGCTGAACCTCTTGTACCTATCGTATTCCAGACCATCACCCTCGCTGCTGTCAAAAGCATTTTTGCTATATTTATATGCCCTTATTGTCCAGAGATACTTAAAGTCAAATTGACTGTTTATTTTCCAATTTAACTTTTAAAATAAAGAATTTAGCTCAACTACATTAAACAATAGTAAATTAGTTTAAAATGCAAATTATTAAAATAGTAAGGTAAGACTATAAGACATGGGAGAAATTTAAGTTAATTGGCCCATCAAGTCTGCTCTACCATTCCACCATGGATGATTTACTATTTCTCTCAACCCCATTCTCCTGCCTAAGATATACAAGGATGTTGCCTGGATTGGGGAGCATGCCTTATGAGAATAGGTTGAGTGAACTCAGCCTTTTCTCCTTGGAGCGACGGAGGATGAGAGGTGACCTGAGAGAGGTGTACAAGATAATGAGAGGCATTGATCGTGTGGATATTCAGAGCCTTTTCCCAGGGTTGAACTGGCTAGCATGAGAGGGCATAGTTTTAAGGTGCTTGGAGTTAGGTACAGAGGATATGACAGGAGTAAGTTTTTTACTCAGAGAGTGGTGAGTGTGTGGAATGGGCTGCTGGCGGCAGCGGTGGAGACGGAAACAATAGGGTCTTTTAAGAGACTCCTGGATGGCTACATGGAACTCAGAAAAATAGAGGGCTATGGGTAATCCTAGGTAGTTCTAAAGTAAGGACATGTTCAGCACAGCTTTGTGGGTCAAAGGGCCTGTATTGTGCTGTAGGTTTTCTACGTTTCTGTGTTTTTCCCCGTACCATTACCGAGGTACAATGAAAAACTCGTTTTGCATACAGACTCCTCTGGCCATACAGATCAATTCATTACAACGTGCATTAAGGTAGTTAGTACAAGGCAAAGTGAAATAAAAATATGTCAACAGAGAGTTTAATTTAAATTTAATTTTGTTTTTATTATTATAGGTCCCAGATTGTACTGAAATAAATGGCAAAAAAATGCTAATTTGAATTTAGTTTTTAGTTAATTACACTGGACAACAAAGATATTGCTTCCTGAATACTTTTGGGTGTACCTTATGGATTTTGGACTGCAAATCATGAAAATCACCATGAAATTTCCCTATCTTGCACAATTTTTTTGAATTTGCCTGGGCAGGCTTAGGCATGGCAGGACAGGTTTTAGAAAGGCTGCTACTAGGAATGCAGCTTGGATGCACCAAGTACTGTTGTTTCATTTGTGAATGTGGCAACCATGCTGAAGAATCTCATTACATTAAAAGGATTGGCCACTCCGTGAGCAGTTGGTTCCAGGGCAGAAAAGTGTGGCCCATGAGCCATCGAAGATATCTTTACCTCCTCTTCATATAAAACTGGGACTTATGAAAAATTTTATGAATGTGATGAACAAGACTGGTGAAGGATTTCAATATTTGAGACAGATGTTTCCCAGAAGTACTGATGCCAAGATTAAGGACAGCATTTTTGTTGGTCCACAAATCAAACAGGCCATCAATGTCAGGCAATTCAAAGAATTTCAAGTGGGACTGGAGAAAATTGCATGGGAGGCATTCAAGGAGGTTGTCGAAAAAATTATTGGCAACTACAGAGCTCCAAACTACATGCAGCTGGTTGACAACATGCTTCAAGTGTACAAAACCAGGAAGCGCAACATGTCACCAAAGGTTCATTTTCTACATTCCTGTTTAGATTTATTTCTTGCAAGTCTTGGCACTATCAGTGACGGGCATGGTGCAAGGTTTCACCCGGACATTGCAGTCATGAAGAAACAATATCAGGGCAACTGGGATCATCAATGCTGGCTGATTATTGTTGGACACTTAAGCAAGAAGCCTCAGACACTGAGTACAAATGAAAATCATCAACAAACCATTTTAGCTTAGTCAAACTATTGCAAAAGCGTCAGCACCGTTAAGTAATTAAACACATTTTATTCAATAAAAGTTAATTTCCTGTTTCTCTCCATATTTCTACATGATACTAATAGTCTGAAATTATATTTATGTTCAGCTTCAAACGGTCTATTATAATCCAAAAAAGTTTCTGAGGAAGCAACACTTTCGAAAAAATTTGTTGTCCAGTGTTATAGGTCAGTAATTCTGTTGAAGTGAATGTAATCACTGCCTTTACAGGCATTTTGGCTGCCATAAAGCTGAGAGGCCAGATGTGAAGTGCACCTGTCTTCCCAGCTCAGTACAAACCAGAAAATTTACTTGACTTCCTGGTGACTTACTTGACTTCCTGGTGACTTACTTGACTTCCTGGTGAGTTCAGTGAGGACAGCATTCAAAGTTCAAAGTAAATTTATTTTCAAAGTACATGTATGTCACCATATACTACCCCAGGATTCATTTTTTGCAGGCATTCACGTAAATATATGAGCTCACAGCATTGTTGCAAATTCCATTTTGCTATGTGCAGATGTGGAAACTGATGACACACGGACCAGGGGTGGGCAGAGCTCAGTCTTGAACTTGCATCACTAATCTCAGCACGGATTGGCTGTCAGCAATCCCTCCTGAGCATGCGTATTAACTCTTGCTTATAGGAATGTACACTGTTGCGTTTACGTTGGTTGAAAAGAAACAAGTTTAAGACTTTATAATATGACCTGGAAGATGGAGACTGCAGGTACACAAGCAATCTACTGGGGGAACTCAATCGGTCAGGCAGCATCTGTAGAGGGAAATGGTGTGTTAGTCCCTGTTACACTGCTGGTGTTTAGGGCAGCAATGAGTGTCCTCCATCTTTAGTAGTGTTCAGGGCTTCCTTCATCACGTCAGTAGCTTCCTGTTGGTTTTCACTACTGTCTGTCATGAAAGTCCTGGGTGGAGACTCAGGAATACCATTGCACTCTGATGTAGGATTCTTCATTGCTGTTTCCATAACAACTTTGTTCTACCACTCAGGTTTGTTAGCCCTGAACTGAGTACCCAAACCTGGAGAACCGGTGAACCACTCTTAGCCTGGCCTCTACCCTTTGACCTGGTTGTCATTGATGACTCTACCAAGGGCAAAAACATAAAGCCCTGACTCCAGCCAACATAGCTCTCCAGGTCATTGAGTGACACAAGCCTCCAAACCATGACAACGTTGAGATCCTCTTGGAGGAGAGGGAAATGACCAGTTGCCATTTTGGATCAAAGCCTTTCATCTGGACGCTGACAAAGACTCTTAATTTGAAATGTTGCCCGTCCATTTCCCCTTCAGGTGCTGTCTGACCTGCTCCATCCTTCCAACAGTTTGTTTGTGGCCTGGAGGATGCTCAGATCAGGTCCCATTTGATATTAATAAGTATGCAGGCCATGTCTCTCTTCATATATTAGATCACAATCAGAATTTAAATATACATTATACTATGAAGATTGATATGAGACAACCAAATTATGAACCAAGATGTTGCCTGAAGAAATTCCCTTATATGGTTCCACTGCAACCATATAAAAACATTCTACAAAATAATTTCCCAGCTCAAAATCTTGCCCTCGGGATGTGTCTTGCTCTCATTTCTCTGTAGCCTCCCCTCATCAGGATGTAATGTAGCAGGCTCTATTCTGGAGTATCCAGTGAGAAAGTTCTAATTTCCACATGAGAATTGATTTTGTAGTCACTCTTCCCAGCTCATGCTAATTGACTGAACTAGACTCTTAGGTGATCTTGTTCTGACAAGTCAATTCTATAAACATTTTACCTGTTTCAAAAACCATGACTTATTTAACCATGCTTTGAAATTCATTAAACTGATTATCTCTATTTGTCCAGCAATCTTAATTAGTCACTGTTGGTAATGCAAATCACAGCCAGAGAGTTAAAAGGTTTATGGTATAGTCGGGATCACTTTAATTTATAAACTAGGTGAAAGGCTCAATATTTCACTTAAGTTTTCAAGTGAGTATCCTATCAGAGTGGACAACAGGCCATTGTGTAAATTGGTATTGATCTGCTATCCCCTTAGGATAGGACAAAAGGAGAGGATATCTGGGATTATAAACAGGGAACTATCAATAGATCTGATTTAGTTCAGACTGGGCAATGGAAAAAAATAAGCATGAACTTGTTAAGATAAGTTAGGTAAGAAATGATAAACTTTACTTGTCACATGTACATCGAAACATCAAAGTATGCAGTGAACTGCACTTTTGTATCATTGACCAAAACAGTCTGAGGACGTGCTGGGGGCAGCCCGCAGCCCGCAAGTGGCACCACACTTCTGCAGCCAACGTAACATGCCCACAACTCACTATCCTAATCCAAATATCTTTGGAATGTGGGAGGAAATGAGGGCAGGATGAGAACATACAAACATGTTCTGGGGAGAGGCGATGCGACTGTATGGTTAAATTGACTAACCTCGCAAAAAATTTTCGGAAGGTAGTTGCAGCATCAATGAGATCAACATACTTGATGTCATCTGTGTGAATTTTAACCAAGTCATAGAGTCATAGAAAAGTACAGCACAGAGATAGGCCCTTCAGCCCATCTAGACTGTGCTGAACCATTTAAGCTGCCTACTCCCATCCACTTGCACCCGAACCATATCCCTGCCATCCATGTACCTACCCAAACCTCTCTTCAAAGCTGAAATTGAGCTTGCATGCACCACTTGTGCTGGCAGCCCATTCCATACTCTCACCACCCTCTGAGTGAAGAAGTTTCCCATTATGTTCCCCTTAAACTTTTCACCTTTCACCCTTAACCCAGGACTCCCAGTTGTAGTCCCACCCAGCCTCAGTGGAAAAAGCCTACTTGCAGTTAGCCTATCCATATCCCTCATAATTTTGTATCCCTCTAACAAATCTCCTCTCAGTCTTCTAAGTTCTAAAGAATACAGTCCTAAATACAGTCCAATCATTCCTTATAACTGAGGTCCTCCAGTCCCAGCAGCATCCTTGGATATTTTCTCAGTATTTTTCAACCTTATTTACAACTTTCCTGTAGGTAGGCGACCAAAGCTGCACACAATACTCCAAATTAGGTCTGACCAATATCTTAAGCAACTTTTGGGACTTTGTTAAGTTTTAATAAAGTCCCAAAAGGCAGACAAGCGAATAAAGTAAAAGCTCAAAGGATCTAAGGACAAGTGGAAAATGGATACGAAACTGGCTGAGCAATGGAAAGCAAAGGATAAATGGTTGACAGGTCCCTTTGCAATGGGAAGACTGTTACAGGTAGTGTTGCACTAGGCTCAGTTCTCCAACTTTTGCTGCTTGTTATATATAAAAATCACTTACAGATAAGTGTAGGTAAAAAGAAAACTAACTTTGCAGGCGATGCAAAAGTTGGCCATGTGGAGATTGCAGGAAGCTACAGATCGTCAGCTCAGGTGGGTACATAAGAAGGGAAATGAATTTAATCCAAAGGTTTGTGAGGCAATGAATTGGCAAGTTGCAATTAGACAACTGAGAGGACATTTAGTTAGAAGGATCTTAGAGAGTACAGACACAAATCAATTAAAGTGCAGGAAATATTGATAAAGTTGAAGAGGCAAACTGGGTGCTTTCCTTTATTAGCAGTGAGAATATAAAATTGTGGACGTTATCATGCTTGAACTGTACAAAATGCTTGTGAGACTATGTACTGAGTACTACATAGGTTCAGGTAGCCACATTATAGGGAACTTGTGATTTGCTGGAATAAGTGCAGAAGAGATTTCCAGGATGGTTACGTTATGGTCACAGGATAATCTGGGTCTGTTTCTTTGGAACTAAGAGCCTGTGTGAAAGAGTCAATAGAGGAGTACGATGTTACAACTCAGCAGGTCAGGCAGCATCAATGGAGAGGAATGAACAGACACTACTTCAGGCTGAAACCCTTCATCAAGGTCTTGAAACATCAACTGTTTATTCTGCTCCATAGACGCTGCCTGACCTGCTGAGTCCCTCAGCAATTTGTGTGCATTCTCAATAAACTCTTGTCAGTATAAGGTTACAGGGGGCCTAGAAAGAGTGAGAGAGCATAAAGTATTTGGCAGTAGAACTAAGAGACAGTTGAGTATTTTATTTTTCACACATAGTCGCCTGAAACTTCCTGACCGAAAGAATGGCACAGACAGAAAATCTTAGTGTGTTTAAACGGTTATTATAAAACAGTCATTGAAAGGTCATGATGTCTAAGGCTGCAGCTCAAGTGATGGATGGTGAGATTAGATTGGAAGCTTTTTATTTTGACTAGTGCAGATAAAATGGCCAAGTGGCATATTTTCCATGATGCAGGGATTGTCTGCAGACAGGATCTGACATCAGGTACCAACAACATAGCCCGTTGCTTGCCAGTAAACAATCTAAGTAGAGGGGAAAATGGAAACAGATCTCAATGCGCATGCTGGCAAAGGTGAAGCAAACATTTTTAAAGAATATTAATTTGAGGCCGTTATCTCTCTCTGTGACTCCCTTGTTTATTCATCCCTCCCCACTGATCTCCCTCCTGGCACTTATCCCTGCAAGCAGAACGAGGGCTACACCTGCCCCTACACCTCCTCCCTCACCACAATTCAGAGCCTCAAACTATCCATCCAAGTGAGAGAACACTTCACTTGCAAGCTTGGCAGGGTTATCTACTGTATCCCGTGTTCCTGGAGCAGCCTCCTCTACATCAGCGAGACTCAACATAAATTGGGGGACCGCTTCGTCGAGCACCTTTGCTCTGTCTACCACAAAAGCTGGAATTTCCCATTTTCATTCTACTTCCTAATCCCAATCTAACATGTCAGTCCGTGGCCTCCTCTATTGTTGTGATGAGGCCACCTCCATACTGGAGGAGCAACAACTCATATTCTGTTTCGGTTGCCTCCAACCTGGTGGCTTGAATATCAATTTCTCGGATTCTGGGTAATTTTGCTCCCCTTTCTCCTTTTTCCCCATTCCCAATTCTGGCTTCCTTCTCACCCTTTCTCTTCTTCTGATCTGCCTATTACCTCCCTCTGCTGCCCCTCCTCCTTCCCTTTCTCCCATGGCTTACTCTCTGTACTCTTCAAATTCCTTCTTCTTCAGTCCTTTGCCTCTTCCACCTATCACCTCCCAGCTTCTAAATTCATTCAGCCTCACCCACCCACGCACTAACCTTTCTCCTCACTTCCTTCACATATCATCTGCCAGCCTTGCATTCCTTCCGCTCCCCAACTGGCTTATCCTGATTTCTGCTGCCTTCCTTTCCAGTCCTAATGACAAATCTCAGTCCAAAATAACAATTGTTTATTTCTCTCCATCAATGCTACCTCACTTGCTGAGTTCCTACAGCATTTTATGTGTGTTAACCTGAGCGAGTATATTCTGAAATTGTTTAGAAGTAAGATCACAATGTGGTAAATATGAAAATACAAACAGCAACATTTCTGGTAGGTTCCAAAGCAATGAATCGGTTTATCCTCACCATAAGGCATCAAGACATCTCCAGTATCTATTGACCATTCTCAAATGCTAGTGAGAAGATGCTGGAGAGCCAGATTATTGAACACAGTTGTCCATCTGGTGAAGATTCTCCCGCTGTCCAGTTGGGAAGGTACTCCAGGATTAATACCCAGCAGCAAAAAACAAACAGTACATCATAAACATGAGAAATTCTGCTCACAAAGTGCTGGAGGAACTCAACAGGTCAGGCAGCATCTATGGAAATTGACAAACAGGCTGAGATCCTACTTCAGATCGGGAAAGGAAAGAGATAGCCACCAGAATAAAAAGGTGGGGGGGGGGGAGGAGAGGAGGAATTCCACCTCTCCTACCAGGTGGGTAGGAAAGGCAAAAGACTGAAGAAGAACGAAGCTGATAGGAGAGTGGACCATAGGAGAAAGTGAAGGAGGAGTGGGGAAGGTGAGAAGAGATTAGAGGCCAGAGTTCGAGATAGAAGAGGGGAGAGAGAGGGAAAAATGTATTTTACTGGAAGGAGACATCAATAATAATTATGCGATCAGGTTGGAGGCTACCCAGGTGGAATATAAGGTGTTGCACCTCCATCCTGAGGGTGGCCTCATCGTGGCACAAGCGGAGGCCATGGACTAACATGTCAGAGTGGGAAAGGGAATCAGATTAAAATGTTTGGCCTCTTTTGGTAGATGGAAGTGTTGGACGAAGCTGTCAGTACTTCTAAAAGGGGATGGTACACAGAATGGAGGGAAAATGCAGGTGACAGTCATGTCTTATTCCTGCTATCCTACCCCTCTTAGTGTTAAAGGTTGGGAGATTTTGGAAGTGCTGTAGGAGTGGGTAAAGAGAGAGCCATTGTGTATCAGTACTATATCATGTGCCGGTCCAGAGGGCTGCTTCATCCAGCACGGTGACAAGCTTCTTATGAATCATTGATACTCCACTCATTCAGGCAAATGGAGAGTTTCTCCACTGCACCGTGCCAAGTAGATGATGGGAAGGCCTCTGGGAGTCTGGAGCTGAGTTATGTATAGCAGCACTCCTAGCCTCTGGACTATTCTGAAAACTATAGTACTTTACATGGACAATCTGGTTGAGTGTCTGAGTGATGCTAATCACCAGATTATCAATGGGCCACTCAACAGTGGTAGTGTCACTGAATGTCAAAAGTAGTGATGAAGTCTTTCCGGTAGTTTCACTTGTCACCTGCCAGCATGTACTCCTTCCCCTCCCCCACCTTCTTATTCTGGCTTCTTCCCCCTTCCTTTCCAGTTTTGAAGAAGGGTTTCGGTCTGAAACATCAACTATTTTTCCTTCCCATAAATGCTGACTGACCAGCTGAGTTCCTCCAGCATTTGTATGTATTACTCTGGATTTCCGGCATCTGCAGAATCTCTTGTGTATAAGTCTTTCTTTTCGTTGGAGATGGCCATTGGCTGCTATTTTTTAGTATTTTATGGCACAGATGTTACCTTATCGACCCATGTCTAATGGTCATTCAGGCTTTGTTGTGTGTGGGCACAGACTGTTACTCATTAAGTTGCCTGTTTCTGACCGTGTGACAAAACGAAGGTCATTGAAACAGCAGCTGAAGGTGACTGGGCCCAAGAAACTACCCTGAAGAACTCAATTGCATTGGTCTGCACCATCCACAACTGGATGATAATGTGTTTAACATAATCAACAGATTTGTGGATGTCACCAAGGTTAGGGTGTAATGGACAGTGAGAAAGATTATCATGGCTTACAGCAGGATCTGGACCAGATGAAAAAATGGTCTGTAAAATGACAGATGGAATTTAATGCGGACAAGTGTGATGTGTTGCATCAGGGTAGGTCTTGCACAGTGAATGGTAGGGCATTGAGGAGTGTGGTAGAGCAATAGGATCTGGGAAAACAGATCCCAGGGAAAGCGGCATCACAGGTTGATACAGTTGCAAAGAAAGCTTTTGACACATTGGCCTTAACTCAAAGTACAGGAGGTGGAATGTTATGTTGAAGTTGCATAAGATATTGGTGAGGCCTAATTTGGAGTATTGTGTGTAGTTTTGGTAACCTACTTACAGGAAAGATGTAAATAAGTTTGAAAGAGTTCAGAGAAAACTTACAAGGATGTTGCCAGGTCTGGAGGACCTGTGTTATAAGGAAAGTCAGAATAGGTTAGAACTTTATTCCCTGGAACATAGAAGATTGAGGGGCTATTTGATGAAGGTATACAAAATTATGAGGGGTATAGAGTGGGCACTAAATTTCCTGTCTCTTTATCTGAGGAAAATCTATTAGATTCTGGAGGAGAGATGTCTTGTATGCCAATGCTGAAGCTGGTATAGACATCCCATATGTCTGTTTGCTATGGGCACTGGGGGTGAGGGGAGAGAATGAGTAGAAATCTTTGTACCATTTGCAAGAAGACATGATCATGGACAATGTAGATGCATGCAAGAAGGTTGTCAGAAAGGAAGGTTGTAGGAACGGGTGTAGAGTGCAGAATTCTAACATTTGTTCCCCATATTCAAAGTTTGAAATAAATTTATTATCAAATCAGGTCTGTGTGTAATCAAGGTGGCAAAAGTAGTAATTAAAGTGCTAAGGAAGCAAATCCTACAGGCTTCTTCAAATGAAGAGAAGCCTCCTCAAGAATACCAGATTAACACACTTAGTATATCTGAATCAGCAGAAGTCATTCAATTTGGAGATTCTCATGTTCCTGGATGTTTGAGTCTACCTTGTGAAGGAAACACAAGACCAGAAACAGAATATTCACAACCTAATGTGTGCAGGTGATATCGTAATCAAGGTAAAAATGTGAAAGTAAGGAGGCGTGTGTCACGGTGCAGACTCCCGAGACTGGACCCAAGTGCAGAGAAACGGCAGACTCTGTCACGGTGGCTGCTGGCGCTGACCAAACACAAATGCGGCGGACGGCTCCCTCAGTCTCGCTGAGCTCAGGCAACGTCTCGACCCAGGAGTGGAGGAACAGTGACTCCCCGTGAAGAGACGGAAACGAAAGGTTCAGCATAGGAATACCAACAGAGCATCAGAGGCGTGACTGAGCAACACTGCGCAATTCTGCAACATACAGTCAGACTCTGCCTGCAGAGCACAATGGGAGCTCCCCTTTAAATAATTATAGAATGCAGGAAATATGGGCCGGTTACAATAAGCCAGACAAGACCGTACAGCAAGCAGCTGGGCTTAACGGCTCTGACGATTAATAAATACAGATGCCAAGAAACCAAAAAAGCCCTGAAGTCTACGGCAAGCTGCAGAGGCCCACAGGGCTCATGACAGTGGCGGCAATGAGGGGGCAGATTGACTACGACGAAACAGGGGTTAAAAAGCCTAATGGTCAAAGTCAAAGTAAATTTATTATCAAGATACGTGTACTGTATGTCACCATAAACAACCCTGAGATTCATTTTCTTACGGACACTTACAATCAAATTTATGAAAAACTATATGTAAAGACTGACAATCAATGTGTATTAGAAGACAAATAGTGCAAATTTTTAATAATAATAATAATACGAAGAACATGAGTTGTAGAGTCCTTGAAAGTGAGTCTGTAGGTTGTGGAATCAGTTCAGAGTTGAGGTGAGTGAAGTTATCCACGCTGGTTCAGGAGCCTGATGGTTGTAGTGTAATACCTGTTCCTCAACCCCGTGTTGTGCGACCTAGGATTCCGTACCTCTTGATGGTGGTAGCGAGAAGAGAAAATGGCCTAGATGGTGATAGTTAGATCTTCCTCTGCATCCTTTACCTGAAATCTTTACATCATAACCTTTTTGAAGTGGGAGCTGATTATTACATCATAAGAGAGACAGAGTGCAGCTGTAAGCTAGGTGAACCAACAGCTCTAACAGATTAACATGTCCGGATTCTGGAGAGAAATAGAAGCAGAGCCGAGAGGAAGAAGAATCAAAGTCATGCCGGTCAAGAGAGAGAAAAAAAAATCATGTAGAGATTTTAAAAAAGGAGAAGAAAGGGTAAAATAAGTAAAAGAGATTTATATGTGAGATTTTAATATCTCCTATAAGAATTGATTACGTGCAAAAATAAGATTAAATTGTTTACATTGTTTCCCCTTTGGAGTCAAAGACAATTGGCTGTATTAACAATTCTTGTGTCATTAACAGGATCCTTGCACCTTTAATTATCACGTCTGTCAAGTTTAATGTCAATTAAAATGCAAGTGCACCAAATTCTTAAAAGTAAAATGATTGCTAAGAATGAGTTTTTTTTAAGGTTCAGAGGGAGGGTTTGGGGAATAATGCGGGGAGTTGGGGGTCAGGTTAGAATTTAGGGACAGAGACGAGGGCTAATAAAGAGTCAGGGCCATCAAGATCGGAAATCCGTACAAGTCTGGAACCTAAAGCCCAAGGTGCTCTGTGTTCGAAGATTGACAATCCTAGGGGTCAGATGAAAAAGGTCCAATGGTTAAATGTGTGATTGAAAAGTCATGGTGTTGATGCCCAGAGGTAGGCAAGGTCCTGAGGGCAAGGTCAAAGGTCAAAGTCCAGAGGCTGGTGAGTCCAGAGTTAGGGGATGAGTCTTGGCCTGAGATTGGTTGTTGGAGTCCTGATGTCTGTAAATTTGAGAGTCCAGTTTCAGCATCATGAAGTCATCAAAATAACTAAGCAAGAAGAGCGGAAGTGGCCTAAACAACAGAAATGGAGATGAAAGCAGACCAGACTGGGTACAGAAACTGCACGTCATTGAGTCTTTTCTCCCAATGCATCAGATTTTTTCCCTATCCTAAAGATGGACAAGTTTCAGGTTGATTTTTCCATAGCAAGTTGACCTTAACGTGTAGATGAGTGATAGAATTTGGGAGATGTGGGTTTCTGTGGGGAGAATAAAATGAACTAGGGTAGGATTGTTGCTGATCTGATGGCCAGCATGGTCCCGGCTGAGCAGAAAGGCCTGTTTCCATGTTGTAGCTCTCTATAACTTTTTGACATGACAGCAAGAGAAGTCTAATAGATTTTTCTGCCGTCCCTTTGGTTGGTTTATTTCTCTCATTGTCTCTTGTTTGCTTTCCTCACTCTCTTTTTTTGCTAAGGCCATTTTCATTAAAATGCATTTTATAACTAATTCTTTGTTCACTTTCCCTAACGTTGCTTATCTGGGATCAATATTATATACTTGTTAATATACGTGTTAAGCTCCTTGGATAATTTTTATATCAGCCAGTGTACAAAAATGCAACTTGCTGATTTTGTCAAAGTTGGAAATATCTGCCAGCGGTCCTCTGATTTTATCATCATAACAGAAAACAATGGAGTGATTGCCATTTGCCTAAGTTGTATCAGTTAACTTGCAGGAGCCAGTGAAAGTTGATAATCATCTTTGGAATGACAAGGTAAAAGTGTTATGAGGATAACTTGTGTTCCTTCTTGGGGAGCCATGGCTATTTCAGCTTCAGCAAATACAAAAGACACAAGTGTGTCTGGAACACAATGTGACCAAAGCCTCACAACTTAAGAATAAATTCATCAACATCCAAAGAGATTCTGAGAGCTGAGAATCTGCAGAGGTAATGCTCAATGCTCAGTCTGACTTGGGGGTTGTCCATAAACTAAACACTGCAGAAACCATTGAATTCTGAAAGGCTCTTCTTGGTGTAACTGCAGATGAAAATAAATGGTCATCTTCTCATAATGTAGCTGGCAAGCTTTGGCACTACCCTATCCAAAGATCATTTTTGGGGTAAGGAATCTTAATTCTACCTGTATTGATCGTCTCATGAGCTGGTGATCACTCTCTTTGGAATTTACCTGATGCAGCTCTGTGTGTCAGGAGTGTTTTTTATGAAGCTAAAACATGCTTAAACAAATAGATTCATAGAGCACATCAGCACATCTGCTCTGTGCCAAACTATTATTCTTCCTTGTCCCATTGACCTGCACCGGGGCCATAGTGCTCCATAGCTCTCCTGCCCACTGTGGTGAACTACATATACCTGTCTGGACACCCCCCCTCCCCCACCCCCACTGACTGTGGCTCCTCCCACGGGCTCCGGTATAAAGGCGATTGGGGACACCGCCCCGGCCTCAGTCTCCAGGATGCAGTGTGGTGGTCAATTGCTGCTTGTTCTTTCTTCCGGCCAATAAAAGCCGATATCTCGCCTCACGTCTCCAAAAGTTATTTATGGTGCATCACCCACATACCTATCCAAACTTCTCCTAAGAGTTAAAATCGAACCCACTGCTGGCAGCTCATTTCACAGTCTCATCACCCACTGAGTGAAGAGCTCCCTGCCTCACGCTCACCTTAAA
This sequence comes from Hemitrygon akajei, assembly GCF_048418815.1. Classification (NCBI taxonomy): domain Eukaryota; kingdom Metazoa; phylum Chordata; class Chondrichthyes; order Myliobatiformes; family Dasyatidae; genus Hemitrygon; species Hemitrygon akajei. The sequence goes on from NC_133124.1 coordinate 127,082,267, forward strand.
TATTATCACCTTTCACGCTTTCTTCCTTTCTGATTTCCACCTAACAGAAGAGAGATGAAGAATAACCCAAGCTTTTTTATCTAAAGCTCATCAAATGGCTGACATTGTGCCAACAAAGAGAATAAAAAGGCCAATGTCTGCCTTGAACACTTGCGTTTCCATAGTTGATGCCTGAGGAATGCATTGAATACTTTATTGAACTAATGGTATGATTAACATTTTTTATAAAGATATGCAACTTTTATCCCTGATACTACGACAGAAGTCATTGCTCCAACAATTAATGTTGAACTGAGTTTTTCCTTCCAGCTCCTCAGCAAAGCTTATTGGAAAATGTTCCAGTTGAGTTTCTTAAATCCATTGTCAAGCGCTTTGAAATCTTACCTTAATTTAACAGGAATCATTCTGAAGCCAGTGACATTTATAAGGTTTGAAAAAGTGCAATCAGTAATTAGAAACTCCACCCATGTTGATATGTGTTGAGCACATACCAACAGAGTAATAACATTGGAAATGGTGTGTGTTGGGGTAAAAGAACAGAGAATGCTGGAAATAATAATTGGATGCAGTAGCATCTATACAGAAGTTATTTTGGGAGAAATGCCTATGGGGACTAATCCAGCCCCTTCCCTCTATGGTGTGAGTCCATTTGTCTAATCATCTAGTAGTCTAATTTTCATGGTATCACACTGATACCATTAGGTAAATGCAAAAATTAAAAATCATCGGTATACTTTTCCCTTGCAAAGGCTGCTGGAAAATATATTTTTTTTAAATGAAACTAAGTCAGCAGTATTTCAAAAACCAGGGTATAATTGTCCCAAACAGATCTGTTTCTTTGATAGAATTGTGTTAAAACCAAAACGATATTGTGGATATTGATTATTTATCAGAGAACTTTATTAAAACAGATAGGTTAATTTGGCCTTGAGACCGCATGTAATTAGTGGTGTGTGGGCTGTGGGAAACTTCAGTATCTGTGTTAAAGCATTATTAATTTGCACGCTGTTTGAAACAAGGTCAAGTCTTAATGATGATTTGTGTTTCCTTAATATCATTGAAGAAACTAGTGCTTTCTAAGTGTATATTAATATATTCCTGATTTCTAGATGTGTGGAGGCAAATCATTCCTACAATACTGTTGCAATGTTCTGAATTGCTAACACTTCATGTCATAGAATGTGCATGGTTTTGACCTGGTGAGAATGGAAATTAGTTCACAGTGATTCATTTTTACAACAGAAAGGAAGACAATGAATCATGCCTCAGTCAAATGGTCATCTTCCACTGAAAAGACAGTGTTATAGAAAGCTGTACAGCACTTTCTTTTCAAATTTAAGTGTTCAGGTCATAAACAATTGGTAAAGCTAAGCAATGCAACTAGTTACCATAGATTTTGATCTGTTACGTACCCCGTAACTGGGTCACTTACCAGCAAAGATAGAGAGGTCCGTTGAAGTTTGATGGTACTATTTTTAACAGTATTTATTGATAAAAATACACAAAAATAATATCAATGCAAACATACAGATAATACTAACTTTAAAAGTGCGGGTATAATAATAATCAATAAGAAATAAGCTCTATCGTTGTCTAGGGGATAATGTATTGTCCGATGGAAATATAAAAGTCACTTTAGTTCATTCAGGCTGCAGCTTTTGGTTGGAGTCAAGAGAGAGAGATTTTGGAACTTGCCAGATTTTCCTTTTTTATGATGTCGATCCTTCGAAATGTCGTTGGTGTCCTTTTCCTTTTAGCTAAGCCGTTCTTCCGTGGTACGGCCGTCAATCCCAGGCAACGGGAAAGGACGCACGTGGGCCCCACCGGCTGTCGCTATTAAACGCTGTCACGGGATTTCTAGCGTTTCTCCTGGTGCGTCTGAAGGTGTTGTTCCCCAGACCCTCTTTTATCCTTACTCACGGGGTCTCAGATGTCAATCAGGATGGGATGATGCAATCCCTCAATCAGCCCACTCTGGTCATTCCCTGAGGGCTTCAGTGAATAGTACAGTACTCAATACACAATTCCGTCTCCAAGAGACAATGGCCGGTATCCGTGGCTTTGTCTCGCTGAGGGCAGGACACACATTCCAAACCCTTGAGGATTCTCTCTCATTTCCTGGGTCCCCAGACCTGAATTAATAGCAATCTTGTGATTCTCAAAAAGGAGGGGGCTACTTTGTACCCTTCGGCCCCTCAGAGTTGTGGCACGTTCGTAACAGATCTAACAACGCATTGAAATGCAATGGAGAATAGATACTGACAATTTGGAGTATTTCAGTTAGATATAAACAGAAAAACATGCATTTACATATAGCAGCATTCCCAACCTCAGGAGAAGTAGCACAGATGCTGGAAATACAGAGGAATAAACACAAAATACTGAAGGAACTCAGCAGTTCAGGCTGCACCTATGGCGAGGAATAAAGAGTCGATGTTTCGGGCTGAGTCCCTTCATCAGAACTGAAAAGGAATAAGAAGGTGGAGAAAGGGGATGGAATATGAGCTGGCAGGTGATAGGTGAAGCCAGATGAGGGGGAAGGTGGGTGGGGCAAGGGTTGGAGTGAGAAGCTGAGGGATGATAGGTGAAAAAAAGCAAAGGGCTGTAGAAGAAGGGTATCTGATAGGAGAAGAGAGTGGACCATTGGGAGAATAGGAACCCCTTCTCCCAAGGTCCACTTTCTTTCTTATTCTGGCTTCATATCCAGTCCTGATGAAGGATCTTAGCCCAAAATATTGACTGTTGATTCCTCTCCATAGATGCTGCCTGACCTGCTGAGTTCTTCCAGCATTTTGTGTTAATTTTTCAGGATATTCTAAGGCACTCTACAGAGCACTCACAATGCCTGCATGGTAATCATCAAATTAACTGTCTTGATGAGGGTTGACTGTGAGATATTTCAACCAGGGCGCAATGGATAGTGGTTTGCAGTTTGCTACTATTTATTACAAAATGGAGCACGTAGGGTATCAACACTTCATCAGCAATGATCCTTTCAAAATCACAATTAATGAATGATTTCCACCACGGCTCCTCCTGATCAGATGGCTTTCATACATTAAATGCAGTTGTATCCAAACCAGAATTACAATCAGCTGTAATATAACTGACATATTGTATGTGGTGAAATTTGGTGTTTTGCAGCAGCAGTACAGTGAAATACATAAAAATAACTATAAATTAGAAGAAGAAATTGATTTAAATATATAATAGATTAAATAAATAATGCAAAAAGAGAGCAAAAATAATTAAGTAGTGTTCTTGGGTTCATTGTCCATTTAGAAATCTGATGGCAGAAGGGAAGAAGCTGTTCCTAAAATATTGAGTGTGTGTTTTCAGGTTCTTATACCTCCTCTCTGATAGTAGTCATGAGCCAATCACGTGACAGCAATGCAATGCTTAAAAGCATGCAGACAGGGTCAAGGGCTTCAGGAGTTAGAGAGGCCTTGAAATTTACTTGATAGATTGTGGAATCAGTTCACTTTATTAGGGAGAGGGTGTTTTTACTCAGCAGACCGAGTAAATGGGAAAATGTATTGGCAGACTGTCTAATTTCTTTCCTGAGCCCTTCCATCTCTTTAGAAGTGATAATTACAAGCTATTGGCATTGGATTGCCTTGTCTGCAGGGATCATGCTATCAGGAGCCTGATAACTTTCCTTTGAATGTTGAGTGTAATTTTACAGCTCAGTGGTCAAGCCGGAGCTTTGGCTGGGGTCATATGGAGTGAACTGTTATCATACCTCATTACTTCTGTGAATTGCTTCCTCTATTTTACAGCTTCTCCTGTTTGTTTTGGACGGACTGCGTCACACAAATGAAAGTGTTTAGTTTCCACCTGTGCATCAGGCATGTCATCTTCCACGATTTATCAGATACATGAGTGGTATCATTCCGACCACCTTGGGGAACCACATGACTTGTGAATTCCAATGAGTTTTCCAAACATCATTTAGACTAGAGCCTAATCCTAGGTTTCCGGTCAAGTTACTGGTCCAGCGGGCTTCTGAGTCACAAATGCTGGTGAGAGGTGATGATGAGATCCTGATGTATCGGGAGATATTTGTCCTTATTATTGTGCTGGACTTCTCATCAGGTTCTGCACTGGGCAGTTGCAGTGGGGTAAATATCAGGCAGCAAGGGAACCGAGGAGTTAAAGGAAACCCAAGGGTCTCCACGCCCATTTGTATTGCAGTATTTCATTGCTTATCACTCATGTGATTTACATAGAAACATAGAAAAAAGGTGCAGGAGTAGGCCATTCGGCCCTTCAAGCCTGCACTGCCCTTCAGTATGATCATGGCTGATCATCCAACTCAGAACCCTGTACCTGCTTTCTCTCCATACCCCCTGATCCCTTTAGCCACAAGGGCCATATCTAACTTCCTCTTAAATATAGCCAATGAACCGGTCTCAACTGTTTCCTGTGGCAGAGAATTCCACAAATTCACCACTCTCTGTGTGAAGAAGTTTTTCCTCATCTTGGTCCTAAAAGGCTTCCCCATTATCCTTAAACTGTGACCCCGCGTTCTGGACTTCCCCAACATCGGAAACAATCTTCCTGCATCTAGCCTGTCCAATCCCTTTAGAATCCCTTTAGAATTTTATACGTCTTTTATACGTATAAATTTTATATGTATATATAAATTTATTCTGGTGCATTATACTGTACCAGAACGTACACAAGAGGATACACCCAGTTACCTCTTGTACTTAATAAAGTGGCCAGTGAGTGTATGTTTGTGGTCTTCTGCTGCTGTAGCCCATCCACTTCAAGGTTTGACATGTTCTGCGTTCCAAGGTGCTCTTCTGCACACCACTGTTGTAACGTGTGGTTATTTGAGTTACTGTCGCCTTCCTGTCAGCTTGAACCAGTCTGGCCATTCTCCTCTGACCTCTTTCATTAACAAGACATTTTCACCCACAGAACTGCTAATCACTGGATTTTTTTTTTTGTTTTGTTTTTTTTTTGCACCATTCTCTGTAAGCTCTAGAGAATGTTGTGTGTGAAAATTCCAGGAGATCGGCAATTCCTGAGATACTCAAATCACCCCATCACCAATAATTGTTCAGTGAAATTTACATACACCATGTACTACTCTGAGATTCATTTTCTTGTGGGCAATCACAATAAGCACAGTAGAATCAATGAAAGACCATACCCAAAAGGGTGAACGATAACCAATGAAAAAAACAGCAAACTACAAATACAAAAACAAAGAGAAAAAAAGAAGAAATAAGTAAGCAAGAAATATTGAGAACATGAGATGAAGAGTCCTTGAAAGTAAGTCTAGTTCAGTGGCAACAGTTCAGCACTGTAGTGAGTGAAGTCGAGTAACATTATCCCCTCTCTTTCAAGAACCTGATTATTGAGGATTAAAAACTGTTCCTAAAACTGGTGGTGTGGGTCCTGAGGCTCTTGTATCTTCTTCCTGATGGCAGCAGTGAGAATAGAGTATAGCCTGGAGTGGGGATGTTCTTCATAATGGATGCTGTTTTCGTACAACAGTGCTCCTTGTAGATGTGCTCAGTGTTGGGGAAGGCTTTATCCATGATGGACTGGGCCGTATCCACTATTTTTTTGCAGGATTTTCTATACAAGGACATTAGTGTTTCCATTTCAGGCCATGATGCAACCGGTCAATAAATTCTCCACTATATATCTATAGAAGTTTGCCAAAGTTTTAGATGATATGCTGGTAATCGTCTAAGAACGTAGAGGCGCTGCTGTGTTTTCTTCATAATGGCACACGTGCTGGACTCAGGACAGATCCTCTGAAATGATAACACTGAGGAATTTAAATTTGCTGACCCTGATCCTCCAAAGATGACTGTCTCATGTACCTCCAGTTTCCTCCTCCTGAAGTCAGCCCCTAGGTCTTCCTGCCATTGAGAGGTTGTTGTTGCGCAACCACTCAGCCAGATTTTTAATTTCCCTCCTGTATGCTGATTCATCGCAACCTTTCATTAGGCCAACAGTGGTGTTGTCAGCAAACTTAAATCTGGAATTGGAGATGTGCTTAGCCTCACAGTTATTATTATAAAGTGAGTAGAACAGAAGGCTAAGCACACAGCCTTGTAGTGTGACTGTGTTGAGGCAGTTTGTGGAGGAGATTATCCAAATTGACTGGGGTCTGCAAGTGAGGAAATCAAGAATCCAGCTGCACAAGGAAGCATCGAGGCCTAGCATTTGAGGCTCATTGAAACTGTCGTCAATGAAGAGCATCCTGATGCATGCATCTTCTCTGTCCAGATGTTCCAGATTGAGTGAAGATCCTATTAAATGGCATCTGCCGTGATTCTGTTGTGCCGATAGGCAAACTGGACCCAAGTCACCTCTTGAGCAGGAGTTGATGTGTTTCATCACCTACCTGTCAAAGCACTTCATCACAGTAGATGTAAGTACTACTGGATGATAGTCATTGACGCAGGTTACCGTGCTCTTCTTAGGCACCGGTGTAATTAAACCCTTTCTGAAGCAATTGGGCATCCCAGATTCCTGAAGCAAGAGGTTAAAAATGTCAGTTTACACTGCAGCCAGTTGATCAGCACAGTCTTTAGTATTTGGGCAGGTAACCCATCTGGGCTGGGTGTTTTCATAGGATCACACTCCTGAAGGATGTTCTCACGTCAGGCTCAGGGACTGAAACCACAAGGTCAATGGAGGCTGTGGGAGTTCATGAAGCTTCCTCCATGTTTTGATGGTGAAGGCGAGCATATAAGGCATTGGGCTCATCTGGAGCAGACCCTTGTTGCCACCTATGTTGCTTAGTTTCACTTTTTAGGAGGTGATAGCATTCAAGTTTGGTCTGGAACTGCCACTTTGCCCATTAGATCATACCTGGACCTCTTCTATTTAACTTAGTCACCAGGCCTGAGTACCATTAATCTCATGGTTCTAGTACAGGGCTTCTAGTAAGGGAAGACTGAACTATTTTGTGGGGACACACTCATCTACAACTGCTTTAATAAAGTCTGTGATAACCGTGGTGTACTCATTCAGATCCTCTGAATCCTTGAACACAACCCAATCTACCAACTCGAAGCAATCTCGCAGCCACTTAGCCTTCCGTGACCACTTTTTTGTTGTCCTTATCTCTGCGGCCTTGCTCTTTGGCCTCTGCCTGTATGCTAGACTTTCCTAATCGCAGTGTAACAAAGTCACTTAGATACATTTCTTCCCACTCTATGTTTGGTGGGAACAATAAATGAGCCCCTTGAACATGTCTACATGTTTTTATGCAATGAGTTGCTGCCACATGATTGGCAGATTAGATATTTGCCTTAATGAGCAGGTGTGCAGGTGTATCTGACATAGTTCCCACTGAGTGAATGTTGAAGTCTTATGCTCCCTAAATTGTGCTTGCTGAATTCTGGACCAGTTTGACCCTTGTCTTCTTAATCGCTTCTTCTTGAAAGTGGGCTTGAAAGATTAGTATACGGTCTGCCTTTGCGTAAGCTTATCCATCCTACAGTCAGGATGGGATGCAGTAACTTTGTTTTGAGGGGTAGTTGGCTTGAGTTTCTATTTCTAGGTACATTCTCCCATGGCATTTAAATCCATGGGTTTGATGTCACTGTTACTTCCATTGCCATGGCAACATAATTTTATCTGCACTAAAGTGCAGCATATGGACTGTAAAATTTAAAGAGGAGTGTGATGAGTCTTGTGCCAGCTTAGTGCTGAGGAGCTGGAGGAACTGATGTGGTCACTCAAATCGGCCTCTCTGCCTGTTCCTCTGCTTTGTCCATAACCCACTGTTCAGAAGCAGATCATTGCAAATAATAGTAACTGGGCACAGAACTACTGTAAGAACAATGGCAGGGTGATATTTCATAGATGGAAATATTTTAATGTGGAATCTCTGCTTCTGTTGATCTGAAAACCAATTATTCATTCTGACTAGTAAATTAATCAGTATCTTATATTTCCTATCTATCCAAGTATTGTTTCCTTCAGACAACTAGACTGTGGAGAAACTAATGTTTTAATTATGAATTGATTTTTTTAAAGCAGGAAAGGTGCCAAGGTTGGTATAATTGAATAACTTTTCAAAGTTCAAAGTAAATTTTATTATCAAAATAAATCTATGTCACCATATACAACCCTGAGATTAATTTCCCTGTGGGTATTCTGAGCAAATCAATAGAATAGTAACTATAACAGGAGCAATGACAGATCAACCAGAGTGCAGAAGACAACAAACTGTGCAAATGCAAATTTAGATAAATAGCAAAAAAATTAACAAGAACATGAGATAATAAGATAAACAATCCTTAGAGTGAGATCATTGGTTGTAGGAACATTTTAATGATGGGGCAAGAGAGTGTAGTTATCCCCTTTTATTCAAGAGCCTGATGTTGAGGGGTAGTAACTGTTTTTGAACTTAGTGGTGCGAGCCCTTAGGCTCTTGTACCTTCTATCTGATGGTAGCAGCAAGAAGAGAGTATGACCTGGGTGCTGGGGATCTCTGATGATGGACACTGCTTTCCTGTGACAGTGTTTCATGTAGATGTTCTGAAGTTATTGAATGATTCAGACCTTTCATCTAGCACCCATCTGGACTAATCCTTCATGAAACCCAAATTCCACTCTGAAATGAGTTAATCATTAAGTGGAACTAGCCAAACATAACTATAAGAAAATATTACGTAAAAAAACATGACTAAAGCTCACCAGGCCTGAGAGTCCTGAACAAAGTTTGATGTAGTATTTCCTCCCATCCAGTAGAGATAATTTTAACTTTGAGCAGAGATATAAAATTGGCAAAATCAACTTGGCCACAATAAACACCTCTCCGGATTTTCAGTTTCAATGGGAAAATAGGAGAGACAGGTGAATTAATATTGCCACTTTTATAGAATCAGCATCAAAAAATTAAAGAGGTCAACACCATCCTAAAAAAAAAAAACTTGGAAAGACATTCCCTAAAATACAGTGCTAGAAAGGGAATTACCAGTTCAAATGATCTTTGGAAATTAAAGCTTCCAAAAAGGAACACATTGCAAGCAAACAAAATGTCAAGTACATATTTATCTAAACATGCCGGCTTTATTGGGATTGCTATTGCTTACTGTGGTCGAGGTGTCAATACATGAGGAGTAAAGATGTTTTATACAGGAGTGAAAGCATTACTATTCCGGAGGCAACTAACACTGTCATCAATGGATGGAAAATAACAAAAGAAAATAGAGTTAAAGGCTCCTTGTTGGAGCTGATGATTTCCGTTCTGGAAATGTCTTCCCTGCTCTCATTGTTGTGCACAAGATTAATCCACTGTCCTTTCCCCATTCAAAATGTTTGCTCACTAACATTGGCCATCAATCATTAGTTCCATGCTAGATTTCTTTTCCTGATTATAGTACTCAACTTCACCCGATGGCACAGGTGTTCTGGGCTAGAACTATATTGGATGGGAGGCCAACAAGATATCAGCCTAGCCAAAGTCAAAGTAAATTTATTATCAAAGTATAGTACATATTTGTACAAATAATACCTTCAGATTAATCTTATTGCAGGCATATACAGGAAGATAAAGAGTTACAATAGCATTTATGAGAAACATGAACAAAGATTGACAAACAACCAATGTGCGAAAGAAGACAAATTATGTAAATTAAAAATAAATCAATAAATAATGCAGAGAACATGAGTTGTAGAGTCCTTGAAAGTGAGTCTGAAGGATGTGGAATCAGTTCAAAGTTGAGCTGAGTGAAGTTATCCATGCTGGTTCAGGAGGCTGATAATTGTAGGGTAATAAAATAACCTTCCTATTCATGATAATTCCACTGAGTGAAGTTATCCACACTGGCTCAGGAGCCTGATGCTTGTAGCATAATAAACTGGCTCCCCTATTCATGATAATTTCAATTCTTAATTATAATGAATAAGATTTTTTTCTTGAAGAAGCGGAGGATCATTGATCAAGCTATCCATTGGAACTGAATTATATGTCCTTGGCTATTGGATAATTTTGTGCTTGGCCATGTGTTGCAGAAGTGACACCAACCATTGAGTAAGCATTTCACATTAGTGAAATCACGGGATTAATTTCACTTGAACAAAAGAAACGTTTTGGGAGGCGAGTCGAATGCAATTGGATAGACGTTGCTTAGCTCTGATTTCCTGCAGTCCGCAGGGATGTCACCTTCAGGTTCCCTTCAAAAGAAAAATATCTTGGATGTACTCTGAATCTCAGCAGTGAAGAAACAATTCATTGCCTTTCCACGGGTGATCATGCTACACAATCTGGTTGGTGAGATCTGAGAAGTTACCGAACTAATGATATAAACCTGCATCTCTCTCCAGAAGTGAGGTTATAATGAGATTCTCTGGAGCATTCGCTGCTGAATAGCAGCACAACCTGATTTTGTTTAATTCATTATTCAGCAGTAAAAACTGAGGACATGGTTCCAGTAAACAGGTGACAATCCAATGAAAAACCAGCAGTTACTATACTTTTGTGCAATCTTCCATAGACATAAAACATAATCATTCCCAGTCTATCTTACAGGATTAACAAGGTCTTGCATATTTAACATTAAATGATTATAAATGCTTTTTTCACTGTGATGTACATAACTGAAGAAATGAAATGAAGATTGGTACTACCTATGTGATTTATCCATCGTGTGCTGTTTTAGACATGTGTTTGTAGCATGGTTATACTTATATTTATGGGTCTTTTTTGAATGCCTTTAAAAATTCCTTTTCCGGTTCTATCACAATGGTCATAATATTTGACTCCTGTTTTCAGGCTTTCTTTCCCTCAATATTGTCTCCCTTGTCACTCTCATCGCCGCGTTTGCATTCTTTCCCACACCCTCCGTACACTCCAAATGTTGCCTCTTGTCAGTCTGAAGAGCTCTTGAGATAATCTTAGAGTGTCAATGGAATCAGATGTACTTCTAATCTTTAAATCCTATCTAATAACACCACAGGAATTTCAAATGTTGTAAATCAAGAGCTTAGAACACAGACCTAAAATTAATTTCAGAGTTCACCCATATCCTTTGTGTTATTGCTAGCTTCGACCTGTGAATGCCAGTTCTCTTTACAAATGTGAATGAACGGCATTGGGAATTCGCTGAGCTGAGTGAAATCCCAAAGCCTATAGTCTCATAGATTAGTTGGAAAAAGTCCACTATTTAAGCAAAAAAAAACCTATAGATAACAAAACTTGTTCAATCTCTTGCACGGCCTCATTTTCTTTGAACAAAGATAGACTCAGTCTTGTGGTGAATTTGAATTACATTCTGTTCATACTTATTTGTTGCATTTTGAAAAATAATTCTGTATCATGAGTTGTAATTCAAAAAAGTCCTTTGTATGTGAACTCTGTATTGGTCTTCTCCATATGTTTGCTCTTCAAAGCTTGCAGTCACTATTGTAACATGTCTTGTAAGACATTTGAACAGGTTAGCATATTGAATTTAGTGTGAACAGAAAAGTCATAGCCGCCTCCCTGATTGCATCTAGTGCTACAGAAACTAAGGTTAACATTGAAAACTACTTTGCAAATATGATCCATTATTGTTTTAATTAGAGCATCAATCAATGGGTTTTGCTGTAGCAAGGCTTTAATAGATTGAGTACCTGCCTAGGAATGTCCTAATATGGCGATGTTTCCTCGTAATAATGGATGTGAAAATGTCAGTCTGCACTCTGAAACTGCTTAGATACAATCACTAGCAGTTATGTTTTGTACAAAAACGGTAGAGTGAAAAATAGCCACCTCCAGTTCCGTTTTTAGTTTTCTCTTTGTTGTTTATCCCAGCACTTATTGGCAGGAGCAATCTGTTGAGAATGAGATACTGAATTCTAACTAAATCCATCAAACTGTATATCTGTATCCAAAGGAAATTTCTATCTTAGTCATTATTATCTCCTGTCGCCTATTTATCTCATGCTTCATTTGTACTTCTGAATATGGTTTTCAGTAGATGTTAATTTTTGTTGTAATTTATGGTTTTATGTGATTGCTCATGGAAATAAATTATTGGCTTTATCAAACAATGGTTTCAGATTTGTGTCTTTATTTTATATACAATACATTTATCTGTTATACAAGAAGCAACATAAAAGCCAGTTGATGATGTACAAACCATCACCTTTAACACACTATATAAAAGTGTCACCTTTAGACCTCAATTTCTCAAATAACTGCAACTGGCTTATTATTGTGAAAGTATTTGACATTATGTAACATTACCCAATTAAATTAATTTCAATTAAACAAAGTTTTGGAAGCAAGCCAAATAAAGCTGCTTAAAAGTAAAACAAGCATCTGTATATTACTGCCCCAGCAGCACTCTCCTCAGCTACTGTGAATTTTAAATGCCAGTTAAAAAAAATATAAAGGCACTATATAGAACATGGGATAGCTTAAAGAACATATGCAATAAAATCATATTCTTGGACATGCCCGTTTAAAATAGGTATATTATATGGAACATAGAATAATACAACACAGGAACAAGACTTTTGGCCCCGCAATGTTGAGCTAAACCAATTAAATTAGAAATCAAATGGCCAAATAAACTAATCCCTTTTGTCCGTACCCTTCCATTTATGTGCCAAGTGTTCTCATACACAGAATACTCCTGAAGCCCCAAGGATGAAGACTAATGACCTCTGATGTCAGTGAGTCATGGGGTCAAAGGTCCGTGTGGGGCTGGTCCAGAGGCCCAATGTCAACAGGTCTGGATGTTGGGTTCCAGTGATCTCCGAGAATGGAGATTGGGTTGGCAGGCACTGAGGATGAAGACCTGTGATCCCAGAGGTCAAGGAACACACACAGTTGGTAGGTCTCAAGGACAGGGTTGATGATCCCCAATGGGGAGTGGGGGGGGGGCAGCAGGGTAGATGGTAAGAATGGGCTGTACTTGTCTTGGAGTATGTTGGCCATTACTGTTCTGCTGAGCAATCAGCTGATGAATGGTCTCAGCCAGAAATGTCAACTCTTTATTCTTTTCCTTAACTGCCTTACCTGCTGACTTCTTCCACCATTTTGTGTGTGCATTAGTCTGGATTTCCAGCATCTACAGAACCTTTTGTGTTTATTTTGGTTTCTTCATTTGATTGCCTTATCTGAAAAATCCATTTTTCTTCCGACTAAGTATCAATCTACCATTGCTGACTACTTCTAACTCAGATTAAGTTCAAAATTCACATCAGGTTTAGTCTCCTTCCCCATATCCAATCCATCAGAAACATGTATTACTTTCCCCTCTAAAAGTTGTCTGTCTTGTCTATCTCTTTCCCAATCCATGCATTTACCAGTTAACTCTGGTATCTCCTTTGCATCTTTTGAGTTCTATCCTTCATTAGATATGAGATCCAGAGTAACTTCCACGAAAGATTGCATTCCTCTCTGTTCCTGTATCTTCAGCTTCCCCAAGCCCCATAAAAGCAGTAACAAACACTCTAGTGTTCAACGCAACCAGAACCTCTTAAAAACACTCCGCAGATCAGAAGGCGAAGGACCTTTCTTTCGCCTAATGTCTGCTTTTTCAATACATTAGCCATTTTGGCAACAGTTTATTCAGTCACTACTGTCATCTTCTGCAATATCATCGTGATATTTCTTACACAAATCTCACATGTTTACATTTTCATTTCACTTACTGTCCTTTGCCCATTGGTTCATTAAAGAGCTCTTATTTGAGTCTCTGATCTTAAACAGAGAAGTAAAATTAAGAACTCACATTTTGAACAAATAACCTTTGATGAAAAACAATAGTATGATGATCTTGAATTTTGAATGATGATTTCGTTAAAATCTCTACTTTATTCTGAAGTAAATTGATGAACCTTGGTTTCTCTGGGCATTTAAAAGAAACACATAAGGATGTAATCTCAACAGCAAAATATGTTACAAAGTGGAAAAACTTATCCTTACATCCAAATTTTGAATACGCTTAGAACTCTTTTAAGAATTAGGTTGGTTTACTTTCTTAGAAACAAACACTTTCATTTCCTGTAAACCATAACAAATTTTAACAGTTAAAAATAATGGTCAAAGACATTTATTATCAAGACAGACTAAATATTTCCAAAACCCGAAGTGTAGAAAATCACAGTAATGCTCACTCTTCACAGTGTGCAATTCGTTATGGAACGATGTAAAAATACAAAGAAAGAGCCCCCTGTGGTTGATGAAGGTTGGTCTGCATTCTGTTAATGACATCATTGATAGGTCCTTGGTCTGCCTGTCTGCATACGATGTGGCAGGTTAACATAAGTGTCTTGATTTTCTGCAGCTCTGCAACTTCTGTGGTCAGAGGTGGTACTAGAGGCATAGCTGTTTTGGTTGGCTCTTCTTTGCTGTTAGTAGAGAGTGCTGTTAGAATTGTTTTTCAGGCACCAGCAAATACCAAACATTGTCTGAACCATTTTAAAAAATAAAGTGAATAATTAATTTCTATGAATAGTCACTGTTCATAATAGGGAACACACACTATATTGATGAACTCAGAGACAGATTCAATTCAAGCGAAGAGTGAGTAGCTCTTTGTTAAGTTTAGGTTGTATTCCAGCTGTACTCTCTCAATTAATCTATTCTTTTCTGAGAGAATTATTTATTAATGTAATAAACATTAAGAAAAAAATAATGTAATAAGATTAAGAATTTATGGAGTAATTTGTTTGTACAATTGTTGTTCATGCAGGATAAGAAAGGTTAAAAGAGGAGGCACTTTATTCAGTGTTATTTCTAAATGTCACCTTGTCATCACCACGGCGAATTCTAGCAGTAGAAATTTGTTCCCACGGTGGGTATGATTCTCTAAAATTCCCTACTTCAAAGGGTTGTGGAGGGTTACTCATTAGAGGTGTGTAAAGTGTTTGGGTGGCACAGTAGCACTGCGGTTAACACAACACTATTACAGCACCAGCCAGCTGGGTTCAATTCTCGCTGCTGTCTGTAAGGTGTTTGCACATTCTGCCCCTGACCTCCAGGTACTCCAGCTTACTCACGTCCCAAAGACATAAAGGTCAGTAGCTTAACTGGGTTACATGGGTGCAATTGGGCGGCAATAGCTCATTGCATTGGAATGGCCGGTTGCAGTGCTATATTTCTTAATAAAATAAAGAAAATAAGATGGAGATAAATTACTTTTTGGGAGATTGAGGGTCACAGGGATCTATTTCAGGAGGAGTAGGTCTGGCATGATCATGTTCAACGCCGGCACCAGCTGAAGAGTCCTGGTGCCTGCCTCACCCCCTTTTCCTTGAGTTCCTGAGATCTCGCTGAACACTGTCACAGATGTACTAATGACAGAGCTTTCTAGAAAGCAGTTAATGCTCAGAACCAGGATGATTTTGCCCCTAACCATATATCTTTGGAATGTGTTGGGAAGAGCTGTGGCATCTCAACTAATTCGGCATGTCAGAGTTCAGAAAATGAACGACCTCAGGCAGTGGAGCAAACATGACAGCCGATACTTCATTACGTTGAGAAAAAATGATAAGAGCTGCTCGCTCTCACCATTTGCCTGTTGGTGCATCAACTATTCATTGCCTTCCAGCATGTGGCATCTGGCCGTTGGATTAAATTAGTCTTTCATTAACTTCTGCAGCACACACTCAAGGCAACATCATTGCATCTCAGACAGAAAACAAAGGGTCCAATAAAGCATTTGATGAGTGTTTTGTGGACCCCCGGACAACGCCGTTGATCCCACTATGGGCTAAGTTCTCTTGGATGTTGACTTTAACAAGATTTGGATAGTCAAAGGATTTAGGGATCAGGTGTTGAGTGGATGAAGGGAAATAACAGCATATAAATGACAAGGCACATTGGTGGGATTGTCTTGCCTACTCTTACATTAGGTTAACTTTATTTGTCACATGTACATCGAAATATCAAAATGTACAGTGAAATGCATCTTCTTTGCATCAATGACCAACCCTCCCAGAGTGAGGGTTGTGTGTAGGGCAGGCACTAGTGTCACCATGCTTCTGACAAGAACAGTACATGTCCACAGCTCACCAACCCTAACCATAGCCCTTCAGAGTGTGGTAGGAAACTGGAGCTCTCAGAAGAATCCTCACAGACGGCTGCGGGAATTGAACCCTGATTGGTGATCGCTGGCTCTGCGAAGCAATTGAGCTAACCACTATGCTACCATGCCATCCCCTTATGTTCTCATAAACAATGTACTCCACCTCAGTCTTCCAGCATTGAATTTAATTGGTTAGGCATGACACTGTAGGCCAAACAGCCTGTTTGTGTGCAGGCTATTTGGCCTACAATGTTATGCCTAACCAATTAAATTCGTAATCAAATGGATAACTAAACTAATCTCTTCTGCCTACACAATCTTTCCATTTTCCAATCTAACCATCTCTTAGAAGTCCCTAGTGTATCTACCTCTACCACCAGCTCACGCAGCACATTCCAAACACGCACCACTCCCTTGCAAAACACTTCACATCTCCTTTGAAATTACACCCTCTCACCTTTAATGCATGCTCTCTGGCAGTAGACATCTCAACTCTGGGAAAAAGATATTGTCTGTCCACTCTATCTATGCCTCTCATAATCATTGATCTCAATCACTAATTCAGTGGTTCTTTCACAAACTACTGCTCAGTATCACTAGCATTTTTCTGTTCCTGTTTCAGATGTGCACTGTCTTCAATTTTCATTTTCCTCATCTCAGGGTTTACTTAGAGCGGATGTAGAGATGATGTTTCCTGCAGTGGACGAGTCTAGGACCGGGGGCACAGCCTCAGAATAGAAAGGTGTCCATTTCAAACAGAGATCAGGAGGAATCAGAGAGTGCAAAACCTGCAGAATTCATTGCCAGAGGCCAAATCATTGGGTCCATTTAAACCTGGAGGTTGTTAGGCTCTTGATTAGTAAAGGCTTCAAAGGTTATGGGCAGAAGGTAGGTAATAGGGTAATAAAACAGCCTTGATGGAATAGCGGAGCAAAATCGATAGGCCAATTGGTCTTATTCTGCTCCCTTATCTTATGGTCTTCATTAATAATGTTAGGCTACCTTCTAAAAACATTCCAGCTTTGGAATACCACTGAGACATGCCTGGATCAAGCCCAGTATTATCGACTTTGATGCCCTTTGATGTCAGAACTTGCACTGTCAGTGGTCCATCAGGTTTTTACCAAGGGGTAGACTGCTGAAGTCTCACTTCAAAAGTTCTTCATGTGCCAACTTCTTTATGCCCACCATAAATATCAATAGGTAACCACCCCTTGGTGATTTTGCCCCAAGTCTGTTATATTTCCATCCTGAACAAGATAGATTCTTCATTATGTAACAAATATAATAACACTGAAAATGCAAATTGACTTCAGGAGAAATGTGTCTCCTCTCCACACACTCATCATCAACATCTCTACAGTTAGCATCACTTCAACATTCAGGTTCCTGGGCATCATTATTTCCCAGGACCTCATGTTGGAGAACCACATCTCCTTCAGTAACAAAAAGGTTCAGTAGATCATGCACTTCCTGCATCAGCTAGTAAAATTCCAATTTCCCCCGAACATAGAGTGCAATCCTACCCTGCCGATATAGAGAGCATCTCCACATCAGATATCACTGTCTGATTTGGTGCAGCATCCTCTCACAATACACAAAAACTACAGAGAACTGACAGGACAGCAGAAAAGGTATTTGGCTGCAGTCTATCATCCCTGTTAAACTTGCCTGTGTCCAGGACAAAGCAGGCAGGGTGAATCATGGTGGACACTGCCCAGCCTGCAAAATGACTTTTCCAAAAGCTCTCTTCTGAAAAGTGCTATAGAGTTATTAAAACAAAATCTTCATACTGTCTTTAAAGTTTCTTCCCTCATTACCCCAGTTTAAACTGATCAACCATTCTAGATAGCCCTCCCCATTCAAAACACACACAAAGCTGGTGGAACGCAGCAGGTCAGGCAGCATCTATAGGGAGAAGCACTGTCGATGTTTCGGGCCGAGACCCTTCGTCAGGACTAACTGAAAGGAAAGATAGTAAGAGATTTGCAAGTAGGAGGGGGAGGGGGAAATGCAAAATGATAGGAGAAGACCAGGGGGGGAGGGTGGAGCTGAGAGCCGGAAAGGTGATTGGCAAAAGGGATACAGAGCTGGAGAAGGGAAAGGATCATGGGATGGGAGGCCTAGGTAGCCCCCCATTCACTTCTATTACCCCAGTCACTACACTGCACTGTACACACTCTAAAAAACTTTTTCTAATGCTATTTACATTGTAACTACATACTGATATTCATGTACTTATACACATTTTATTCCATATCTGTGCTTCTAACATTATTTTATATAATTCTTGAACAATTTTTGATTGCATATGACATCAACACATCATAGCAAATTCCTAATACATGCAAGTTTATGTGGCAAATGAATCTGATCCTAAAGTTGATCCTATCCTGAAGATTAGACAGAATAGATTATATCTTGCATGAGAAATGATCTGTCAGAAAATATGGATGTTCTATTAACCCTTGGTCTGTGATATTTGCGTACGTGCTTGTGAAAGGGGGCAAACCTTCCACAAGCTCAGCATGCTTCACCTCTGCTAAACCAGGTCCCACTGGCTCCAGTGAGATACAGCATGTTCCTTGTTGCTGCCCCTACTTTGGCCATCCAACACCTTGTCAACATTGAGCAAAACATTGGACTCTTTACAACACGAAGAGGGATATCCTGGGCAATGCAGAGTTCGGCATTTCTAAGTCTACCATTTTCATAAAACTCTTTACACAATGGGATCAATGGAACATGCTCTTCTAAACGTTAATATTTATTTTATGCTTATTTTATTCAAAGGTCACTATCTGTGGGATTAATTGTTTCTAAACACTGAGAAACTTTTATCAAGCATCTTCATACTCACTTTGATGATTTATAAAAATGCACTGTTTGGTGGTAGGGACTAAGTGCAGCCCCATTAAGGTTCTTCCAGATAAGACCGTGAGACATACAGTTGCAAGAAAGCACTTGTGAACCCTTTGCAATTACCTGGTTTTCTGCATTAATTACTCATAAAATGTGATCTGATCTTCATCTAAGTCGCAATAATAGACAAATACAAGCTGCCTCAATTAATAGCACATGGTTGTGCTTCTTCTCATCAATACTGAGTACACTATTTACACAATTACAGTCTAGGTTCAAAAAACTGTATGAACCTCTGGGGTAATGCCTCCTAAAAAAGCTATTTGGAGTCAGGCGTTTCAATCAATGAGATGAGAATGTGGGTTGTAGAAGTGCCCTGACATTTAAAGAAGACACACAATGTCAGATTACTGACAGAACCTGTGCTTCTCAAGAAAGATCTCTTTTATGTGCACCATGCCTCGAGCAAAACAACTTTCAGAGAACCTTAGAGGAATTGTTGCAATGCATGAAGCTGGAGAAGACTACAAAAGCATTTTGAGTGTTCATCAGCCCACAGCAAGAGAAATTGTCTCCAAGTTGAGGAAGTTCAATATTGTTGCTACTCTCCCTAGGAGTGGGCGTCCTGCAAAGATCACACCAAGAGCACAAGAAGCAATGTGAGGGAAGTGAAAAAGAACTCAAGGGTAACAGAAAAAGACCTGCAGAAATCTCTAGAATGTGCTAAAGTCTCTGTTCATGTGTCCACTATAAGGAAAGCTCTGAACAAGAATGGTCATTTCATAGCTTGTCACACCAGACAGTCAGCCATTCTTGTCTGGCACGTGGTGTCAGGATTGGTCTCCTCTTGGATTAACCGGGTCATGATATGAATGTTCCTCACTCGACCTTTGTTTTTTTTTTATGAAGTCAGGTGGCTAGCTCGGCGCTCAACCCGGCACGGATGGAAAGCATGCCCGGGGGGGGGGAACCGACTGGGTTCGAACTTGGGAGCCTTCACTCTGGAGTCCGGCGCTGATGCCATTGTGCCACCAGCCGGCTAACAAGAATGGTGTTCATGGAAGACACCATGGAGGAAACCATTGCTCTCCAAACAAAACATTGCTGCATGTCGAAAGTTTGCAAAGACCACTTGGATATTCCCCAATACTCCTGAGACATTACAGATGAGACAGAAGTTGAACTTTTTGGCAGAGATGTACACTGCTATGTTTGGGGGGAAAAGGGCACTGCACACCAACACCAAAACTTCATCCCAACTGTGAAGCATGGTGGAAGGAGCATCGAGGTTTGGGGCTGCTTTGCTGCCTCAGGGCCTGGACAGCTTGAAATCATTGAGGGAACAATGAATTCAAAATTGTACCAAAACATTTTACAGGAGAATGTCAGGGTAGCAGTCCATCACCTGAAGATTAATAGAATTTGAATGATACAACAGGACAATGATCCAAAAGACAAGAATAAATCAAAATCAGAATGGTTTAAAAAGAAGAAAATTAATGTTTTGAAATGGCCAAGTCAGAGTCCAGATCTTAACACAATTGAGATGCTGTGGCATGATCTGAAGAGGGCTGTTCATGAAGGGTATCTCAGAAATATTGATGTATGTCAATACAGTTTTGTATGGAGGAATGGTCTAAATTCCTCCAAGCCAATGTACAGGACTGATCAACAGTTACTGGAAACATTTGGTTGAAGTTATTGTTGTACAAGGGAAATTCACCAATTCTTGAATGCAAAGGTTCATATACTTTTTCCAATAAATTCATGTAATATTGGATCATTATTCTCAATAAATAAATGAACAGGTATAATGTTTTTGTGTTATTTATTTAATTGGGCTCTTTTTATCTAGTTTTAGGAATTACGTGGAGATCTGATCATATTGAAGGTCATATTTATGCAGAAATAGAGAAAATTCTAAAGGGTTCACAAACTTTCTAGCACCAGAGTAGGAGCAGAATTAAGCTATTTGGTCCATTGAGTTGGCTTTGCTATTTCATCATGGCTGATTTATTATCCATCTCAACCCCATTCTCCTGCCTTCTCCCTGTAACCTTTGCCACCCTTACTAATCAGCAACCCATCGATCTCCATTTAAATATACCCAATGACTTGGCCTGTACAATCATCTGTAGCCATGAGTTGCACACATTCACCACCCTCTGGCTGAAGAAATTCCTCTTCATCTCTGTTCCAAGAGGAAGTCCTTTTATTCTGAACTGTGCCCTCTGGTCCTAGACTCCACCATTAGTCTTATTATTGACAAAATTAACATATAGCAATCACAATAGTTTGATTTGTAGTTCAAACTATTTAAACATTGAAACAGCAGTACAGTAGCTATGCCTACTCCCCTATTTCAAAGGATACCTGGTGCATAAATATGCAGATTAGGATTAGAGTGCATCTTGTGCAATAAGTGTGCATTTTTTCATTTATTTACATGAAGAAACTCATTCTTAAATTACAAATAGTAATTATAAGTTGATGTAGCTCATCATTAAATTTATGTTAGCAGATTATAATTATAAGACCATGGGACATGAGAGTAAAATTAGGCCATTCAGTCCATCGAGTCTGTTCTGCTATTCCATCATGGCTGATGTATTATCACTTGGAACTCTATTCTCCTGCCTTCTCCCCGTAACCTTTGGCAGCCTTCCTAATTTAGAACCAATCAACCTCGACTTTAAATAAACCCGATGATGTGCCTTCATGGCTGCCTGTGGCAGTGAATTCCACAGATTCACCACCCTCCAGCTAAAGAACAAATGCTTTCTTGCCTGATTTCTTTCGGTGCCCTTGCTTTTTAACACTCTTTTAGCCCTCTTCCGTTTACTTCTCCTGATGAAAAGAATAAGATACATTAGTAATGATGCCAATTAATCATTTTCACTAATCTATTTCCAGACATAATTTATGATAAAACCACAGAACACACCTCCACACACAGCCAACAATCAGTACCAAGAAAAGGATCCCAAAAGCAACCGCACCGATAACTGGAAGCATTTTATTGCCTGTAAATAAAGATAAAAAGAATGTTATATGCCAAGTAAGTGGTGGAAGGCATTACCTGTCAAACAATGCTTAAAAAGGCATTGGTCGGACCCCACTTGGAGTATTGTGAACAGTTCCGGAATGCTTGTCTAAGAAAGGATGTACTGGCATTGGAGAGGGTCCAGAGGAGGTTCACAAGAATGATCCCAGGAATGAAAGGGTTAATGTTTGGGGAGCACTTAATGGCTCTGGGCATGTTCTTGCCAGATTTTAGAAGAATGAGAGAGAATTTCATTGAAACCTGTTGAATATTGAAAGGCCGAGATAAGGTGGGCATTGAGAGGATGTTACCTCTAATGGGTGGGGGGGGGGGGGGGTGTCTAGGACCAGGGACACAGGACTAGAACAGAAGGATGTCCCTTTAGAAAAGAGATGAGGAAAAATTTATTTCAACAAAGGATGGTGAATCTGTGGAATTCATTCTCACAGACAGCTGTGGAAGTCAAGACACTGGGTATAATTAAAGCGGAGGTTGATAGGTTCTTGATTATTAGTAAGGGTATCAAAGATTATGGGGAGAAGGCAGGATAATGGGTTTGAGAAGGATAATATAGCACCCATTATGGAATAGCAGAGCAGATTTGATAGGCCAAATGACCTAATTCTGCTCCAATGTTTTATGGTCTTATGCTCTATATAACAATGTTTGATTTGCTAGAGCTGTGGGCATTTATTTTGTTTTTACCATGAGGTTTTATTGTTGTTCCAGCTCCTAAAGAACAATTAAATCATCATAGTTCAGAAGTCACTTTGAAAATATTAATGTGACAGTACACATTATCTCATATCACAGAGAAGTCAGCCGAGGTCAAAATCCAGAATTCCATCCTGTTGGGGTGAAAATGGTTTAAGATTGTACAAGTGCAAGTAAAAAAGGCTTTTTTAAGATCCTCTGTTCAGAATAATAGACACCTAACACGGTCCATACCCATCTTGCCACTTTACATTGCAGTGTTTTACTTCCTACGTTCCTTACAATAATGAACTCTGCACAACCATGGTCTGGGCTTGAGCACAGAATCAGAATCAGGTTTATTATCACTGATATATGTCACGAAATTCATTGTTTTGTGGCATCAGAACAGGGCAATAGATAAAAGATCAAAAGAGCGCAAAAGGAGAGCCAATTAGTGAGGTAGTAATAGTAATAATCCATGGGCCTTTCAGCAGCAGGGGTAAGTGATAGCTATTGTTGAAAATGATCAACAATGAATTTGTGTATCTTCAAGCATCCCCATCACCACCAACTAAGAGAATTAAATCATTTCGGGAGGAGTTGTGAGTTCTTAACAGTAGCAGGATCGTGGATTGGAGAAATGGGAGAGGTGTTTACGGTGGGCTCCAAAATAACATATTATTAATCTCAGACTCTGCAAACAGAATTGGCCCTTCTACTTTGATTCTTGTAAAGACCTGATTGGGTTATTTTCTAATTCCTGCATCCAGTACCGTATCAGATCGATTGCGAGAATGCTGCGAGTGCACACGCGGCTGATCGATAGCGCAGTGAATCAATCGGGCCTCCTACATGCAGGAGGCACTCTCTTTCGAGCACAGGCTTTTGAGCGTGCATGTCTTTGTCTCTGCAGGCCCGGTTTGTTGCTCCCACACTTTAAGGTGCCCAACATGCTCCATTACTGGAAGTAGAAGGTCTTTCAGTTTTCTGTCACACCTGACTGTGGTTACATCAAAGCTCAATCAATTATTGCATTATTTTTACGGTCATAAATCTCTTGAATGTGAGGCAAAGTGCAACCACCCCTATAAATGATCACTAATAAAGTGAGAATCAGGTAGAGAACAACACACACAAAATGCTGGGGACTCAGTAGGTCAGGCAGTGTCTATGGAAATGAATAAACAGTCAATGTTTCTGGCTGAAATTCTTCAACAGGGCTGGAAAGGAAGGGGGAAGAGGCCAGAATAAGAAGATGAGGGAGGGGAATTAATACCAGCTGGCAAGTGATAAGTGAAGCCAGGTGATAGGAAAGGTGTGTGGATGGAGGAGGGGGATAAAGTGAGAAGCTGGGAGGCGATGGGTGGAAGAGATCATGACATTCCATGAAGGAGACATGAGTGCAGAGTTAGATATAGGGTTTCAATCGAGGATTGTGAGGTAGAGATGCCAGGAAGTGAGGAAGAAGACAGAGGGAGTGAACGGGAGATGGCGCTGAGTGATAGAAGTTGTATGGAGGAAGGCAAATTGCAGGTTTCTGGGGAATGTAAAAATAAGGCGGCAAATTGAAGGCTGTAATGGCTTATCATCCAGTGATAGGCTTTAAATAATGTAAGGAAGGTTGAGTTTTGAATGTGAGCTGGATCTGATATATTCCTTTTAGATTAACTAATGATTTTAAAGAAATTTTAAGAGATACTGTGGGTGTAAGACCTTTAAGAGATGGGGAATTCTTGGTGTTTTGTAAAAATGGTGAGCAACATGAGGAAGATTAAGGGTTAAAAGCTTTGGGAGAAAGAAAAGTAATGCCAAAGAATTATATTGAACAACAGCGGCTTTGGGGAGTAATTACAGGAGTGCCTCTAGATGTATTCATGGACCAAGTTTAAAATAATTTAGTTGCGGGGGAGTGATGGCGTTGGGGTAAAGTTGTAGATGCCAAATGTTTAAAAGGGTTTCATGGTGGAATAAGAATAGATATCTTATTGGTGTTGATTAAATTTGATGGGAAAAAAGTTGCCTGATAGGGTTAATTTAGCCTATATGAGTTATATATGATCTATGTGCGTGCTGTCCCTCGTGAGATATTTGCAGTGCCAGAAGTTCAGTCATGTAGTAGCTGTGTGTAGGTGTAAAAAACAGTTGTAGATGTGGTAGAGAACATGATTATGGTAATTGTGGAGAAGGCATTCGGCCAAAATGTAGCAAAGGTGGAGGCGAACATAGTTTTGATTGTGCAGTATGTCCTGTATACAAGAAAGGTGTGGAAGTACAGTGTGTTTGGGTAGAAATGGGCATTTCATATGCAGAGGCTCTTCAGAAAGTCCAGGACATAGTGTGACTGGGAAGACAGATAGGTTAGTGTGTAAAATGCATGATCTTATAACAAAGGATTCATTGATATTTGATAAACTAATATTTGTTACTTTCATGGCAGATGTGGTAAATTGTACAGTACAAACTAAAAGTAGGGCAGAAAAAAAATTGTATCCACAACATTGACTGTACTCTTTCCCACAGATGCTGCCTGGCCTGCTGAGTTCCTCCAGCATTTTGTGTGTGCTACTTGGATTACCAGCACCTGCAGATTTTCTCTTGTTTATGTAATGCTAGAGGTTTGTCAGCTAATGGTCAGGGGTTTTAATACTCAAAGTACTATGTGAGGGTTATAGTGACACAAATATGAAAGGATTGCGGAGGAAGACTTACTTGGAAGAAAAATATTTGGTGTGCTTGAGTAATGACCAGTAGGTGGCGATAATGCATCTTACATTGGTCTGCAACTACAACTAAACATTACTAGAAGAAGAAGACAAGTGGAAGGGGTAAAAAGCTGAAGAAGTAATCAATAAGGAGAGTGCATCATGCCAGAAAGGGAAAGAGGAGGGGTACCACAGTGAAGTGATGGGCAGGTGAAAAGAGAAGATTTCAGAGTTGAGCCCAATAGGGAATTGAAAAAGAGAGAGTGTGTGCACAGGGGGTGGGGAGGTGAGAAATTACTAGAATTTAGAGAAATTAATGTTCATGCGTTCACATTGGAGGATATCCAGATGAAGTATCTCTCCTCTAACATTAGGATGGCTTCATCATATCGGTAGAGAAAGCCATGGATTTGCAGTGGAATCTCGTGTTTATGAACTAAAACACAGTTTGGTTAAAGTGAAGTCTGAATCTTCTAGAACATGATGGGAATAGAAGTCATCTTTACATGAACTCTGAGAAAGGAAGTTATTCATGTAAAACGTGAATTCTCTAACCTGGTAAAACACAAGTTGGAACCAAAGAGCAATCTCCAATTGTGGAAGTTTACTCAACCTCAAAGGAGGCACAGGTCAGTAAATTAAGAAGGGAAAACGAATATAATGGCCTTCCAATCATGACATTCCAGGTAGGGGTACACCAATTAATTTTCTAGAAAATCAGAAGAAACAGGATAAAGGGACAACCATCAAGAACGTTGTTGGTGATAACTTGGAAGCAACCGTCACAGAAGGAAGACTTTTGTGTTTAGAACCCAGAGAAGTTTATAAACCCGATCGGAGTAAACCTGGCCAGTAAATAAAGTCGAAGTGTTTTAAATCTTGTGTTTTAACATGATGAGTAAACAGTGACTCAAATATGGAATTAACTTCACTCACCTCAACACTGAACTGACTCCACAATCTATGAACTAATTTTCAATGACTCTACACTCATGTTTGCAGTATTATGTATTTATTATTATCATTAGCAGTATTTGCATAGTCAGCCTTCTTCTGCACATAGTTGTTTTTCAGCCTTTGTGTGCAGATTTTCATTGATTCTGTTGTACTTATTTGTCCTCCTGTGAATCTCAAGGTGACATATATGTATTTTGATAAAAATTTAGTTGAACTTTGATCTAGTTGTATGCCGGCATACCAAAGTAACTTGACTACAAGTAAAGACTAAGTTCTACTAAACCTTACTTTTAAGGTTTTATTTGTGTTTAACACCTTGGTTGACATCATATAGAGATAGCAGCGTCAATAGTCTTCAGGATGACATGGAGTCAGGAGCTCAGTGGGAATCACGGGTGCCTGGCCACACCCAGGACTGACAAGGACACTGTGAGGATTTTCAGTAAGATAATGAAATGATTCTGCTTAATTCAGGATTTAGAAGCAATATGATTTAATATTGCTTCTGAATCATCTACAGTCCTGTAAAAAGTTGGCATATCAGCACAGCCATGATCAGAGCAGGCTCGATGCACTGAATGGCCTAATTCAGCTCCTTTATATTATGGTGTAATACCAGAATTAGGTTTAATATCGCTAGCATACATTGTGAAATTTGTTTTTTTTGTGGCACCAGTACATTGCAATACATAATAATAAAAACTGTAAATATCAGTAGGAGATACGTATTAAAAATAGTTAAATTAAATAAGTAGTGCAAAGGGAGAGAAAAAAGTAGTGAGGTAGTGTTCATGGGTTCAATGTCCATTGAGAAATCTAATGGCTGATGGGAAGAAGCTGCTCCTGAATTGTTGAGTGTGTGCCTTCAGGTTCCTGTAGCTCCTTCTTAATGGTAGCAAGAGAAGAGGGCATGTCCTGGATGATGTACTGTCACAGATTGTGGATCCCAGGCCAGATGGTGCAGCAGCTAACAAATTAGTTAGTTATGGAATTGAAGACATTAATTAATTGTGTGATATTAATATTCACAGTAAAGGAAAAGCCAAGTGTGATAGACAGGTCAAGAAAGCAAATATTAAACCAGGGAATCTCCTGGAGTAAATGGTTTCTATCCTAGGGATTTAAAGCAGGGAAATGAGAACAGGACAATAATTTTCTGATGTATTCTTATGCGATTACTCTAGAAAGGAAACTTGCAAACACTGTTTAAAAATTCTAAAGAAGTCAGGGAATTATACATCAGATTGCTCATCATCTGCAGATGGAAAATTGCTGAAGTCTGTAATTCAGGGTAAACGATCTTAACGCATTAAACATTTGCAACTTTGCACACTGAAACTCACAAGGTTGCGCCGGATGGACTTATAAAGTTAAACATAAATTCAAAGTTCAAAGTAAAATTACTATCAAATTATGTACATGTTCCTTATACTACCCTGAGATTCATTTTCTTGCAGCCATTCACAGTAAAAGAAAATACAATAGAATTAATGAAAAACTACACACAAAGACTGACAAACAAGCAGTGGGCAAAAGAAGAAAACTTCAAATGCAAAAAAGTAATAATAATAGATAAAATAAATAACACAGAGAACATAATTTGTAGAGTCCTTGAAATTGAGTCTATTGATTGTGTTCCGTGTTGAGAAGAGTGAAGTTATCCATGTTGGTTCAGGAGCCTGGTGGATGAGGCATAATAATTGTTCCAGAACTTGGTGGTGTGGGATCTAAGGATCTTGTATCTCCCTCCCAATGGCAGCAGTGAGCAGAGAGCTTGGCCTGGATTGCAGGGGTCCTTAATGATGGTAGCACTCCTTGTAAATGTGCCCATTGGTGGGGAGGCTTTACCTGTAATGGACTGGGCTGTATCCACCACTTTCTCTAAACTTTATCAATCATGGGCATTGGTGTTCCCATACCAGGCTGTGATGCAACCAGTCAGGATACTATCCACTGTACATCTATAGAAGTTTGTCAAAGTGTTAGATGACATTCTGAATCACACTGAATCAGAAGTCATACTGAATAAAAAAATCTTGAAGTGATAACTAAGTTAGTTGATTAGAGATTGTACATGGTTCTTTTGAAGGACTCAAAAGACATTTGTTAAAGTTGAAGTCTGTGGAACTGAGATCAAATTACTGATAGGGAAGAAAAATGGTAAGGATTAAAAGGCAGAAATTAGGAAACAAAAGACATACTCAAATTGGCAAGGAGAGATAAATTGCACTCCAGAGGAATTTGCTTGTGGCCTTAACTAATACCAAATATTCTTCATGACTTGGATGATCATATAGAGATATAGATACCAGAGAGTGTACATAGTGGAGGCCTGTGCCTAGTGGTGTGCTGCAGGGATCGATGTTGGCAGCATTGTTTTTTGTCATCTAGATCAACAATCTGGATGATTATGTAGTTAACTGGATCAGCAAGATTGTGGATGACACAAAGATTGGGGGTGTAGTGGACTGCAAGGAGGGCTATCACAGCTTGCAGCAGGATCAGGAACAGCTGGAAAAGTGGCCGAAGAATAGCAGATGGAATTAAATGCAGACAAGTACACTTCAGTATAACCAACCAGAGTAGGTCTTACACTGTGAATGGAAGGGCACAGAGGAGTGAGGTAGAACAAAAAATACAGGTCCATAATTGGTTGAAGGTGCATCACAGGTAGATAGAGCCATTGACCTTTATAAATATTGAGCACAAGAGATGGGCCGTTATGTTGAGGTTGTATGAGACATTAGTGAGGCCTAATTTAGAGTACTGTGTACAGTTTTGGTCAACCACCTACAGGAAAGATGTAAATAAGAACATTTACAAGGATGTTGCCAAGTCTGGAGGACCTGAGTTATAAAGAAAGATTGAATAGGTTAGAACTTTATTCCTTAGAACCTAGAAGATAAAAAGGAGATTCGACCGAGGCGTACAAGATTATGAGAGGTATGGATAGAGAAAATGGAAGCAGGCTATTTTCCAATGAGATTGGGTGGGACTACAATCCAGAGGTCATGGGATAAGGGTGAAAGGTGAAAAACTTAAAGGGGAAAATGAGGGCAACCTTCTTCAGTGAGCGGGTCGTGAGAGTATTGAATGAGCTGCCAGCACAAGTGGTGCACACAAGCTTGATTTCAATGCTTAAGAGAAGTTTGGATAGGTGCATGGAGGGTAGGGAAATGGAGAGCTATGGTCCTAGTGCACGTCAATTGAAGTAGGCAGACTAAAAGGTTTGGCATAGACTAGATGGGTTAAAGGGCCTGTGTTTGTGCTGCTATTTTCTATGACTCTATGACACTATGACCCATGTTTGCCTGTGACTCAAGTAAGAGCACAGCTACACAAGTGGATTGTCTACTACGGAATCAAGGGGCTTAGGGAAAGCATCACAAACAGAGCCTGGGTTGAAGGAACCCTGAGACTATTCAATGGGGGAAATGCTTGAGGGGCCCATTAGTAACACCTCCCATGCCCCATCCCCCACTCCTTGTCCTGATTGGGGAAAATTTAGGAAATGGCTATTAAAAACAAGTATGACCTGTTACGTACCCGTGACACGTGACAGTGGTACCCTTGTCACGTGACTGGGGTTGAAGTTATACTGGACTTGAGGTAATGGTCTTGTGATGGTGGAGTGATGTCATTTTCCCGCCAGTAGAGATCATGTGACAGATTTTTTTTTTACAGGGTATAAGAGGAGGACCCCACCCTGTGGGGAGGGGCAGTTCGTGGCTGGATTTGCCATGTTGACTTCATGCCACTGCGTGATTTAATGTGATGACGCAGTTTAGTTGAAAGATGAAGTTTTATCTAATGCCTAAAGTTTAAAAGGTCATTGCCAGCAGTTTCTTTACAATACTGCTAGTTAAGAATTAGTGGAGAGTGAAGATAAAAGTTCGGGAGTTAAAGATCGAGGAGAATCGAATTTCGAAGGTGGAATTGGTTCGACCTTGTGTGATCCTCATTCGGAAGGATTTCATTGACTGTTCTCGTGTTAATCTCTGCGGGATTGCAGAAGGTTGAGGACAGTGTGGAAGGAAAGGTCAGTGCCTTTAAGCCGTTACGTTTCATAAAATTCTTTGTGGGAAGAGTTCGATGCCGAGGATCGAAGGGAAACGATGTGGAAGAGAATTTAAATCGCCTTAAAAAGTCTCTCCTTTTAAATGGACTGAGCATTTTGAACTTTTGGCAATATCGCTTTAAACAACTGTTTTTGCAACATCGCTTTAAGAACTGTTAAGCTGCCGCACAGCAGCTGTTTTCCGGTTACGTTAGTGTTTGTTTACTTTTGGGGAGTTTGTTTTCAGTGTTTAATAAACGTGTTATTTGTTATAAAAACCCTTGCCTAACTCACATATATTTATTGTTGCCTGAATACGTAACAGACCTCATTCGCTTCAAACCAAAAACAAAGATGTAGGAGATTACTTTGTACATAGTAAAATGTTAGAAGCAATAGATTCAGGCTCCAGAACCAACGTGAATAACTTCACTCACCTCAACACCAAACTAGTTTCACAACTATGGCCTCACTCTCAAGGACTCTACAACTGAACTTCTGAATACTGCTTTTTATTTATTTTGTATTTGCACAGTTCGGCTTCTTTTGCACATTGGTTGTTTGTCAGTCTTTAAGTGTACATTATCATTGATTCTATTGTATTTCTTTGTTCTACTGTGAATGCCTGCAAGAAAAATGAATCTTGAGGTAGGATATGACAACACTTATGTAATAACAAATTTACTTTGAGCTTCATATTAAAATTTCACAGACGAGCACACAAAAATTCAAAACTAATACCAATATATTTTGTGGTCTTGAAAAGAAGGGGTTAGAAACCCTACATTGTTAGAAACATAGAAAACCCAGAGCACAATACAGGCCCTTCAGCCCACAATGCTGTGCTGAACATGTTCTAACTTTAGAAATTACCTTGGGTTACCCATAGTCCTCTATTTTTCTAAGCTTCATGTACCTATCCAGGAGTCTTTTAAAAGACCCTGTTTTATCTGTCCCTGTCACAGTCACTGGCAGCCCATTCCATACACTCACCACTGCCTGTGTAAAAGACGTACCCCTGACATTTCCTCTGTACCTACTTCCAAGCACCTTAAAACCGTGCCCTCTCATGTTAGCCATTTCAGCCCTGGGAAAAAAAGCCTCTGACTATCCACACGGTCAATGCCTCTCCTCATCTTACACACCTCAATCAGGTCACCTCTCATCCTCTGTCGCTCCAAGAAGAAAGGGCCAAGCTCACTCAACCTATTCTCATTAGGCATGCTCATCCTTGTAATCCAGGCAACATCCTTGTAAATCTCCTCTGCACCCTTTCTATGGTTTCCAAAACATAGAACTTTCTATTTTTCTCAACATCATTCAGCTCTAAACACCACAGCTCATGAAAAATAAATGGATCTTAGGAAATGGTTTCAGAACACCGGGCATTGTTCAAACTGGAGTCTTCTGCTGCCTTGCGACTTAAAAGAAAAATAGATGAGAGTTGATTGGTGTTTCTGATACATTCAAGAGAAAGAGATCCATTCATTGATAGACTGAAGACATCCTTGACAGTACCAGCCGCTGTTGTTTAAACTAAATTGCCCTTGAGAATGTGGTGATAAGCCATCTTCTTGAACAATGGTGCATGTGTAGACAACTCAATAATGTCATTGAATAAGGAGTTGCAGGACTTAAGACGTAGCAACAATAATGTCAAAGCATTATGCTGAACTTGGAAAGCACTATGCAATTAGCAGTCTATTCACGTGCATGCTGATGAAAATAATGTATGAGGTGCATTTGTGGAATTCATTGCCACAGACAGCTGTGGAGGCCAAGTCATTGTGGAGTGTTTGATGGATCTCTGTATGTACGCACTGGAGTTTAGTAGTAAAGGGGAATCTCATTAAAAATTAAATGGATCTTGGGAAATTGTTTCAGAACACCAAGCATTGTTCAAAATTGAGTTAGCCGCTGCCTTGCAACTTAAAAGATAAATAGATGAGAGATAATTGATATTCCCTCTGGTCCTAGGCTCCTCCTTTATAGGAAACACTCACCTTGCAAGGCTGTCGTTCCAGGGTCATGGACTGGAGGCAAGGAGGTAGCCAGCCCTAAAGCCCTGGAGGTCTGGGTGTGTGAGTGGGTGGTGGCTGGGAGGGATGGGAAAGGGGCTTGTTTTGTTGTTACTTGTGCTGTTCTGATGAACATTGTGGGCTTGCTATGTCGGCACCAGAGAGTTTGGTGACACTTGTGGGCTGCCCCAAGCACATCCCTGTGTGTGTTGGTTGTTATCGCAAATGTCGTATTTCACTGTACGTTTTGACGTACAAGTGATCAAATGCTGAATCTGAATCATTTGGATTTTAAACAAGGAACAGTGAAGTACGTATATGAGAATCCCAAGCCTGAGGGAAAAGCTGAATGTATATTCATTCTTTGAGTTAAAACACAAAGCCATTCACGCACATGAGACAGAATATGTTCAGCAAAAATACTGGTGGAATTGTTTTGAGTTTCAATATAAATTATTGATGCCTTTAAGATTCATTCAAAAGTAGTGAAAATTGTAAGTTCCAACAAAATTTGTTTTAATGATCACAAATGAATAGTTGGCTCAAAAACAAGTAATGTGACTTGGAAAGTTAGAAAATTACAGAATGAGCATCAATTCAGGAAATATGCATAAGCTGTGATTTTGTGTTTTAAATGCTGTAGGAGACACTTCTCTTAACATGGATTTGTAAAACTGATATACAGTTTGGGTCAACCTCGATACTATATGTATAGGAACAGCCCACCTTATGCTCAGTTTTCCCTTTTTGTGAGTAAGCAACTGCTAGACTATCACTGCTACAAGCTGAGAATTGCCTTATAGGATGTAAAAGATTGCAATAAAGATGCATCAGCCTATCAGAATTTCTTACATCTACTTAGAAGAATGAGGGAAAATATCATTCAAACCTATCAAATACTGAAAGGTCTAGACAGAGTGGACATAGAGGGGATGTTTCCTTTAGTGGGGATTCTAGGACCTGAGAGCACAGCCTCAGGATACAAGGACATCAGAGATGAGGAGGAATTTCTTTAGGCAGAAGGTGGTGAATGTGTGGAATTCATTGCCATAGATGGCTATACAGACCACATCATTGGGCAGAGGTTGATTAGTCAGGGTGTCAAAGGTTACAGGGAGAAGGCAGGAGAATGGGATTGGGAAGGCTAATAAATTGACCAAGATGAAATGGCGGAGCAGACTCAATGGGCCAAATGGCCCAATTCTGCTCCGATATCTTAGGATCTTATTTGTTTCAATAAGATTCATCATGTTAATTAATATAGTATCCTATAAAATAGTGGAATACATTCTCAGAACACTTCATTTTACCCAGAAATGGGTTATATTAGTAGTGAAACCATTCTCTATTAATTCATACTTGCTCAGGCAGAGTTTAAATTGAACAACTTTGCATCTTAGTTAATGCCTTTGCAAAAGTAATGAAATGCAGGCTAATAATTTGTGCTATTGGAGACTGTGCATTCTTACAATCAACATTAATGATTGAAATATCAAGTATGGTTTTGATTCTGATATTTTAAAATAAGTATCATGAAAGCTAACTGTTAATAACTGGCTATGTGCCATCTTTGGTTTTCAAGGGCTAAGGTACCACTCTGGCACATTTCGATGCTTCTAGCATCAAATAGAAGAATGTTTTTATTAGAGCTCACTTAAAAAAAAATTGGACTGTGGTTTATATCAAGATAGCCAGAGAATAATGAACCTGCAGAATTCATTGCCACAAATGGCCTAGATAGAATGGATGTGGAGAGAGTGATACCTATATTGGGGGAGTCTTGGACAAGAGGGCACAGAGATGAGGAGGAATTTCTTTAGCCAGAGGGTGGTGAATCTGTAGAATTCATTGCCATGGACAGGTATGGAGGCCAAGTTATTGGGTATATTTTAAAGAAGAGGTTGTTAGGTTCTTAGTGAGTGTGTCAACAGTTACAGGGAGAATGCAGAAGAGTGGGGTTGAGAAGGATAATAGATCAGCTATGATAGAATGGTTGAGCAGAGTGAATGGGCTCAGCGGCCTAATTCTTCTCTGATGTCTTATGGTCGAGGCAGATGGCATGGAATAATTTAACAGACAACATGATAAGGAGGTGATGGAGAAAAGACTGGAAGAGAATGCTGAAAAGCTCAAATGAAATAGCTTTGACTGAGCTTGTTTGGACATAAACGCTAAAATAGACCAGATGTGTCAACTGGCCTGCCTGTGCTCTAAATACTCTGTAACTCCATGAAGGGAGGGAACGTAGATGAAGGTTTGACAGCTTCTCACAAAGTAAACAGATGTTGCTGCCACACAGCTGAATCAGATAATATCAGTACATTTGCAGCAAGACTTCATAGGAAAAGAAAGTCACGCGTAGTGAGCAGTGACAGATTTGAAGGAGGTAATTAGAAGGGGAGGATGCCAGTGTTGAATGTTAACATTGCACCAGATACATCAGATGGCCTACTTCTGCATTACTATGATTGGTTTCAAGTATCACACCATTCTCAGAAGTGGCACAGCAAGCTGGACAAACAGTGCAAATGTCTGCTTTATACATTTTTCTTATGATTGCTAGAGCCTTTTGGACATTAATATAACAAAATGCTCCAAGTCTAGTTCATTAGCAGGACTGAAGACATAGGAACTGCGGAGCATTAGCTTAATGCACGGACCAGACCCTTAAACCACAGTGACACCTGCTACTTTCAGCTAGCGGAGGAGACACTGGAAATGGAGTGAGATAAAACAGAAGCGCAGTAAGCGTGCTGGAGGTCATGCTAGGTTATAAAGCCAACCCCTGCAGGCCAGCTCTCCCATCAATTCTACTCTCCAATGTTCACTCCCTGGAAACTAAACTGGATTACCTTCATCTGCAACTGTCCCAGCACGAGATGGGGAACTGCTGTGTGCATTTACCTAATGGAAACATGGCTCCAGGACAACCTCCTATGCATCACCAATCTTCAGGCCACGCCACTCAGAGACTTGTGCTAATATTACTTAGTGACTGTATTGTGCTGTATCATAACTATATGCATTATGATTTCCACCATGATGTTTCTTTTAGCTTATACATATGTATGTTGAATGACAACAAACATGAACTTGATTACTGGAGAGCAGGCCTATAAGAGGCAGAATTATTTTAAAACAAGATAAACTTGCTTATCCACTGATTGCTGGGCTCACCGCCTCTAAATGACATATCAAATTTTGATCCATCTTTCCTAATCTGCTGTCACATTCAAAGAGGAAACCAACATTAATTGCTTCTGCTCTCTAACACGTGTCTATTCCAATGATATCACCCTATTTAGTCTACAAAATTATTATTCCTTTGCCACGGACTCCCCCGTCTTTGTTGGGTGGCTCTTTCCTTCATTAAATACTTGGAAGGTGTTGTGAGGTCGCAGTGATGGGATATCTGACTCCCCTTGCACATAAGAGAACAGTGAAAATGGTAACTATTCTATTGAAAATGATAAGCCCAGCTGCAGTACAGTGCATACATGCATATATTAAGCAGAAGGTGCAAGAGTTAGTCCATTAAACAATTTTTCTCTTTAATCTCATTAAGCTATCTTGTTAAAGATTAACTGCAAATATGTTTGTATCAGTATCAGATCACAAACCACATATTGAATAACACGTCCTCCAAAGTATCACAGAGTCTTAACTAGGCCAGTGGAAATAGCTATTGGGATGGCATGATTATATACAACAAAGAAAAGAAAATAAGAAAGAACAGGATGTCATTTTTCGGAAGTTGATTTTTCAAAATGGTTAGTTCACGAAAATAATGGAGACTTCTTGAAGGAGACCACGGGAGACAAAGCGCTGGAGGCCTTAGAATGCATAAAGGTGATAAATTCCCAGTGCCTGATCTAGGATTCTGGTCGCCAAAACCTGGAGAGTGAAGACTGGAGGCCCAGAGGCCGGTCCTGGAATTGGAGGCCGGTCCATGTGGGTGGGTGGTTTGGAGGGAGGGAGAAAGGGGGCTTGTTTTACTGCAGTTATTTTGTTGCTTGTCATATGAATTATGAGCATTCTATGTTGACACCAGAATGTGTGGCAAAACTTGCAGGCTTCCCCACAGAACATCCTTACGTGCGTTGGTTGTTACCACAAACAACGTGTTTCATTATATGCTTCGATTTACATGTGATAAGTAAATAAGAATCTGAATCTAAATGAGAAACATATTCAGTGATGCTTGCAAATGATGAACTTTAGCGCATTAAAAACACAAGTGGTCATATTTTTATTGTAAACGTGTAACAAAACATGTGGAAACGAAGCCTATTCAAGTGTGTGGATTTCCTGTTGATAGTGACTTGGTTTGCGCTAGGTTGAGGGCTGAGGTTATAAAGCATTTCTCAAAATAACCATACATCATTCTGACATTTAAGGTTTTTCCAACACGTTTTTATATCTCATAGATAGCTTGATGACAGTTTCTCTAAGCAAGCTACCTTTCCTAAACAGGCAATCCATTTTCTTTACACAATCTGAACGTTAACGATTAACCGTGTTCAAAAGCAACATCTATTTTAGCATTTGTATTTGAGAAGATATCAGATAATCACACCATTGGATAATTGTTCAACAGTCAAAGCCAACAGGCAGATATATCACAAATGAACTGATTCACTGAGGCAGGGGCAAATTGCAATATACCTGCACAGTAATTAATAATCCAGTAATAAAAACAGGTTAAAAATAAATCATGTTTACACTGCTTCTTTCACTAAAGTTTCTGAAGCTCACAGAAAGTCGTCAATGATCGCTGGCACCATCTTATCAGATACCAATGAATCTCAAGGAAAATTAATCCCATGGTTGTATATGGTGACATATTTGTACTTTGATAATAAAATTTACTTTGAACTTTGAAAATGACACATTTCTTTAAATTTATCTGCTGCTTAAACTTCATGCAAACCCCAACACATTTACCTTTCCACAATATAATTACTAAATGACATTATTCTTATATTTTAAGGCCACTTTTCTATTTGAAATCCAGGCAGTTCCTTTAATCATAGTTTATTATTATAAATGCAATGACAACATTGTGGCATGTCACAGCCCGAGACCTGAAGTATAAATTTATGGAGGTCCAATTACTCATCTGAATTGAAGACACTACTTCGACAAAGGATGAAATAGTCTGCACAAAACTATTTACAAAACTGAACGTCCATCCATCAAGACAAATAAAAGAATACAAATAGTGCTATGGCTTGAGGCAAACAACTTCTGCTTCATTAAACACAAAGTATTTTTAATAAATCCAACAGACTTTAGCTTTCTGCGTAGCATGCATTTCACAAACAAACACTTCCATGGAATAAAGGACATCATAACAATACCACAACATCCCAAAATCATAGGATGGTCCAACCCCATGGAGTTAACATGAAGTCTAAAAACTTGAGTTAATCCAAGAAGTACAGAATATTCCGTATTTCTTTGTTACAGGAATATCATTAACCCACAGAGTCATTTTTTTTTCACCTGCCCCATAAAATCACTGTCCCAGACCAAACTTACATGATGTGAACAGGACACACAGAGTCGTCTCCTAACCAAATAACATCATATTTTGAAAACATTTTTTTAAGTCTGCCTAAGATTGAGTACTGGGTAATTATAGCAATATTTTAAATCAGCTGAGGTTTAATCAGTTTTCAGTTAAGGGAAGAATCATGTGTTTTCTAAAATCTTCCGCAGTCTATTCCCACATATCAATAAGCACCTGCTCATTAATGCAAATATCTAATCAGCCACTCCTATGGCAGCAACTCAATGCATAAAAGCATGCAGACATGGTCAAGAGGTTCAGTTGTTGTTCAGGCTAAGCATCAGAATGGGGGAAGAAATGTGATCTAAGTGACTTTATCTGTGGAGTGAGTGTTGGTGTCAGATGGGGTAGTTGAGTCATCTTAGAAACAGCTGATCTTCTGGGATTTTCATGCACAACAATCTCTGGAGATTACAGAGATTGATGCAGAAAACAAAAGAACATCTAATGAGAGGCAGTTCATTGAGTGAAAATGCCTTGTTAATGAGAGAGGTCAGAGGAAAATGGCCAGACTTGTTCAAGCAGACAGGAACATAACATTAACTCAAATAAATATGCATTACAACTGCAGTGTGCAGAAGAGCATCTCTGAATGTATAACATGTCAAACCTTGAAGTGGATGAGCTACAACAGCAGAAGAACATGAACATACACTGAACGGCTACTTTATCTGTGAAAGGAGGTACCTAATAAAGTCAAACAACAACACACACAAAACGCTGGTGGAACACAGCAGGCTAGGCAGCATCTATACGGAGAAGCGATGTCGACGTTTCGGGCCGAGACCCTTCGTCAGGACATGCACATTCGTCCTGACAAAAGGTCTCGGCCCGAAATGTCGACAGCACTTCTCCCTATAGATGCTGCCTAGCCTGCTGTGTTCCACCAGCATTTTGTGTGTGTTGTTGTTTGAATTATCAGCATCTGCAGACTTCCTCATGTTTGCTACCTAATAAAGTCGTCACTGAGCATAAAACATAAGAAAATCTTCAGATGCTGGAAATCCAGAGTAACATTATGTCTAAGTAGCCTCCAACCTGATGGAATGAATATCAATTTCTCTAACTTCTGGTGTTATTTCCCCCTCCACCTTCCTTTTTCTTTCATTTCCCACTCTGGATCCCCATTATTTTGCCTGCCTATCATCTCCTCCTTCCCTTTCTCCCATGGTCCATTCTCCTCTCCTATTAGGTTCCTTATTCTCCAGCCCTTTACCTTTGCCATCTATCACCTCCCAGCTTCTCACTTCAGCTCACCTCACCCACCCACCCACCTTCCCCCTCACTTCATTTCACTCATTAGCTTGTAATTCATCCCTTCTCCCTCCTTTTTATTCTGGCTTCTTCCCCCTTCCTTTCCAGTCCTAACAAAAGGCCTCAGCTCAAAATGTCAACTGTTTATTTCCTCCCATGGATGCTGCCTGCCCTGCTTAGTTCCTCCAGCATTTTGTGTGTGTTACTTGGAACAGTCTGAGATAGTTTAATAGTTACAATTCTAGAAACTGAAAAATGTTTAAAGGCTCCACAGGTCCTGGGAGAATCATTTCTCTGGGAATACACAAGTTGTTGGGGGCAGGATGACTGAGAGAGAAGGAAGATGTGGTTTTGACTGGTCATAAATTTGTACTATTTATAGTACATCCATACAATGAAGATTTGTTATTACATTCACGTTACTATACTTTTGCAACCTCAAGTGTAGCATTTCTCTAATAATGTCTTTTTTGATCATTTTCTGAAATCTGTGTTCTTAAAAGAAAAAAAATGAAGCAATTTTTAAAAATTCTAGATCTGCTCATGCTGTAGACATTAGAATCATTGTTACCTACTTTGAATAATGTTCCATGCATTGTACGTTGTCCATGAAATATAGTGTTTAATAAGCACAATAAATAGATACAATTGCTCTTAACACTTCCGCTGATTCTATCTATATTCTTTTCTGTCCTACAGCTGATCTACACTGTCAAACAAGGTTTCATTCTGTGAACAGGACCACAAAGCCTTTTCATAAATAGGTCAAAATGGCTGAATAAAGTAACCGACGGCTTGCTGACATGTAAATGAGTGGACAGCTAGTTTACATCTGAGACTAATACTGTGGATTCGGGATGCAGTTTTGTGCCAGACGCGTTCCTAAATTTAATCTCCTGATACAATGTGCAACAATCTGTCACATAGGATAACCACGAACTGTGTTTGAAATCACTAAGCTGCTTTCGATTTTTCCAAGATGTAAGAAGATATACTTACTGAAAAAAAATATACTGATAGGCATGAAGGTCTATTAAAAAGATGACTTGGATAGATATGAAAATAAACTGTTTGCAAAGAAACATGATCATTTCTGGTTCAGGGAAGTTTACAATCCCATTCCAGTATTTAAAGGAATATATTGTCAGTGGCCACTTTATTAGATTCTTCATGTATGTTTGTGGTGTTCTGCTGCTATGGCCTGTCCACTTCAAGGTTCAATGTGTTAGGAGTTTAGAGAATAGTCTTCTGCACACCAACTGTTGTATCGTGTGGTTATTTGAGTTACTGTTGCCTTCCTGTCAGCTTGAACCTGTCTGGCCGTTCTCCTCTGACCTCTCTCATTAACAAGGCATTTTTGCCCACAGAATTGGCACTCTCTCAGGGTTTTTTAATTTGTTATTTTCCACCATTCTCTGTAAACTGTAGAGATATCTGATACTCAAACCATCCCATCTGGCAAGGTGAAGAAATAATGAAATGTTTACTTCTGCTGCTGACCACATTGAGCGATGTTTTAGCTGTGAATCTGGAGATGTTCAATGTTATTCTTCACTCTTATGAAATTTCACAAGCAGTTTTGGAGTATTCTTTCAGGAATTAGGCTGCTAAGAAGAAAACATGAATGAAACGTTTAGTGGGTTTATGTCACGATCAAGAGAAAATCTGCGGATGTTGGAAATCCAAGCAACACACACACAAAATGCTGGAGGAACTCAGTAGGCCAGGCAGCATCTATGGAGAAGAAAGTACTGTTGACACTTCAGGTCCTTCCAAAGAGTCTGGGCCCAAAATGTCGACTGTACTTTTTTCCATAGATGCTGGGTGGCCTGCT
This sequence comes from Hemitrygon akajei, assembly GCF_048418815.1. Taxonomy (NCBI): domain Eukaryota; kingdom Metazoa; phylum Chordata; class Chondrichthyes; order Myliobatiformes; family Dasyatidae; genus Hemitrygon; species Hemitrygon akajei. Next base: position 127,123,266 of record NC_133124.1, read on the forward strand.
GAGTTCAACACCAGCATTTTGAGTGGGTATAAGTTATGAGGTTTCTGCGTGGGTACAGAGGGAAAATGGTGAGTATTTGTTCTGGGACCTTCAACATATACTTCAATGAGATTGATGGAAGTCTATCCAACCTTTGAAGAAGAGGGGAAAAAGATATCCAGAAACTTGGAACGACAAATTCTTCCAGTACAAGCCATCCGCTGTTAGGGATTATTATTTGGAAGGTGGATAATGTTAGATAGCATCATTGTAGATTAACTAAAAGGAGAACTAGTCTTCAGGGAAGTGCGTAATTTCCATCTGATACCTTGTGGCTAGTGAAACCAATTATTTGGATTTTGTCCCATTGAACCTACACAGGGGAAGACGATAGATGATGTTCCTGCAATTAGCATATTGTTAAAGGTGCATCCCTGCCACTTATTACACAGTTCAGGGCAGAGCTATTTTGTCACGTAACATTCTAGTTGGTTGTATATTCATGGCACCACCCTCAGCGCTGTAACAAAAGGGATATATTTTGGGTTGCGCTCATAGGTTGTAGTCAGAGGCTTTTGGAACAGACATCAGTATTGAATATTCAAAGCGGTTCTGCTAGTTGTGATCTGCTACTATTAAAATGTTACGTTGTACATTTACATGACATAGAAACATAGAAACCTACAGCTCAATACAGGCCCTTCGGCCACAAAGCTGTACTGAAGATGTCCTTACATTAGAACTACTTAGGCTTAACCCTAGCCCTCTATTTTTCTAAGCTCCATCCAGGAGTCTCTTAAAAGACCCTATTGTCTCCGCCTCAGCCACCAACGCTGGCAACCCATTCCATGCATTCACTGCTCTCTGCGTAAAAAACTTACCCCTGACATCTCCTCTGTACCTACTTCCAAGCACCTTAACACTATGCCCTCTCATGCTAGCCATTTCAGCCATGGGAAAAAGCATGTGACTAACTACATGATCAATGCCTCTCATTATCTCTCATGACAATATAACAAGTGTTAAAGTTAGCAATTGAAACTGTAGCTAATCATAATTGTTTTGGTGTTGAAGAAATATAAAATATTGTGTCAGGAAAGTGAAATTCTCCTATATCCTCCAGGGCACTCTCCTTACTGGAATTTTACTGTATGAATCAAAAATTTTTTATATTTCCCTGTTTCTGCTTCTGTGAGACATAACACCCCCATCATGATGGTTTACCTTGACCAAACCATCATCAACTTGTATCACTTTCTAAGAGGAAATTCCTCTCTGATCCCAAAATGCAAGTTTATTTGTCACGTATACGTTGAAACATACAGTGAAATGTGTTGCCAATGATCTCCAAATGCATAAACAAGATGAAGTATACATTTGTTTAATGTCTCCACTATATATCTCAGGCTGGCCAAACCACTACACACTCTCTCATTTTGTAGAGCATCTGTTTAGACTTTGCTTGATTTAGCCTTTAGCCATTAGCCTTTAACCCCCCCAACCCAAATGAGGAAACATAATCCAATTTTTATGAATAAACTCTTCTCAGCATTCCAGCTGGGTATAGGTATCAATTATTTCCGACATTTTGATGACCAACTCTGCCATCTTCTTCAGGGATGATGCCTGAGAAGATGGCAGAGTTTGTCTTCAAAACGTTAGTTATCATTGATACCTGTACCTGGCTGGAAGCCCACGAAGAGTTTATTTGTCATAAATTCCAGGAAAGCGCTAGCTCCTTTTTCAAAATCCGATTTTATTTTATTCGCTGTCTTCTGGTTTGGAATCCACAGTCCAAATTTTAAATGTGCCAAGTCTGTCAGCATTTAAAATGAAGTCTGTATCACTCTTTTATCACCCCTTTGTCAATAAAAGTGAGTTCAGATCTACTGGGATTTTTCTAAATTAGAACATGAAATGACAATTATGTCCCGGAATTAACCCTGCCACAGAAGTGTTCGGGAAAGCAAAGATGGGAAAACTGGATAAAGATAAACACTTACCTCTTTCCATACCAATATCAAAGACTTTGCTCCATTTTCCATTATCTGTGATAACTTCACAATAGTATCTCCCAATATCAATTGACATCACATTCTGTATGGTCAGACTGTTGTTTGTAAGGTTGTTAAACTGGACTCTTTCCTTGTAGTCATAGCCAATGAATATTGATGGAGGTTTGAAGATTACTATTGTGTTTATTTCTTCTTCGGACACTTTTTTCCACATCACCTGTCGAACACGCCTCCCACTTGGATATTCACAGAATAAGGTCATATTGCTCTTTGGGACCAATGTCACGTAGGTATCTGCTACTCGACTGCTGGAAAAATTTGCTTTAAAAATAATTAAGGAAGGCAATTAGCACAACACAATTTAATACCTAGTATCATCATGTACAAATTTTAATTAAGTTTGAAGTGAGCTAGTTTGCTTTAGTTTAAAGCATTGGTGTTCCCCATAGTAGGCTTTAACTTTGAGTTTGATAAAAACAGATATTTTCTAACAAATTTAGAAAGACTGTCTTCCCAGTAGCCAATAAGCTGGCAGCGTCATTCCCTCAAGGCAATAAGATGCTCTGAAGTCATTAACTTACCAATTAATATTAATTAACATCTGATTGAGACAGATTAGAAGAAGTGGCAGATGGAATACCAGTGTAGGGAAGTGAGTGGTCATTTATTTTGGAAGAAGGAATATAGGATTAGACTCTTTTCTAAATAAGGAGAAAATTCAGAAATCAGAGGTGCAAAAAGGGACTTGGGAGACCTTGTGCAGGATTCTCTAAAGGTTAACTTGCAGGTTGACTCTGTAGTCAGGAAGGCAAATGCAATGTCAGCATTCATTTTGATAGGTACTAGAATACAAAAGCAAGGATGTGATGCTGAGGCTTTATTAGGCATTGGTCAGACTGCACTTGCAGTATTGTGAGCAGTTTGCGGCTCTCATCTAAGAAAAGATGTGCTAGCATTGGAGAGAGATCAGGGAAAGTGATCATAATATGATTGAATTCACCCTGAAATTTAGAAGGAGAAGCTAAAGTCAGATGAATCAGTATTACAGTGGAGTAAAGGCATGAGAGAGGAGTTGGGCAGAATTGGTTGGAAAAGAACACTGGCAGGGATGATGGCTGAGCAGCTAGAATTTGGAAGTCATGGGTTACATGCAGCCCAAAGAGGATAAAGTATTATAAAGGAAGATGAAACAGCTGTGGATAACAAGAGAAGTCAAAGCCAACATAAAAACCAAAGAGAGGGCATATAATAGAGCAAAAGTTAGTGGGAAGTTAGAGGATTGGGGAGCTTTTAAAAGCCAACAGAAGGCCACTAAAAAGTCAATTAAGAAGGTAAAGATGGAATATGAAAGTAAGCAGACCAATAATATTAAAGAGGATATCAAAAGTTTCTTCAGATACATGAAGTGTAAAAGGGAGGCAAGAGTGGATATCAGACTCCTGGAAAATGATGCTGGAGAGGTAGTAATGGGGGACAATGAAATGACAGATAAACTAAATAAGTATTTTGCATCAGTCATCACTTTGGAAGACTCTAGTTGTATGGTGGAAGTTCCAGGAGTCAGGGGTTAAGTTAAGTGAAGTGGATGACGTTACCCTATCTAGAGAGAAGTTTCTTGGAAAACTGAAAGGTCTGAAAGCAAGTAAGTCACGTGGACCAGATGGTGTAAATCCTGGGGTTCTGAAACGGGTGGATGAAGAGATCACAAAAGCATTATCTTTTAAGAATCACTAGATTCTGGAATATTGCAAATGTCACTCCACTCTTCAACAAGGGACAGAGGCAAAAGAAAGGAAACTATAGGCCAATTAGTCTGACCTCAGTGATTGGGAAGATGTTGGAGTTGATTAATAAGGGTGAGGTCTCAGGGTATTTGGAGGCACATGATAAAATAGGCTGTAGTCAACACGGTTTCTTTAAGGGAAAATCTTGCCTGACAAATCAGTAGGAATTCTTTGAAGAAATAACAAGCAGGACAGACAAAGGAGAAACAGCTGATGTTTTGCACTTGCATTTTCAGAATGCTTTTGACAAGGTGCCACACATGAGGCTCCTTAACAAGTTATGAGCCCATGGTATTACAGGACAGATTCTAGCACGGATAAAGCAGTGGTTGATAGGCAGGAAGTAAAGAGTGGGAATAAAGGAAGTCTTTTCTGGCTGGCTGCTGGTGACTAGTGGTGTTCCACAGTGGTCTGCATTGAGACAGATTATTTTTATGTCATGTGTCAATTACTTAGATGATGGAATTGATGGCTTTGTTGTAAAGTTTTCAGACTTGGAGGGGAAGATACTTTTGAGAAAGTAGAAAGGCTACAGAAGGACTTCGACCAATTGGGAAAATGAGCAAAGAAATGGCAGATAGAATACAGTGTCTGGAAATGTATGTTCATGCACTTTGGTAGATGAAATGAAAGGGTTGACTATTTTCTAAAGGGAGTGAAAATACAAAGCAACTGAGGTGTGAAGGGACTTGGGAGTCCTAGTGCAGGATTCCCCAAAGGTTATTTTGTAGGTTAAGTCTGTGGTGAAGAAGCCAAATGTAATGTTAACATTCATTTCAAGAGGACTAGAATATAAAAACAGGGATGTAATGTTGAGAATTTATAAAGCACTGATGAGGCCTCATTTGGAGTATTGTGAGCAGTTTTGCGCCCCTTATCTTAGAAAGGATATGCTAAAACCAGAGAGGGTTCAAAGGAGGTTCACGAAAATGATTCCAGGATTGAATGGCTTGTCATATGAAGAGTGTTTGATGGGTGTGAGCCTGTATTCACTGGAATTCAGAAGAACAAGGAGTGGCCTCATTGAAGCCTATCAAATATCTACTACATAGAGTAGATGTGGAGAGGATCTTTCCTCCAGTGGAATAGTCTTAGACCAGAGGACACATTCTTAGAATAGAGGGGTGTCCTTTTAGAACAGAAATGAGGAGAAATTTCTTTAGCCAGAGGGTGGTGAATCTGTGGAACTCTTTGGCACAGGCAACTGTGGAGGCCAGGCCTTTATGTATATTTAAGTTAGAGGTTGATAGATTCTTGATTAGTCAGTGCATGAAGGGATACGGGGTGGAGACAAGAGATTGCGGCTGAGAGGAAAATTGGATCAGCCATGATGAAGGGCCGGAGCAAACTCTATGGGCCAAATGACCTAACTCTGCTCCTGTATCTTCTGGTCTTATAAAAACAAAAGAAAGGGCATATAATAGAGCAAAAATTAATGGAAAGTTAGAGTTGGAAAGCTTTTAAAAAACAATAAAAGGCACTTAAAAAGCCGTAGGGAGGGAAAGATGAAATATGTAAGAAAGCTAGCCAATAATATCAAAGAGGATACCAAAAGTTTTTTTATCCCAGATATATAAAGAGCAAAAGACAGATGAGAGTAGATATCAGACAAATGGAAAATACCACTGGAATTGTAAAAATGGGGGACAAGGAAATGGTGGGTGAACTAAGTAAGTATTTTGCTTCATTCTTCAATGTGGAAGACACTAGTATCATGCAAGGGTGTCAGTGGGCAGAAGTGAATGCAGCTGTTATTACTAGGGAGAAGGTACTTGGGAACTGAAGGTATATAAGTCACCCGGATAAATCAGACTAAAGACGAGGAAATCTGCAGATGCTGGAAATTCAAACAACAACACACACAAAATGCTGGTGGAACACATATACCAGGGTTCTGAAAGAGGTAGCTGAAGAAATTGTTGAGGTACAAGTAATGACATTTCAAGAATCACTAGATTCTGACATGCTGCTAGAGGACTAGAAAATTGCAAATATCACTCCACTCTTCAAGAAGGAAGAAAGGAAACTATAGGCCAGTTAGCTGGATCTCAGTGGCTGAGAAGATGTAGGAGTTGATTGTTAAGGATGAGGTTTCGGGATACTTGGAGTGACATGGTAAAATAGGTTAAAGTCCGCATGGTTTCTTTATCTTGCCTGACAAATCTGTTGGAATTCTTTGAGGAAACAACAAGCAGGATAGACAAAGAAGGATCAATAGATTTTCAGCAGGCCTTTGAAAAAAGGGCCATACATGAAACTGCTTAGCAAGATAAAAGCTCATGGTATTATAGGAATGATATTAGCACGAATAAAGCATTGGCTGATCGTGTGGGAATAAAGGGAGCGTTTTCTAATTGGCTGCCGACGTCTAAAGGAGTTCTGCTGGGGTCGGTGTTGGGGCCTCTTCCTTTTACATTGCATGTCAATGATTCGGATGATGGAGTTGAAGGCTTTGTGGTTAAGTTGGCAGATGATGCAAAGATAAGCGGTGAGGCAGTTTGTGTTGATGAAGCAGGAGGCTGCAGAGGAAGTAGCAGAATGGGCAACGAAGTGGCAGATTGAATGCAGTGTCAGGAAGTGTATGGTCATGCACTTTGATAGAAAGAATAAAAACACAATACTTTGTAAATGGGAAGAAAATTCAAAGGTCAAATGTACAAAAGGACATGTGAGTCCTTGTGTAAGATTCGCTAAAGGTTTCCTTGCAAGTTGAGTCAGTGGTGAAGAAGGCAAATACAGTGTTAGCATTCATTTTGAGAGGACTAAAAGCAAGGATGTAACGTTGAGTCTTTTAAGGCACTGGTGAGGCTTCACTTGGGGTATTATGAACAGTTTTGGGTCCCTTATCTAGGAAAGAACGTGCTGACATTGGAGAGAATTCAAAGGAAGTTGACAAAATGATTCTGGGAATGAAAGGCTTATCATATGAGGAGTATTTGAAGGCTCTGGGCCTGCACTTACTGGAATTAAGAAGAATGAAGGGGGGGATTTCTTTGAAACCTATCGAATGTTGAAAGGTCTAGATAGAGTTTGTGTGGAAAAGATGTTTCCTATAGAGGGTGAGTTTAGGACTAGAGGGCAGAACCTCAGAGTAGAGGGATGCCCATTTAGAATGAAGTTTTAGTCCAGAAGAAAGGTCTCAGCCTCAAACATCGACTATCTGTTCATTTCCATATTCTTCCTGACCTGCTGAGTTCCTCCAGCATTTTGTGTGTGTTGCTGAGGAGGGATTTCTTTAGCCACGGAGAGGGTGGAGAATCTGTGGAATTCTTTGCCACAGACAGCTGTGGAGGCCAGGTCATTCAGTATATTTGAAGCGAAAGTTGATAGATTCGTGATAAGTCAGGGCTTGCAAGGCTACAAGGAGAAGGTAGGAGAATAGGATTGAGAGGGAATTGGATCAGCCATGAAGAATTGGTGGAGCAGACTGGACTAATTCTAGTCCCAGGACTTAAGCTGACAGGAAGGTGAAAGTAACTCAAATAACCACACATAACAACAGAGGCGTGTGAAGAACATCCCTGAATGCACAACACGTTGAACCTTGAAGTGGATATGATACAGCAGCAGAAGACCACACTGGCTTGGATTCCTATACCCACCAAAGTGGTCACTTTCAATGGAACGAAGCGTTCAAAGATGCACTTGATACAACCATATATTCTGATAGCAGTCAAACAGAAAGGGTTTATTTATATTTAAAAGAAGTTGAATAGCTTTGAGCTATGTGAATTAGAAACCAAAACATACAGGCTTACAGGAATTGGTCTGGACAGCTTTCAGAAAATGATGGGTTTTTTCATTATGTTCAATGAACATACACATTGCCAAATTTCCAAATATTGAGTTGTTTAAAATCAATTGAAATGACTGCTGGTTCACTATTCAATACCTTGTGAAGAATGCTTAAGATGATAGCCGAGCATTAACTGACAACTTAGAATGAAAATAAATGCAAATAATTCATGACCCCTTGCACTGTCCCCATCATTTGAGAGGAATTTCATGTGAGCTAGGTTATGATATTAATGTAGAACATAAAACGTATAACATTACAAGCCATTAGGCCCACGATGTTAACCTATTCTAACATTGATCTAACCCTTCCCTCCTATATATCCCTCCATTTTTCTATCATTCATGTGCCTGTTTAAGAGTTTTATAGATGTCCATAATGTATCTACCTCCATCACCCCACCACTCTCTATGTAAAGAACTAACCTCTGACAATCCTCAATACTTTCCTCCAGTGACCTTAAAATTATGCACACCCTCCCCCGCCCCCCTTTGGCCCTTTCCACCCCAGGAAAAGGTCTCTGGCTATCCACTTTATCTGTGCCTCTTATGATCTCATCTATGAAGGTTCTCAGTCATTCAGGTCATTGTATATCAAGCAGTAGTAAATCAAGGCAACTGGACTTGCTGTGTTGTTTAGAAGCTGTTTCACCCCTCGTCTGAGAGGCTTTTTTTTAGTTCTGATCCATGGTGAGTAGTTTTCTGGTTTATAAACTCTGAGTTGCTTAAGGGTATAGCAATCACACAAGAGTCATTAAGATACACCTCTATCAAGTATCCTTTCATCCTTCTCTCCAAAGGGAAAAGCACTAGCTCACTCGACCTATCTTCATAAGACATATGCTTTACTCAAGGCAGCATCTGGGTAAATTTCCTCTACATCCTCAGTAAAGTTTCCACATCCTTTGTATAATGACGTGACCAGAACTAAGCACAATATCCCAAGTGTGATCTAACCAGCGTTTTGCAGAGCTGTAACATTTCCTCGCAACTCTTGACCTCAAGCCCCCGACTAAAGAAGGCCAATGCACCACAGACCTTTTTAACTTGCATGGCAATTTTGAGGGATCTATGGTCATTTAATATGCTCTCCTCTGGTGTAGCATTGTAAATAAACTTAAATTATGACATGTATGATGAAACTAAGACAAAAGACATCAAGAGAAATTTATAAGTAACACACTAAGTACAATAGGTGACACAGTGGTTTTGCAGTTAGTATAATGATATTGCGGTGACAATGATCAGCGATCAGGGTTCGATCCCTACCACTGCTTGTAAGGAGTTTCTACATTCTCCCCTGAAGCCGTGTGGGTTTCCTCAGGGTGTTTCATTTTGTTCCCACATTCCAAAGACATACAGGTTAGGTTTAGTGAGTTGGAGGCATGCAGTGTTGGTGCTGGAAGTGTAGTAACACTTCTGGGCTGCCCATCACAGTCCTCGCTGATTTGGAATGATGCAAACAATCTATTTGACCGTATGCTTTGATGTTTCAATGTTTATGCGACAAATAAAGCTAACTTTTTAAAAAAATGAATATTGTGAGAAAATGTTATTAAAAGAAACAGAAAGCAATTTTTAAAGAAGTGTACACTGGGTGGAAAAAGGGGGAAACACCTATGGGGGGGAAATGTCTGGAGCCAATTCCACTAGATCTAGGAGAGCCAAGATGAAATTTAATGAAGCATTTTTATATTTGTAGAATATGGAGAGAAAGTCCACCTCCTCTCACTTTGATTTGGTAACACAAGGCCATCAGTACAAAATAGATAGGAAAAGGACAAGGAGAAGCAATATAGAACATTACAGCTTAGTAGAGGCCCTCAAGCCCACGATGTTGTGCTGACCTTTTAATTCACCCTAGGATAAATCTGACACTTTCCTTCCATATAGTCCTCAGCTTTTCAATCTTATTCCTGAAATGGTAAGCTTCTAAAGGTCAGGAATCATTTGCCAAAATGAATGATTGGGAGGTGACCTTTCAAACTTTTGGGGAAGAGAACAGAATAGGACCATAGAACATTACAGCACAGAAACAGACCTTTTGGCCCTTCTTGGCTGTGCCAAACCACTTTTCTGCCTAGTCCCACTGACCTGCACCTGGACCATATCCCTCCATACACCTCTCATCCACGTACCTGTCCAAGTTTCTTTTTAATGTTAAAAGTGAGCCCGCATTTACCACTTCAGCTGGCAGCTCATTCCACACTCCCACCACTCTCTGTGTGAGAAGCCCCCCCCTAATGTTCCCTTTAAACTTTTCCCCCTTCACCTTAACCCATGTCCTCTGGTTTTTTTTCTCCCCTAGCCTCAGTGGAAAAAGCCTGCTTGCATTCACTCTATCTATACCCATCATAATTTTATATACCTCTATCAAGTCTCCCCTCATTCTTCTACGCTCCAGGGAATAAAGTCCCAACCTATTCAACCTTTCTCTGTAACTCAGTTTCTCAAGTCCCAGCAACATCCTTGTAAACCTTCTCTGCACTCTTTCAACCTTATTAATATCCTTCCTGTAATTTGGTGACCAAAACTGCACACAATACTCCAAATTCGGCTTCACCAATGCCTTCTACAACCTCACCATAACATTCCAACTCTTACACTCAATACTTTGATTTATAAAGGCCAATGTACCAAAAGCTCTGTTTACTACCCTATCTACCTGTGTTGCAACTTTTAGGGAATTTTGTATCTGAATTCCTAGATCCCTCTGTCTACTGCACTCCTCAGTGCCCTACCATTTACTTTGTATGTTATACCTTGGTTTTTCCTTCCAAAATGCAATACCTCACACTTGTCTGTAGTAAACTCCATCTGCCATTTTTCAGCCCATTTTTTCAGCTAGTCCAGATCCCTCTGAAAGCTTTGAAAACCTTCCTCACTGTCCACTACACCTCTAATCTTTGTATCATCAGCAAATTTGCTGATCCAATTTACCACATTATCATCCCTATCATTGATATAGATGACAAATAACAATAGACCCAGCACTGATCCCTGTGGCACACCACTAGTCACAGGCCTCCACTCAGAGAAGCAATCCTCTACCACTACTCTCTGACTTCTCCCATTGAGTCAATGTCTAATCCAATTTACTACCTCACCATGTATACCTAGCGAATGAATCTTCGTAACTAACCTCCCATGCGGAACCTTGTCAAAGGCCTTACTGAAGTCCATGTAGACAACATCCACTGCCTTCCCTTCATCCACTTTCCTTGTAACCTCCTTGAAAAACTCTAATAGATTTATTAAATATGACCTACCACACACAAAGCCGTGTTGACTCTCCCTAATAAGTCCCAGTCTATCTAAATACTTGTAGATCCTATCTCTTAGTATTCCTTCCAATAATTTACCCACTACCAATGTCAAATTTACCAGCCTATAATTTCCCGGATTACTTTTAGAGCCTTTTCTAAACAACGGAACAACATGAGCTATCCTCCAATCTTCGGGCACCTCACCCATAGATACCGACATTTTAAATATATCTGCCAGGGCCCCTGCAATTTCAAAACTAGGCTCCTTCAAGGTCCGAGGGATTTATCTACTCTGATTTGCCCCAAGATAGCAAACACTTCCTCCTCTTCAATCTGTATAGGTTCCATGACCTCACTACCTGTTTGCCTTACTTCCATTGACTCCATGCCAGTTTCCTTAGTAAATACAGACGCAAAAAACCCATTTCAGATCTCCCCCATTTCTTTTGGTTCCATACATAGCCGACCACTCTGATCTTCAAGAGGACCAATTTTATCCCTTACTATCCTTTTGCTCTTAGTATACCTGCAGAAGCTCTTTGGATTATCCTTCACCTTGACTGCCAAAGCTACCTCATGTCTTTTTTTAGCCCTCCTGATTTCTTTTTTTGCACTTTTTATACTCCACAAGTACCTTATTTGCTCCCTGTTTCCTATACATGTCATACATGTCCCTTTTCTTCTTTATCAGAGTTCCAATATCCCTAAAGAACCAAGGTTCCTTATTCTTATTCACTTTGCCTTTAATCCTGACAGGAACATACAAACTCTGCACTCTCAAAATTTCTCCTTTGAAGGCCTCCCACCTACCAACGACATCCTTGCAAGAGAACAACCTGTCCCAATCCATGCTTTTTAGATCCTTTCTCATTTCTTCAAATTTGGCCTTTTTCCAGTTTAGAACCTCAACCTGAGGACCAGATCTATCTTTATCCATGATCAAGTTGAAACTAATGGTGTTATGATCACTGGAACCAAACTGTTCCCCTACACACACTTCCATCACCTGTCCTAATTCGTATACTAATAGGAGATCTAATATTTCATCTTCTCTAGTCGGTACCTCTATATATTGATTTAGAAAACTTTTCTGAACACATTTTACAAACTCTAACCCGTCTAGACCTTTAACAGTATGGGAGTCCCAATCAATATGTGGAAAATTAAAATCCCCTACTATCACAACTTTATGTTTCCTGCAGTTGTCTGCTATCTCTCTGCAGGTTTGCTCCTCCAATTCCCTCTGACTATTGGGTGGTCTATAATACGACCCCATTAATGTGGTCATACCTTTCCTGTTTCTCAGCTCCACCCGTATGGCCTCAGTACACCAGCGCTCTAATCTGTCCTGCCTGAGCGCTGCTGTAACATTTTCCCTGACTGGCAATGCCAACACCCCCCCCCACCCCCACCCTTCATCCCTCTGCCTCTATCACATCTGAAACGTCAGAACCCTGGAACATTAAGCTGCCAGTCCTGTCCCTCCTGTAGCCAAGTTTCACTAATGGCTACAATGTCATAATTCCACGTGTCAATTCACGTCCTCAGCTCGTCAGCCTTCCCCACAATACTGCTCGCATTGAAATAGACACACCTCAGAAGATTATTACCACCACACACAACCCTTCTATTTGTGACTATGCATGAACCTTAACATCATTTATTTTCACCCCCACTCCACTATCTACTCTGGCACTCTGGTTCCCATCACCCTGCAAATCTAGTTTAAACCCCTCCCCCCTCCCAATAGCACTAACAAACCTCCCTGCAAGTATATCGGTCCCCTTGTAGTTCAGGTGTAACCCGTCTCTCTTGTACAGATCCCACCTGCCCCAGAAGAGGTCCCAATGATCCTGAAATCTGAAACCCTGCCCCCTACACCAGTTCCTCAGCCACGTGTTCATCCTCCAGAGCATCGTACTCTTACCCTCACTGGCACGTGGCACAGGTAGCAATCCTGAGATTACCACCCTCGAGGTCCTGCTTTTTAACTTCCTACCAAGCTCTCTATACTCACTCTTCAGGACCTCCTCACCCTTTCTTCCTACGTCATTGGTACCGATGTGTACCATGACATCTGGCTGTTCACCCTTCCATTTCAGAATGCTGTGCACGCGATCAGAGACATCCCTGACCCTGGCACCCGGGAGGCAACAAACCTTTCAGGAGTCTCTGTTGCGACCACAGAACCTCCTGTCTGTACCTCTAACTATCGAGTCCCCTATCACTACCACTCTCTTCTTCTTCCTCCCTCCCTTCTGCACTGCAGAACCAGACTCAGTGTCTGAGATCTGGCTGCCACAGCTTGTCCCAGGTAAGTCATTCCCCCCCAACAGTATCCAAATCGGTATACTTGTTGTTGAGGGGAATGGCCACAGGGGAGCCCTGCTCTGCTTCCCCTTTCCCCTTCCCTCGCCTGATGCAAACCCAATTACCTATGTGCTGGTCCTTTGGCGTAACTACCTCCTTGAAACTACTATCTGTAAACTTCTCATTCTTCCAAATGATCCAGAGGTCATCCATCTCCTGCTGCAGTTCGCTAATGCGGTTTTTTAGGAGCTGCAGCTGGATGCACTTCTTGCAGGTATCATTGTCAGGGACACCGGAGGTCTCCCTGACTTCCCACGTCCTGCAAGAGGAGCATTCCAATGTCCTGCCTGGCATTCGCTCTACTCTAAACAAACAAAACAAAACTTACCAGAATCTACCCTCACCTCTGCCTGTTCACGCCGAAGCCTGTGAGCCAAAGCTATCCCAATCTGACTCAGTCCTCTCCGATAATGGCCGCTACGACAATGGCCGCTGTATATGGTGGTCTTTTTTTAAACCTTTGGCGTGCTTCATCACGCGCCTGCACAGTCCAGCCTGTTTTCCCCGATCAGTAAAAGAAAATGGCTTCTCTCCAAGATGTCTTTAGTCCTTCACTCTCAGCCTCTTGCTTCCATTTAAAAAGGTCGTTGAAGAATTCCTCTCCTTTTTAAACCTTTGGCGTGTGACATCACGCGCCTGTGCAGCCTAGCCTCTTTTCCCCGATCAGTAACAAGAAATAAGTCTTTGTAATTGCGTATGATACAAAGATGCAGGAATTGGAATTAAATTTTGATTGCATTAGCAAAACATGAATAAGCGAATAGCTCACTACTCAGTCAGCACTGCCCTCCCGCATAGAAAACCCAATTTTATAGGCTGAACTGTAGTATCTTACCTGGGTTTATTACTTCAATTGTCTTCTGTAATTTCCCATTAGGATAAGTGTCAATGCAACATAGATAAATGCCCTCATCTGCTGCTGATGCATTCATCGTAATATCTCCATTGATGGAAGATGACAGAAATTTAACAGTTCTGTTATATGAAGGAAAGATGTGCTCTCCAAGGTCAGGATGATAGATAGCAACATTCTGCTTCTTGCCATTTACACTCTTGTGCCAGGACAACTGGATCAACTTGCTTGTCTGAGGATGCGCACATTTCAGCTTGACTACGTCCTGACGTTTAATTACAGAGTCAGTGTTCAGGTCCTCCTTGCAATTCACACCTGAAATAACAAGAATTTTGAACGTTACTACAGGGAAACTACAATGTTTAGTGTAATGCATGTGTCATAATGCAATTACTGAGCATTCCTATTCTTAAACTAGATTCAGGGTTTTGATTGTCTACTCAGTTCTAAAAAGAAGGTTCATAGGAAAATAATAATTCCATAGTTGCATTTAATGTCAGAGAAATGTATACAATATGCATCCTGAAACAGAGAAACACTGAAGATGCTCGAACTTGATCTTGTCTCGCCAGGAAAGAACACCGCTTCTTCTTCTTGGTCAAAAAATGGTAATCAGGATATTCCTGGGAAGTACGGACGAGTGAGTCTCACATCTGTGCTGGACGAAGAATTAGAGAGGCTTCTTAAAGATGGGATTTATGAGCATTTGGAGGTATAGCCTGAATAAGAATATTCAGCAATGATTTTGAAAGAAAGATTAGTCTTACAGTACTGTGCAAAAGACTTAGATACATATATATAGCTAGGATGTATGGCCAAGGTAGGAAGGTGGTTGGGAAACAGAAGTAAGAGTACTTAGCTTTGTGTGAGCTCAGTAGTATTGAGTGTAATTTGGTAACTAGAGCAAAATGAATACACAGTACTCTGTAAAAGTCTAAGGCTGTCTTTTGCACAGCACTGTACATTGACACATCAAACATTTGGTGAAATATGCCATTTACGTCAAATCAAATCAATGAGGATTATGCTGGGCAGACCAAAAGACTCGCCACACTTCCAACACCAATGTAGCATGCCCACAACTCATTAGCCCTAACCATACATCTTTTGACCACCTAGAATTTATAGAGATGTGGCGACCCACTTCCTAGCGCACTCGAACCGGCTCACAAATAGCCAGCACGCAGGTACAAAGGCCAGGTCCACAACAAAGGGAAAAAGCCTGCGGGGGTTTGTGAGTACGTGTCCCTTACAGCATCCGCGCCCGGGGAGGGCGGGGTGAGGGAGGCTTTAAAGCAAGGCTGTGGAGTTCGAATAAAATTAGCTTTGACTGCAGTTTATCGACTCCGTCGTTATTTTAGTGCTGCGTGTAGCACACCGCTACAATTGGTGACCCCGACGGTCCAAACGATTTTTGGACCAGAGATGACCGACGTCGCATCTGTTCATGTGGTTTCGTTGAAACTGCCAAGCTTCTGGACACTACGACCTCACCTATGGTTCCAGCAAGCAGAAGCCCAATTCCACGTTCGGCAGATAATTTCAGAGGACACCCGTTACTACTACGTGGTGAGCTCCCTCGACCAGGACACAGCGGCCCAGGTTGCGGTTATGTGGCGACCCACTTCCTAGCGCACTCGTACCGGCTCACAAATAGCCAGCGTACAGGTACAAAGGCCAGGTCCACAACAAAGGGAAAAAGCCTGTGGGGGTTTGTGAGTATGTGTCCCTTACAGCATTCGCGCCCGGGGAGTGCGGGATGAGGGAGGCTTTAAAGCAAGACTGTGAAGTTCGAATAAATCATCTTTAATTGCAGTTTACCGACTCCGTGTCGTTATTTTAGCGCTGCGTGTAGCACACCACTACAGAGAAACCACTGAGTGTGGATGACAGATTGTTGATGAGAGAGGTGAGAGGAGAATGGCCAGACTGGTTCAACCTGACAGGAAGGTGACAGAAGCTCAAATGACCATGCATTAAAATAGCGGTGTGCAGAAAAGGATATCTGAATGCACAACAAGCCAAAACTTGAAGTGAGTGGGCTGCAGCTGCAGAAGACTACAACCATGCCGTCAGTGGCCACTTTATTACGTACAAGAACACCATAATAGAGTGTATGTTTTGTTTCTATTCTCAAAGGCACATGACTGACGTGACAATGAGTTTTTTAAGACTATCCTACTTTATTTAAAGCAGCGAGCATTTATGCTATCTCTCTCTTTTCTACCCAATGCTATTTGCTTTCTATCCAGTCTGTGATGTTCACACTCACATAAATCTACATCCACACACTTCCTGCCAAAGTTACATTAAACACAAGTACAAAATCACAACTTTGGTGTGAGCATCAAATTTTATTCGATAACCATTTAAAGGGTTAGCTTATATCTTTCTTTCTTTTTTTTTTACCACACACTGATTTTGGAATTTTAATTCTCCACACAAATCTCTGTCATTGTTTCATGGTCTGCAAGTTGTGTTGATCGTTATGGTACACAAAGAATATTGAATGTGAGAGTTTCTACTTGGAGGATCTCAGCAAACATCCTGTTTTTTAAAAAATCTAAAAATAGATCCAAATTACACATGAATTTGAAGTGAACATGTGTGACAAACCATCTAGTTACCATTGCAAACAATCTGTTTTCTTTTGAAAAAATCAGCATTAAAAATATTTTGAATTGTTTTTGAGCCATTCTTATGCAGGAACGTGCAGGTTGACTCTGTGGTTCAGAAAGCATTGGCCTTCATCAATCATGGGATTGAGTTTAGGAGCCAAGAGATAATGTTGCAGATGAGAGGCATTGATCGTGTGGATAGTCAGAGGCTTTTTCCCAGGGCTGAAATGGCTGCCACAAGAGGGCACAGGTTTAAGGTGCTGGGGAGTAGGTACAGAGGAGATGTCAGGAGTAAGTTTTTTTATGCAGAGAGGGGTGAGTGTGTGGAATGGGCTGCCGGCAACAGTGGTGAACGTGGATACAATATTGTCTTTTAAGAGACTCCTGGACAGGTACTTGGAGCTCAGAAAAATAGAGGGCTATGGGTAACCCTAGGTAATTTTTAAGGTAGGGACATACTCAGCACAGCTTTGTGGGCTGAAGGGCCTGTATTGCGCTGTAGGTTTTCTATGTTTCTATGTTTCAGTGCAGCCTCTCCAGTCAACCATCTATGAATAATTCAAAATTCAAAATTATTGAAGTACATTTATATCACCATATACAACCCTAAGTTTCATTTTCTTGCAGGCATTCACAGTAGAACAAAGAAATAAAACAAAATCAGTGGAAAAACTAGACACAAAGCCTGACAATGAACCAATGTGCGAGAACACAATCTGCAAAAATATACAATATTGGTCAAATTAATGCTATTAAGATGATAGTATTACCCAAATTTTTATATTTAAGAATTTTATATTTTAAATTAAGAAGGAATGGGAAAAAGAACTTCACTGTCTTATACCCACTGAGCAGTCGGAGAAAATTTTACAATTAGTCAATTCTTCTTCTATTTGTGCTAAATATGCCCTAATACAATTTAAGGTTGTACATAGGGCTCACATGTCCAAGGATAAACTTGCTCGATTTTATTCTTATGTTAATCCAACCTGTGACAGTTGTCATTCTGAAGTTGCCTCATTGACCAATATGTTTTGGTCTTGCCCCTGTTTGCAAAATTATTGGAAAGATATTTTCGGTATTATTTCAACAGTTCTGAATTTCAAATTGCAATCGCATCCTATTACTGCAATTTTAGGTTTACCAATGGTGGATAACAGTTGTTTATCCCCCTCAGCTGGGCAGATGATTGCATTTGTTACATTAATGGCTAGAAGATCTATCCTATTGAACTGGAAAGAAATTAATCCTCCAACTATATTTCAGTGGTTTTCTCAAACTATTTCTTGTTCGAGTTTAGAAAAAATTAGAGGTGTTGTCTTTGACCCTTCAGTTAAATTTGAAGAAACTTAGAGACCATTTATTCAACATTTTCATATGAGCTAAACTGACTTTTCCTAAACCTTACTTTTATTATCCTTAATTATTTGGATGGAGGTGCGGAGTTATTGATGCTACTGTGTATATTTGACATAATGCAATGGCCCATGTTGGTTAGGTTTTTTTTTCTTTTTTGGGTTTTTTTTTCTTATTTACTCCATTTTTCATAATTACTATGAGTTTGGGAGATTATTATATATGGATTATCATCTATTTGTATTTATACTTTAACATATTAATTATGTACTCTCAAGCTCTTTGTATTCATGTTTCATTTATGTTTGTTTAAAATTAATAAAAAGACTTATAAAGAAAGAAATATACAATATAATAACAATAAGTGAATAAGCAAATTAATAATACTGCTACAAATAAATAGAACAATTCGAGTACAAATAGCCAAAAAGAACATTCATGTTATATCAGAATCATCTATTAGTTTATGAATATATAACATTTAGCTTACTTGGTAAAGTAAAGCAAGGTGAACTTGCAAATGATGCATTTTAACGCCATTGCTCCTAGCAAAATTCAGCTATTTTTTAAGAGTTAAATGAACCTGGGCGGAGTCAGATTATAGGTCAGAAAGGACCCACGGCATGATATTCTGTAAATAAGTACAAGAGAGAGCAGAAACATGTTTTTCCATTGGATCGATTTGCACTTGAAATCCTTCAATCTGTTGCCCTGACGACCAAATAAAGCTTGAATATCAGCTTTCCCAGTTGGAAAATTCTGTGCCCAACTTTTTGCTTCATTAGCTTGCACTTTGGATGTGCACATGGTGCATTTGACTGATTTTGAAAATCCAAAGTAAATAACATCAACCAAGCACCTTTTCTCAGCAAAGCACCAGTGAAACCTGTCGATTAATTTTTTTTGTTGTTGTTAAAAATAAAATTTTTGGCTGCACACTTTTTCATATTTGCTTATTTGACAAAAAAAGTCATGATAAATCAAACTCACTTGCTGAAAAGGAATCTGTTATGAAACTTGAATCGGCAAAATAAATATGAAAAATAAATGGACTGAATCTGATCCTGTCACCTTAATTATGTTTGAAACCTTTGAACCAGAAAGATTTATTATTTTTCACTCTTCTTTCTCAAGTAAAGGAAATCAGACGTGGTCCAAGATTAACCAAGATGGTGATCTTTTAATGAAAGCAGTCAGGAATGAAATATCCTCATAGACATGTTTTATTCATGCACAAAATGCTGAAGGAACTCAGCAGGCCAGGCAGCATCTATGGAAAAAAGTACAGTCAACATTTTGGGCCGGAAACCTTCGGCAGGACTGGATAAAAAAGCTGAGGAATAGATTTGAATGTTCCATAGATGCTGCCTGGCCTGCTAAGTTCCTCCAGCATTTTGTGTGTGTTGTTCAGATTTCCAGCATCTGCAGATTTTCTCTTCTTTATGTTTTATTTATGATTGACCACTTCCAGGGTTGCAAATTTTACATGGCACTACCATTACTAACTCCTTCACCAACAATCTTCTTGGGGTGCCAATCAGCAAGAAATTTATTTGATCCCAGGTCAAGTAAAAGCATTGGAAGCCTGGGTATCCTATAGCAAGTTATTCACCTTGTATCTCCTCAAATCTTGCCCCAACCCACCACAAATCTTTGGAGAGAGATTAATTAATGCACCAAGTTGATGACATTTCCTCAGACGGATGGAAACTTCTCCTGTTTTTCTTTGATCTGGCAAACAGTTATCAACTCAAAGCTTTAACTCTGATTCTTTCTTGCTGTCTGACCTGCTGAGTGTGACCATTATTTTTAATTCGGATGTTCAACATCTGCTCTGTCTTGTTTTATGACATTCAGAACAAAACACACACCACATCCATCAGCACAAACACTCATTCCCGCCACCACCAACAACCTATCCACAAGATGTGCTGCGTACAATATTGCACCATCAAGGCTCTAATTATATTAGGTTGGATCTTAAGAGCATTTATTTACTTGGGCTATTCTAACAGCACCTCTTCAACCCTCAACCTTCACTTAAGATTGCACCGGTGAACCATGGCAACGTTCTGAAGGCTGCGTGTAATACTTTTAAATATACCTCTTGAATTACTCTCACTGCAATCTGCGGCATGTAATTCTCCTCTAAGCACTGTACTTTTAAATCAACTTGATAGTGTACAGATTTCACAATCGCCTGAAGAACTCAGCAGGTACAGCACGTTTAAGCGGATGAAAGTTCAGCACCTTGGCAGGATGCAGGAGGAGGCTCTCCAAGCCAGGCTGAAACGCAGAGGGATGAGGCTCCCTCTACCTGGATATCAAATGTGCAGTCACTGGAGAACAAAATTGAGGACTAGAGAGCAAGATTGTTGTCTCCGAGGGAAATGAGGGAATATTGTGTTCTATGTCTGAGCGAGACATGGCATTCTCCCAGCACACCAGATACAGTAATCAGATAAGAAGGCTTCTTAGTTTAGAGAATAGATCGAACGGCTGATTTGGAAAAGGCAAAATTGGGAGGTGCGTGTTTCATGATAAACTCTTGGTTGTGCTCCAATGTGGTGGTCTTACTGAAATCATGTTCCCTGGAACCTGAACACCTAACGGTCAAATGCCATCTGTTCAATTTACCAAGGAGTTCTCCTTTATAATCCTGACCACAGTTTACATACCAGCAGCAGCTGATTGGTGCTTAAGTGCTTGAGATACTGCATGATGCCATCTCCAAATAAGAAGGAGTTCATCCTGACACATTTCAACTCATACTCGGGGACTTCAACCAGGCTTGCTCGAAGAAAAGCCTGCCCAGTTAGCATTAACACACAATGCACGAGACCGCTATTAGACTAGGATAAGGGATGCTTACTGTTTCATGATCAGACTGCATTTCAGAAATCAGATCACTTGGCTGTCTTTTTCCTATCTGTGTATAGGCAGAGGCTAAGGAGCAAACTCCAGAGATCAGGACAACAAAGAGTTGGTCACTGGAGGAACAGGAGCGGCTACAGGATTGCTTTGGGTCAGTGGACTGGGCCGCATTTAAGGCCTCATCTGAGTGAGTATACCACGGGTGTCATGGACTTTATGGAAACAGTTGTACATGAGCGTGCCACCCCAAAATCATTCAGGGTCTTCCCCAACCAGAAACCCTGGAAGAAACACGAGATCCACAATCTGTTGAAGGCCAGATCAAGAAAGCAACAAGACTATCTCCGGAAAGCCATCTCACGGGTGAAGTGGCCATTCTGGACTAAACCTGAAACAATGAAGGATGCTGAACAGTTGTGTTCAGGGTTTGAATACTATCACCTCTTATAAGGTTAAATCAAATGACATAGGCAACAACAGAGCTTCACTTCCAGATGAGCATCTATGCTCGCTTTGACCGTCAAGCCGATGGATCCTGTGATTTCAGTCTCTGAGGTCGATATGCAAGCAGTCTTCTGAAGGGTGTACCCAAGACGGGGTACTTGGCCAAGGAATAAAACCCTGCACTGAACAGCTGGCTGGAGTGTTCACTGAGATCTTTAACCTCTTGCTTCAGCAATGTACGGCATCCACCTGCTTCAAACAGGCTTCAATCATACCAGTGCCCAAGAAGAATGTAGTAACCTGCCTCAATGAATATTGTCCAGAGCGACTTACTTCCACAGTGATGAAGTGTTTTGGGAGGCTGGTGATGAAACATATCAACTCCTGCCTGAGAATCAGCTTAGATCCACTCCAATTTGCCAACTGGTTTACTGGCTCTTCACTCAACCCTGGAATATCTAGACTCCCCAATGCCATTAGGCTTTACAATTCAACCGCCAGGACTTAAGAACTTTTTAAAAGCTATTATTAATGCTTTTTGAGATAGTGATTTAGATGCATATCATATTTTTTACTGAGTTAAGTATTGTATGTAATTAGTTTTGCTACAACAAGTGTATGGGACATTGGAAAAAAAGTTGAATTTCCCCATGGGGATGAATAAAGTATCTATCTATCTATCTATCTATCTATCTATCTATCTATCTATCTATCTATCTATCAAAGATGCATACATCAGGATGTTCCTTATCATCTACAGCTCAGCATTCAATAAAATTATCCCTTCAAAACTCATCAAGACCTTGGCCTCAATACTCCCTTGTGCAATTGGATCCTTGATTTCCTCACCTGCAGACCCTAGTCAGTTCAGATAGGCAAAAACATCTCCTCCATAGTCTCCATAAGCACATGTGCACTGTAAGGCCATATGCTTAGACCCCGCTCTACTCACTTTACACTTTTGACTGTGTGGCTAAGCACAGCTTGTGTGCCATATTCAAGATTGCTGTCAACACTACTGTCATTGGGCAAATCAAAGGTTCAAAGGTCAAATTTAATGTCAGTGATATGTATACAATCTACATCCTGACACGCTTATTTTTTGCAAACATCCATGAAAACAGAGAAGTGCTCCAAAGAATGAATAATAGAGCAAAAATAAGTGGGATATTAGACGATTGGAGAATTTTTATAAACTAACAGAAGGCAACTGAAAAGTCATAGAGAAGAAAAAGATAGAATTCACAAGTAAGCTAGCCAGTAATATGAAAGGTGATACTAAAAGTGGAAAAGAGTGGCAAGAGGAATTATCGGACCACTGGAAAATGACGCTGGGAAGGTAGTAATGGGGGACAATGAAATGGTGGACAAACTGAATAAGTGTCTTCTCTATGGAATACACAAGCAGTTTGCTGGAAGTTCAGGATTGTCAGGGGGCAGAAGTGAGAGAAGGTGCCATTACGAGGGAGAAAGTTCTCGGGAAACTGAAATATCTGAACGTAGATAAGACGCCTGGACCAGATGGTGTACACCTCAGGGTGGCTGAAAGAAATTGTGGAGTCATTAAGATAGAAACAGAAAACCTACAGCACAATACAGGCCCTTCAGCCCACAAAGCTGTGCCGAACATGTCCTTACCTTAGAAATTACCTAGGGTTACCCATAGCCCTCTATATTTCTGAGCTCCATGTACCTGTCCAGGAGTCTCTCAAAAGATCCTATCAAATCGACCTCCATCACTGTCACCGGCAGCCCATTCCATGCACTCACCACTCTCTGCGTAAAAAACTTATCCCTGACATCTCCTCTGTACCTACTTCCAGGCACCTTAAAAATTTGCCCTCTCATGCTAGCCACTTCAGCCCTGGGAAAAAACCAGGGCCTCTCATCATTTTATATACCTCTATCAGGTCACCTCTTATCCTCTGTTGCTCCAAGGAGCAAAGGCCTAGTCTCATAAGGCATGCTCCCCAATCCAGGCAACATCCTTGTAAATCTCCTCTGTGCCCTTTCTATGGTCTCTACATCCTTCTTGTAGTGAGGCAACCAGAACTGAGCACAGTACTCCAAGTGGGGTCTGACCAGTCCTATATAGCTTCAACATTACCTCTCAGCTCCTAAACTCAGTTCCATGATTGATGAAGGCCAGTGCACTGTATGCCTTCTTAACCACTGAGTCAACCTGTGTAGCAGCTTTGAGTGTCCTATGGACTCGGCCTCCAAGATCCCTCTGATCCTACCCACTGCCAAGAGTCTTACCATTAATGCTAAATTCTGCCATTGTACTTGACCTACCAAAATGAACCACCTCACACTTAGTTGGGTTGAACTCCACCTGCCACTTCTCAGACCAGTTTTGCATCCTATCAATGTCCCACTGTAAACTCTGACAGCCCTCCACACTATCCACAACACCTCCAACCTAGTGTCATCAGCAAATTTACTAACCTAACCCTGCACTTCCTCATCCAGGTCATTTATAAAAATTACAAAGAGTAGGGGTCCCAGAACAGATTCCTGAGGCACACCACTAGTCACCATCCTCCATGCAGAATATGACCTATCTACAACCACATTTTGCCTTCTGTGGGCAAGCCAGTTCTGGATCCAGAAAACAATGTCCCCTTGGATCCCATGCCTCCTTACTTTCTCAATAAGCCTTGCATGGGGTACTTTGTCAATTGCTTTGCTGAAATGCATATACGCTACATCTGCCACTCTACCTTCATCAATGTGTTTAGTCACATCCTCAAAAAATTCAATCAGGCTCGTAAGGCACAACCTGCCTTTGGCAAAGCCATGCTGACCATTCCTAATCATATTATACCGCTGCAAATGTTCATAAATCCTGCCTCTCAGGATCTTCTCCAGCAATATGCCCACCACTGAAGTAAGACTCACTGGTCTATAATTTTCTAGGTTATCTCCACTCCCTTTCTTGAACAACATGTGCAACTTTCCAATCCTCCAGAACTTCTCCTGTCTCTATTGATGACGCAAAGATCATCACCAGAGGTTCAGCATTCTCCTCACTCACTTTACACAGTAGCCTGGGGTATGTCTCATCAGGTCGTGGCAACTTATATAACTTAATACTTTTCAAAGCTCCAGTACATCCATTTCAGTCCACTATAAATTACCCCCACAATTGCCAAGGTGAATAGTCATGTATTGTTGTAGACAAAATTAAGAGAATAGACTGTTTCCTAACTGGTTAAAAAATTCAAAAATCTGAGATGCAAGGTGACTTGGGAGTCCTTTTGTAGGATTTCCAGAGGTTAACTTACAGATTTAGTCTGTGGTGAGGAAGGCAAATGTAAAGTTAGCATTTAATTCAAGAGGACTAGAATATAAAGACAAGGATGTAATGTTGAGGCTTTACTAATCACTGGTAAGGCCTCACTTGGAGTATTGTGAGCAGTTTTAGGCTTCTTATCTAAGAACGTATCAGCAAAATTGGAGAGGGTTTAAAGAAGGTTTACAAAAATGATTCTGGGATTCAAAGACATCATATGAGGAGCACTCGATAGCTCTGGGCCTCTACTCACTGGAATTCAGAAGAATGTGGGGTGACCTCATTCAAACCTATCAAATGTTGAAAGGCCTCAATAGCGTGGATGTGGAGAGAACATTTCCTATGGTGGGGGAGTCTTAAATCCAGAGGACACAGCCTCAGGATAGAGGGGTGTCCTTTTAGAACAGAGATAAGGAGGAATTTCTTTTGCCAGAGAGTGGTGAATCTGTGGAATTTATTGCCACAGGCATCTGTGGAGGCCAAGTCAGTGGGTATATTTAAGGCAGAGGTTGATAGATTTTTGATTAGTTGGGGCATCAAGGGATATGGGGAGAAGGCAGGAGATTGGGACTGAGGAGAAAATGGATCAGCCATGATGAAATGGTAGAGCAGACTCGATGAGCCAAATGGCCTAATTCTGCTTCTGTATCTTAACGGTCTTATGGTCTTATCATCTCTTCATCAGGAGCACTTAGTTTGAATTCCAATGCACAAGAATTTAAAAACTGTAGAAAGTAGTGTACTCTGTTCAATACATCATGGACACTTTCCTCACCACAATGGTAGTAAGTTCAAGAGGCTCTCCCTCAAGAAGGCAATGCCTTTCATCAAAGATCCTAACCAACTGGGCTGTTCCATTTTTTTTCAGGTACAGTCGAGCAAGAGCTGCAGAAGCCTGAAGTCCCACACCACCAGAGTCAAGAACAGCCATTTTCCCTCAACTATTTAGTTCTTGAACTAGCTGGAAAAAAAACCCTCATCACCACAGCTGAGAAACACCATGAGCACTTGACACTAAAATTGAATTTGTTTCTGTTAGTTCTTCAATAACAAGAAAATCTTGCTTTTTCTTGTAAAAATCATGTATAAATTATGTTTTTTTCCTGCGACTGGTGTGTGCCTCTGATGCTTCAGCAAGTAAGCTTTTCACTGTTAATACAGCCAATACACAATTACCTTAAGAAGCATTTTAAATTGCATCTAGACATTATATCTACTCCAGCTGCCTTTATATTAAATTTTATGGACCAATGTGAAATGATTTTGATTGTGCATTGGTATGGATCTAGGCATGTTAGTTTCAACACAGCCCTGAGTACGTTAAATCAAGAGATACAACCACCAATAAATAATCTCACAGCACAGGGATCTCATCGTGATTTAAAAGTGCTTAAGTGTGCAGTTGGAATTTCTTGACATACACTGTGGTTAGTATTTATGCTCACACAATGCTACAATTCAGCTCCTTGGTGTGGAACTCAGCACTATCAGCGATCAGAGATTCAAGCACTGCAGAAGAGTCTCATTCAGTGTTGTAACTGTACTTAAAACCAAAAAAAAGAGTTTACATAAGAATCCAGTGATTAGAAGTGATATGTACATTGTTTCCTCTGTGGGGTAAAGAGAAGTCAATGTGAGTAATGGAACATTAATAACTTCAGCGGTACTTTTTCCAAAGACTTTGAGCTGCTATTTACCAGCCTACATCATTTTTATACTGTAATGACATAAACATCCATTTTAAACATAACTGGGTAATGATTCACTCAATAATTTAAACTGATCTCACCTCATGTGTTTCCTACAATGTTTAATATGAAACAAGGTCAATTAAATACAACAATCAGAGAGATTTTCTTGCCAGAGATGATAAATATTGAGGGATGCCATGATCCATTTCTGTTCAAAGAAAACTTCTCTATCATGGAATCAAGTATGGCTTCACAATAAAACCAGGAATTTTTTGTTGTAGGAACTATAAATTGATAGCGGTGCAAATTTATAGTTGGCCTTCATTAACACCAGTAAGTACAAATCTATATTTGATAAATTAATCAATTTTTATTGAATAATTTTCAAATCAGATTAATGAGTCCTTTGTGAAACTGCTAATGTTAAGGTTAAATTTAACTTTTAATTATGATCAATCATCCTTTAAATTTATATCACATTAAATTTTAAAAATATGATTGTTATATAACAAATAATTTTATACCTAAACATGATGAGTGACATTTACATTTTAAAACTGGTATAGCATTCTAAATTTTGTTAACAATGAAAAGCTGCTGGAAAATATACTTTTTAACTTTTCCACCATAATAGATGTGGGTGAGGAGTGTAGTAAGAACTTCTCAATCAGGCTAATTTTACTCAGTGAAAAATAGAATCACAAAATAATACAGTAGTTGTTCACAAGACAGACATCCAGCGTGGCTTATTCGCACGCAGAGCAAGTCCTGTAGCGTGTGAAGGATGCAGTAAATGAGAATGATAAAAAGACACACATTTAGATATGGTTTGTACTTACCCTTCTGTAGCTGAAACAAGCCAGTAGAGAGAAGGAGATAATGTGCTAATCGTGACATTGGTATCAGTGTGAAAAAGGACAAATACTAGCTCCAAGCAGACTTGTAGGTTCATTAGATGTTCAGATCAGCTTCTGGTCGCTTATATCACTTTTTGCTTGGACACTTCTGCAATCTGATTGGTTGCACAATATACTTAAAAGAAATCCTTTGACAAGCACTGCAGTCTCTTACTGATTGTTGGCAGAGGGAAATACTTGGTGTTCATTTAATTCATGCCGTAGGGCAAATGCATGCAACTTCACTCAGCCTCGTGACTTTACAGGTAAAGCTTTCTGAGTAATTTAAACCATTTCTAAGCAAACATGGTGCCATGGTCCACAGTCAGACAGAGGAAGTAAGTTGTCTCGGCGGGGGAGGAAGAAGATGGGTTAGGAGAAACAAGAAGTGGGTCAGGAGAAACAAAAAGTGATTCAATGAATAAACCAGAAGCAGAGGTTAAAGAAAGGGAGGGAAGGGAGGGGGAAAATGAAGCAAGAATGATAAGAGCAGAATGAAGAGAAGTTACTTGAATTGGGTGGAAACCAACTAGATGCTGAAAAACTAAAATTAAAAATGTTAAAGTACTTGGCAGTTTATGCAGTCAGTAGATGAGAAGTCATTGAGTTGAATTATTAAGTATGTTTCTCTCTTCACAGATACTACCTGACTTATTGAGAATTTCAATGTTTGTTTTATTCTATTTTATTTCATAGAACATATAACTTTAGAGCACAGTACAGGCCCTTTGGCCCACGATATTCTGCCGACCTTTTAACCTATTCTAATATCATATGGAAGGAAATAGAAAGAAGCAGGTGAAGGATGGTATATGGCATTGGGATAGAAGTGCAGGAAGACTCCCAGCTGGAATGGGAATGGGGTGTAAGATTATAGAATTGGTCTTGTGGAAGGAGGAGCAAAAGAAAAATTCCAGGTTGAAACAAGAAAGGAAATATCAAGGAGCATCAAAGAGGTTCAGAACTAACTCCTTGAGTTAAAAGTTTCTCTCTTCTGACCCATTTATTGTTTCCAGCGTTTTCTGTTTTATTTCAGAGTTTCAACATTTAAAATTATATATTTTTTTTATTTTCAGTTGAGGGTTGAATGTGGTAATGTGGGAGAGGAAAGGAAATATAGTGCATTTCGGTTAATTGGGATACACTGTGACAAGAACATTTTGGCTGCCCTAATCAGCAATAGTTAAAAATTTATAAAAAAATACAAACTACTGTTTAACTGAGTAATAAATTGTGTACTTAAAAGAAAACAGAACAAATTAGAATGCTACCACAGTCATACGAGGGATGATTGATAAGTTTGTGGCCTACGATAGAAGGAGTCAATTTTAGAAAACCACTCACATTTATTTTTCAACATAGTCCCCTCCTGCATTTACACACTTAGTCCAGCAGTCATGGAGCATACGGATCTTGGACCTCCGGAAAGTGTCCACAGATGGGTGATTGATACGTTCGTGGCCTAAGGTAGAAGGAGATGAGTTATACAGCTCTCGTTACATGTACGTACAGGTCAACTCTTTGAGTGATTATGCAGAAAGTTTGAAGTTAATAACTCATCTCAGGCCACAAATTTATCAATCACCCCGATGAATTATTAACTAATGAGTTATTAACTTCAAACTCATCTCCTTCTACTGTAGGCCACAAACCTATCAAACACCCATGCTGTTGACACTCTCTGGAGGTCCAAGATCCGTATGCTCCACGACCGCTGGACTAAGTGTGTAAATGTAGGACTGGATTATATTGAAAAATAAATGTGCTAGGTTTTCTAAAATCGACTCCTTCTACCTTAGGCCACAAACTTATCAATCACCCCCATATAAATCTATAAAACTATTAGTTCCTAATTAATCTGGTGTATGCTGCTGTGTTTTTTTGATTGACTCTAAGTGAACAAAATCAGCACAGAAACCTTGTGTAGACTGCTTTCATGCAATACTGCCCTCCAGATCTTCATTTTCATTGTAACATTTAAGATGACTGTTGATACCTTCAAATCCTCGTAGTTCTTAACTTTCTGAAATAGTGAAATCATTTCTTTTTCACTCCAGGCTGTTTCTGGTTTCTCCAAGCCTGAATGCTTGAAAAAGCAATAAGCAAAATGATTTGGAATTGTCTTAGAATTATCAGTGACAAAAATCACTGTTTTTTGAATATAAGCACATGCAACTGATGCTATATAAAAACTGTTCGCTCTAACCAAGTAGTAGTGCCTAACAGCCATGCAAATGCACGCAACTGACGCTAATTAGAAACTGTTCAGCTACAGTGTCCTGACCCAATTAAGTGGTATAGTGTCCCAAATAAACAAAGAAACCCCAGCAATTTTCTCAATTAGTTTTTGTTCTTTAAGAGTTGTCCCAGATAAACTGCTATCCTGATTAACTGGAATCTACAGAATTCAAAATCTTAAATGATATCAAAATGCACAAACTAGAGGACTTAAAGTGAAGCCCCACTTCATTTTTCACCTGCTTATTTCTACAACTAATATTTTCTATTCGACTGTCACAATGCTTTCTAATAGATCAGCCTCAAACATTCAACAAGTGTTAGATGCAGGTTCGATTTCAACATTTAAGAGAAATTTAGATAGGTACATGGATAGGAGGGTTATAGAGGGCTACGATTGTTTAGGCAGAATAATAGTATGGCATGAATGAGATGGGCTGAAGGGCCTGTTTTTGTACTTTAGTGCTTCATGACTCTATGTTACTAGATATTTCTCAATATACTTCTTCAGACTGCAGCCTGTAATTTCCTTTTTAAGGATATATTTTTAAGCCAACTAAATGACCCGGCGCTTCTGCAATTTCCTGGGGGTTTTGGCAAGGACGAGAGTGGAGAGTGCCAGTATGGCGGGGCGGCAAATGTTGGGGGAGGCTGCGTCACTTCCCGATGGCAGAACACAAACCTAAGGGCGGCTCCATTACTCTATGCCAAGCAAGATTTAAGTCACCGAGGACAAGAGAGGAAAATGAACAGGAGTTCTGTGCCATCTGACTGCGTTTGACCACTCTCCCTCTCTTTGCACTGCTGCTGTCAGGTGGGAGATGCAAGATTCTCGGGCCCCACGCCGCCAGATTCAGCCAGGTTCCACTCACCCTAGCAGGGACTGCAGTTCATGTTCCATGTGCTTTTGATTATTTGCACGGTTTGATCAAGGAGCTTCAGCACTGAACTGACTCTGCAGCAGTGGCCTGTAACTATTGGCACAGCACTGAACTGGTTCCAGGACCCAGGCCTGCAGTCACTGGGCTCCTGGACAGATGTCAGTCACCTCGGCACTGAGGTCTCACTTCCAGGGACACTGCAATTTATGATCTCTGTGTTGTTCCTTTATGTTTACACTGTTTGTGCAATTTGTTCTTTTTTCCACACATTGGGTGTTTGATATTCTTTGTTGTGTGGCATTTTAAAATGGGCTCTTTGTTTTGGGGCTGCCTCCAAAAAGCCGAATCGCAAGGTTGTATACAGTTTGCATACTTAGATAATAAATGTACTTGGAAATTTGAACTTTGGATTTTTGAAGGGCCTGTTTCAATGTTGTAACGCACCATGACTCTATAACTCACTGTTACTGGACTTTTCCTTAAAGTAGGTTAATTGGGACAACATTGGATCTGACTTGTGGCAATTTCATCCACTTTTACATCTACAAATATGCATTCTGTTAAGTGCAAAGTGCTACAATTTGGGACTTCAAATAACGGTAGGATGTTTACAATGAATTTAGAGCCCCAAGGAGTGTTAAAGACTAGAGCGACCTTGGTGTGCAAGTCCAAAGATTCCTACGGGTGGTTAAGAGGCACTCGATAAGCAAGCATTCATCAGCACAGGATAGAAGAGCAGGGATTTTATAGTACAAGTTATAAAACATAGCAGCTTTGGTCACCTTGGTGTCAAAGGTATGTGAATGCTTTAGAGGCAGTGCAAAGGTGTTTTACCAAGCTGTTGCTCTGGGTGGAGTTTTTCAGATGGGACAGGCTGGGTTTGTTTTCCTTAGACTAGCAAAGACTGAAGGCCAACAAGATGGAGGTGTCAAAACTATGAATGTACAGATAGGGGATATATTAGAACTTTTTTCCATAGTAGAAGTGTCTATAATCACAGGGTTTGAGGTAAAGATATTTTTGAGTAAGCCTGAGCTTTTCTCTTTGAAGTGAAGGAGGAGGAAAGGTGACATTATAGGGGTGTATAAGATGATAAGAGGCATAAATAGAGTGGACAGACAGAGACCTCTTCTCAAGCTGGAAATGACCAATATGAGGGGGCATAATTTAAAGGTGATTGGTGGAAAGTATGGGGGGGTGGGGGGGAATACCAGAGGTCACTATTGCACACAGAGGGTGGTGAGTGCATGGAGCACCCTGTCAGGGGTGGTGGTGGAGGCAGATACATTCGGGACATTTAAGAAACTCGTAGGTAGTCATATGGACGGTTGGAAAATAAAGGGTTACGTAGGAGTGAAGGGTTAGATTGAATGTAGAGTAGGTTGAAAGGTCAGTACAACATTGTGGGCAGAAGGTCCTGAGCTGTACTGCAGTACAAGCATAGATGGAGTAAGAGGTTTTGAGATGATGTAAGAATTGCTTTTTTCTGTCCTGAGGTTGGAATTTGGAGCAACCTTAGTGGAAGCAAAGACCCTCACTTACCAATAAATTTCTAGGTGAGCACCTGAATCACCAAGGCTAAGGACCAAATGTCTGTAATTAGATTTACATAGATGGAACTGGATGGCGGACCTGTTTCTGTGCTGTATGCCTCAATGACCCTTGATTGTATCCAGATCTTAGAGGCTTGATTCCCGTCATCAACCTTTACGGTTATCCACCCTTAGTTATCCTACTGATCTTGATTTTGGAGACCACCAGACACCCTGCAAATTTTCCCTCCTCTTTGTAACCTCACTTAAGCTCAAAGTTCAAAGTAAACTTATTATCGAAGTATGTATATGTCACCAAATACTACCCTGAGATTCATTTTCCTGCAGGCATTCACAGTTGAACAAAAAAAACAATAGAATCAGTGAAAAACTACACACAAAGACTGACAAAAGCCAATATGCAAAAGAAGATAAACTGTGCCAATACAAAAAAACTAATAATAATAATAATAATAATAAGTAAATACATAATACAGAAAACGTGAGTTGTAAGGCCCTTGAAAGTGAGTCCATAGGTTGTGTTCAGTAATCAGTTCACTGTTGTAGTGAGTGAAGTTATCCACTCTTGTTCAGGAGCTTGATGGTTGAAGGGGAATATTTGTACCTGAAGCAGATGTTGTGGGACCTAAGGCTCTTGCATGTCCTACTTCCGTTCAATTTACTTTCAGCACAGTTTCCTAAAACTTCAGAATCCCAGTCTCTCCTATTTTATGTCATTCTTCACATTTTCCCAGGTCTGATTTTTTTTTGAGGAGAATGTAAGCAAACACTGTTCAAAAGAAGGATAGTTATCAAAAAATCAAACACATAGAGCATTAAATCCTTCAGTGTAATTATTAGGTTTTGCATGTAAAAACCAAGTGAAGCCTGTGAGATGCCTAAACTATTAATTAGATATAGGGTCTTTTAAGAGACTCTTAGATAGGTACATGGAGCTTAGAAAAATGGAGGGCTATGCAGTAGGGAAATTCTAGGCAGCTTCTAGAGTACGTTACATGGACAGCACAACTTTGTGGGCCAAAGGGCCTGTAATGTGCTGTAGATTTCAATGTTTCTATGTTCTATGTTCTAGATTGAGAATGCTGGGGGTGGAAAACAGTTCCATAATCTAAACTGGAAGATATGAAGTTTTATTAAATCTAACACAGAAAGGCAAAACTTCCAGAAAATGCACCGAAGTAGGACACATACAAAGAGTATGTCACAAAGACATCAATAAATGGACTGCACTGGGAAGAAAGAAGTAATAAGTCAAGTTGTAGATTCAAGAAGAACATTAATTTGTACATTGTTGATGAAAAATCTGATAATGATGAGAATTTAAAATGGTGCTGGTGAAACATGGTGATGCCTTCCTGGCAGCAAACAAAACCACTAACTACTCTATTAATCACACTTCCCTTTCAGAGTTGAGCTTTTGAACTGCCTGTACGACCTGGCATTTTGGCAATGTGAACTGAAGTTTCCAAGGTGCAGACAGTTGTGGTGTGGCATGTATAGGCTGAACCGAGGTGATGGGGCCTGGACACGAGAGCGAGGAATGAGCCAATGTTTGGCCATTGTGGAGCAGATCTGAGGTGGGGTGAACTGTAGCGAGGCAGAGTCAAGGAGACAGGGCCTGGAACCCAGAGCGAGGACAAGCCAATCTTTGACCAATTTAAGCACTGGGCCAGATTTGAAAGGTCAAGTGTAGGTGGAATTGAAACGGCATTTATTCATCTCTGTGCTGAAATGAGGCTGCGGCCTGCAGCTAATGGGCTTCTGGACCAGCTCAGTAGTAAACTGGCTTTGGGACTGTGGACTCACTTTTGCGAACTTTGGCTCTAAATGCTATTTGCTTACGATTTACCGTTTGTACATTTTTTTTTGCACATTGGTTTCTTGATAGTCTTTTTTATGGATTCTCTTGGGTTTTTTTTTGTTTCATGGCTGCCTGTAAGGAGATGAAGCTTAAGGTTGTACATAGTACACATATTTTGATAATAAATGTACTTTGAACGTTGAACTTTGGTGACACAGGACTGGGTAGGCTTGAGATTTTTATTTTTGAAAACTAACAGGAGACAAGCAATATGGCTTAAACCAGAAATAAAAGGCAAATTAATTAAAATAGAATTAGACACTCCCTGGGCTGTTTCAGACATTCCACAAAATGAATTTGAATGGCGTTTCAAAGACACTGAACTGAAGCCTGCAGATATCCAACTAAGAACTTATACTGGAGAAAAGATAACTCCTGTGGGAATGACGTTTGCTACAGTGAAATGCAACAATGCAGCAAGCCACAATGGGTTTGTATGTGGTAAAAACAGGAGGGCCAGTGTTGTGGGGCTGTGATTGACTGAGAAAGCTACAACTTGTTTGGAGATCCACGCACCATTTTCATGTCACATCCCCTGCAATAGTGTCAACTGGAAGTGAATTTAGAAAGGTACTGGATGATGCCACAGTAGAGTTCAAGGAAAGCATTGGAAAGCTCAAACATATCAAGGGTAAAATAGTGTTAGGTGAAAATGCAGCACCAAAGTTCTACAAAGCTTGTCCAGTTCCTTATACCATCCATGATAAAGTTGCTAGCGATCTTGATCACATGGAGGCTAGTGAAATTCTTTCCAAGGCTGAATGGGCAGTTCTAGTAGTCCCAGTAGCCAGGAAGAATGGGTCTAACAGGATCTGTGGTGATTTTAAGGTCACTAACAACCCAGTAGTGAAAGTAGATCAATACCCCGTGCCCATGATAGAGGGTATCCTTGCAAACCTTTCAGCAAAGTGGGCTGAAAGCTGTGGGTCAGGTGCTGCAGAACTGCTCAGGCGCTCAGCGTTACACGTATGTTACATTTCTTACTGGTGAGGATGACAAGAAACATCTCCAAAATCTCAAGACAGTGTTAAAAGGATGATAAGATTGTGTGTTCAGAACATGATTAAGCGAGTGTGAATTCTTTAAACCAAGCATCACTTACTGTGGTCACAGTATTGACGCACAAGCGTGCTAAGAAAACTCAAATTGTGGTGGATGCCTCAACACCAACAGTGCAGTCCTTTTAGGATTTGCCAATTATTATAACAGGTTCCTGACAAACCTGGCTACTGTACGCCATGCCTTCAACTCATTTTGATAGATCAGGAAGAAATGGCAATGGACACAGCAGTGTGTGGGGGCTTTCCAAAAGGCAAAGGAAATACTGACATCAGACACTTTAATGACACATTATGATGCACATCGTCCAGTGAAGCTCGCCCGTGACACCTCACATTCTGGTACGGGTACAGTCATGCCACATGTTATGAGTGATGGAAATGAATGCTTTGCATCACATTCCCTTTCCACTGCAGAGAAAAATTAAGCACAGATCGACAGAGAGGACTTGAGTTTGTTTTGATGTGTAAAACATTTCAAACAATACCTGCTTGGGAGAGATTTTACCTTCATTAAAGATCATCAACCCCGAGTGTCCATTTTCTATCCACAGACGGGAGTTCCACTCACAGCAGCAACGCAAATACAGAGATGGGCTCTGTTCCTTGGAGGACACGATTACAGATCGAATTCAAAAGCATGACAAATTATAGAAATGCTGATGGATTATACTGTTTACTTTTGGAAAAGGTAATACCTGAAAGATGTATTAAAAAGAGCATTCCTCCTGACGTATTCTCCCAAATGCAAATTGGAAGTCTCCATATTATGGCACAGATGTTCCACAGAAAAAACAGAAAAGACCCCACACTTCCTCAGGTGTACATGGCAACCCAAAATGGCTGGAATATACAGCAGGAATTCCAGCTCCCCCACTTTTACCTGTGCCAGAATGAACCTGCTCTTGATGTGGGTTGGCTTATGTTATCAACCAAGCTGAAAGCTAGATTGTTGGAAGATCTACATGCCAGTCTTCTAGGCATGGTCAAAATGCAAGCATTGGCTTGAAGCTTAGTCTGATAGTTTGGGGAAGATCAGCAGATCGAGCAGCTCAAATGTGCTGTTTGGGATGCTAACACATCCAGAGGGTACCAACAGCAATGCCTCTCCATCCCTGGGAATGGCCTGCATTGCCCTAGCAGAGGATTTGTGTGGATTTTGCCAGAGCATTCATGGGCACAAATTTCTTGGTAGTAGTTGATACAGCCACAATGCGGCCAGAAGTGTCCCCAATAGCCTCCATTACAGCTTCATATGCTGCTGATGTGTTGAGAAGCCTCTTCCCAAGGTTTGGTGGTCCAGAGCACTTATTCAGTGATAATGGACCGCAGTTGGTTTCAGAACAGTTTCAGTTGTTCCTGAAAATGAATGGAATAAGACGTATTCCATCTGCTCCATACCATCCAGCTACAAATGGCTTGGTGGAAAGATATGACCAGAGTCTAAAGAACTCACTGTGAGAGATGTCAACAGAACACACTACTCTAACACTGAACAAGAAGCTCGCCAATTTCCTCCTGGCAAATCATAATGCAGCACACTCCACACCCAACCAATCAAGAGCTATGGTGTTCCTTGGTCATTCCTTGCATTCACGCTTAGATCTTCTCAAACCCAATCTCAGAAGGACGATGCAGGACAAAGAGCTGAGGCAAATTGAGGGCTCCTCAAGCAAGAAGGTTCGATGTTTCACTCCGGGACAAGCAGTCCTTGTGAGGAACTACAGAGGTGATCAGAAGTGGCCACTTGGAAGGGTTAAGTGCAGAAGTGGACTATTCTCCTATGCAGTGTAGATTGCATCTGATGCCATCCGGAGATGACAGATTGATCATTTGAGGAGAGCAGAGTCAATTGATGGAGAAGAAAACTGACCAGAGCTGTCAGAATCTCCTCCTGCCGTCCCAGAATCAACTCCTAAAACAAACACGGAGGAGGCACAGACCATGAGATTGTTTCACAGCCACAAGTCTCACCTGCTAAGCAGAATAAACCCCCTTTTCAGGAAAGATGTTATCCCAGAAGAGTAGGAAATCTCTCAGAGTGATTACATCTTCAGGCCTGAATGGGACAATTTAAAATTTACTATACAATAGTTCTATTACATTATATTTACGGTTTATAAAAATGACTAGAAAGCAATACATTACATATTTGAGTTGAGATGCATTCCATATTGAGATACAGTTTATCGCTAAGCAGAGAGGAGTGCTGTATATTTAATATTTCAATAGTATTTGAGTCATATTGTAAATGGATCATTTGATTAGGCATTCTTTGTTGTTTATATAATTTATTATGAGTTATATGTAAAAGTATGTGAATGGCATGCGGCATTAAGACACCACATTATAAATGCACTACTCAATAAGAGTACACACGTGATTTTCAATTGATTAGTTTCTGGAGTTACAAAATATAGCAGTCACTACTCATTGGATTCTGGTGAGCTAGCCCGTCATTGCTTACTGGATAGTTTCCCTGAATAGGCAAAGGCCAATCATATATCACGATCCTTTTTAACTGAATTTAGGCTGCTTTAAATTCGTGGTTTGCCTGTGAAATTCATGGTCTGCCTTTGTAGGGAATGATTCACATTCAGTTTCAGATTTATTTATCACATGTACATTGAATGAAAAGGTTATCATACGAGGAACGTTAAATAGCACTGGGTCTGTACTCGCTGGAATTTAGATGGATGTGGGGGAATCTCACTGAAACCTTTCAAATGTTGAAAGGCCTGGACAGAGTGGATGTTGGAAGGATGTTTCCTATGGTGGAGGAGTCTAGGACAAGAGGGCACACCTCAGGACAGAGGGGTGTCCATTTAAACCAGATGCAGAAACATTTCTTTAGCCAGAGAGTGGGGAATTTGTGGAATTTGTTATCACAGGCAGCTGTAGAGGCCAGGTCATTGGGAGCATTTAAGGCAGAGCATGATAGGTTCTTGATTGGACATGGCATTAAAGATTACAGGGAGAAGGCCAGGGAGTGGGGCTGAGGAGAGGGAAAAAAGGATCAGCCATGATTGAATGACGGAGCAGACTCGATGAGCCAAATGGCCTAATTCTGCTTTTTATGGCTTTATGGTCTTATGGAAACATATAGTGAAATGCATTGTTTATGTTAACAACCAACACAACTTAGGGATAAACTGAGGCCAACTATGCCTGTTTTCTCCACCCTAGCATGCACACAATCCTCAACAGAACAACACAGAACACAGCAAACAACAAAACAACAGCAAAAAGAAAAACCCTATTCTCCATCCCAGGCCAGTCTCCAAGCTTCAGCCTTCAGGCTTTGACTTCCTGACTTTTGATTGGCCTTTTGCCTCCAATTTTCAGATATCAACCCAAAGACTAGCCAATTATACGTCCCTGAACTCTAGACCAATTGGCCCTCATTCCTCCTGCTCGCATGGACACCTGGTCATTGGCTTTCGAGCATGGAATGTAGGTCTGTACTATTGATGTCCTTCAACTGTCCATGGAACAGCGCTTCAAAGACAGAGCAAAGTTGTGGACTATGGTTGTCCTTTGTCATCTGTCCATATCGCACAAATTACAACATAGAGCAGAGTCCTAAACTATGGATGTCCTTCGTCACCTGTCTACTGTGCTGAACTTTGAAAGTGGAATGCAGAGTGAGGAGCAAAGGCCTAACCTCTAATTCCTCCGCACCACTCTCCCTAAACCTTAGTCTGACCTCTGATACCTGTTATGTACCCCTAGGGTTCATTTTTTCTGTGGCCTGTCACTTTAAAATGCCGAAAGGATTGAGACTGACTTTTGTTTTTTTTTGGATTTCTACTGACTGCAGAGTTGCTGGGTTTCTATGGTGAGCAGCTTGTGTTTATGGTTTCTGGTGGCTTGTTTTGAATAAGCAAGGTCAGATGATCCTCTTACACACACAGTTAGAGTCAAGATGGTTTCGGTCAATGGAAGACACCAGTGAGTCGGTTGCTGGTTTAAACTTTCAGGAGCCCAAAGGGGTGAGTTGAGATCGATCCATAGTATTGATAAAGACTCTCACAAGTTTTCTGCAACTAGAACAAGTTTGCAGGAAGAGAATAGAGGAGAGGAAGGTTTGGAACAGAAGAAACCTAGTGACAAAGAGATCACTGTTTGGACTCTCTCTTTAAGTAGCCCGTAAGGGTGAGTTTCTTTCCATTCGGTTACGGAAGTGTGATTGTTACTTAGTTAATCCACAGGAGTGGGTTCTCTAGTGAGGGGAAAAGCTTTGTGAATACCACATGTGTTTACCCTTTGGGTGTGGTAATCCACTGAAGAAAGGCACCCCTGTGGCAAATCACTGTTGGAGTTATTTCATATGTCGTGGAACTGGATAAGTGGCTATCATGTTGTGTGTGATTGGGTTAACCTTGTGGAATCTACCGGTGTGTCGACCCTTGCCTGGGTGATGGTTCCCTTGAAGATGGTCCCCTTGAAGATGGTCCCCTTTGTGACAAGCTGCTGTTGGTGATAATCCACACGTGGATTCTGTTTGAGTATCCTGTGGCCTCCTCTTTCAGATGTCCCGTAGCTGAATTCGGATGTGGTACCACTTGTGCTGAAAGGATATTCATTGAAGATCACAGTCAGTGATACTTCATATGTGGAATGGAGAACTGCAGAGATAAAACCTACTGCTATTCTAATTTTGTATTGCTGTCGTGGAATCTGTGGAATATCGAAGTAATTGCCTTCTCACAACATACGCCTTTGGATTACAAATCCCTCTCTCTTACCAACAACAGCAACCTCATGCATTAAACTGAACCTTCTCACGTACCATCATAAGACTATCATTTAACACCTAAGCTTAGGAAATCTATACATGCTTATATATGCCCAACACTGTTAATGCTTGGTTTATCTGGTTCTAAGTTTACTATTATTGGTAGATGCTAATAAATAGTGTTTTGCTTATAGCAAAACGAGACTCCAGGTGTGTTCTATTTCTGCTGGTCCTTTCAACCCATTAAGGGGCACGTAACATACCCCTCGCTCTCCCAAATAAAATCCCTACAAACTTAAAATACTGTACAACTGAGTCTGATGCACAATATCAATGGACCCCAAACCTTGGTGCCATCTTGAAAAAATGCTTTAAAATATAAAGAAAATTGTTTTCTACTTATAAACATGCATCAATAAAACTGAGCAACACACACATAATGCTGGAGGAACTCAGCAGGTCAGGCAGCATCTATAGAGAGGTATAAACAGTCTGCACTTCAGGCTAAGACCCTTCAGTCAGTCACGATGAAGGGCCTTGGCTTGTAATATTCCTCCCCAAGTCCTGATGAAAGATTTGTGTGGGTTGCTCTGGAATTCCAGCATCTGCAGAATCTCTTGTGTCAATAAAACCAAGCTGGATTGTCTTGCATGATTGCTTAAAAAATATATATATTTTACACATGGATTCCAAAACTCTTAATCAGCAGTAAGTGAAGAGCCAGTGGAGCCAATATTATAAGTTCAGCCTTACGAGGACAAATTTCCACCCCATTAAACCTTAAAGCTTGAATATTCATGTAGACCTTCAGGAACTTGTACAATTATGTTTTTTCTGTGTTAGATGAAGTCTAACCAGGAGCTTGATATCTCCTAATTTAAGTTATGCAGCTGTCCCTCAAACCACAGCATTCTCAATCTAATTAATAATTTATGTATGTCAAATCAAATAAAGTTTATTGTCATTTAACTACAATCATGTATATTATGTATATAACCATATAATGCATGTAGAAATGAGATGGTGTTTCTTTGAACCAGGGTGTAAAGCACATAACACACAATAACATCAAGGTAAGGATAACATCTACAGATGAATCACACACAAATAAAAAACTAAAGTGCATTAATAATAAATATTGTAAGGCATGCAACAGATTAACCAGTGACACTTCGAATACGATGCGATCAGGGGTTCAGAAGCCTGGGGGGTAGAAACTGTTTCCCGTCCTGATTGTTCATGTTTTTATGCATCGTAGTCTCCTGCCTGATGCAAAGCCAAAGAGGATGTTGGATGGTTGGGTGGGATCCTTAATAGTATTAAGGAGCAGGAGTCCCTCCAAAGGACTGTGAGAACAGCTGAGAAGATCATAGGGGCCTCCCTACCATCCTTTGGGGACATTTAACAGGAGGGCTGCATACTATTCTCAGCTGTTCGCACAGTCCTTTGGAGGGACTCCTGCCCTGCTGCTTGACTGCTCCCATACCCGATGGAGATACAACTTGTCAGGATGTTCTCAATGGTGCCTCAGTCTTCTTGGGAGGTGTAAGTGCTGCTGTGCCTTCTTGTTCAGGGAGGTGATTTTAAGGGACCAGGTAAGGTCATCCGTGATATGAACTCCCAGGAACTTGGTGCACTTAACTGTCTCTACGGAGGAGCCAAGTATTCACAGAGGGAATTCACAGTCCTGACGAAGGGTCTCGGCCCGAAATATCGACAGCGCTTCTTCCTATAGATGCTGCCTGGCCTGCTGTGTTCTACCAGCATTTTGTGCGTGTTGTTATTCACAGAGGGAGATGGTTTGTCTGCACCTTCCTGAAGTCCACAATGATTTCTTTAGTCATCTGGACATTCAGGCTTAGGTTGTTCTTCTCACACTAATCCACCAGCTGCTCCACTTCCTCTCTATACTCTATCTCATCATTGTTCTCGATAAGGTCAACCACTGCTGTGTCATCTGTAAACTTGAATACACAGTTTGAGCTGGATCCTGTGACACAGTCGTGCATCAGCAATGGGCTGACTACACAGCCTTAGGGAGCACCAGTGTTCAGCGCAATGGGACGAGAGACATTGCTGCCCACGTGGACTGACTGTGGCCTTACTGCTAAGATGTCCAGTAACTAATTGCAGAGGGAGGTGTTAAAACCCAGCAAGGACAGTTTCCCCACCAGTTTCTGAGGTGTGATGGTGTTGAACGCCCAACCAAAGTTCTTAAGCAGCAGTCTAGCATACGGGACTGCATTTTCCAAGTGGGACAGGATAGAGTTAAGGGCAGAGGTTATTGCATCATCAGAGGATTGATTTAAGTGATAAGCAAACTGGAAAGGGTCCATTGTAGCCAGGAGAAAGGTTTAAATGCGCTCCATGACCAGCTACTCAAAGCCTTTCATAATGGTTGATATTAATGCTAGTGGAACATAATCATTTAAGGGGGTTACTGTCCCCTTCTTTTGGCACTAGAATGATGGTTGCCACCTTGAAAACTAAAGAGACAATGGATTGTTTCAGAGAGATGTTGAATATAGTGTATCTGTCAACTCCTACATCAGCTTGGCTGTGCAGTCTTCCTGAACCCAACCTGGTATATAATTAGACCTTGCAGCTTTGTGTGGGCTGACTCTGGCCAGGGTCTTGCTCTGGAGTGCCTGCTCCCCTGGAGGGAGGGGTGCCTTCCTCACCAGCGCTTTGTTCTGTGCATTAAACCGGGCGTAAAAGACATTCAGCCTGTCAGGGAGTGAGACATCCTGGTCACTCTCATGCAGGGTAGACTTGTAGTCTGCAATCCTTTGAATTCCCTGCCACATGAGCTCCTGTCTCTGGTACCACAGAAATGGTTGTATATTCTCCGAGAATGCTCCCATTTGGCCTTCCTGATGGAGCGGGAAGGCACAGTTCTTGCTTCCCTGAGAGCTATTGCATCACCTGATCTGAAGCAACACGATCCCTCAGCCTGGCATGGACCTCTGCAGTAAGACATGGCTTCTGATTTGCCCTCACCCGGATGTGTTTGGTGATGGTAGCATCCTCCGTATACTTCTCCATATAGCTGGACATAGAATCCACCTATTCTTTGATGTTAACATGGTTGCCATAGGTAACAGCCTCCCTGAACATTCTCCAGTTGGTATTATCAAAGCAGACCTGCAGTGCAGAGATTGTACCCTCAGGCCAGGTTCTCAACACCTTTTGAATTGATTTGACCCATTTGATCACTGGTTTGAATGCTGGAATTAAGTGATCTGACAGTCAAATGTGGGGTTGAGGGGCTGCTTTATAGACACCTGGTACGTTAATGTAAACCGGATCTAGTGTATTTTCACCTCTTGTAGCAAAATTAACATGTTGGTGGAATTTAGACTGTCTTTAGATTTGTATGGTTAAAATTGTTAAAATTGTGTTTAAAATTGTGTTTGGTTTGAAGGTTACTAAAAAGGTTACACACCGTGCCTTGCCAGTATTAGCGGTTGGGGCGGCGGGGGGGGGGAGGGGGGGGTGGGGGATGGTGGTATAGACAGCTATCAGAGGCTTGACATGGTTTCCACATGCAAAACCTAATAATTACACTGGAAGGTCTACAGCTCTATATGCTTGATAGTCTGATAGCCATTCTTCTTTGAAGTTAGTGTTTGCTTGCATTTTTGGCTGTCGTCTATGCAATTGACAAAAATGACCATGTTAGAAACATAGAACATAGAAAACCTACAGCACAATACAGGCCCTTCAGCCCACAAAGCCGAACATGTCCTTACCTTAGAAATTGCTTAGGGTTCTCCATAGCCTTGTATTTTTCTGAGCTTCATGTACCTATCCAGGAGTCTCTTAAAAGACCCTATCGTATCCGCCTCCACCACCATCACTGACAGCCCATTCTACGCATTCACCACTCTCTGCGTAAAAAACTTACCCCTGACATCTCCTTTGTACCTACTTCCAATCACTCCAAGTCTGTGCCCTCTCGAGTTAGCCATTTCAGCCCTGGGGAAAAGCCTCTGACTATCCACACAATCAATGCCTCTGGGCAAAATTATCCAATGTCCTGAAATATTCCTCAGAAATATGGCATCATCTAAAAGTTATTACTGAAGCAATGTCTGCTTTAGCAATAGATTGTAGTGAAAAATCTAGCACACAATTAAAGTGAGAAACTCTGCAGTATAACATACCCATCTAGGCAGTCAAGGTAGTGTCGTGGTTAGCCCAATTGCTTTGCAGCGTCAGTGATCACTGATTGGGGTTCGATTCCTTCTGCTGACTGTAACACGTTTATAAATTCTTCCCGTGACAATGTGGGTTTCCTCTGGGTGTTTCAATTTTTTCCCACATTCCAAAGATGTACAGTCAGAGTTAGTAAATCGTGGC
Source organism: Hemitrygon akajei (assembly GCF_048418815.1). NCBI lineage: Eukaryota > Metazoa > Chordata > Chondrichthyes > Myliobatiformes > Dasyatidae > Hemitrygon > Hemitrygon akajei. The sequence continues at coordinate 127,167,193 of NC_133124.1, forward strand.
CATGTTGCCTTAGTGCCAAAAGCATGGTGACTCAGTACAGTCATTGGATGCAAAGCAATGCATTTTACTCTGTGTTTCCATGTACATATAACAAATAGAGCTAACTGTATCTTTATCTTTATTATGAAGTAGTGGATACAGTCCAGCCTATTCCATGACAAGCAACCAACATCCATCATCAAGGACCCCATCATCGAGGGCGTGCTCTCGTCTCACTGCTGCTGTCGGAAAGAAGGTACAGGAGCCTTAGGTCCAACACCACTGGGACAGTTATTACCCTTCAACCATGAGACTCCTGAAACAGCATGGATAACTTCACTCAGCTCAACCTCATGGACTCAATTTCAAGAACTCCACAAATCATTTCCTCAGTACTATTTATTTATTTATTTATTACTATTACCGTAGATTCCGGACTACACAGCGCACCTGATTAAAAGCCGCTGGCTCTAATTTTAGAAATAAAGTCAATTTTTTAATTGTAAAGGCCGCACCGGATTTTAGGCCGCACCGGATTTTCGGCCGCAGGTGTCCCACGTTGTAATATGAGATATTTACACAGAAAGATATTACACGTGAGGATTTTTTAACTTTTAATTAAATCCATATGGTAACAAACAAATATATATTGCAAATGCTTTTTTTCAAACCGTGCCTGTAATACGGCTACTTTTAAATATACATACGTATCGGTAACACAAATTACGTTGCATATACTTTTTTACTGAACAGCACGAACAACATTCCAATATCTCCTAGCGACTGGTAAAAATATATATACTGCAGCCTACCAGGAAAAGTTATTGATCGCCTTTAACTTAAAAGCAGTGTTTTCGCTCGGGTCTGATGAGCTCGCGTAACGCAATCGGGTCTGATGTGCTCGGGTCTGATGCGCTCGGGTCTGATGCGCTCGGGTCTGATGCGCACGGGTCTGATGTGCTCGCGTAATGCCCCCACCTTCCCGTTTATCGCAAACCGGTATCCCACAAGACGCGGCGAAACCGGGTGTGACGTCATAGCATCCCGGGATGTAATACAGAAAACAAATATAGTTAAAACACTTCTAACTTTAACTAACAAATGAATTACTAAGCGAAAATATTATAAACTAAGTAACTGCCATAAAGGCAGCACAATGCTTTTCTTCGAGTGTTTTCCATGTTGATGAGGGTGAGTACAAATGACTGATTTACAATAATTTAATTGTGAAAGTGCGCTTGATTTATCGTACAATTTCATTGGACCTCTGTGAACTACTCATCAATTTTATTGGTCTACTGTTACGAGGCAAAATGTTTACGAGGCGGCATGAAAAAAAACCATGTATTAGCCGCTCTGGATTAAAGGCCGCAGAGTTCAAAGCTGTTCAAAATGTGGGAAAAAAGTAGCGGCTTATAATCCGGAATCTATGGTAGTTGTATTTCACACATCTGCACAGTTTGTCTTCTTTTGCACATTGATTTATTATCTTTGTGTGCAGTTTTTCATTGATGCTATTATACTTCTTTGTTCTATTGTTAATGTCTGCAAGAAAATGAATCACAGAGAGACGTATTGTGACGAATTTACTTTAATAATAAATTTACTTTGATTATCTGATGCACGTATCATTAGCTAACGTTTTTTTTATTCAATGTCCTCTATCACTGCTTCAAGCCACAAGTATAATTAAAATGTATTGTATTTAACTCTTTCTCCCTTGTTTTCTTCCCTTTGAGATTTCTCATATCACCACCACTCCTTAACTGAGAAAGCAGACATTTGCCCCTAGTTTATTTCACCAAGAAATCCTCCATAGCTCACCCTTCAGTCTTCCTTTGAAAGAAAAATGTCTACCTTTGGTTCACCACTTACCCATAACGTCCCGAAAATGGGAAGCCAGTACTGCACTTCGATAGAAAGAACAAAAGCATAGACTATTCTCTAAATGGGGGGAAAAAATTCAAAAATCCGAGGTGCAAAGGGACTTGGAAGCCCTCGTGCTGGTTTCCGTAAAGGTTAATTTGCAGGTTGAGTCAGTGGTGAGGAAGGCAAATGCAATGTCAGCATTCATTTTGAGAGGACTAGAAATAAAAGCAAGGATGTAATGTTGAAGCTTCATAAGGCACTGGTGAGGCCTCGTTTGGAGTATTATGAGCAGTTTTGAGCCCCTTAACTAATCAAGGATGTGCTGACATTGGAGAAGGTTTAGAGGAGGATCACAAGAACAATTCCTGGAATGAAAGGTTTATTGTATGAGGAAAATTTCATGGCTATGGGCCTATGCTCATTGGAATTTAGAAGAATGAGGGGGGATTTCATTGAAACCTATCAAATGTCAAAAGGCCTAGGTAAGAGTGGATGTGGAGAGGATGTTTCTTATAGTGGAGGGGTCTATGACCAAAGAGCACAGAATCAGAATAGGGAGACGTCCATTTAGTATGGAGATGAGAAGGAAATTCTTGAGCCAGAGGATTGTAAATCTGTGGAATTCATTGCCACAGGTGGCTCTGGAGGCTAGTCACTGCGTGTATTTAAGGAAGAGGCTGTTAGGTTCCTGATTAGTCTGGGCATGGATGTTTACAAGCAGAGGGCAGGAGAATGGGGTTGAGAGAGAAATGATGGAAGTTGCAGAGGAGACTTGACAGGCCGAATGGTCTAATTCTGTTCTTATCTGTTATAGTCTTATTGAATGTAGCACTGTGTGTAGAAGGCTGTAAATGCCTAACTGAAAGGTGGGATGTGATTCCACAAGCATCAGCCAGTCTGATGGTCGATACCGAATTTATTTATTTTTATTTATTTACTGAGATACAGCATGGAGGCCCATCAGGCCTATTGAGCCATTCCACCCAGCAATCCCTGGATTCAATCCTAGCCCAATCACGGGACCACTTACCTACCAACCAGTATGTCTTTGTACTACCTCTCAATTGAATGCTAACATTGCACTAGCTTTCCTCACCACTGACTCAATCTGCAAGTTAACCTTCAGGGAGTCTGCACACCGGCTCCCAATTTCCGTTGCACCTCAGATTTTTGAATTTTCTGCCCACTTAGAAAATAGTCTAAGCTTTTGTTCCTTCTACCAAAGTGTGTGGCCGTACACTTCCCAACACTGTGTTCCATCTGCCTCCTCTTAGGCCATTCTCCTAATCTGTCCGTCCTTCTGCAGGCTCCCTGCTTCCTCAACACTACCTGCCATGAACAATGCCTCCATTCTCTTTGGCTTGCTGATGTTGTTAGTGATTCTTTATCAGGAATACTACTAAAGACCCGATTTTTGTGTCTTAACTTGTCCCATTAGTGGAACGGTCATCTCCTCTATCAATGAATCCTTCTTGACTTCCATCCTTTCACTGGCATCCCCTTCATTCTCCCCTCCCCTCCCCTCTCACTTGTCTCAGTACTAGTTATCAGTTACATCTCAAAATACTTTCAGATCTGTTAGGACATTCACCTGTAACATTTTAACTCCCTGTCTGATATGCTATTTCCATTTTAATTTTGTATTCCTATCAACTGTTTTCTAAGCACAGATGTGAACAATTTCTTTCATTCCTGTTTGCTGGATCTAACCACATAAAAATTACAGGCCGTTAATTGGCACTGAGGTATTTAGGGATGTGTTTAGTTTGTGAGCAGCTTTATATGAATGCAAATTTCTCATTTTTGAAAGGTGACAGGTTGGGACTGTTGTATAGCAGTTAGTATAACGCTGCTTAAGATTGGGGTAAGATTGGGGTTCAATTCCAGCCAGTAAGGGGTTTGTATATTCTCCCCGTGACCTCGTGGGTTTCTTTTTTGTATTTAATATTTCAATTATATTTGAGTAATCTTGTATATATATATTGTTTGATTAAGCATCCTTGTTCATTTAAATAACTCATTACAGATTATATGTGAAATACATTAAATGTATACATCATAACACTACCACATGATACGTGTGCATCTCGCTTGAAGTAAAGACAAAACTACACCTGCATTTCTGAATTCCCCTGTGTTCCTTTGAATTAGTTTATTGTTTTGAAGTTTCAAAACATAACAGCTTCCTTTGTGTGCTCCAGTTTCCTGCCACAGTCCAAAAAAGATGTACCGTATGTTTACGGTTAGTGAGTTGTGGGCATGCTACGCTGGTACTGGATGCAAGGTGACACTTGCAGGCTGCCCAGCACAATCCTCGTTGATACAGTTTGAAGCAAACGACCCACTTTGCTGTATATTTTGATGTATATGTAACAAATAAAGCCAGTCTTTAAAAAAAAACATAAATTCATGATTACCGATTGATGAAAAGAATTTGTTACTGCCATTATTGTGAACATGCAAATTAGTATTATAAAGAGTGGGGAACATTAGAGATGTTTTGGTCACAGAAAGCAGTGCAGTAAATGTATATTAAGGCATAGAGAGCCTGCTGGCTGCAACAGTCACAGCTTGTTGTTTCCTCATCAGGCTCATATCTGATGTGAAACAGCTCCTTGAATTTGCAGCTAGTTGGTAATTGCAAACAGCATCAGAAAATATCTTTAAATGTCACCGTCTTTAGCAATATGGAACACGAGAACATTAGAGCACAGTATAGGCCCTTCTGCTCACGATGTTGTGTCAACCGTTTAACTTACTCTAGCATCTAACCCTTCCCTCCTACGTAGCCCTCCATTTTACAATCATCCATGTGCCTAAGAGTTTCCTAAATGCCCCTAATGTACATGCTTCTGCCAACCACCCCTTTCAGGGCATTCCATGTACTTCATGTAAAAATCTTACCTCTGACATCCCCCCCCCCCCATTTACTTTCCACCAATTACCTTAAAATTATGCCCCCTTGTATTAGCCATTTCTGCCCTAGGAGAAAGGAGTCTCTGGCTGTCCACTCAATCTATGATTTCTTCCTCTGATCATCTTGTACACCTCTATCAATTCACCTCTCATCCTCCTTCACTCCAAAGAGAAAGCTCACTCAATATTTCTTGTATGCCAATACCTTTAATATTATCATAGTAAAGTTCTTCATTTTACAGAGGATAGAAAGAAAATGCTTGCTCTCACACTGTTTTGAAGAGTGAGTAAAAGAAATTAAATTTACCAATTTATAAACTGGTACTGAAGCAACAGTCAAAATGTTCATAGCTCAAGGCTCCAGGTTAAAATGTCTTCGTTACTCAATTGTCATAAGGGGACAGGAGGCTGGACCCAAGTGCAGGACGCAGGCACTGAAGTACTAGGGGCAGGACAGGAATAACTGAAGGATAGACAAGATGTGGTGACCGTGGTGTGTGTGAGGGACGTGACATTCAAGGTGATTCTGGGGTTCAGGGAGAGTCTTAGAGTTCAGGCAAGGCAGGATCCTGGAGTTCAGGCAGGGTCTAGGAGTTCACTGGGCTGGCCACATAACTCCTGGGCAGGGTCCGGACCTCCCAGGCAGGAACACAGGGGCCTGGGTAGGTTGCAGGACACAACCCATCTGCAGCAAGGGATAAGTAGGGGCAGAGACCTCTGGGCAGGCCGCATAACTCCTAGGCAGGGCCTGGACATCCCAGGCAGGAGCACAGGGACCTGGGTAGGTTGCAGGGCACAACCCATCAGCAGTAAGGGATGGAAAGGGGCAGAGTCCCCCACCAGACAACAGCAGTCCAGCCAGGCTTGCCCAACAGAGGCAAGGGATAGGAAGGGAACTAGGTCCAGGGTGACTGCCAGATTTACTCAAACAGCTCATCTTTAACAAGGTGAACTCCAAGCCAGGGCCACTAGAGGAACAGGAGAACCCTCAACTCAACTCCACTCAGTCCCAGAGCACCCTATATACACTACCAGCCGATGGGCATCAGGAGCGCCTCCTTGAGTCCAAACAAGCCACATGATCCACCGGTGTGACTAATTGGGCTCAAGGACGAAAGAAGGGACGGCTACAAGACCCGGAGTCAGGAGTCCGCGGACCGGATCAAGACCCAGAATGTGGGCTCCATACCGGACCATAACATCAATTTGATCAAGGAAAACAAAATTCCACTTTCAAGTCTTTTTAGATGCAATTTAAAGTGATTTAAAGAGTACTCATTTGTGTACAGGAGGAATCACAGCAGCCAATCGACACACAGCAAATTCCTGTGGCAGCCAGTCAACATTTGGATAATTCAGGAAAAGAGAGGGAGCTCGGGATAACTCTACCATTGGGGCAAATGTTCTTTTATATCCAATTGACAGATCAGAGGGAATCTCAGTTTAAAATTTCATCCAATCAGGACTTCCAGTGGTTCAACCTTCCTGTGGAATATCAAGGATCAATTTCATTCATCATATACACTCAGTGGCCACATTATGAGGGACCTCCTGTACCCAATAAAGTTGCCACTGAGTGTATGTTCCTGGTCTTCTGCTGCTGTAGCCCATCCACTTCAAGGTCCAATATGTTGTGCATTCAGAGATGTTACGCTACACACTTGTGTTGTAACACATGGTTATTTGAGTTAATTTTGTTCTCTTTTAGCTTGAGCCATTCTCCTCTGACCTCTGTCATTAACAAAGCATTTTCACACAGAGAATTATGACTTTCTGGATGATTTTTTTCCACATCATTCTCTGCAAACTTTAGAGACTGTTGTGTATGAAAATCCCAGGAGATCAGCAGTTTCTGAGATACTCAAACCACCCCATCTGGCACAAATAATTATTCTAGTCAAAATCACTTAGATCAGATTTATTTCCAATTCTGATGTTTGGTCTGAATAACAACTGAATCTGTTGACCATGTCTACATGCTTTTTATGCATTGAATTGCTGCCACATGATAGGCTGATTAGATATTTGCATTAACGAGCAGGTACATATAGGTACCTGTGGACCTAATAAAGTGAGTGTACATTTATATGTATTAGGAACTTTCTGTGGTGTGTTGGTCAGGGTGCAACATGCAACAAAAACATTCAACAATTATAAAGAATAAAGAATTATATAAATATAAAATTGGAAGTACAGATATGGAATAAAATGTGCAAAAATACACAAATACCAGCATGTATTTACAATGTAAGCATTATTATAAAATGTGATTTAATGTGCTTACAGTGCAGTTACCGGATGAGGGCGTAGTGAGAGATCTAGAATAGTTGATCAGATTAATTGCCTGGGGGAAGAAATTTTTAAGATGGCATGAAGCTTTTATTTTGATAGCACTGTAACTTTTTCTAGGATGGATCTTTTGGAAAAGGCTTTGCTGGATGGGTAGTGTCTGCAATGAATTGGCCTGCCTACTTTTTTGCATCTTTCTTTATGTTCTTTGCATATCAGTTCGGATCTGCTGTGCTGAAGAGTAGGACTTGAGCACTCATTTTCTGACTCAGTGTGACAGCCATTCTATCATAAATAATACTAGGAAGATTGGAAAGGAGATTACAACAATTTAAAAACAGATAATATTTATTTACCTTATTTTATAGCAGATTGTGCTAATCTGCTGCCTTCTATAACAGGTAACAAAAATAGATTCAGATTTACTTATCACATGTACATCAAAACCTACTGTGAAAGGTGTCATTTGCATTAACATGCAACACGACTTAGGGATTTGTTGGGAGAACCCCCAAATGTAGCCACACACTGGCACCAACATAGCATGCCCACAATGCTCAGCAGAACCACACAGAACATGACAAAACAGAAAAGAACAAGCAACAACAACAGCAGCAAAACAATCCCTTTTCCTTGCTTCCGCCCACCCACATGCCTGGACAGTTCTCTAACTCCAGGGCAAGCTTCTAACCTCCAGTCTCCAGCTGTCGGACATCACCTTCGACTTTCAGATGAGTGTATCGATCCCCACACTTGCTGATGACAGGTTCCCTGACTCCAGGCTCAAGCTCCATCTGCACTGACTGACCAGCCCTTGTGCCTCCTCGTGCCTCTTGCTCACAGGATCTCCAGGTCACTGGTGTTTGAGAGCAGAGTAGAGGCCTGAACTGCAGATATCCTTTGTTTGGAGTCCATCGGAGTATTATTGCGATTGTTTGCTGTAGATACCTGTCTTTTCCCATTGATTAGTTGATCTCCTTGGTTTCAAAAAGACTAAGCATTTAAGGGAAACTTTTAAAAGTCCATTCAGAATGAACAGATCTATGCTTAGCTTCTTTGTTTAAGCAGCAAATGGTTTCCTGCTGATCTATATCCGACAGCATTTTTTGACAGATGAGGGATATTGTCATTCTTTAGCACAAGTACACAGTGGCATCAATTACAGAAACTGTTGTCAACAATCAAGTTTCGAATTAGTAGCAGAGCAGCTGAGCAACAATGGATAAAAACTGCTGCTTCATGCACTCACGAACTGAGGAGGTTACAAGCTGCACACCACCACAGTTGTCTGTAGCAGTTGGTATTGTGGTTTAGCCCCAAACTCTGCTCTTCCTTTAGGTGACCGGGAATCATAGCAGGTAAGATAATGCTTCGCCGTGCTTGCTGTAAGATCAGGGCTCAATTCCCACTGCTGTCTGTAAAGAGTTTGCACATTCTTCACGTGATCTCATAGGTTTCCTCCCACATTCCAGAAATGTACGAGTAAGGGTGAGTGAGTTGTGGGTATGCTACATTGGCACCAGAACTGTGCCAGCACTTGTATGCTGCTCTGCACAATCTTCTCTGATTTGATTTTTCGTAAATGATGAGTTTCACTGTGTGTTTCAATTTACGTATGACTGATACAGCTAGTCTTTCTTCTTCTATCAATTCTTCAACTGCTAGTTATCCACAGTATTGTCCATGTTATTTTTGGGAATAAAGGACATTTTTTAACCTCATGATCTTTGAAATACCTGTGATCTTCTTGTTAGATAATAAGAAACTTCTGTCAGAATCTTCTCTCCTGCAACATAAGCTTCTGACGGAAGACTTTGTTTTAAATCAACATTGAAATTCACTCCAGGTTAAATTACAATATTTCATGATCTTTTGTCCAAGCGACATAAACCAATGTCTTGCGTTTTGTGGGCAGCTCACGAAAGTACTAGATATACATCTTCTGAACTATTATCACTGCAATTTGCAGCCTGCAATTTCCCTTTAGTAACATACTTTTGAACAGTCTGCATGCACTAGCTATTTTCACAATGGATGTTTGTCAGTCTGTAGTTTATGTATAGTTTTTCATGATTTCAAGATTCACAACCGACGTGAAAAGGCAAGAACATATAATCATTCCATCTGACATCGTGCCAATTCAGCCCCCACCTACCACCTGGATTTTGACCCTCCAGAATGGATCAAAGTGGAGAAGACAGTCCAGCAGGCGAGATCGGCATCTGCTCCCGGGTCTAATGGAGTACCATACATGCTTTATTGAAATGCACCGGACATCTGGCGGTTTCTCTGGAGGGTAGTGTGGCAGAGGTGAATAACACCCAAAGCATGGCGAAGGGCTGGCAGTGTCCAGATTCCAGAAGAAAAGGATACAGAAACGTCAGTTAGGTTCGACCAACCTGCCTTCTGAACATCGAGGAGAAAACCTTTTTCACTGTAGTAGCACAGAGGCTGGCCAGCTACCTGAAGAGAAACAAGCTCATTGATACATCTGTACAGAAAGGTTCTCCAGGTGTCTGGAACATACAAGCATGATATGGCATCAGATCCAAGCAGCTAGGAAGGACAAAAGAAATCTCAGTGATCTTCCTGGGCCTTGCCAATATAATTGGCTCAATTCTCCATGCACTCCTCTGGGAAGCATTTGACTTATTCCAGAGACCAGAGCCCATCACAACACTGGGGAAGTTGCACTTTCGAGACCTGCAATTGTGCTTCACAATAGCAGATTTTACCACAACATGGCAGAGACTGGAAGCTGGCATTATGGCAGGTTCCACTATATCACCCCTGGCATTCACAATGGCCATGGAGATCATTGTCAGGGCTTCTAGATGGGTGGTAGGTGGTGAAAGAACAAGTGCTGGACTTCACCTTCCCCCTATTAGGGCGTACATGGACAATATAACAGCACTGACCACCATTGCAGAATGCACCAAGCAAATACTTGGAAAACTGCAGGAAAACATCAAGTGGCCAGAATGAAAATCAAATCCAGCAAGTCATGAAGCATCTCAATAGTCAAGGGAATGCTGAAAGACAAAGTTCTTCATCAGTGATGACCCAATTCCAACAGTGTCTGAATAGCCTGTCAAATGCCTGGGTAGATGGTACAATGCCAGCCTCACAGATAAAGAGCAGGGGCAGCAACTAAAACATTGACAAGACCATGCTACCTGGAAAACTGAAGCTCTGGTGCTTACAGTTTGGACTCCTACCCCTGATGATGTGGCCACTCACTGTCTATGAGATCCCACTAACAACCGTGAAGAAGCTTGAGTGAACCACCTCATCATTCATAAAGAAGTGGCTCGGTATCCGAAGGTGTATCAGTAACATCAGCCTCGATGGTAAAGGAGTCTTTCACTGGCCTTACAGAGGAATTCAGGTGTTCTAAAGTGTGCCTACAGATGGCACTCAAAGACTCTTGTGCCAAGACCATCAGTAACGCTGCATGGACCTTATCAACTGGGTGGAATTGGACTCCAGCTGATGTGGTGCAGCAAGCACCAGCTGCCTTTAGGCATAGAGTAATTGTGGGGCAAGTTCAACAGGGCAGAGGTGGCTTTGATCTGACAGGAAGTGGACCCACCTGGCATAAGGTCACAATTCAGAGCGAAGGAAGATGGTTGTCGTGGAAGTACAGTGACAAGAAGAGTCAGACAGAAGTGTGACTGTCTCCCTGGCTAAGCGGGGCAATGGGAGCAGATACCTGCGTCAACACAACCAGGTCTTGAAGAGTGCTGGAGACCAAGAGGATAGCAACTGATCCCTTGCCCTCAGAACAACTAATGCTCTGACACCAGCAGCATTCGTCCGGAAGGGTGGGAAAAGATCAACTAATCTCCCTTTTGAGCCAGAAACGGGACAGATGAACATGGCCTGTGACTGGAAAATGCCGGTGGATGTCAATAAACAACTCAGCTTTCCACCGGAAATTGCTACCACCATCCTCAGGCCAGACTTGGTTTCCTGACGAAGGGTCTCGGCCCGAAACATCGACAGTGCTTCCTCCCTATAGATGCTGCCTGGCCTGCTGTGTTCCACCAGCATTTTGTGTGTGTTGTTTGTCCTGTGGAAGTGGGTTGTAGAGGATTTAAAGGCACATCCACCATCAGATCGCTGGAGGAGCTAGGGATCCATGGTCAGACACTATGGCAAACCATCAGAACCACATCAGAGGCGGTGGAGCGGAGAGAAGCAGTCACTGGCTTTGGATCATGCAAAAAGACCTCTCTTGGGCTCCAAGATGGCATCAGGAGACTGGGAAGACACAAAACGAGGGGTGACTCTTGGACGCCGGAAGTCATTGTCAAGCCCTCTGCGGATGTAATGGGTTCATCGATGAAACATCGAGGAAGGAGGGTAACCATTTGAAAACCCCTGCACATCAACCCTGTGCCACTCCCAACATCAAGGCAGACTCGAGCAAGTGCTCATGACACATTGGCACGAGGAATATTAACACCTTATCCTGTGGTTTTAATTGTTTTTTTGCACTTCTTTAGTTTCTTGTAAATGCCTGCAAGAAAATTAAATGTCAAGGTAGTATTTGGTGCACAGACTTCAATCATAAATTTACTTTTGCTTTGCCTTTGATGGCAAATAATCTAGAAGGATTCCTTGTTAATGATATTCAGTTACCAGAAACAAATCCAAAATCTCTCAGAGAGCAGCTACAGCACATTCTAAAGATTAAAATCAGTCTGTTGTTTTTCTGCTAGCTTCAGGCAGCCCACATTTGTGATCATACCACACTGCTGTCCTCTACAATCAGATTCCTGTCCTGATGAAGGGTCTCGGCCCGAAATGTTGAATGTTTTTTCCTCTCCACAGATGCTACCTGACCTGCTGAGTTCCTCTGGCACTTTGTGTGTGTTCTACATTTGTGATGACAGGTTAGTAAGTTGTTAAATATCACATGCTCTATCTCACAAAGTTGTCAGCTGAGTTAGCAACAAAGACCACATTGTTTTTTTCCTAGAACTACTCATTGGTTCCAAATCCAGTAATACACACAGCAAAAAAAGCTTTGCTCATGTCACCCTTAATTCTCTTACTTAACTCAACCCACTCCACCAAGGAGTATCCATCATCAATTCTGTCTCAACTCCTATCATTTTATATACTTCTATCCAATCTTCAATCAATCCAACTCATAATCCTTCCCTTTCTGCCATGGTCCGCTGTCTTTTCCTATCAGATTCCTTGTTCTTCAGCCCATTACCTCTTCCACTTATCTACTCCCAGCTTCTAACTTCATCCCTCTACCCACTCCTCCCTACCTTCCCCCCACCTGGTCTCACCTATCACATGCCAGCTTGTATTCCTCCCCTCCTCTCACCTTCTTATTCTGTCATCTTCACCCGTCCTTTCCAGTGCAGAGGAAGTGTCTAAGTCCAGAACATTGACTGTTTATTTTTCCATATCTGACCTACTGTGTTCCTCCATCATTTTGTGTGTGTTGTTCTGGATTTCCAGCATCTGTAGAAGTGCTTGTGTTTATACCTCTATGATTATAGTCCTTCATCTCAGGAACTATTGCCACAAATGTTTTCTTGACCCTCTCTACTTTCTCTACATTCTAGTTCCAAGAGTTTACCAGAAGTAAAAACAATACCAATGTTTTGCAAAGGTGCAGCATGACTCTCCTAATTGATAAAGTCCAGAAATGTCCATGGTTTTTCAATTTCCATGCTTTCTCAATCTGCCCTGTCACTCATGCAGTAACACCCACTGTTCCCAGTGATCTTAGAAACATAGAAAACCTATAGCACAATACAGGCCCTTTGGCCCACAAGGCTGCGCCAATCATGTCCTTACCTTAGAAATTACCTAGGGTTACCCATAGTCCTCTATATTTCTGAGCTCCATGTACCTATCCAGGAGTCTCTTAAAAGATCCTATCGTATTTGCCTCCACCACCGTTGCCGACACAGTCACCACTCTCTGCATAAAAAACTTACTCCTGACATCTCCTCTGCACCTACTTCCAAGCACCTTAAAACTGTGCCCTCTCGTGTTAGCCATTTCAGCCCTGGGGAAAAGCCTCTGACTATCCACGCAATCTTGCACCTCTTTCAGAACAGTATCTATTACTTACTTAACTTTATTGTCACCAAACAATTGATACTAGAGCATACAATCATCACAGTGATATTTGTTTCTGCGCTTCGCGCTCCCTGAAGTACAAATCAAAGTAAATATAATAAAAATTTAAATTATAAATCATAATTAGAAAATAGAAAAGGGGAAGTAAGGCAGTGCAAGTCAGGTCCGGATATTTGGAAGGTACGGCCCAGATCCAGGTCAGGATCTGTTCAGCAGTCTTATTACAGTTGGAAAGAAGCTGTTCCCAAATGTGGCCGTACGCTCTTATGTTTGGAAATATCATTCACGAAAGTAATCTTCATGCTCTTGAACCTTCTCCCAGAGGGAAGTGGGACAAAAAGTGTATTATTTTATATCATCTCTCCCTACTGTATGTCCACCACCTCATAGGTCTCTGCATTTATGTATTTATGCACATTTTATTCTGGCATTCATGTATTTATGTTCATTTTATTCCATATCCTTACTTCTGACTTTATTTTTATATCATCCTTTATTCTTCATAATTGTTGAATGTCGTTGCTTTTAGTATCAGTCATAAAACACCATTCCACAGAAATATGCCCCTTGACGCACCTAATCCATACTGAACTACCATTCTCACTGGTCCCTGCACCTGGACCATAGCTCTCCCTACCCCTCCCATGCATGTACTTGTCCAAACTTAGATGATGAATTCAAACTCACATCCACCACTTCTCATTTTCATTTTTCAATCTTTTTATTGATTTCCAAATATAGAATATACATATCGGAAGAGGAGTATAACAAGCAGACAATATAAAAGACATATAAACAGCAATAGTAAAAACAAAAAGTATATAATATCAAAATCAAATAAGTAAAATATTATGCTGTTATATATACAATAGTCAAAAAAAACTACAACTCCTCATAACAATCATAAGAAAAAAAAGATTGGAAATTTTATTGATGAGGGAAAAAAACCCACTAACTAAACTGGAACAAAAAAGCAAAAAAAAGTAAGAGGTAAAAAAAAGAAAAGAAAAAAAAGATTGGGCAGTCCAATTGAGGATAAAACCACTCCTGCTGGCAGCTCATTTCACACTGTCGCCATCCTCTGAGTGATGAAGATCCCCCATGGTTTTTCTTAAACATTTCACCTTTACCCCACTGTTCTAGTGTCGGCCAACCACAGTGGATCAAGCCTGCTTGCATTTAGCAGCCCATGACCTCAAGTGCTCGTGTCACCTAACCACAGTGGAACAAGCCTGTTTGCATTTCATCTATCTGTACCCCTCATAACTTTGCATATCCCCATTAAATCTCCCCTTACTCTCCTACACTCCAAGCAATAAAGTCCTAATCTATTCAAGCTTTCCCTATAATTCAGGTCCCCCAGTCTCGCATCAAAACACTACAGCAAATTCCTAATAATGTTGATCTGTTTATTTTATTTCTATTTATTAACATTCATCTACCACGTGTCTGCTCATTCTGCCCACATACTTATATCCTGTCACAGTCTGTCACTTTCATCTTTGCAATTAATGGTTTTGACGTTAAATTTTATGTCAGTAAATGAAAATAGGAAAAATGAGGTGCAGTTTGTTTGTTTTTGCTAATTATTGAAAACTTGTCAAGCAGTAGCCCAATGCCCCCATCTGTCCAACAAATCAAGGGTTGTGCACACATCACAGGGCTGCCCTCATTATGAAGAGATGCAATTTCAAATTTTTTTCATTTCAGTTCAAATTAAATGCATTTGGTTTAAAGTTTAAAAAAACAGAACTAAAAATAAAACCAGTTACTGCTATAATCAAGTCAAAGTCAAAGTAAATTTATGATCAAACTTTATGCTCCCAAGGGTGCAGCCTAGCCTTTAGGGTTCTGAGGCCTTGTGGTCCTGTGGATGAGCGTTCGTGTTCGTGTTCGTGTGTTCTCGTTCTCTCTCTCTCTCTCTCTCTCTCTCTCTCTCTCTCTCTCACTCTCTCACTCTCTCTCACTCTCTCACTCTCTCACTCTCTCACTCTCTCACTCTCTCACTCTCTCACTCTCTCACTCTCTCTCTCTCTCATACTTCTCTGCCCCTTTATTAGGGAGGGAGAGAGAGAATCTGTGGTGTGTCGAATTGGCAGAGTGAATTTCTCTGTACTGCAGATGTGGTCTCTCTTGGGGGCTTTGCTTTTGCTTGCTTGGTGGGTGGAGGGTGCTGACACTTCTTGCTGAAGCAAGCTGGGGGGAGAGGAGGGTTGATGCTTTGCTGCTGCCTGTGCATGAGAGGGAGAGAAAGGGGCTTGAGGTTTCTAACATTTTATTGTCATTCATTCTTCACAGTGCTCTTCTGTTTCTGTGGATGACTGTGAAGAACAAGAATTTCAGATTGTATATTGTATACATTCTCTGATATTAAAGTGAAGTATTGAACCAGCGGACTATTGAAAACGTATGTTATCACATACTACCCATTTACAGCAAAATAAAGAAATATAATAGAACTTATGAAAAACTACATAAAGAAAGATTAACAACAACCAATGTACAAAGATGACAAATCGTGCAAATAATAACAAACAAATAAATAATACTGAGAAAATGAGTTGTAAGGTCCCTGAAAGTGAGTCTGTAGGTTGTGGAATCAGATAGGGGTTAAGGTCAGCAAAGTTATCCATGTCAGTTCAGGAGCCTGATGGTTGTATGACAATAATTGTTCCTGAACCTGCTGGTATGGGACTGTAATGTTGAATCAGGTTTGCGGATCCAGCGAGGGAGACAGAAAACACTTTCTGTGAACAGCTATATTAATCATTTATTAGCAAACTGTAAACATTCAACCAAACGTTCATGTTCCCCAAATTATAGACACTAAAAAGCTGAATATTCAACAAACATCCTTAGCTAAAAGTGCATGCAGAGCATACCTACCCAATGGATAGGGTGCGTCACTTGCCTGGAAACAAAAGGAGAGAGACAGAACCTCCCACACGTGCTCTCTATATACCAGGATATTTGAAACTGGACAGCAAGCAGCTAACCAATGGGAAAAGCAGCTCAGCTACAGTTTCTAAGCTAACCAATCATGACTCTTGCAAACTCCTTAAATTACATACGAAACATAAAATACAATACCAGCACTGTCAACTCAATAGTCACCTCCTAGTCTGCTATGGTAGTCCACCAGCCCCAGCCCAGAGTGTAACAGCCAATGAGCTAGTTCCTCCACTTAATCTTATAAACTGACTCTGAGATGTGATCAACCAGGTGAATGATGTTACTCAACCCATCAGGTATGTAGGTGCAGCATTCTTGACCAATAACAGTACAGGTAAGTAGGTAATCTAAGGTCACCGAAATCAGCTCCCATGCTGATAAAGCTATCATTCAAAACATCCTTTGCAGGGAGCCCTGAATGGAATGCGAGGAATCAGGCAGAGGACAAAAGGAACCCTTATCTGCCGAGGACTAGAAGAATGACCCTTCCCTCTCAACAGCTTCCCCATGCAGAACTTTCTCCATGCTGCATAAAAGGTGGTGTTAGGAGTCCCATTTATCTGCTCGTCCAGAACCCCAGCTTTAAGCAACAATAAAAATGTTTCTTTATGGATATTCAGGATCCCTTGCTCCCTGTCTGCTTACCTAACTTCCGTACCTGGCTACGTGCACCCAGATTGATTCCCCCCCCCCCGCCCCCCATGGTGGGTGTGGGAACATGTGATCACAGGCCTGCCCCGTACTGTTTCGGACATGTGAAGGTGAAGGCGATCATCTCAAGGATTAAACTGAGGGGTCCATGCTACCCTCTCTCCCTCATTTTCATCATCCAGCCGGATATCCCATCTCGCAGCCCCACAGTAGCTTCATCATGGCTTGAACCTTAATAGGGTCATGCTGCCAGCCAGCTTGGCACGCAGCATCTAAGTGCTGTAGCTTCAGTAGCTGACAAGCTATCTTGATATTCTCATTGTCTAGCTTTGTAGCCCTACTCTGAGCCATCAACAGTGACTCTCCCAGAGTAATACACCGCTGGCTGAGATCTTCAAATTCATTTTTAAGACTCACTATCGTGTTATACTGATGTCTTACTATCATTTCAAAACAGCCAGAAAGCCACCTATCCTTTCTCCTGGGAAAACCCACCGATTAAGTATGGAAACAATAGAAACATAGAAAACCTACAGCACAATACAGGCCCTTCAGCCCACAAAGCTGTGCCAAACATGTCCCTACCTTAGAACTACCTAGGCTTTACCCATAGCCCTCTATTTTTCTAAGCTCCATGTAGCCATTCAGGAGTCTCTGACCCTATCGCTTCCGCCTCCACCACCGCCATCGGCAGCCCATTCCACACACTCACCACTCTGCATGAAAAAACTTACCCCTGACATCTCCTCGGTACCTGTGGTGTCCCATTTCAACCCCAGTGAAATCTCACTGGCTTGACCAATCCACCAGCATCCCATTACCTATCAATAAGTTTGCGAAACTTCCAAGGCCTTCACTATTATTTGTCCACCCTGGGAATCTACATCTCTCAAACGGAGGATCCTCTCTTTTAAATAAACTCTTAAGGAAATGCATTTCCACTCAAAATGCCAGACCCTGCTCCTTGCAGTGCCAAATGTAAAGTTGAATTAGGTTCGCGGATCCAGCAAGAGAGACAGAAAGCACTCTCTGTGAATCGGTATATTGATCATTTATTTACAAACAGTAAAAATTCGACCAAACACTCATGCTCCCCAGGTTATAGACACTACAAGGCTGAATATTCAACAAACATACACAGCTAAAAGCACAAGCAGAGCATAGCTTCCCAATAGTCATGAATGCCACTTACCTGAAAACAAAGGGAGAGAGACAGAACCTCCCACATATGCTTTCTATTTATTCTGGATATTAGAAACTGGACACCTGGCAGTTAACCAAAGGGAAAGACAACAGCAGTTTCTAATCTAACCAATCATGACAAAGCAACTTTTGACAATCAGAGTAAGGCATGCCCACTCCCACAGGACAGTGACTTATGGCATCTGATACTCCTGCTTCGTGGTAGTAGTGAGAAGCGAGTATGGCCTGGATGATGGGGGTTCTTGCTGAAGAACTGGCTGGAGTGTTCACTGCCATCTTTAACCAATCATTTCACCAGTCTGCTTCAAGCAGGCTTCAATTATATCGGTGCCTAAGAAGAACGTGGTACCCTGTGTCAATGACTATCGTTCAGTAGCACTTACATTCACTGTGAAGAAATGCTTTGACAGGTTAGTGATGAGACATATGATGAAACGTATCAACTCCAGCCTGAGAAGTGACTCCAATTTGCCTACCGGAGCAACAGGTCAATAACTGATGCCATTTCATTAGCTGTTCACTCAACCCTGGAACATCTGGACAGTGAAGGCACATACACCAGGATACTTTTAATTGACTACAGCTCAGTATTCAATACTATTGCCGGCTCAAAACTAATAAATAAGCTTCAAGACTTAGGCTTCAATACCTCAATATCTCCTTGTGCAACTGGATCCTTGACTTCTTCATTTACAGACCCCAGTCAGTTTGGATTGACAGCATCTCCTCCACAATCTCCATCAGCATAGGTGCAACACAAGACTTTGTGTTTAGCTCCCTGCTGTATTAGCTTTTTATTTATGAGTGTGAGGCTAAGCACAGTTCCAATGCAATATTTAAATTTGCTGGCAACACCACTGCTGTTGGCCAAACCTAAGGTGAGAGGAATCAGCATGTAGGAGGGAGATTGAAAATCCAGTTGAGTGGTGTCACAACAGCAACCTCTCACTCAATGTCAGCAAGACCAAAAAGCTGATTGTTAATTTCAGGAGGAGGAAACCAGAAGTCCATGATCCAGTCCTCATCAGGATATTTATTGCTATTTATTTATATTTACATTTGCACAGTTTGTTGTTCATTCATCCTGTTCACAGTTACTGTTCTATAGATTTGCTGAGTATGCCCACAGGAAAAAGAATCTCAGGTTTGTTTGTGGTGACATGTGCATACTCTGATAATAAATGTTACTTTTTTAAAATTAAACTTTTTTTATTGTGTTTTCAAGTAATTACAGAATAAAAGTGTATGAAAAAGAAAATGTATGTTACCCATCCCCCTCCCCTTAACCCCTCCCCCCTAACATCCTTATAGAAAAAAAGAAGAAAGAAAGAAAGAAAAAAAAAAGGAATGCCTGGATATTGGAAGATCCCCACATGCTCATGGAAATCGGATACGTATTTAAGTATAGATCGTTGGAAGAATAAATGTTACTTTGAATGAAGGAAAATCTTCAAGTTCATAGCTAAATTATTGCCTATTTCAAAACATAAGGATGAATTCCAGGTCAGAGATTTGCTAAATGCAAGACATATTTCACAAGTACAAAGAATCGTCTTTTTTACTGAAAAGCTGTTGGTTGGAATAATGGTTTATAGGGACATAAAGGTTTTACAAAAATGTTTATTGGGTAATAGAGATATTTGGAATGGAATGGACTAAAGCACATGAACTGGTGTATGTCAAATCAACACTTTCAATTGCCAGTACAAAATCTATGTTCAGTTTATTATTGTTCAGTCATTAAGTCGAGTCCGACTCTTCGTGACCTCATGGACTCCCGCACACCAAGCCTTCTTGTTGGAAACTGCCTCTCGAAGATCCCCCAAGGTCATGCACATTGAGTGATATTATATATCCATTGTAGACTCTGTCGTCCTCTCTTTCTTTTACCTTTTGTTTTACCTAACATGAGAGTCTCCTCCAAGGAATCCTGTCTTCTCATGATATGACCAAAATATTTGAGCTTTTGTCTCATAATCAAGCTTCCTAGTGAGCAGTCTGGACTATTAGTAAGGCTGAATACAAAAGAATTGACACCTTTGAACTTGGATGCTGGAGGAAAATGTTAGGAGTTCGTTGGACAGCAGGAAGATCCAACAAGTCAATATTTGTTGGATCTTCCTGCTGTCCAATGAACTCCTAACACTTTCCTCCAGCATCCAAGTTCAAAGGAGTCAATTCTTTTGTATTCAGCCTTGCTAATAGTCCAGCTCTCACAGCCATACATCACAACTGGAAATACCATAGACTTGACTATACAGATCTTTGTAGACAATACTATGTCTCAGCACTTCAGTATTTTATCTAAATTTGCCATTGCTGCCCTCCCCAGAAGTAAGTGTCATTCAATTTTGTGGCTGTAGTTACCATCTATAGAAATCTTTGAACCGAGGAAGACAAAATCCATCACTGCTTCCACTTCCTTTAAATTTATTACCATAGAGTTAATAGGGCTGGTGACATGAACTTGGTTTTCCTAATATTGGGCAACAAGCCAGCTTTTGCACTTTCTTCTTTCACTTTGATTAGAAACTTCCTCAGATCCTCCTCACATTCAATCATTGGAGTAGTATCATCTGTATATCTGAGATTGTTAATATTCATCCAGCAACTTTGATTCCAACATTTGAGTCCTCTAGAGCAGCATTCCTCGTGATATGCTCAGCATATAGATTAAATAAGTAGGGTGACAGTATGCAGCCTTGTCGTACTCCTTTCCCAATCTTTGTCACATCCTGCAACCTTATTTTTGGCAATGTTTTCTAATGCCCATTCTACTTCATTTTCCAGAATGTTCGGCTCTAGATCAATGCCAGAGTCATTGCAGCTGTCTTCGCTGTTGGGATCTTTCCTATACAATTCTGTACGTTCCTGCCATCTCTTTTTGATGTCTTCTGCTTCTGTGTCTTTCCCTTCTTTGTCTTTCTATACTAATTTTTGCATGAAATGTTTCTTCAATTTCTCTAATCTTCTTGAATAGATCTCTTCTTTTTTCAATTCTGTTGGCTTCTTCAGCTTCTTTGCATTGCTCCATTAAGTAAGTTTCCTTATCTTTCCTTGCTATCTTCTTGAACTTTGCATTTGTTCCGATCTCCAATGGCTTTCACTTCTCTTTGCTGCTCAGCCACTTGTAAAGCCTTCCTCTGCAGAAACCCATTTGGCTTTCCTGTTCTTCTTTTTGGTTACAATATTTCTTGTTGCCACCTCTTACATAATGCTCCTTACTTCTATCTGTAGTTCTTCCGGCTTTTTCTCTACCAGGTTTCAGTAAGCTCAGTATGTAATAGCAATAATATAAAGTCTTTTTCAGAGATATATTTCCAAAATGTTTCTTGAATGTACAAGTTTTCCACATCACAACTAAGCATCCAATCTTTCAATCAGCAGTTTACTTATTTATATTTATAAGAAAAAACAGAACAACTGTACATTCAGTGGCCACTTTATTACAAACTCCCTGCACCTAGTGAAGTGGCCATTAAGTGTATGTTTCTGGTCTTCTGCTGTAACCCATCCACTTCAAGGTTCGACGTGTGGTGCGTTCAGTGATGCTCTTCTGCACTGTTGTTTCACGTGGTTATTTGAGTTATCCAGTATTGATGGTAATGTTTATCCAATGTAGGGAAAGTAGCTCTGACCTACGGCAGTTCAGATTCAGTTTCTGATTAATTTATTTATCACGTGAACTGTACATTGAAACATGCAGTGAAATGAATCATTTGAGTTAACCATCAACTAACAAAGTGCTGGGAGCAGCTTGCAAGCATTGCCACACATTCCAGCACCAACATAATGCACCCACAACGCTCGGCAGAACAATACAGAACACAACTAGCAACAAAATAACAAGAGCAAAACAAGCCCCATTTTTCCCTCCCATCCAACCACACACATAGTTCTCCAACTGTTTCCATCGCCAAGGAGCTTGACTGGTCTGCTGAGAGTTCCCAACATTTTTGGGCTTCAGTTCTGTCAAAGAATGTAGGTACTGAAAAGACTAATAATACTTTGAGTTCAAGATAGGATTCAACATTGGTCTTAGAAATAATTGCCCTTTCACAGCCCTCCATGTATTAAGACCAGTGATAGATTCGGTTGAAAGTCCAAATAGAAATCTATAAAACCAGTTTTATTTTCTTCTTGCCCAGCTACTCTGAGATCCTGGATGTGATTTTTGTCTATACTGACAGCTATATAAATGCATTATTGATCGTGACACCATCTGCAAGTATTCGTCTGAACAATGATCACAATTCATTACTGTAAAGAGAAATGCTATTTCTGATTTAATGGAGCTAAGTATTATTTCAATACTAGCCTTGAATTTATTTGTGTAGGGATTCTACTTTACTGAGAGCTACCAAGCACATTGACAGTTGGCAATTCCTTATTTAAAATAATAGATGTCTATATTCTGCCTTCCTTAGCCTCAACAATTTTGCCTTCTGAGTAGTTAAACAAATAGATCTTGGAAGCAAATTGAGGCAATCAAATGATGCTTCATCTTTTAATCAATGTTACTTCTTCATCTACAATTTATCAGGCCTGAAACAAATATGTGAAAGAAAGAAAGGCTTGCATTTATAATAAACATACACTCAGTGTCCACTTTATTAGGTACACCTGTACACGTGCTCATTAATGCAAATTCCTAATCAGCCAATTGTGTAGCAGCAACTCAATCATAAAAAAAATGTCAATATAGACAAGAGGTTCCGTTGGGAAAGAAATGTGATCTAAGTGCCTTTGACCGTGGAATGATTGTTGGCGCCAGAAGGGGTGGTTTGAGTATCTCAGAAATTGTTGATCTCCTTGGATTTTCATGTGAAACTCTAGAGTTTACAGAGAATGGTATGAAAAACAAAACACATGTAGTGAACAGCAGTTCTGTGGGTGAAAATGCCTTGTTAATGAGAGAAGTCAGAGTAGAATGGCCAGACCGGTTCAAGTTGATGGCAAACCAAATAACCACATTACAACAGTGGTGTGCAGAACAGCATCTTCGAACACACAACACGTCGAACCTTGAAGTGGACTGGTTATGACAGCAGAAGGCCATGAACACTCAGTGACAACTTTATTAGGTCCAGGAGATACCTAATAAAGTCACCTTGAAGTGTAGAACTGTACAGCATTGGACAGGTATATTGTGGAACTTCCATAATCCTCTGATGTTCCAACGTGCTTGACAGCCATTGAGATACTCTTGTGTTACTGCTGAGACTTGGAAAGCTCAGAAGGTCAAACTACATATAGAAAGCTTTCAAAAGCAAAAAATGCTACATTTGATTCCTCCTTGGTATATGTTAATGTAAAATGGAAGCGTAAGACAAAATGGTGTTAGCCTAGCGGTTGGAATGTTTTGAGGAAGTAAGTCTACAGCCTTGAGAGTAGATAGTGATGAATACATGTTTGTCCGGGGAAGGTGAGGTCATTGTGTGATGCAGGTACCAAATGGGCCTCCTCATAGGGAAGTATTAGTGTAAGGGGTTTTGAATGGTATAAAAATGGGCAACTTCTTTGTTCACAGGGGAATCTTTTCTTAGACCCTCTCTAGAGTTGCATCTAGTGTTAAGGGTTGGAGAAAGAGAGAAGGAGACAGAAAGGGAGAGAATTGGAGATGGAGTCAAAGGTGAGGGTAAGAGAGAGAGAGAGTGAGAGGAGAGAGAGGAGAAAGGGGAAAAGGGAAAGAGGGGAGAGTGGGAGAGGGGAAGATGGAGAGAGTGGAGAGGAGAGGGAGAGAGACAGCTTTTCTTTCTGTATTGTATGTTTGATACAACACTAATAAAGCTATTTCTTGTGGTTTAAAACATGTATGGTGACTCACTTGTTTGCAAATACATTTTGCGATGCCACTTACTGAAACAGGAAAGAACACAGACTGAATATGAACAGATAGAGTATTTTCAGTTATGTTGGTATAGGACTAAACACAGGCTGGCTAGGACACCACAGCTTTTCTCTGCAAAGGGGCTTAGGTGGCCCTTCGTGTTTTGCCCAGATTATGTTGGCAGCTATGCAATATATTCTTGGAGTGTACTGTACCTGTGTAAATGCCAATGTTTGGTAAACCAGTACATACGTACTTAAATACAGGTGTTCTGAGTTGCCGATCAATTCACTGACAGAAGTTTGTGATCAGTCTCTGCCATTAAGTTTCAAGATTTTAAAAATAAATTTCTTTTTATGATTTTAATATATTTTCAATGCTTCTAGGTGCCAATAAACATTGAAAGAGTTTGAAAAATATTGACTGATGGCAAAGCTGGAGTGTTGCTTCAAGGTAGATACAGGTCGTCTCTGGAAAATTCAACATTCATTTGTAATTCTCATCAGCTCCTCAACCAACTTCTTTCATTTGTAACAGTGAACAGATTACTCAATCTCATATTTGAAGAATAAGTACATTCAATCTTCTAGTCTCAAATCACTGATAACCTATATTAATTTTTGCACATGCTTAAGTAACAGTGTTAAATAAAGTATTATCCATTCAAAATAACCTATGTCTTAATCAGAATTTTACAGCATTAGCAAATCTATACGTGTTACTATGAAACCAGCCTAAACCAGTTCTGAGAAGTTCTGTCATAAAGCTGTTATTAACAGTTTAGAAATATTTATAACACCAATGCTATTTATTGACTCTAACTTCATAGATGTTGTTTCTTCATCTGCTGAAGAAATCTACTGCATTAACTGTAGACCTGGGTGTGTAAAAACAAATTACACTCGTAAATGTTAAGGCATACTTCATAAGTAGGAAAAATAAATGGATTTAAAAAGTTTACTCAAAGTAAAATGTCATTTGTAAATTAAAGAAAACAAAGGTGTTCTAATTCCACCACAATGTCCCTGAGCCCTTGGTAAAACAACTTTTAAGGATGACACAAATATCTAACAGTGAAAACCTTTCATCCTCAGGCAAGTGTGTTGAAATCTATTTGGGCAAAATCCAGATTTATAGAGTCGTAGAGCCCTACAGGTCAGAAACAGGCCATTTGGCCCATCTAGTTCATGCTGAACTGGTATTCGCCTAATCCCATTGACCTGCTCCTAAGACCATAAGGCATTGGTGCAGAATTGGGCCTTTCAGTCCATCAAGTCTGCTCCACCATTCCATCATGATGATTCCAGATCCCACTCAACCTCATACACCTGCCTTCTCACCACAACTTTTGATGCTCTGACCAATGGGGTAACTATCAATTTTCACTTTAAATATACCCAAGGTCTTGGCTTCCACAGCTGTCTGTGCAGAGTATTCCACAGATTCACTACTTTCTGGCTAAAAAAAATTTCCCCTTGACTTTGTTCTAAAGAGTTGCCACTCAGTTTTGAGGCTGTGTCCTCTAGTTCTAGACACCCTCACCATAGGAAACACCCTCTCTACATCCACGTTATGTAGTCCTTCCGATATTTGGTAGATTTCAATGAGATCCCCACACATTCTTCTAAATTCTAGTAAGTACAGGCCCAAAGCTGCCAAATGCTCCTCATATGTTAACCTCTTCATTCCCAGAATCATCCTTGTGAACATCCTTTGGATTCTCTCCAATGACAACACATCATTTTTGAGATATGGGCCCAAAACTGTTGACTACTCCAAGTGCGACCTGACTAGTGTTGTATAAATCATTAGCATTAGCTCTTTGTTCTTATATTCTATTCCACTTGAAATGAATGCCATCATTGCATTTGGTTTCTTTACCCACATACTTAACCTGTAAATTAACCCTCTGGAAGTCTTGAACAAGGACTGCTAAGTCCATTTGCACCTCCGATGTTTGAATTTTCTCCCCACTTAGATAATAGTCTGCACTTCTGTTCCTTTTACCAAAATGCATTATCATACATTTCCCAACATTGTATTCCATCTGCCACATTTTTGCCCATTCTTCCAATTTGTCTAAGTCCTGTTGCAATCACATTGCTTCCTCAGCACTACCTATCCCTCCACCTATCTTCCTATCATCTGCAAACTTATACTGATACATCTGACTTATGCTTCTCCCTCTCAAATTGCAGTATAAATTCAATCATATTAAGATCACTTCCTCCAAAGGATTCCTTTACCTTCAGCTCCCTAATAAAATCCAGATTATTACACAAAACCCAATCTAAGATAGCCTTTTCCTGAGTAGGCTCAAGCACAAGCTGCTCTAAAAAGCCATTTTGTAGGCATTCAACAAATGCCCTCTCCTGCGATTTGATACCCACCAGGTTTTCCAATCCTCTTGCATATTGAAGTCCCCCATTACAAAAGTGTCATTACCCTTATTACATGCCCTTTCCAGCTCCCTTTACAATCTCAACCCCACATCTTGGCTACTATTTGGAGGCCTATATATGACTTCCATAATAGTTTTTTACCCCTGAAATTTCTTAACTCGATTCACAAAGATTTGGCATTCTCTGATCCTATGTCTCCTCTTTCAAAAGATTAAATTCCATCTCTTACCAACAGCGCCACACCATTGCCTATGCCTTTCTGCCTGTCATTTCAATACTAAGTATATACTTTGATATTAAGTTCCCAACTATGACCTTCTTTCAGCCATGACTCAGTGATGCCTACAACATCATACCAACCAATCTCTAATTGCACCACATGTTCATCCACCTTATTCTGAATACTATGTTCATTTAAGTACAGCACCTTCAGTCCTGCATTCTTCATCCTTTTGAATTTTGTCTCTATGATACAATTTAACTCTTCGTTCTGTCAGTATTTGTACCCAATCATTGGCTTGTCTTTCCTTACATTCATGTTACACCCATCATCTACTTGTAAGCCTGCTGACTCATCCTCAGCTCCATCATACTGGTTCCCATCCCACCACCACGCTAGTTTAAACCACTCCCAACTGTTCTATCAGACCTATCTGCAAGGATATTGGTCCTCCTCGGATTCAAGTGCAATCCATTCATTTTAAACAGGTCAAACCTGCCCCAGAAGAGGTCCCAATGATCCAGAAATCTAAATCCCTGCTCCCTGCTCCAATCCTTCAGCCACGCATTTATCCACCACCTCATTCTGTTCCTATCCTCACTGTTGTGTGGCACAGGCAACAGTCCCGAGATTAGAACCTTTGAAGTGCTACTTCTCAGCTTCCTTTCTAACTCCCTGCATTCTTTTTTACAGGACCTCCCCACTTTTTCTTCCTATGTTGCACCCTCCCTTTTCAGAATATTGTGGATGCATCCACAAACATCTCGGACCCTGGCACCTGGGAGGCAAACTGCCATCTGTGTTTCCTTTTTGTGTCCACAGAATCAATATCTGTCTCCCTGACTATAGAGTCCCCTATCACTGCTGCCATCTTCTTCATTTCCCTACCCTTCTGAGCCACAGAGCCAGACTCAGCGCCAGAGGCACAGTTGCTGTTGCTTCCCCCAGGTAGGTTGTTCCCCCCCCCAACAGTACTCAAAATGGAGTAGTTACTGTTGAGGGGGATGGCCACAGGGGTGCTCTCCACTAACTGACATTCCCCTTTCCCTCACCTGACAGTCACCCATTTATCTGTCTCCTGTAGCCTTGGGGTTACTACCTCCCTATAGCTCCTGTCTATCACCACCTTGCTTTCCCTAGCAAGCCAAAGGTCACTGAGCTGCAGCCCCAAATCCCAAACACAGTCTCTAAGAAGCTGCATCTCGATGCACCTGGTGCAGATGTGGCCATCTTGTGGGAGGGTTAAAGTCTCCTGGAATTCCCACGTCTGACACCCTGAACAGAACACAGGCCCTGCAGACATACCCCTTATTCTTACAAGAGGCAAATAAGAAATAAACTTACCTACTTACCTTGCCTCTACCTGTTCTCACCAAAGCCTTACCACTCTGACTCAGACAACTCTGGTGATGACCACACTGCTAGAACAGTACTTCTCATTTACGGAGACTGGGGTTTCAAACTCCGCTCCGGACCTGTGCGGGACTGCTTCTACTGCACCTGCTCTGCAGTCCAATCAAAGACCTCTGCTGAAAACCAGCTGCCTTTTCAAGCTTCTCTCCAGAACTGCGTGAGAACGCTACTACTGTCCCCCTGCTGTCCAATCAAAAAGAAAACCTGGACTATAGCCCTCCATATCGCTCCCATCCATTTCCCTATCAAATCCTGAATCCACCACTTCCACGGGCACTCACATCACCCTATGAGTGAAGAAGTTCCCTCCCAGGTCCCCATTAAACATTTTACCTTTCACCCTTAACCTCTGGGACTGAATTTTGACAGCTCAAGGCACCTTTCTTCCTGAACAATTGATTCTGCTGTCCTCAAATGATCAACGTGTCATCTCCAGATGACATCAGATGGAATTTTCACTGTGTAGGAGAGTGGTCTAGTTCTGTCCTTAATCTTTCCAAGTACCCGCTTTTGATCACCGCTTTAGTCCCTCACCAGGACTGCTTGTCCGGAAGTGAAACATCAAACCTCCTTGTTTGAGGAGCCCTCAATTTGTCTCAGCTGCTTGTCCTGCATCGTCCTTCTGAGATCGGGTATGAGCAGATCCAAGCGTGAGCACAAGGATAACCCAGGATTGGCGTAGCTGGTGAGTTGTTGGTCGTGGAGCATGCTGCATTGCAATCTCCAAGAAGGAGATTGTCAAACTTCTGATTCAGTGTCAGTGTAGTGTGTTCTGCTGACATTGCTCGAGGTTCATTCTTTGGACTCTGGACAAACATTTCCGCCAAACCACTCGTGGCTAGGTGGTACAGTGCAGATGTAATATGTCATATTCCATTCATTTTTAGGAATGACTGAAACTGTTCTGTAGCAAACTGTCATCATTTGTCACTGACTAAGTGTAGTGGAATACCAGTCCTTGAGAAGAGACTTCTCAAGAAATCAATAGTGTGCTGTAGTAGAGACTATTGGGAACATTTCTGGCCACTTGTAGCTGCATCCACTACGACCAAGAAATTTGTGCCCATGAATGGTCTGGCAAAATGCACATGAATCCTCTGCCAGGGCAATGCAGGCCATTTCCAGCGATGGAGAGGCGCTGCTCTTGGCATCTTCTGGATGCGTTGGCTTCCTGAACAGTGCATGGCAAGCTGCTTGTTCTACTGATCTATCCCAAGCCACCAGACAAAGCTTTGTAGCATTGCGTTTATCTTCACCATGCCCAGATGGCCAGCAAGTAGCTCCTGCAACATTTTAGCTCTCAGATTGGATGGGAGGACAACTCTCAATCTCTACAAAAAGGCAACCCTTGTCAAGGGCAAGTTCATTCCAGAGCTGTTAAAAAGGGGGAAATTGCACATTCCAGCCATTTTGGGTTGCCATGTAGACCCGAGACAGAGTGGGGTCTTCTCTGGTTTTCCTTTGGATCACCTCTGCGGTAATTTTAATTTGCATACGCCAAGAGGAGGGTCCTCTTTTGTAAAATTCTCAGTTATTTCTCTTTCCAAGGATAAACAGGACAATCTATCGGCATTTCCATTAGCTGTCCTCTTGAATCTGAACCTATGATTGTGTCCTCTATTGAGGCAGATCCCATCTCTGCATTCATTCCGCTGCTGTTAATGGAACACCCTCCTGTGGATTGAAAATCAACACTGCTGCTTGATGATCAGCAATGAGGGTACACTCTCTCTACAGGTACTGGTAGAAAAACCTTACACCCCAAACATTTCTCAAGGCCTCTCTGTCAATCTGTGTGTGACTTTTCTCTGCTGTCATAAGGGAAAATGATGCAAAGGCTGTGTTCACTTCCATGTGACATGAATGCACCCATACCATAAAGTGAGCCATCACAAGCAAGCTTCACTTGATAGTGTGAATCATACTGGGTGGGTACAATGTCTGATGTCACCATTTACTTTGTCTTTTGGGAAGACTCCTCACACTGCTTTATGCATTGCCATTTCTTTCTGTTCTGTAGAAATGAGTTCATGTGGTGAACCACAGTAGACAGGTTGGACAGCAACCTGTTTTAGTAATTAACAAATCCTTAAATTGCCCACAAATATGACACGTCCATTGGCCTTAAAGCATCCGACAGTGCTTAAATTTTATCAGCATACTTGCGTACTCATGTCCATAACATGACCCCAGTAAGTGATGCTTGATTTAAGTAATTCACACTTGTTGCATCGTGCTCTGAGTACATAATCTCTTAATCTTTTTGACGCTGTTTTGTGGTTTTTGAAATGTTTCTTGTCATCCTCATAAGAAACAATGATGTCATCTCGGTAACACTGAGTGCCCAGGTAGCCTTACAGCCTTATAGATTTCTGCCAGGGTACAGGTGCGGATGCTACTCCAAAAATAAACCTGTTGTTGTGCTGAAGCCCTTTTGAGTGTTTATGGTGAGAAGAGCTTTGGATTCCCCTTCCATCTCCATCTGTAGGTAGGCCTCAGCTAAGTCCACTTTGCTGAAGTGCTTCCCTCCAGAAAGGTTTGCAAAGATATCCTCTATCCTGGGCAGAGGGCATCAATCTACTTTCAGTACTGGGTTGATGGTGACCTTAAAATCACCACAGATCCTGACAGACCCACTCTTTGTGGCTACTGGGACCATGGGCGTTGCCCATGGGCTCCACGCAAGCTCAGAAAGAATTACTTCAGTCCCCATATGATCTAGTTCACAGCTTCTTTATCATGGATTATCTCAGGAGCTGGATAGGCTTTACAAAACTTGGGTGTGGCATTTTCATATACCACCATTTTACCCTTGATATCTAATCGAATTGAATTGACTTTATTTCTTATATCCTTCACATACATGAGGAGTAAAACTCTTTATGTTATGTCTCTGTCTTAATGTGCAATGTGCAATCATAATAATTTATAATAAATAGAACAGTCAACGTAACATAGAATACACTCAAATCAGTGTGAGTTAATCAGTCTGATGGCCTGGTGGAAGAAGCTGTCCCAGAGCCTGTTGGTCCTGGCTTTTATGCTGCGGTACCATTTCCTAGATTGTAGCAGCTGGAATAGATTGTGGTTGGGGTAACTCAGGTCCCCAATGATCCTACGAGCCCATTTTACACATCCATCTTTGTAAATGTCCTGAATCATGGGAAGTTCACAACTACAGATGGGCTGGGCTGTCTGCACCACTCTCTGCAGAGTCCTGCAATTAAGGGAGGTACAGTTCCTATACCAGGCAATGATGCAGCCAGTCAGGATGCTCTCAATTGTGCCTCTGTAGAAAGATGCTTGAGTTTTCCAGTGTTATCCTTGAACAATGCTGTGACATCATCCCGCACCTCCCTTAATTCACTTGCAGTTGATTATTGCAGGGGATGGAACATTCAAATAGTGGCTAGACCTCTAAACAAGTTGTAGCTGTCTCAGCCAATCACAGCCCCACAATGCTTGTCCTCATGTTTTTATCGCATACAAGCTCAATGTGGCTTGTTGGTTGTTGTATGTTACCAACTGCCATTCCCACAGGAGTTATCTTTTCTCTAATATAAGTTCATAGTTGGATATCTGCAGGCTTCAGTTTAGAATCTTTGAAAGGCTATTCAAACTCATTTTATGAAGTGACTGAAACAGCCAAGGCAGTGTGCAATTCCATTTTAGTTAATTTTACATTCACTTCTCATGTAAGCCATATTGATTCAAGATTCAAAAACTTTATTGTCATTCTAACTGTACATCAGCTCTGCAGGGCAGAATGAGACAGCGTTTCCCAGAAGCAGTGCAATCATAACATAACAAACGCAACACTAAATAATAAACATAACAATAAATAGTAAAACACAACAGCCACATGTCAGTTAAAAACAAGTTATAAGTGTCCAGTGCAAGTTAAAAGTGTCCAAAACAGAGACCGGTAGAGCAGCTATTTAGCAGTCTGACTGCCTGTGGGAGGAAGCTGTTCAGTAGCCTTGTGGTTTTTGTTTTGATGCTCCTGTAATGTTTACCTGATGGCCGAAGAACAAACAATTCATGGAGAGGGTGTGAAGGGTCTTTAATGATGTACCGTGTCTTCTGGAGGCATCGACTCTGAAAGAGGTCTTGGACAGAAGGTAGTGAGACCCCAATAAACTTCTCTGCTCCCCTAATGTCCCCTAAAGGCTTTTTTGTCGGCAGCACTGCAGCTGGAGTACCAAGTTGTGATGCAAAAGGTCAGCACACTCTCAACCACGCCTCTGTAGAATGTAGTTAAGATGTTAGTAGGGGGGGGGGGGGTGATGCTTGTTTAAGCTTCCTCAAAAATTGCAATCTCTGCTGGGCTCATTTCACAATCCCAGTGGTGTCCCTGGACCAGGTGAGATTGTCCAAGATCTACACCCCAAGGAACTTGAAGTTTTCCACTCTCTCTACTGTGGAGCCGCTGATGCTGAGGGGTGTGTGCTCAGGCTGAGACCGTCTGAAATCGATGATCACCTCCTTGGTTTTGGTGACATTAAGCATCAAGTTGTTGTCACTGCACCAACTCTCTAGATAGATAGATAGATAGATAGATAGATACTTTATTCATCCCCATGGGGAAATTCAACATTTTTTCCAATGTCCCATACACTTGTTGTAGCAAAAACTCATTACATACAATACTTAACTCAGTAATAATATGATATGCATCTAAATCACTAACTCAAAAAGCATTAATAATAGCTTTAAAAAAAGTTCTCAAGTCCTGGCAGTTGAATTGTAAAGCCTAATGGCATTGGGGAGTATTGACCTCTTCATCCTGTCTGAGGAGCATTGCATCGATAGTAACCTGTCGCTGAAACTGCTTCTCTGTCTCTGGATGGTGCTATGTAGAGGATGTTCAGGGTTTTCCATAATTGACCGTAGCCTACTCAGCGCCCTTCGCTCAGCTACCGATGTTAAACTCTCCAGTACTTTGCCCACGACAGAGCCCGCCTTCCTTATCAGCTTATTAAGACGTGAGGCGTCCTTCTTCTTAATGCTTCCTCCCCAACACGCCACCACAAAGAAGAGGGCGCTCTCAACAACTGACCTATAGAACATCTTCAGCATCTCACTGCAGACATTGAATGACGCCAACCTTCTAAGGAAGTACAGTCGACTCTGTGCCTTCCTGCACAAGGCATCTGTGTTGGCAGTCCAGTCTAGCTTCTCGTCCAACTGTACTCCCAGATACTTGTAGGTCTTAACCTGCTCCACACATTCTCCATTAATGATCACTGGCTCCATATGAGGCCTAGATCTCCTAAAGTCCACCACCATCTCCTTGGTCTTGGTGACATTGAGACGCAGGTAGTTTGAGTTGCACCATATCACAAAGTCCTGTATCAGTTTCCTATACTCCTCCTCCTGTCCATTCCTGACACACCCCACTATGGCCGTGTCAGCAGCGAACTTCTGCACATGGCAGGACTCCGAGTTATATTGGAAGTCAGATGTGTACAGGGTGAACAGGACCGGAGAGAGTACGGTTCCCTGTGGCGCTCCTGTGCTGCTGACCACTGTGTCAGACCTACAGTCTCCCAACCGCATATACTGAGGTCTATCTGTCAAGTAGTCCACTATCCAATCCACCATGTGAGAGTCTACTCCCATCTCCGTTAGTTTGTGCTTTAAGATCTTGGGCTGGATGGTGTTAAAGGCACTAGAGAAGTCAAGGAATGTAATCCTCACAGCACAACTGACCCCATCTAGGTGAGAGAGTGATTTGTGCAGCAAATACGTGATAGCATCCTCCACTCCCACCTTCTCCTTATACGCAAACTGAAGCGGATCCCGGGCGTGCCTGGTTTGTGGCCTCAGATTCTGTATTATCAGCCGCTCCATGGTCTTCATCACGTGCGACGTCAAGGCAACAGGTCTGAAGTCATTCAACTCCTTTGGTTGTGGTTTCTTCGGTACCGGGACAATACAAGATGTTTTCCACTGTCTGGGTACTCTTCTCTGATCTAGACTCATGTTGAAGATGCGCTGTAGTGGTTCTCCCAGTTCAGTCGCACATGCCCTCAGTAATCGTGGGGAAACTCCATCCGGTCTAGCCGCCTTGCTGGTACAGATCTTCCTCAGTTGACCTTCCACCTGTGCAGCCGTAAACCTGGGCGTGGGCCAGGTCTCCTGTGAGTGGATATTTTCCTGTGAGGGAAGTAAGCCTGGTGTGGAGTTCTGCAGTGAGGGTGAGATTGTGCTGTCAAACCTATTGAAGAAGTTGTTCAGCTGGTTCGCTTTCTCCACATCTCCACTTATGTTTGCCCCCCGCTTTGCACCACATCCGGTGATGATCTTCATCCCATCCCACACCTCCTTCATGCTTTTTTCCTGCAGCTTTTGTTCTAACTTTCTCCTATACTGCTCCTTTGCCCCCCTTATCTGTACTCTGAGTTCCTTCTGAACTCTTTTAAGCTCCAACCGATCACCATCTTTAAAGGCCCTCTTCTTCTGGTTTAGGAGGCCTTTGATGTGACTAGTGATCCAGGGCTTATTATTGGGATAGCAGCGAACAGTTCTAACAGGAACAACCGCATCCACACAAAAATTAATATAGTCCGTTGTGCATTCAGTGACCTCCTCAATGCCCCCACAGAGCCCCCCTTGCAGTACATCCCAGTTAGTAGTACCGAAGCAATCTCTCAGGGCCTGTTCAGCTTCAGGAGTCCACAGGAGGAGGTTAAACACTCTCTAGGTGTTTAACCTCCTCCCTGTACATTGTTTCATCATTTTTGCTGATGAGCCCCACCACTGTGGTATCATCAGCAAATTTAATGATCAGGTTCTCCTTGAATCTGGCTGCACAGTCATGTGTTAGCAGTGTAAACAGCAATGGGCTAAGCACACAGCCTTGTGGGGATCCAGTGCTCAGTGTGATGGAGTCAGAGATGTTCCTGCCAACACGGACTGACTGTGGTCTCTCTGTCAAGACTGACTGACTGTGTCTGACTCTGGTCTGCTTGTCTCTTGTTAGTTTTCACATTGGAAATCTCAAGACTACCTAGCCTTATATCTCTCTCAGTTATATCAGATTTTTCATCAACAGTATGCAGATTAGTGCTTTTTGAAACTGCAACTTGACTTTTTATTTTTTCTCTTCCCTGTGCAGTCCATTTACTTTTGACTGGCCAACATTCTGTTTCTATATGACTTACTTTGTTGCTATTTCTGCAAGTTTCACCTTGAAATCTGCATTGGTGATCCCCTATGTGATCCCCTGCCACAGAGCTAATACAATTTGTTCAGTGAGACAGGTTTCTGTTTAGACTTTGCAATTTTGTTCATGCTCACTTTCATTCCTGACTGCATTCCACTTGTCTGTCTGGCAGCTGCTTCCATTGATACAGCAATTTCAACTGCTCTTTTCAATGTGAGTTGTCGTTCAGTTAGGAGCCATTTTTCAATGCTTTCTTGTAAGATCAGAATCAGGTTTATTATCAGCAAACGTCATGAAATTTGTTAACTTAGCAGCAGCTGACAACGCAAGACAGTACATGATAATATAGAAAGAAAAAATAAGTAAATCAATTACAGCAAGTATATAGATGTATATTGAATAGATTAAAACTAGTTCAAAAATTAGAAATAATACATACTAAAAAAAAGTGAGATAGTGTTTATGGGTTCAATGTCTATTTAGGAATCATATGGCAGAGAAGAGAAGCTGTTCCTGAATCGCTGAATGTGTGCCTTCAGGCTTCTGTACCTCCTTCCTGATGGTAGTAACGAGAGGGGAGCATGCAGTGGGCATTTGTGTCCTTAATAATGGATGTTGCCTTTATGAGGCACTGCTCCTTGAAGATGTTTTGAATATTACGGAAGCTAGTACCCAAGATGGAACTGACTGGAGATGGAAATTCCACAAATTAAACAATTAATCAGGGTATCATTAAGCCCATCATTGAACTGACAATGCTGAGACAATTTCTTCAGTTCAGCTGGATATGCTGAAATGGAATTCCCTTCTTTTTGATTCTGCTCATGAAAGCATTCTGCAATCAACAATGGGTTCTGTTCTAAATGTTGCTGCATTACTTTCATGATATCAGTAAAGTTTATTCTGACTGTTGGAGCAGTCTACCTTCTAAGGAAATTGTTGCTTTTCCATCTATTGCACTCAGCAAAACTGGCACTTGGTTATTTTATTTGCTTCAAAATACTGGTCATTCAGTATACATCACCCAGTTATCTATTGTGCAATCAAACATGTCAATCTTTCTGATGTAGTCAGCCATTTCTGCTTTATATTTATTTACTATTACTATTCGGTATTCACGGTTTATGAACCCGTGAATTTTGTCTGTTTCCTGCCTTTTTTTTTAAAAAACTTGACCATCCCGCTCTCACTTTACACAGAAAAAAGAACATGCTTCAAAAGGTAGGTAGTTATCTCAGGTTTGTTTTAAAACTTCCTTGTCGCCACTGTTATGCTTTGTAACTCCAAAAACTAACTGAAAGGAAGACACAGGAGCTGGGTCTACTTAATGATACTTCAGAGAGGCATGCACATATGGCATGTAGTGTTATCATGTAAGCCATTCACCTACCTCTTCCATATAACCCATCATGAATTACGTAAACAAACAAAGAACGCTTAATTAAACAATATATTTACAATATTTCTCAAATATTAGTGTAATATTATGTACAAACCAATGTAAATTTATTATTTTACACAATACATGACAAAGATGCAAATTGGTGACATGTAGAGACGCAGCAGCTTCTCTGGCTCCCAATAATGGAGCTAGCTTTAAGTTCATAGACAGTGTTTCAAAGCTTCTAGTCAGGGA
This sequence comes from Hemitrygon akajei, assembly GCF_048418815.1. Classification (NCBI taxonomy): domain Eukaryota; kingdom Metazoa; phylum Chordata; class Chondrichthyes; order Myliobatiformes; family Dasyatidae; genus Hemitrygon; species Hemitrygon akajei. Next base: position 127,203,832 of record NC_133124.1, read on the forward strand.
TTTCAGACAACTAAAGCCATGTCCAGTGACTTGTACATTGTGTTTTATAAGATTGCTTTTATGCTTATGTTCATGGTTTCTTTCATTTTGTTTTTAAAATTTTCTTCATGCCTACTGTGTTTTTTTCATGCTGTATCAGATCCAGAGTAACAATCATTTTGTTCTCCTTTGTATTCGTTTACTGAAGAATGACAATATCAAATCTTGAATCTTGAATTTCTCAAATCCAAATAAATTAGTTCTCTGTGACGTAGTTATGAACAATATCTGAACATCCAGTAACTGAACATTAAGTAACACTGCTGATACTAATGTCTTCATTCAGCCTTTTAAATTCTGTGTAAGTCCTCAGCAATGTTTTGAGACTAAATCATCCATGGAATTATCTTTTTAACCATCGTGGCTTAGAAATTCAATCACACACAGCAGTTCTTGTCAGCATGTTGTGATTGAAAATTGATTTTACCTGTAGTGGGACATAATTGCAAGCATTTAAGGGCCTCTTCTCTTCATTCTGGAAACTCACTCGTGCATTTCCAGAAATGATTCAGCTTTACATGCTTGACACAGTTCACACATCATTCATGCATGAGATAATGTCATTCTATGCACAGTGCCCACAAAATGCTGGAGGAACGCAACAGGTAGCTTTGTGGTACCAAACGTTTTAAAATCCAGGCAACCTGGGCTCAATTTCTGCTGGCGTTAGGAAGTTTGTACATTCTCCCCGTGACTGTGTGGGTTTCCTCCGGGTGCACTGGTTTCCTCCCACAGTCCAAAGACATACCAGTTGGCAAGTTAATATAACATTGTAAATTGTTCTATGATTAGGCTCGGATTAAATCAGGGGATTACTGAGCTGTGTGGCTCAAAGGGCTGGAAGGGCCTATTCTAAAATGGTTCTGTTTATTATCAGAGAATGTATACAGTATACAACCTGAAATAATTTTCTTCGCAAACATCCACAAAAAACAAAAGGATCGCAAACAAATGAATGACAGAAAAATACTAGAACCCTAAAGCCCCCATTCCCCCTCACCCGCGCAAGCAGCCACAAGCACTAAAGCATCAACCTTCCCCTCAGTAAAAAGTCTCTGCGCCCACCCCCCATCAAGCAACAGCAAAGCACCTGAAGAGAGACCATCATTTGCAGTCAACAAAAATATTGTTTACTCAACAGTTCGACATGTCACTGGCTCTCTCCCTCACCAGCAAGAGACAAAGAGAAGTGACCCATTTTTCACAGCGAAAGGGGAGACTGACAGTCGCTGTTACGGTCTGCCATGCCTCTTTTTACTCCGAGATTCCTGACTTGACAATTAGCAAATTGTTCCCCCATTGAGAGAAAGAGAGAGCGAGCAGTGTGCGACCGCTTGACCACAGAGCCCTCTATTCCACATCCACCACAGTGAAATCCTGACGTTCCTCCTCTCCCGATGCCTCAGTCGGCAACACCGGACTAGAATTGGCTGTCCTCAGGGCCGTGCAGGCGACACCATCTTTCAAGCCACACCGGGAGAATGTTGGAAAACATTCGGACAATGAGCGCTTGCAGATCAGGACCTCAATAGAACTCCAACCACCTGGAAAAGGGAAAAAAGAGACATTAAAGGGAGAAATTTAAGCTGTTTTTGCAGATGAGCTTGAAGAGGCAGCCACTTGGTGCCATCTTAACCCTGTGCTGTATCTCAATAAAAAATAACTAAAGGAAGATCAGGCAGCATCTATGGAGAGAAATAAATGGCCAACGTTTCAGACCAAGAGTCCTGGTGAAGTGTCTTGGTCCAAAATGTCAACTCTTTATTCCAGATTTGTTGAGTTCCTCCAGCAGTTTGTGTGTGTGTGTGTTGATCTGGATTTCAGCATGTACAGAATCTCTTGTGTTGTGACCATGCACAATGCTCCTTTACACTGTGTAGAAGTTAGTCCAAGTTGTTTTTGGAGACACATTTATTGGGACAGTTAGGTTCTTAATGCTGCAACATTGCGTTACAATCATCATTGGCCACCCCAGCACAGTGTCAACACTTCTACCTCATTCCCCATTCTTGACCCCAACTCCTAATGTTCAGATCAGAATCAGAATCAGGTTTACTATCACTGGCATGAATCGTGAAATTTGTTAACTTAGTAGCAGCAGTACAATGCAATACATGATAACATTGAAAGAAAAGAATAAATAAGTAATGCAAACACGAGGAAATCTGCAGATGCTGGAAATTCAAGTAACACACACAAAATGCTGGTGGAACACAGCAGGCCAGGCAGCATCTATAGCAGGTCGATGTTTCAGGCCGAGACCCTTCGTCAGGACTAACTGAAAGAAGAAATAGTAAGATTTGAAAGTGGGAGGGGGAGGGGGAGATCCAAAATGATAGGAGAAGACAGGAGGGGGAGGGATGAAGCTGAGAGCTGGAAAGTTGATTGGCAAAAGGGATACAGAGCTGGAGAAGGGAAAGGATCATGAGACGGGAGGCCTAGGGAGAAAGGAAGGGGGAGGGGAGCATCAGAGGGAGATGGATAGCAGGCAAGGAGTGATTGTGAGAGGGACAGAGAGAGAAAAAAGAGAGAGAACAAGTAAAGGGGGGAATAAATAAATAAACAAACAAACAAATAAATAAATAAATAAATAAGGGATGGGGTAAGAAGGGGAGAGGGGGCATTAATAGAAGTTAGAGAAATCAATGTTCATGCCATCAGGTTGGAGGCTACCCAGACAGAATATAAGGTGTAAATCAATAAATAAGTAGATCAATTTCAATAGGTTTCAATAGGTACATTTAATGTCAAAGAAATGTTAACAATATACATTCTGAAATTCTTTTTCTTTGCAAACATCCAGAAAAACAGAAGAGTGCCCCAAAGAATGAATGACAGTTAAACATTAGAACCCTTGTGTTGCCATTAAGGCACTTGTTTAGTTTTATTACATTTTCACTCTAGTAATTTGTTTGTAATTATTTTCTAGTTAAAGTTAAGGTTGTTGAAAGTAAATTCATTGTCTGTGATGTATCGCGGCATGCGATGATGTCACACCCGGTTTCGCCACGTCGTGTGGGAAAATACCGGTTTGGAGAAATGGGAAGGCAGGGGCTTGTGTGTGCAGGATCAGCGTGAGAAAAGTTTTCTTTCTACGCACAAAGAAACATCACAGAAGCAATGCCATAAGTTAATAAGATAATCGATATGTTGAAGTAAAAATGTTAACATTGATTCTATTAAAAGTAATGACAGTTGATAAAGTTTATTTTCTTGTGCTATTGAAAGCATTGCTGGAGAGTTTGTGTGAAGTGTATTTAAAGCCAGTTGATGGCGTAGGTAGATTCTGACTGTATGTTGTACTTGAATGTAATATAGTTTGTTGTAGTTTTACTTTTACAAGTATTGATGATGTAAATGTGATGACAAGAAGGAAACAAATACTGTATATATTTTGTATTGTTTTATCAACAGTTTTCACCATACGTTAATGTGGAAGAGTGAACAGTAAATGGTTAATCTTACTGTGATCCTGTCTTCATTGACTACGGTTTACCTCGGTGTTTAGTTCAGAGTTTCTACACCTGTACGAGAACACTACAGTGAAAAGGCAGCATTATCAGGTGTTTCGACAAATGGTATGATGGCCATGCAATCCAGCATCAAGTCGTTGCCATCCAGCGCCAGGAGCAGTAGGGCATCAGCAAATAAGGCTGCCCATGCAAGAGCTAAAGCAGAAACCGCCAAGGTGCGAGTGTTGTACGCTAAACAGGAAGCAAAATTGAAAATGGAAAAGGCTGCCAGAGAAGCCGAAAACCAGTTGGAAAAGGTAAGGACAGAAACAGAGTTAGAAGTGCTGACGCTGCGCAGAGAAGCGATGCTGCCAGGGTGGAGGCGGAAATATTAGAAAGTGCTGAAGAAATGCACGTTCTAGATGAAGTAAAATCTACTTCAGAAAGGACCAGATTGGAACGCACTAGCGAATACATCCGATCTCAAATGGACCTGAAGATTCGTTCTTCCTCTCCATACTTATATGCTAAAGTCCCATTTCATGAGGAGTCAAAGAGAGGCCCAACTGCATCACATCCATCTGAGGAAGGCAATTTACCCGTGCAACTTTGTGACAAACTCAAGAATGAAAGGGCTGACGACAAATACTTCTCGACACCAAACTTACCAGATTTGGCGAGAGAAGAGGCAAAGGCTGAATTCAGAACAGCAAATCCCATAACGAACGTACACCCTCAGTCATATGCCCGCTGACATATTCCCCCAGCCAGCTTGCCACTGGCAGTTGAACCCATGGCACAGTATTTAGCACGACGAGATCTCATCACTTCAGGACTATACCAGTTTGACGATAAGCCCAAAAGTTACCGTGCATGGTACTCCTCATTCGTCAACGCTACCGGCGGAGTCCAGCTCGAAGCAACCCAAGAGTTGGATCTTATGACAAAAGAATCATGTGAACAGGTGAGACGCATACGTTCAGTGTACATCAACAACCCCAAGCTAGCCTTACGCAAAACATGGGAGAGACTTTGGGAGTGCTATGCGGCCCCTGAAATTATTGAAACAGCACTATTACGACGGCTGGAAAATTTTCCTAGGGTGTCAGCCAAGGACCACACTAAGCTAAGAGAACTCGTAGATTTACTCATGGAGATTGAAGGCGCTAAAGAAGATGGCTATTTAACTGGCCTGTCATATCTAGATACTTCATACGGAATTAGACCAATCGTGGACAAACTTCCATTTGGGCTGCAGGAAAGGTGGGTGTCTGTTGGTTCAGAGTACAATGAGGAGAACGGTGGTCGATTTCCTCCCTTTAAGTATTTCACTAGGTTTGCGTGCAAGGAGGCGAAGAAGCAAAACGACCCTAGCTTCATGAGTCAAGGTAGCAGTACAATTCACACCAAGCCAGTCAAATCCACTTCAAATAATTTAACATCAATAAACCTGTCTCGGTGCGTAAAACTGAAGTCTTCACAACTAACAATGACCCTAGCAAGAATTGTCCATTGCACAACAAACCCCACCCCCTCAAAAATGCAGAACGTTTAGAAAAAAACCCTTTGACGAGAGAATGGCCCTTCTCAAGGAGAAAAAAGTATGTTTTAAATGCTGTTCCTCTACCTCTCACCTCGCTAGAAAGTGTACGATCCCCGTGAAGTGCCCGGAATGTAATAGCACTAATCATGATGGGGCCATGCATCCCGGCCCGTTACCACAAACCGACAAAGCTCCTTCACCCTCACAACAGGACGGCGGGGAGGGAGAGGCTCACTCCAGGACAACTGTTGTCAGCTCGAGCTGCACAGAAGTTTGCGGTCAAACTCAGTCAAGCCGTTCTTGCTCAAAGATCTGCCTCACTAAGGTGTATCCTAAGGGAGCCAAAGACAAACCCATCAAAGCCTATGTAATTCTGGACGACCAGAGCAATTGCTCACTAGTCAGACCAGAGTTCTTTGACTTGTTCAATGTAGAGAGTATTCAGTTCCCGTACTACCTTAGAACTTGCTCAGGCAGCGTAGAAACATATGGCAGGAAGGCAGAAGGCTTCCAGCTCAAGTCACTGGATGGCAAAGTTGTCATCTGTCTCCCTCCGCTCTTAAAGAGCAATGAAATTTTGAATAACCGCACCGAGATTCCAACGCCAAGCGCAGTGCTATACCAGCTGTATCTCCACCACATTGCCAAGCACATCCCAGAACTGGATCCAAATACTCCTGCTACTCAGAAGAGACGTTCTCCAGGTGCACAAGATCAGGCAACAGGTCAATGGACCACACGACGCCCCCTTTGCCCAACGCCTGGATCTGGGCTGGGTGGTGATAGGAGAGGTGTGCCTTGGCAATGTTAACACACTCAAGACCAATGTGCTAGAGAGTGGCCGCCATTCAATTTTTCAACCCTGCACAAGCTTCATGTGTATCAAGGAAGCATGACAAGGCTTCAACAAGTGTAGTAAAGTAACTGACAAGACACTGGGACAGTCAGTCTTCGCTCAAACTGAGCATGATAATAAACTTGCTCTATCAGCACAAGACGCCATCTTCTTAAAAATAATGGACATCAAGGTCTTCAGAGACGAAGCAAATAACTGGGTCGCCCCATTACCTTTCAGAGAACCACACCAGTGTTTGCCAGACAACAAAGAGCAGGTAGTCAAGCGGTTCACGTCTTTGCAACGAACCCTGGAAAGGAAACCTGAGATGCAGCAACAATACGTAGCATTTATGGAGAAGATCTTCGCTAACAGACATGCTGAAGTAGCACCGCCACTGAAAGAAGGTGAGGAGTGCTGGTACCTCCCAACGTTTGGGGTTTACCACCCACAAAAGCCCAATCAGATCAGGGTGGTCTTTGATTCCAGTGCTCAGTGCGCTGGTATCTCCCTCAATGACGTGCTCCTCACAGGCCCCGACCTTAACAATACCCTCCTCGGGGTCCTGCTGCGCTTCCGGAAAGAGAAGGTTGCAATCCTAGTGGACATCCAGCAGATGTTGCATTGATTCTTAGTACAGGAAGACCATCGCAACTTCCTCCGTTTCTCATGGTACAAGGACAATGACATCAACAAGGAAGTCATTGAGTACCGGATGAAAGTCCACGTTTTTGGCAATAGTCCATCACCTGCCGTGGCCACCTATGGGCTGCGAAGAGCCATCAGAGAGGGCGCACAGGATGACGGCGACGACACCGTTCAGTTTGTAGAAAGGCACTTCTATGTCGATGATGGCTTGATATTGCTACAGAAAGAAGACGAAGCAATCGATCTGCTCCGACGTACACAAGCCTCACTCGCTGAGTCAAACCTCCGCTTGCACAAGTTCGCATCAAACTGTCAGGCAGTAATGGAGGCCTTTCCACACGATGACTGTGCTCCGGCAATCAAAGACCTAGATCTAGATGGAGAAACTGTTCCCACACAAACGAGTTTGAGCCTCCTCTGGGAAATTACAACTGACACATTCACGTTCTCCATGCCAACCGTGATCAAGCTGTGGAGTTCTCCACACTGTCAACAGTGTTTTCGATCCCTTGGGTCTACTGGTGCCAGTTACAATCCAAGGAAGTGCCCTTCTCAGGGAACTTACCTCTGAGCTCTCCGACTGGGATACTCCCCTACCAGAAGACAAGCTATGGAGATGGGAGGCTTGGGGAGATTCACTTCAAAATCTAAAACAGCTTCATATCCCACGTAGGTACACTGCGACCTCACTCACCGAGGCGGCGTACAGAGAATTGTGCGTGTTTTCAGATGCGTCAACCAAGGCCATTGGTGCCATGGCTTACTTGAAAGTAGTCGGGAAGGATGGTCAAGTTGAAGTAGGTCAAGATGGTCAAGTAACTGGTAAGGCTAAGCTCGCTCCTCAGTCTGAGCCGACAATTCCAAGGCTTGAACTGTGCACAGCTGTCCTAGCTGTGGAAATGGCGGATCTTATCCAGGGCGAGCTAGACCTAGAGCTGGATGACACCAAGTTCTACACAGATAGCAAAGTAGTGCTTGGTTATATTTATAACGAATCAAAACGCTTCTACGTGTACGTTCATAATAGAGTTCAATGTATCCGCCTGTCTTCAAAGCCCAAACAATGGCATTATGTACGTACCGAGGACAACCCTGCAGACCATGCATCGAGATCCTTACCTGCATCCCGCCTGGCTCAGACATCCTGGTTCACCGGACCCCCCTTCCTGTATCAGCCACCAACAGAGAAAACTCAAATGAGCACGACATTTGAGCTGATCAAACCCGCAAGAGACTCGGAAATTCGGCCGCAAATACACACAGGAGTCACCTACCTCAAAGAATCAATATGTACCACTGAACGCTTTGTACACAACTTCTGACCAAGGTGATGTGAGAACTTACCAAAAGCCAGTTGCAGAAGTCGTTCTACTTCTACCTAAAGACTGAATTAGAGACTGAAGTTTTGTATCATGTTCATAGTGACCTTACAAAGGTCAGGCAGGGAGTGTGTTTCCCTTAAGGCATTTGTTTAGCTTTATTACATTTTCGCTTTAGTAATTCGTTTGTAATTATTTTCTAGTTAAAGTTAAGGTTGTTGAAAGTAAATTCATTGTCTGTGATGCATCACGGCATGCGATGATGTCACACCCGGTTTTGCCACGTCTTGTGGAAAAATACCGGTTTGGAGAAATGGGAAGGAGGGGGCTTGTGTGTGCAGGATCAGCGCAGGAAAAGTTTTCTTTCTACGCACAAAGAAATATCATAGAAGCAACGCTGTAAGTTCATAAGACAATCAATATGTTGAAGTAAAAATGTTAACACTGATTCTGTTAAAAGTAGTGACGGTTGATAAAGTTTATTGTCTTGTGCTACTGAAAGTGTTGCTGGTGAGTTTGTGTGAAGTGTATTTAAAGCCAGTTGATGGCATAGGTAGATTCTGACTGTATGTTGAATTTTAATATAATATAGTTTGTTGTAGTTTTACTTTTACAAGTATTAATGATGTAAATGTAATGACAAGAAGGAAACAAATACTGTATATATTTTGTATTGTTTTATCAGCAGTTTTCACCATACGTTAATGTGGAAGAGTGAACAGTAAACGGTTAATCTTACTGCGATCTGCCTCATTGACTATGGTTTACCTCGGTGTTTAGTTCAGAGTTCTTACACCTGCACAAGAATACTACAACCCCTAAGCCACCTCAACTCCTGCCTCTCACACATAAGCAGCGGCAAATGAATGACCCCCCTCCCCCACCAACAAAAAAGCATCAGCACCCCCCACCGAGCACTCAAGCATGCAGCAAAGCATCAATAAAGACACAGACTTGCAGTACCCCAAAGACTATTCGTTCATCTGGTAATTTGACGTACCATAGGCTCTCTCTCTCTCCTTAATAAGGGAAAAAGATGTGTATCTGTTTCACAGCGAGAGGGGAGACATAACAAACAACTCACCGATTTATGGTGTTAAAAGTCCGAGCTCTGTGCCCAAAGAACTCAGGTCTCTGGGCACCCACCAGCAGCCAGCCTGCTGCTTTCGATCTTCCGTCTCCCACGCTGCACCAGGCGGCGGCACTGACCTCGAGTCGTCCACCTCCAGAGCCACAAAGAAATGGCACCCTGAGGGCACACTAGTCTTCTAGGCTACATCCTGGCATGTCGAATAGTGGCCAGTTGTGAGATCCCGAGAGCCGGTCACATTTCCGCAAAGAACTGAAGACAGCGTGAAGTCAAAAGAATCCTGAAAAGGAAAAAAAAGAGATATTAAAGAAAGAAATAGAGCTGTTTCCGAAGATGCAAACAAAGGAGGCACCGTTAGGTGCTATCATCTTCCTAAGCTCAGTAATATACAGTAAGTATGTATATGTATATTAAATAGATCAAAAATTGTGCAAAACCAAAATAATATAAAAAAAGTGAGTTAGGGTTCATGGATTCATTGTCCATTTAGGAATCAGAAGGGAAGAAACTGATCCTGAATCATGAGTGTGTACCTTTAGGCTTCTGTTGTTGTTGTAACAGAAAGGTAGTAGAAATATGAGAAGAGAGCACATTCTGGGAGATGTTGGTCCTTAATGATGTATGCTCTCTTTCTGAAGAACTGTCCGTGAAGATATCTTGGATATTACAGAGGTCAGTATCCAAGATGGAGCTGACTAACTTTACAACTTCTTTTGATCCCGTGCTCCCCGCCCCCCCAATTCCAGACAGTGATGCAGACTGTCGGAATGCTCTCCATAGTACATCTGTAGAGGTTTTTGAGTGTTTTAGGTGACAAACCAAATCTCTTCAAACTTAATGGCATATATTCACTGTCTTGCCCTCTTTATAGCCACATTGATATGTTGGGACCAGGTTAGATCCTCAGAGATCTTGACACCCAGGAATTTGAAATTGCTCACTCTCTCCATTTCTTTTTTTTGTAATTCAAATTTTATTATTATTTATTCTTATTTTACAAAGCAGCACAGCATATCATAGAGCAGATACAGTACAGCATGTTTACACAACCATCCCATGACAGGAAAACATATAAAACTAAGGAGCAGAAAAAAACTTCTAATTTAAATTTAAATTAACATACAACCAAAATTGATCCCATGCATCTTGCACTTTTCCCTCACTGTTAATTCTTCCCAACGTGTGTTCATATGATGGACACATTTCCTCAGTCCATTCCCTTACAGTGGGACATCTGGGTTTTTTCCAGTTTTGTAATATAATTCTTGCAGCTGTGATGAGACCCACCTTTAAAATAGTAAATTTGTCATTGTTTACATTAGGTATCATTGTCCTATCACCCAGGAGACAGAGCTGTGGGCACAAGGGCAGTGTAGGACCCGACCAATTCCCCAACAAATCAAGAACTTTACACCAAAATGGACAAACCATGAAACACTCCCAAATCATATGAAAATATGTGCCCACCTCATTTTTACATTTCCAGCATAAATGATTATCAACAATCCCCATTTTGTAGTCTAGCTGGTGTTCAATAATATCTATGAGAATTTGTGTTCCCTCGTCTTACCCTTCCTGAAGTCCACGATCAGCTCTATGGTCTTACTAACATTGAGTGTCAGGTTGCTGCTCTGACATCACTCAAGTAGCTGGGATACCTCACTCCTGTATGCCCTCTCATCTCCATCTGAGATTCTCCCAACGATGGTTGCATCAAAATCTGGAACGCTGAAGGCTTCCAGGCCACATCCTTGGGATATGTAAAGGCGGCCGTTCGGGAGACCGCAAAGTCAGAGTGTAACCCAAGGTCAAGGTTTTCAAAAGAATATTGAAAAGGAAAGAAAGGAGATATCAAAGATAAAACTAGAGCTGTTTCCGAAGAGGCCAGTAAAGGAGTTGCCATTTAGCGTTATCTTGACTTTGCTCCGCCCCTCCGTGAAATGTTTAAGTGGAACATAAGGGGGAACGTCTTTGCTCAGGGAGTGGTTATTTCAACATATAAGAGAAATTTGATTAAGTACATGGATAGGTGGGGCATGGGGGGGCCATGGTCTGGGTGCAGGCAGATGGGATTAGGCAGAATAATAGTTCAGCATGGACTAGGTGTACTGTTCTATGTTTCTATGCTGTAGTGTTCTTTAACTCTATGACTCTATTTCATGAAGTAGATTAAATTGACAAATAAAATAACTTTATACAAATATAATTTCTCTGTTGCATGATAATACCAAACAGGAGAAGATCTCATCCATCTTTAATGTGCCATACAGCGTTGACACATAAAAAACAAACAAACATTACTTCTGGAAATGCCTGACTGAGTTTCCAGAATGGAAGGAAATGACTCAGAAAAGGTTGTTAATATTTTTCTACTCTAGATAAAATAAATTTTCAATTGCTAAATTCTGAAACAATTACTGCTCTGCAGATGATTGAACCTGATAGAATTGTTGTAAAGGCAGAGGGGGTTCAGATTGGTAGAGAAGCTTTTGAAAGTCAGAAACAAAGGGAATGCATATGAAAGTTCTTCTGGTCATCTTATTATAGGAAGGATGTGGAAGCTTCAGGGTGCTGCATGGACTACAGGGCATGTCTTATGAAAAGAGGTTGAGTGAGCTAAGACTTTTCTTTTTGGAGCGAAGTAGGATGAAAGGTGACTTGATAGAGGTGTGGAAGGTGATAAGAGGCATGGATGGAGTGGTTAACAAAAGGCTTTTCCCCAGTATGGAATTGGCTAATATGAGGGGGGATAATTTTAAGGTGATTTGAGGACAATATAGGGGGATGTCAGAGGTAAGTTCTTTATGCAGAGAGTGGTGAGAGTGCAGAACACCCTGCCAGTAGTGCTGGTAGAGGCAGATATATTCGGGACATTTAAGAATCTCATAGATAGATACGTAGATGATAGAAAAACAGGGGGCTATGTACAAGAGAAGGGTTAGATTGATCTTAGAATAGGTCAGAAGGTTGACACAACATCATGGCTGAAGAGTTTGTAGTGTTCTATGTTCCAAGTTCTAGAGAAAGCCTTTCACTTGGATTTCTTGAAGGCACAGCCTGAGGATACCTATCTGCCAAGGTTACTCAATGCTGCTGACATCCAGAAACAACCAAAACCTATTAAAACAAAATAAACAACCTAATTGAAACATTTTGGAAACTGAAAATTAAGATCACAAATAAATTATTTGAACCTGTGTGCTCACAATATTTTTCAATATGATCACGGCTATTCAATACAAGAATGATCATGGCTTCCCCACCCTTTTGAGCCACAGGGCCAGACTCTGTGCCAGAGGCGCGACCACTGTTGCTTCCCCCAGGTAGTCCGTCGCCCCCCCCCCCCCCCAACAGTACTCAAGCAGGAATACTTATTGTTAAGGGGGACAGCCACTGGGGTACTCTCTAGCATCTGCTTCTTGCCCTGTACAAAAAGGACGAATTGGAATTGAATCCGAGGGGGACCAATATCCTGGTGGGAAGGTTTGCTAAGGCTATTCGGGAGAGTTTAAACTAGAATTGCTGGGGGTGGGAGCCGAACTGAAGTGACGAAGGAAAGGGATGTTGGCTCACAAATAGAGAAAGCTTGGAGACAGTGCGAAAGGGAGGATAGGCAGGTGATAGAGAAGGGATGCACTCAGACTGATGGTTTGAAATGTGTTTATTTTAATGCAAGGAGTTTTATAAATAAAGCCGGTGAGCTTAGGGCATGGATCAGCACTTGGAGCTATGATGATGTGGCCATTACAGAGACTTGGATGGTGCAAGGGCAGGAATGGCTACTTCAAATGCCAGGCTTTAGATGTTTCAGAAAGGACAGGGAGGGAGGCAAAAGAGATGGGGGTGTGGCACTGTTGATCAGAGATAGTGTCACGGCTGCAGAAAAGGAGAAAGTCATGGAGGGGCTATCTATGGAGTCTCTGTGGGTGGAAGTTAGGAACAGGAAAGGGTCAATAACTCTACTGGGTGTTTTTTATAGACCACCCAATAGTAACAGGGACATTGAGGAGCAGATAGAGTGACAGATTCTTGAAAGGAGTAATAATAACAGGGTTGTTGTGGTGGAAGATTTTAATTTCCCAAACATTAATTGGCATCTCCCTAGAGTGAGGAGTGTAGATGAGGTCGAGTTTGTTGGGTGTGTTCAGGAAGGTTTCTTGACAGAATATGTAGATAAGGCTACAAGAGGAGAGGCTGTACTTGATCTGGTATTGGGAAATTAACCTGGTCAAGTGTGAGGTCTCTCAGTGGGACAGCATTTTGGAGATAGTGATCATAAATCTATCTCCTTTACCATAGCATTAGAGTGGGATAGGAAGAGACAAGTTAGGGAAACATTTAATTGGAGTAAGGAGAAATATGAGGCTATCAGGCAGGAACTTGGAAGCATAAATTGGAAACAGATGTTCTCAAAGAAACATACGGAAGAAATGTGGCAAATGTTCAGGGGATATTTGTGTGATGTTCTGAGTAGGTACGCTCCAATGAGACATGGAAACGATGGTAGGGTACAAGATCAGTGGTGTACAAAGGCTGTTGTAACTCTAGTCAAGAAAAAAAGAGGAGCTTACGAAAGGTTCAAAAAACTATGTAATGATAGAGATCTAGAAGATTATAGGCTAGCAGGAAGGAGCTTAAGAATGAAATTATGAGAGCCAGAAGAGGCCAAGAGAAGGCCTTAGTGGACAGGATTCAGGAAAACCCCAAGGCATTCTACAAGTATGTGAAGAGCAAGAGGATAAGATGTGAGAGAATAGGACCAACCAAGTGTGACAGTGGAAAAGTGTGTGTGGAACTGGAGGAAATAGCGGAGGTTCTTAATGAATACTTGGCATCAGTATTCACTATGGAAAAAGATCTTGGCAATTCTAGGGATGACTTGCAGTGGACTGAAAAGCTTGAGCATGTAGATATCAAGGAAGAGAATGTGTTGGAGTTTTTGGAAAGCATCAAGTTGGATAAGTCACTGGGACTGGACGGGATGTACCCCAGGCTACTGTGGGAAGTGAGGGAGGAGATTGCTGAGCCTCTGGTGATGATCTTTGCATCATCAGTGAGGACTGGAGAGGTTCCGAAGGATTGGAGGTTTGCAGATGTTGTTCCTTTATTCATGAAAGGGAGTAGGGATAGCCCAGGAAATTATAGGCCAGTGAGTCTTACTTCAGTGGTTGGTAAGTTGATGGAGAAAATCCTCGGAGGCAGGATTTATGAACATTTGGAGAGCCATAATAAGATTAGGAATAGTCAACATGGCTTTGTCAGAGGCAGGTCATGCCTTACGAGTCTGATTGAATTTTTTGAGGATGTGATTAAGCACATTGATGAAGGCAGAGCTGTAGTAGTGTATATGGATTTCAGAAAGGCATTTGATAAGGTACCCCATGTAAGGCTTATTGATAAAGTAAGGAGGCATGGGATCCAAAGGGACATTGCTTTGTGGATCCAGAACTGGCTTGCCCACAGAAGGCAAAGAGTGGTTGTAGACAGGTCATATTCTGCATGGAGGCCGGTGACCAGTGGTGTGCCTCAGGGATCTGTTCTGAGACCCCTACTCTTTTTGATTTTTATAAATGACTTGGATGAGGAAGTGGAGGGATGGGTTAGTAAGTTTGCTGATGACACAAAGGTTGGGGGTGTTGTGGATAGCGTGGAGGGCTGTCAGAGGTTATAATGGGACATTGATAGGATGCAAAACTGGGCTGAGAAATGGCAGATGGAGTTCAACCCAGATAATAAGTGTGAGGTGGTTCATTTTGGGAGGTCAAATATAATTGCAGAATATAGCATTAATGTTAAGACTCCTGGCAGTGTGGAGGATCAGAGGGATCTTGGGGTCCGCGTCCATAGGACACTCAAAGCTGCTACACAGGTTGACTCTGTGGTTAAGAAGGCATACAGTGCAGTGGCCTTCATCAATCATGGAACTGAGTTTAGGAGTTGCTAGGTAATGTTGTAGCTATATAGGACCCTGGTCAGATCCCACTTGGAGTACTGTGCTCAGTTCTGGTTGCCTCACTACAGGAAAGATGTAGAAACCATAGAAAGGGTGCAGAGGAGATTTACAAGGATGTTGCCTGGATTGGGGAGCATGCCTTATGAGAACAGGCCTTTTCTCCGTGGAGCAACACAGGATGAGAGATACAGTATGCTATAAGAAGACCAGTCCACCTTTGTTCTTTCTCTTTCCCTGCTCCACTCTTTTTTGTTCTTTCCCTTTTCTCTATGTCTCTTGCCACACTTCTTCCTTTCTCTCCCTTGCTGTGGTAACACTCAATAAAACTATCATAAGCAATTAGTTTTATGCCTCAATTTTGATTTCAGAAGAACCTTTGGATCGCAAAAGCATCCGGGCCCGACGCCTCCTTACAACTCACAATCTTACGCAATTTTGAAAGATCAGCTGTATCTGTCACATGTGCATCAAAACATACATTTGCATCAAGTCAAGTCACTTTCTATTGTCATTTCGACCATAACTGCTGGTACAGTGCACAGTAAAAACAAGACAACGTTTTTCAGGACCATGGTGCTACATGACACAGTACAAAAACTACACTGAACTACGTGAAAACAACACAGAAAAAAAGAAACTACACTAGACTACAGACCTACCCAGGACTGCATAAAGTGCAGAAAACCGTGCAGGCATTACAATAAATAATAGACAAGACAATAGGCACAGTAGAGGGCATCGACAACCAGCAAAGCCTGAAGATATGCTGGGACAGCCCACAAGATTTGCTATGCTTTTGGCACCACCATAGCATGCACGCCACCCACCCTTACCCATATGTCTTTGGAAAGTAGGAGGAAACCAGAGCACCTGGAAGAAACTCACACGGTCACAGGGAGAATGTACAGAAAGAGAAGTCTGATCAGTAATTGCTGGTGCTGTATGTGCTGCTATTGGTGAACTGAGAAATAGTATATTTAGTTTATTCAATAAAATCATTGATATAATTAGTAAAAGCAGAACTAGCCACCACAGGAAGATCCATTAATTCCTATTCTCTGCTGTGGTATCTTAGCCAGCCTGTGTTTAGCCTTAAAGCTATTAGGTAGCAGTGTTAATTAATGAACTACCCAATGACACATAGGTGAACTACTGATTTCTTACCCTGCAGCTCTAGAAAAAACTCTTTAAATATTGAAAATATGGACAAGCCTGGGCAATTTTCCATATTGCTCAACTACTCCTTTGGTTACATAGAGCAGTCATTGTTCCAAACCTACCCTGGCGATTCCTCTGTTACATTGATGACCGCATTGGTGGTGGTTCCTGAATTTGCCAATTTCATTTTATTTGCTGCCATCTTCTCCTTTCTTAGTTTTGCTGCCTCCATCTTGGGAGAGAAGTTATCTACTCCCCCCCAACTCCCACTGTCATCCGTACTGCACCCCCTCCCAACCAGTCTCTGGCAAGGGTGCCATTTCTTTCTCTCGGCTTGTCTCCACTGCATCTATTTTCAAGATGAGGCCTTCCAATCTTTGTGATATCTGAGAGGTCCCTCTTCTTTTAAAAACAGGACTTTTCCCCGATGTGGCTGACAGAGCCCCCACTCTCTTCTCGACTGATCTTAGTCCACCTCCTCCAGGACAGAGCACGGATGGAGTCCCCTTGATTCTTACCTTCCACCCACCAGCCAACAGACCCAGCACACCACTTTTAATTTTGATTTTATTTCATTGTGATGCAGCATGGAGTAGTCCTGTCTGGCCCTTTGAGCTGCATCGCCCACCAGACCTTGAGTTAATCCTAGCCTAATCATGGGACAATTTACAATGACCAATTACCCTTCCAACTGGCATGCTTTTGGACTGTGGGAGGAAATCCGTGTGGGTGGGGCGGGGTGCGTACAAGCTCCTCACAGGCAGCGGGCAGGAACTGAACACAGGTCACTGGTACTGTAAAGCGTAGTGCTAACTATTACGCTACTGTACCACCCCATTCTTGGTCACTTTCATGAACTACAACATGGCCCTGCATCCATTCACATCTTCCCTTGCCCTCCCCACTTCACTTCACACAGGGACCATTCTCCCTGAGGCTCCCTGGCTTGCTCGTCCCTCCCCTTCTCCAGGCACTTTTCTTTGTAACTGTAAGAGATGCAGCGCTTGTCCCTACACCTCCTCCCTCACCACCATTCAGGGCTGAAACAACCTTTCCATGCGCACCTCCTCCACACACCTGCACACTGCATTCAGTGCTCTCCATGTGGCTTCATCCATATTGGTTCCACCAAGCACAGACTAGCTGACCACTTGGCCAAGCACTTGAGCTCTAGCTTCCATAGAGTCCTGGATCTCCGAGAAGCTAACCACTCCCACTCTGACCCGCCTGTCCCCTGCCTCCTCCACTGCCAGGATGAAGCTAAAAGCAAACTAGAGGAAATGCATGTCCTATTCCACCAGGTAAGTCTTCAACTTAATTCTAAGAACATGGTATTCTGAAATTTCAAGTAAAATGTTCAGGCCGTCTCTTTTATTCCTCACCTGCTGACCCACCAAGATCACCCTACACCTGCAGCCAGTGCCTCATCACTTTGTTTCCCTCCTCTCCTCCATCCACTCCATCTGCCCATCACTTTTACAGTCCTCCCTTTCCGCACTGTTCCTGTCTGCCTTCTCCACCTCTCTTACTTGAATCCATTCTCTGGAGCACTTTGTAGCCGCCACCTATTACCTCCCGGCCCCTGTTGCCTCCTCTATAAGCACATCATCCCTCCTCACCTGGACCCACCTATCACTTCCACCTTCCAGGATCAAGGATCACCTGCATTTGCTATAGACGTTTACAAGTATTAAGAATTTGTTGTGGTTTGTTGGTCAGGGTGTAGTGTGCAACGGTATTTGCCAATTATAAAAACTTAGCATTATATAACAATAAAGTTAGAATACAGATGTAGAATAAAATGTGCATAAATACAGTACCAGTGTACATTTACAATGTAAACAGCGTTCTAAAAAGCGTTTAAAGTGTTCACAGTACAGAACAGTGACTGAGGTAATAGAGAGAGTGAGGTGGTAAATCAGAATGGTCGATCAGATTAATTGCCTGGGGAGGGGGAGCTTTAAAGACGGAGCTAAGTTTTTATTTTAATGACCTTATAGGACTTATCCCTTCTTATCTTTCACTGAAACATCTCGACCTTCACCACAGGAGGAGATAACAAGAAAAAATGTAAAAATTAATTTTAAAATCCATGAAAAATTGACATAATATTTATCCTTTAGGGAATAGGGTACAGTACCACATAAAGTCAGTTTATTTTTTCACAGTTGAGAAGACTGTTTGGCATGAACTGTATAATATGCCATTTAAAACCTCTTACACTTTGTTCAATCTGAGATTAAATGTCAGTGGTTTTTACATTGAAACCAGTCGGTAAAAAGCAGATTCATTTCACTGATCCGGTGCCAGCTACCAAAGAGGAGACAGTGATTGCAGGCTCCACAGAGCTCTGCATTAAGTTGAACAGAGATGTATGGGGAAAACTGTTTTACCTTTACACAGAGTGCTGAGTGCCTGGAGTGCACGGCCTGGGTTGGTGGTGGGGGCAAGTACAAAAGAGGCGTTAAAGAGGCGCTTGGAATGGGACATGGATGTACTGAGAATGAAGGCCAATGAGCATTGTGTAGGTAGAAGGGATTAGTTTAGTTAAGCTTTTACTAGTTTGAGTCAAGTTCAAGTTTAAGTTCATTTTCATCCAGCCATACTCCTATATACTGCCAAATGCAACAAGGGGCACAGCACAGTACATCTGGCAGGAATATTGAACTAGATCTGAAGTTTCAGTACATACTTCTTTTTAACTACCAAACTTCTAGATTACCATAAACACAAGAGATTCTGCAGTTGCTGGAAGTCCAGAGCAACAAACACAAAACGCTGGAGGAACTCAGCAGATCAGGCAGCATCTATGGAGTGGAATAAAGAGTCGACATTTCAGGCTGAGACCCTTCACCAGAGCTCCTCCTGATTACCATTGCGTACAGGAAATGAGATAGCATCTTGAAATTAAAATTGAAAGCTACTAGGAGTGTTTTAATACTTTCTCTCTTTCTGCAGCAGCATAAAAAGGTTTTTACATTAAAACCTGTCTGTAAGAAGTGCACATTGTTTCACAAATCGAAGCAAGAGGCGGAGAGTGAAGAGGTAAAGGCATCTTGGAGAGAAGCTGTTTTTTTTTAACTGATTGGGGAAAAGAGGAGACAGCGCAGGTGCGTGACATAGCACGCCAAAGGTTTAAAAAGAAAAGATGCCATATACGGCAGCCATCGTCGTAGCAACCATCATCGGAGTGGACTGAGTCAGAGTGGGATGGCTTTGGCTCAATCAGGATTCGGCGTGAACAGGCAGAGGCGAGGGTAGGTTCCGGTAAGTTTTGTTTTTGTTTAGAGTAGACAGAATGCCAGGCAGGATGTTGGAAAGCTCCTCTTGCAGGATGTGGGAAGTCAGGGAGACCTCCAGTGTCCCTGACAACGATATCTGCAAGAAGTGAATCCAGCTGCAGCTCCTAATAAACTGCATTAGGGAACTGGAGCAGGAGCTGGATGACCTCCGGATCATTCAGGAGACTGAGCAGTTTATAGATAGTAGCTTCCGGGAGGTAGTTACACCTAAAGAACAGGGCACAGGTAATTGGGTTACCATCAGGTGAGGGAAGCGGAAAGGGCAGGTAGTGCAGGGTTCCCCTGTGGCCATTCCCCTCAACAACAAGTATACCAATTTGGATACTGTTGGGGGTATGACTTACCTGGGACAAGCTACAGAAGCCGGATCTCTGGCACAGAGTCTGGTTCTGCAGTGCAGAAGGGAGGGAGGAAGAAGAGGAGAGCGGTAGTGATAGGGGACTCGATAGTTAGAGGTACAGACAGAAGGCTCTGTGGTCATGACAGAGGCTCCCGGATGGTTTGTTGCCTCCCAGGTGCCAGGGTCAGGGATGTCTCTGATCGGGTGCACAGCATTCTGAAATGGAAGGGTGAACAGCCAATTGTCATGGTACACATCAGTACCAATGATGTAGGAAGAAGGAGTGAGGAGGTCCTGAAGTGTGAGTATAGAGAGCTTGGTAGGAAGTTAAAAAGCAGGACCTCGAGGGTGGTAATCTCAGGATTGCTACCTGTGCCACGTGCCAGTGAGGGTAAGAATAGGATGCTCTGGAGGATGAACACGTGGCTGAGGAACTGGTGTAGGGAGCAAGGTTTCAGATTTCAAGATCATTGGGACCTCTTCTAGGGCAGGTGGGATCTGTACAAGAGAGACGGGTTACACCTGAACTACAGGGTGACCAATATCCTTGCAGGGAGGTTTGTTAGTGCTATTGGAGGGGTGGGGGGAGTTAAACTAGATTTGCAGGGGGATGGGAACCAGAGTGCCAGAGTAGTGGAGTGGCAGTGAAAATAAATGATGTTAAAGGTTCATGCGAAGTCACAAATAGAAGGGTTGTGTGTGGTGGTAATAATTTTCTGAGGTGTGTCTAATTCAATGCGAGGAGTATTGTGGGGAAGGCTGATGAGCTGAGGGTATGGATTGACATGTGGAATTATGACATTGTAGCCACTAGTTAAACTTGCCTATAGGAGGGGCAGGACTGGCAGCTTAATGTTCCAGGGTTCTGATGTTTCAAACCTCAGGCAGGACAGATAAGAGGGCTTGTCTACCGAGGCCATATGGGTGGAGCTGAAAAACAGGAAAGGTATGACCACATTTAATGGGGTTGTATTATAGACTACCCAATAGTCAGAGAGAATTGGAGGAGCAAATCTGCAGAGAGATAGCAGACAACTGCAGGAAATATATAGAGGTACTTCAATATTAGATCTCTTATTATGAAACAAGTTAGGACAGGTGACTGAAGTGTGTGTAGGAGAACACTTTGGTTCCAGTGATCATAACACCATTAGTTTCAACTTGATCATGGATAAAGATAGATCTGGTCCTCAGGTTAGGGTTCTAAACTGGAAAAAGGCCAAATTTGAAGAAATGAGAAAGGATCTAAAAAGCGTGGACTGGGACAGGTTGTTCTCTTGCAAGGATGTCGTTGGTAAGTGGGAGGCCTTCAAAGGAGAAATTTTGAGAGTGCAGAGTTTGTATGTTCCTGTCAGAATTAAAGGCAAAGTGAATAAGGATAAGGAACCTTGGTTTTCTAGGGATATTGGAACTCTGATAAAGAAGAAGAGAGATGTATGACATGTATAGGAAACAGGGAGCAAATAAGGTACTAGAGGAGTATAAAATGTGCAAAAAAATACTAAAGAAAGAAATCAGGAGGGCTAAAAGAAGACATGAGGTTGCTTTGGCAGTCAAGGTGAAGGATAATCCTAAGAGCTTCTACAGGTATATTAAGAGCAAAAGGATAGTAAGGGATAAAATTGGTCCTCTTGAAGATCAGAGTGGTCGGCTATGTATGGAACCAAAAGAAATGGGGGAGATCTTAAATGGTTTTTTTGCGTCCGTATTTACTAAGGAAACTGGCATGGAGTCAATGGAAATAAGGCAAACAAGTAGTGAGGTCATAGAACCTATACAGATTGAAGCAGAGGAGGTTCTTGCTATCTTGAGGAAAATCAGAGTAGATAAATCCCCAGGAGCTGACAGGGTATTCCCTTGGACCTTGAAAGAGACTAGTTTTGAAATTGCAGGGGCCCTGGCAGATATATTTTAAATGTCGGTATCTACGAGTGAGGTGCTGGAGGATTGGAGGATAGCTCATGTTGTTCCGTTGTTTAAAAAAGGCTCTAAAAGTAATCTGGGAAATTATAGGCTGGTAAATTTGACGTCGGTAGTAGGTAAATTATTAGAAGGAATTCTAAGAGATAGGACCTACAAGTATTTAGGTAGACTGGGACTTATTAGGGAGAGTCAACACAGCTTTGTGTGTGGTAGGTCATGTTTAACAAATCTATTAGTGTTTTTTGAGGAGGTTACAAGGAAAGTGGATGAAGGGAAGGCAGTGGATGTTGTATACATGGACTTCAGTAAGGCCTTTGACAAGGTCCTGCATGGGAGGCTAGTTAGGAAGATTCAGTCGCTAGGTATGCATGGAGAGGTAGTAAATTGGATTAGACATTGGCTCAATGGAAGAAGCCAGAGAGTGGTAGTGGAGGATTGCTTCTCTGAGTGGAGGCCTGTGACTACTGGTGTGCCACAGGGATCAGTGCTGGGTCCATTGTTATTTGTCATCTATATCAATGATCTGGATGATAATGTGGTAAATTGGATCAGCAAATTTGCTGATGATACAAAGATTGGAGGTGTAGTGGACAGTGAGGAAGGTTTTCAAAGCTTGCAGAGGGATCTGGACCAACTGGAAAAGTTGGCTGAAAAATGGCAGATGGAGTTTAATACAGACAAGTGTGAGTTACTGCACTTTGGAAGGAAAAACCAAGGTAGAACATTCAAGGTAAATGGTAGGGCACTGAGGAGTGCAGTAGACAGACGGATCTGGGAATACAGATACAAAATTCCCTAAAAGTGGCGTAACAGGTAGATAGGGTAGTAAAGAGAGTTCTTGGTACATTGGCCTTTATAAATCAAAGTATTGAGGAAAGAGTTGGAATGTTATGATGAGGTTGTATTAAGGCATTGGTGATGCCGAATTTGGAGTATTGTGTGCAGTTTTGGTCACCAAATTACAGGAAGGATATTAATAAGGTTGAAAGAGTGAAGAGAAGGTTTACAAGGATGTTGCTGGGACTTGAGAAACTGAGTTACAGAGAAAGGTTGAATAGGTTAGGACTTTATTCCCTGAAGCGTAGAAGAATGAGGAGAGACTTGATAGAGGTATATAAAATTATGATGGATATAGATAGAGTGAATGCAAGCAGGCTTTTTCCACTGAGGCTAGGAGAGAAAAAAACCAGAGGACATGGGTTAAGGGTGAAGGGCGAAACGTTTAAAAGGAACATGGGGTGGGGGGCTTCTTCAGACAGAGTGGTGGGAGTGTGGAATGAGCTGTCAGATGAAGTGGTAAATGCAGGATCACTTTTAACATTTAAGAAAAACTTGGACAGGTATGTGGATGAGAGGTGTATGGAGGGATATGGGCCAGGTGCAGGTCAGTGGGACTAGGCAGACAAATGGTTCGGCACAGCCAAAAAGGGCCAAAAGGCCTGTTTCTGTGCTGTCTCCCTCCTGGCAATTATCCTTGTAAGCAGAACAAGTGCTACATCTGCCCTTACACTTCCTCCCTCACCACCATTCAGGGCCCAGACAGTCCTTCCAGGTGAGGTGACACTTCACCTGTGAGTCGGCTGGTGTGGTATACTGCGTCCGGAGCTCCCGGTGTGGCCTTTTATATATTGGTGAGACCCGACGCAGACTGGGAGACCATTTTGCTGAACACCTATGCTCTGTCCTCCAGAGAAAGCAGGATCTCCCAGTGGCCACACATTTTAATTCCACGTCCCATTCCCATTCTGATATGTCTATCCATGGCCTCCTCTACTGTCAAGATGAAGCCACATTCAGGTTGGAGGAACAACACCTTATATACTGGCTGGGTAGCCTCCAACCTGATGGCATGAACATTGACTTCTCTAACTTCCGTTAATGCCCCCATCCCCTTCTTACCCCATCCCCACCTTTTTTTTCTCTCTCTCTACCCATCACTCTGCCTGTTTTCCATCTCCCTTCGGTGCTCCCCTCCCCCTTTCTTTCTCCCTAGGCCTCCCGTCCCATGATCCTTTCCCTTCTCCAGCTCTGTATCCCTTTTGCCAATCACCTTTCCAGCTCTTAGCTTCACCCCACCCCCTCCGGTCATCTCCTATCATTTTGCATTTCCCCCTCCCTCTCCTATTTTCAAATCTCTTACTATCTTTCCTTTCAGTTAGTCCTGATGAAGGGTCTCGGCCCAAAACATTGACAGTGCTTTTCCCTATAGATGCTGCCTGGCCTGCTGCATTCCACCAGCATTGTGTGTGTGTTGCTTGAATTTCCAGCATCTGCAGATTTCCTCATGTTTGTTTCTGTGCTGTAATGTTCTGTGATTCTGTGCTAACTGCTAAAGAGGAGACAGTGATCGTATCCTCTGTAGAGCACTGCTTTTAAGGTGGGGGGGGGTAAGTTCAAAGCAGATGGAGAAAATTGTTTTACACAGAGAGTGGTGAGTGCCTGAAGTGCACTGTCGGGATAGTAACGGAGGCAAACATAGCTAGTTAGTTACTGCCTGTTATGCCACTGGTATTTGGGGCAGCAATGAAGTTCCTCGATCTGTCTGTCCTTGGCCGTCTTCTCTATTGCACCTCAGGTGTGGTTCAGGGTCCTCACTTCTGCCTCTACGGTAAGGTGCCAAGTTGTCTTTAGTCTCCCGCATTTCCTCTGCCCTTCAGGGGTCCAGTGAAGTGCTTTCTTCATGATGGAGTTGGCCTCTCTTCTCATCATCTGCCCAATCCACCTCCAATGTTTCCTCATGATGATTGTGGCCACGTCCCTAGGGTGACAATGAAGGAGTAGGGCGTGGTTAGAGATCTTTCTTGGCCCAGAAAATTCGGAGGATCCTCCGGAGGCTCATGGTGTGGCAAGGTCACTCTCTGTCATGTGCCGGCACTCTGACCTGTACAAGAGTGTTGACAGAACACAGCTCTGGTATAGCTTCACCTTGGCATACACACTGTTGATCCCCATATGCTGCTCATTGAACTTCTAGCTTTGCTGAGCCTGGACTGGATGCCAGTCTGGGTCCCACCACCCTGTGGAATGATGGTACCCAGGTTGGTGAATCTGCCAGTGCTGGGTAAGTCGAAACCATATGCTTTGACAGGAGACTACATTGAGGGTCACAGGCTCAGTCTTTCTCTGGCTGACTGAGAGTTCAAGCTGTCCAACAAAGAAACACAGGTGCTGTGTTTTCTCTTGCATGTGCTAGTGTGTATGTGATAGTATGTGAATTCATCCGTAAAGTCAAGGTCTTCCAAAGTAGAGAATAGAGTCCACCCAATGCCTCTCTGTTTATCTTTCATTGTTTGCCTCATAACCCAATCATCAAGTTAATCAATATCACTGACATCACAGAGCTTTGCCTGACTCGTGTCTTGACTTCAAAGCTCAAATTGAGTCCACAATTGTGCAAATAAAGTTAGCATAGAAACTCTGGATAAGCTTAACAATTTTGGAGGCAAATATGACAAGAGCCATTTCAGAGGCTCTCAGATAGGCACATGAATGTGCTGAGAATTGAGAATGTGTAGGCACAAGGGATTAGTTCAGATAGGCAATTATTCATTTAATTAGTTTGGCACACCATTTGACAGAGTACAAGGTGTGCAAATTAAGTGGCTGCAGTGTTTACAACATCTTCACTCTCTTGCATCTGCAGTCAGAGGCTACCTGACATGCTGGGTATTTCCAGAATTTTCTGATTTTATAATTTCCTTCTACATGACAGTGGTTTAAAATCAAAGGTATTTTAAAATGAAGTGTCTGTAGCTGTAGTTGATCAGAGTAGCCTTAGTTTCACACAATCTAAATTAAAATGGTAACTATTATTTGCTATGTGAACATTTGTTAAAATGTAGTTTAATTCCATTTAGTTTAGGGGATAATGTTTTTCTTCAGATTGACTCCTCCCACAGCCAACATCAGAGGTTGTCAAGGAATTATAAACATGATTAGGAAAAAAAGGATTAAATCAATGTTGCATTCTAAGGAAATGTAGTAAAGCAATGTTCTTTTCTAAAATTATCTGGTTCATTGATGTTACAGTATAAAAACAATTCACTGGGAGTCTGCAATGTGATTGAGAATGCAGTAAAGTACATGGAAATAAGCGAACACACACAAAATGCTGATGGAACTCAGCAGGACTGGCAGCATCTATGCTTATTATTTACTGCCCATTACACCGCTGGCATTTACGGCAGCAATGAAGGTCCTCCATCTCTGATGGCGTTCAGGGCTTCACTCAGCATGTCAGTAGCTTCCTCTTGATCTTCACTACTGGCAGTCATGCAAGTCCTGATTGGAGACACAGGAATACCATTGCACATAGATGTAGAAGGATTCTTCATTGCTGTTTCCATAACAGTTTTGTTTTACGTGTCAGGGCTCTTAGCCCTGAGTTGAGCTCCTGAACCTGGAGGATCAGTGGACCTCTCTCAGTCCGGCCTTATCTTAAAGCCCTGACTCCATCCAACATTCGAGGCTGAGACCCTTCATCAGGACTGGAAAGGATGGGGGATGAAGCTAGGATAAGGTGTGGGGAGGAGATGTACAAGCTGGCAGGTGATAAGGTGACACCAAATGAGGGGGAAGATGGGTGGGTGATGGAGAAAGATTGAAGCCAGAAGCTGGGTGGTGGTAGGTAGTAAAAGTAAAGGAAGCATATAAAGGTACTATATATATATATATATATATATATATAATTTATTTATTTATTGTAATTTGTTGTTTTTATTATTATGTATTGCAATGTACTGCTGCCGTAAAACAACAAATTTCATGGACTTATGCCAGTGTTATTAAACATAATTCTGATTCTGATTTTGCAATAAAAACAAGTAAATAATTATAAGCTTTAACATAAAGTAAAACCAACCATCTATTCCGACGGGGTTAGAGAACATATTCAATGAATAGAATCAGGCTCTCTTACACAAACAAGACCTAAGCACGTGCTGGCTGCAGATAAATGCAAGCCAGTCCAAATATTTGCCGTATGGAGTCAATTTCAATTGTCAGCATGTCAAGGTTTGGCTTTGTAAACTGCAGCTTATAAGTGTGCCCTTTTAGAATGAGGGCACTTGTGGGGAATCAATGGACTAAAAGGCACATCTCAGAAGATTTTCATAACAATGAAAATAGAAGACAATAGGGAAGAATAGAAAAAGGCAAACGATAAATCAAACTCGGCCTACTTGTTTGAAACGCGTTCAGAAGAGCTGTATGTTTTATTAACTTGTCTGCTCTCTCCATGGATGTTAACTCACTTAAGTACTTCCAGCAATTTCTCTTGTTACCAAAGAAAAACTATTAGCTAGTTTTCTGAAAAAAGCAATTTTAAGTCACCAGTTACCTTTCTTCACTTTCTTGGGGATATAAAATTGTGGAAGGGCTTGTTTTCACTCTATAGAGCAATTGATATTCTCAAACAAGACTAATAATTTCAGAAAAAGAAATAAATGCCACCCATTCTTTGATATGTTTAATGTAAAATGATAGTTTGGGTACAAATTTAGATCCTTTGCAAGACAGGGAGTTCATACAATTAGCAGGGGGCAGTGCTAATGCCTGACTCTAATAATGAAAGTCAGGCTTGACATTACGTGTGTGGCAAGAGAAATAGAAAAATTGGTATTTATTTTCTCATTTTAAAATCCCAGGTTCACAGGTATAACTATTTCTAGGAATGAAGTGGTTATTGATCTCAATCTGCCAATGACAGGATTTCTTTGGAAACTGCTTCCTCAATTGGAGTCCAATATGTATACTTTTGAAATCATCTTGTATTGCACAGCTTGTTCAATTACCTACTCCCTGAGTTTGACAGGATCACAACCTTTCTGTGAACAAAATTGGCACACAGCATCCTTAAAACTAACAAAAGGTGACCCAGTTTCTTTGTACCTTAAAGAAGGAAAATAAAAGCACCATCAACAGGAAAAAGATTCTTTTGATGAAATAACCTATTTTCAACAGCGCTGACAAGACACCATGTTCCAGAGATGATCCAAAACCTCATTCTGGACTATTACAGCAACTTCAGGTTGAGAATCTCACTGGCTGCACAATCTTCTCATTGACCATGAACATGATTGTCAAGTCAGCGGAGGTGGAATGTCTAGATCTGGCACTCAGCAGCCCCCCATAAGAGCATTCATGGACGACATGACGGTGTTGGCAACATCCGTCCCTGGGTGCAGATGGCTCCTTCAAGGGCTGGAACGGCTCATCTCATGGGCAAGGATGAGCTTTAAACCAGCCGAGTCCAGGTCTCTGATCCTGAAGAAGGGAAGAGTGGCCGGCCGGTTCCACTTTACCCTGGGAGGGATCCAGATTCCAACGGTGACAGAAAAACCCGTCAAGAGCCTAGGCAAGACCTTTGACAGTTCCCTGAAGACACAGCCTCACTTCACCAAACCAGTAGCGACTTGGTAACCTGGCTCACTGCGATTGACAAATCGGGGCTTCCAGGAGATTCAAAGCCTGAATGTACCAACACAGAGTCTTGCCAAGGCTACTCAGGCCCCTTCTAGTCTACGAGGTGCCAATGTTGACAGTGGAGGCTTTAGAGAAGATCATCAGTCAGTTTCTCCAGAGGTGGTTGGGGCTCCCCCGGACCTTAAGCAGCACTGCCCTGTCTGGGCATTCCACCAAGCTGCAGCTCCCCATCAGCGGCCTATCAGAGGAAGTCAGAGTCACTCGAGCCAGGGAGGTTATGATGTACCAAGACTCGTCTGATGTTAAAGTCGCTTTGGCGGGAATCCGTGTAAAGACCGGAAGGAAGTGGCAGACACAGAAAATTGGCGACAGAGTGGAGGCTCAGCTGTGGTACAACATTTTGGTGGGCACTGTGGCGGTGGGGCAGGCTGGACTGGGCTGTTTTCACAAACCACGCTACGGCAAAACCTGCGGAAAGGAGAAGCGTCAACTGGTTCAGGACGAAAACCGAGCTGAAGTGGAGGAAGAACGATGCAGCAAGATGGTTGGCATGTACAAACAAGGTGCCTGGAATAGATGGGAGCATGCGGAACCTCACAAGTTCAGCTGGACAGAGCTCTGGAGAGCAGAACCATCGCGCAACAAGTTTCTCATCCAATCAGTCTATGACGTTCCCCCAAGCCCGGCCAACCTGCACAGGTGGGGCATGGTAAACACTCCAGCGAGCCAACTGTGTCAGAAGAGGGGCACTTTAGAGCACATCCTCAGTTGCTGCCTGAAGGGTGATGCCACTGGTGCCACGACCAAGTCCTAAGGTCTATGGCGGATGCAATCAGCTCAGCGATTCAAGACAGCAAAAATCAGCACACTCCCAAACAGTCCATCACCTTTATTAGAGCGGGGGAGAAGGCTCAACGTCGGCCTAGCTCCTCGGGAGGGCTTCTTGCCACTGCACGAGACTGGCAGCTCCAAGTCAACCTGGGGGGCAGCTCAAGTTCCCAGAGAACATTTCAGCCACTCCGCTCCACCCGGACATGGTATTAATATCGGAGTCTACAAAGCAAGTGGTCCTGCTGGAACTGTCCCCTGGGAAGCCCGGATTGAAGAGGCCAACGAGCGCAAGAGGGCTAAATACACAGATCTTATTGCACAATGCTGGAGAGCTCGCTGTGAGCCAGTCTAATTTGGGTGCCAGGGTTCTGCTGGCCATTCATTTCAGAGGACTCTTAAACTCCTTGGAGTAAAAGGACTGCAGTGCAGAAGAGCCAGCAAGAACATTCTGGAGGCTGCTAGAAAGGCCTTGCGGTGGCTGTGAATCTGGGGGGGGGGGAATCCGTGGAATAGTGCGCCACTTGGATATAAGTCGGGGGCTGATCACCCCCCGCTGGGTCGCCAGGGCGAGGGTGTCTGATGATTAATGACCCAAAACATTCTACGACCCTGGGTTCATCACTGAAGAGGTGTCCAAGAAGGTGTATTCTACATCTCAATATTTTACATTCTGCATCTGGTGGTTCCAAGAATATCTCAGCTGTAGTTGTTACCTGCACCTTTTGAATGGAGAATAACAGGTTACCTGTGAAGTTATACCGAGTAGGTTCTATTGAACTGGTTACTCACACGTCAGCAAAACCAAATAGCTGATTATTAACTATAGGAAGAGGAAACTGTTGGTTCTTGAGTCAGTCTTCTTCAGGAGATCAGAGATAGAGAAGGTTTGTAGCTTTAAGTTCCTCGGTGTTGTCATTTCAGAAGATCTGTCCTGTGTCCAGCTCATTAGTGCCACAACTAAGGAGGCATGGCAGCACCTCTGCTTTCTTAGCAGTTTGTGAAGATTCAGCAAGTCATCTAAAGTTTTGAAAAACTTCTATAGATGTATGGTGGAGAGTATACTGATTTGTTACATCATGGCCTGGTATGGAAACACCAATGCCTTTGAATGGACAAGCCTACAAAAAGTAGTGGATAGAGCCCAGTCCATTACGAGTATAGGCCTCCCCACCGTAGAGCACATCTGTGAGTAATGCTGTCGCAAGAAAGCAGTGTTCATCATCGAGGGCCCCCACCAACTCAGTCACGCTTTCTCTCATTGCTGCAACAGGGAAGGTGGCATAGGGAGGCTTGAGCCCCACATCACCAGGTTCAGAAAAAGTTATTACCCCCCCCCCCCCCACCAACCACCTGGCTCCTGAACCAGAGTGGATAATTTCACTCACCCCAACACTGCACACAGGGACTCACTTTCAAGGAATCAACAAGTCATATTCTCAATATTATTTATTTTATTATTATTGTTTTGTGTTTTACTGTTTTGAACTTACACAATTGTTGTCATTTGCACACTGGTTGTTCGTCTTTGTGTGTTGTTTTTCATTCATTCTATTGTGTTTCTTTGTATTTTACTGTGAATGCCAATGAGTAAAATGAATCTTAGGGTAGCATAGGTGACATTTATACACTTTGATAATAAATGTACTTTGAAATTAGATGACTTCTTGTCTATATCGTAGACCAGGGGATCCCAATCTGAGGTCCATGGACCTCTCGGTTAATAGGGTCCATGGCATAAAGATGGTTGGGAACCCCTGTATTAGGATGACAGGCAGTTACTTTCTGTTAGACAGTCTCCCCAAGCAGTAAGGTTCATCAACACCTCCATCCACTAATGAACCTCATAGCACACCCTCCCCCACCACTAATTTATCGTTTACTTTCAGACTCACCTCATGTACAGTCTTGTACATCGTGTCACTTTAAGCACATATTCTAAATATCTGTATATAAACTATCTTATGTAGTTATATTTCATGTTTTTATTACGTTATTTATATTGGTGTGTTTTTTGGGAATACAACGGGTCCAGAGTAACAATTATTTTGTTCCCCATTATACTTGTGTACTGGAAATGACATTAAACAATCTTGAATAGAGTCACAGACTCATAAAAAGGTACAGCACAGAAACAGGCCCTTTAGCCCATCCAGTTAAACTAACTAGTCCCATCCACCTGCACACAGACCATCGTCCTCCATCACCCTCCCAAACATGTACCCATCCAAACTTCTCTTAAACATCAAGAACATATCCCACTTGCACTGGCAGATTGTTCCATACCCCCATGACTCTGAGTGAAGAAGGTTCCCCTCATGCTCCTCTTAAGTAATTCACCTTTCACCCCTAACCCATGACTTCAGTGGAAAAAAGCCTGCTTACATTTATCCTATCTATACTCCTCATAATTTTGCACACCTCTAGGAATCTTCTACATTCCAAGGAATAAAGTCGAAACCTATTCAATCTTTCATTATAATTCAGATCCTCCAGTCCTGGCAATATCCTCATAAATTTTCTCTGTATTTTTTCAACCTTATTTACATCTTTCCTGTAGGTAAATGCCCAAAACTGCACACAATACTCCAAATTAGGCCTCACCAATGTCTTATACAACTTCCAACTTAACATTCCATCTCCTGTACTTAATACTTTGATTTATGAAGGCTAATAATCCGTTAAGATTTCTTTTCGACATATATCGACCTGTGCCACCACTTTCAATGAATTATGAGTACTGTGAACAGTTCTCAGCTCCTCATCTAAGAAAAGATGTGCTGGCATTGGAGAGGGTTCAGAGGTTCACGAGGATGATTCTGGGAATTAAAGGGTTATCATATGAGGAACATTTGATAGCCTTGGATCTGTACTCGCTGGAATTTATAAGGATGAGGGGGGATCCTTTCGAATGTTGAAAGGCTTGACAGATGTGGAAAGGATGCTTCCCATGGTGGGGAAGTCTAGGACAAGAGGGCACAGCCTCAGTATAGATGGGTGCCCATTTAAAACAGAGATGCGGAGAAATTTCTTTAGCCAGAGGGTGGTGAATTTGTGGAATTTATTACCACATGCAGCTGTGGAGGCCAGGTCATTGGGCGTATTTAAGGCAGAGATTGATAGGTTCTTGATTGGGCATGGCATCAAAGGTTATAGGGAAAAGGCTGGGGTGTGGGACTGAGGAGGGGAAAAAAAGGATCAGCCATGATTAAATGGTGGAGCAGACTCGATGGGCCAAATGGTCTAATTCTACTCTGATGTGTTATGTTGGTCAGCAGCTTATAGATTTACTTAGTGGTTTTATTGGTTATATGTTTGGCTTTGTTAATCCTACGTCGAGAAATGGATTAAAATAAAACTGCTTCAGCACCTGCAATCGTAGCAGCAAGTAAGCTGTCAAGTTTCACTTGCTGCAAGAGGGCCTTACTGATTGTAGCAGTTCCCTAGGATTAGAGATTACCTTCACATTTTTCTTCAAACTTCGTTTTCCTGATTGCTGAAAGAGAAACTCAAAAAGGGAAACATTTTTAAATGTACTGTAAGTGCAAATATATAAATGCAATTTACTGCACTAATCTGAGCAGTCTTCTCAATTCTGCTCCCAGAAGTGCTGTTTCATGGTGTCTCAAGTCCACAAATGAGGCAGCAGGAGGGTGCACAGTGGTGCAGCTCATAGAATGGTTTGTTCACAGTTTCAGTGACCCAGGATAAATGCTTACATTGGTTGGTGCATCAAGGGATATGGTGGAGCGTACACTAACTAGGATGATGGAAGAGAGCTTTATCAGTCAATAGAATGGACAACATGGGGCTGAATGGGATACGGGATTAGCCATGATGGAATGGTGGAGCAGACTCAATTGGCTGAATGGCCTAATTCTGCTCCTGAGTCTTATGGTCTAAATGTTGTCCATTCTATTGGCTGATAAAGTTCTCTGCCATCTTCCTAGTTAGTGTACATTCCACCACTGGCAAACATCAACTGTAACTGGAGGAGCTGAGCACTCTGATTAACAGTCACGATACAGCACCCTAATCCCTTCCCAAACATTGCGGGGGACTTCAATGGGGCCAGCTTGAAGGAGTCTCTGACAAACTATGACCAACATGTCACCCGTGGAACCAGAGGAGCCAACACACTTGATCCGTGTTACACCTCCATCAAGAATGTTTGCCATGCTATCAAGTACACCCGGCTGTACTTCTACTCTTGGTATATAGGTAAAGACTGAGGACTGTAGCACCAGTGGTGAGGGCTGTGAATTTATGTTCAAAGGAAACTCAGGAGGGTTTACTGGTCTGGACCATATTCATCTTTGGATCTGAATGTATATACTACTGACGGCACCGACTTCCTCAAGAGCTGTGTGACTTCAAGAATGTACCTAACATCAAACAAGAGAAAATCTGCAGATGCTGGAAATCCGAGCTACACACACAAAATGCTGGAGGAACTCAGCAGGCCAGGCAGCATCAATGGAAAAAAAGTACAGTCGATGTTTCAGCCAAAATGTCGACTGTACTCTTTTCCATAGATGCTGTCTGGCCTGCAGAGTTTCTCTAGCAATTTGTTTGTGTTACTAACATATATAAAGCAGACATATCTAACATATATAAATCAAAAGCTCTGCTGAAACAGGAGATTTGCTCTCTGTCAAGGGCTAGATCCGTAGTGTTCAAGACTGGCAATCCAGAACCCTATAGGAAGTCCAGTAAGATCTACAAAAGCCTACTGTGAGGCAATTCCATGTGAAGTTAGAAATACAATGAGATGCACAACAGTTGTGGCAGGGTTTACAGTATTATTACTTCCTACTAGGCAAAACTAATCAGCACAAATTGCAGTAATGCTTCACATCCCAATGATCTCAATATCTTTATGCATGCTTCGAAAGGTGCTATGCCTGTGCGACTACAGCATTTGTAATCCTGCGTTATCTGACTCAGAAACCTAGGCCAAAACAGCCCCAAGGAGTCAGGCCCCGAGAGTGTATCTGACTGGGTGCTGGAAAGCTGTGCCAACCAACTGGCTGGAGCATACAGGGACATCTTCAACCTCTCACTGCTGCAGTTGGAGATTCTCGCCAGCCTCACAAGGCATCAACCATACTGGTGCCTTTCTGAAGAGAAGGGTGAGCTGCCTCAATGACCATCACCCAGCAGCAGTCACACTACTGTGATCAAGTGCTTTGAGAGATTGGTCTTGGCAAGAATTAACTCCTGCTTGAGGAAAGACCCAGGCCTGCTGTAATTTGCTTACTGCCACAACAGGCCCATGGTGGCTCTCCACTTGAATTAGAGAACCTGGACACAGCAATATTTATGTCAGGCTGCTGTTTATCAATTACAGCTCAATGTTCAACACCTTCACTCCATCACTACAAGCTTTGAAAAACAGGCCTCTGTACCTCCCTCTGCAACTAGATCCTTGCCTTCCTCACCAAGAAATCACATTTCCTTTGCACTAGCAGTCAGCGCCAGCTTGCTCAGGATGCTTGCTCAGCTCGCTCCACACTCTGTGTGGGGTGAGGTACAGCTGAAATGCTGTCTACACATTCAGTTGGCACCACTGTTGTTGGCAGGATCTCGGATGGTGATGAGGTGGTGTACAGAAGTGCTTGAATGGTGTCACAACAACTACCTTGCACTCATCATCAGTAAAAGCAAGGAATTGATAGTGGACTTCAGGAAGGAAAGGTTGAGAGAACACACACTAGTCTATTTTGAGGGGTTAACTTTAGAAAGGGTGAACACCTTAAAGTTCCTGGGTGCCAACATCCTAGAGGATCCATCTTGGGCCTAACAATTTGATGCAATTATGAAGAGAGAATGCCAGTAGCTCTACTTCAGTCACAAAATGCTGGTGGAACACGGCAGGCCAGGCAGCATCTATAGGGAGAAGCGCTGTCGACCCTTGGGTCTCGGCCCGAAACGTCGACAGCGCTTCTCCCTATAGATGCTGTCTGGCCTGCTGTGTTCCACCAACATTTTCTGTGTGTTGTTGTTTGAATTTCCAGCATCTGCAGATTTCCTCGTGTTAGCTCTACTTCAGTCAAGGGTTTGAGCAGATTTTGTATGGTCACCAAAAAATCTAGCAGGTTCCTACAGATATCAGGCGGAGACCTTTCTGACTGACTACATCACTGCCTGATAAGCAGTCTCCAATGCGCAGGATCAAAAGAGGCTGTGGAGGGTTGTTAGTTCAGCCAGCTCCATCACAGGCACAACCTTCCATATCGTGGACATCTTCAAAAGGCAGTGTCGCAAGAAGGTAGCATCCATCATTAAGAACCCTAACCATCTGGGACATACCCTCTTATCATTAACACCACTGGGGAGGAGGTACAGGAGCCTGACGACACACATTCAGTAATTTAGGAACAGCTTCATTGCCTCCGCCATCAGATTTCCAAATGGTTCATGAACACTATCTTGCTATTCTTTTTTTTACACTGGTTTTTGTAACTTATAGTAATTTTTATGTCTTGCACTGTACTGCTGCCACAAAGCAATGCATTTCATAACATACATCAATGATAACAAACCTGATTCTGATTATGTGTACAGGAGCTTTATGGCCAACCTGAATATTATTAGGGATTCATGAATTATGGAATTATGTGGATATAGCAGGTGCTAATTCAAATGAGAAGTAGTCTTCAGGAAACCAGTTTTTAAGTAAATTGCCGGCAGCAATCAGTTTACAATTATAAGCTCACTAGTATTATCCACAAAGCACAGGCTACTGACCTCAGCAGGAGGCTGATCATGAGATATGACATGGAAACTGCGTGACAAGATGCACTCATATGCATCAGTGAAATGTAAGAAACTGGGGCTATGTTAATTCTCCCATATCAAACTAGGCATCAGACAGCAGCTAGGTTACTTTGCATCATTATATAGAGATCAAGGAAGCTTCTGGGCCTCATTGACGTTGTCACACTTAGCACATCAACCATGGTCATAAGCACGTATGCTGTATATCAATAACTGGGATGTTTGCGTACCCAAAGAGTCAGCCTTCACAGCAATAAGTTTGAGTTTCTGAAATCTGTCCTCAGAAGCTTTCAGACCATCCACATCCACGTGAATTACTTTGTCCCAGCAAAGTTGTTTAAACATTTAGGAGTATCTTGTCAGATACAGTGCCCTTACATGTTCAATATGTAATTCAATCATTGCATTTGTCAGATTCAAAGTGAGTAGATATTGACATTGTATTGGCTCTTCTGCTGTTACCTTTTGTTCTTAAGAGTGTATAAAAAAGGTGTACTTTTGAGTTCAAAGACTATTGAGAGGGTGTCTGTCATGACGAATAAAAACCTTTGTATCTATTAGTTTCCAGGTCTTCAGTGAGTCAGATCACAGTTGCAACAGATACAATGAGCCAAAGGGCCTGTGTCAATGCCATTTACTTGCTCGAGGTATTCACAGATAACCTATTGTACTCAATAAAGTGGCCACTGTCTTCTGCTGCTGTAGTGCATTCACTTCAAGGTTTGACATGCGTGTTCAGAAATGCTCTTCTGAACACCACTATTGTACATGTTGTATTCAAGTTACTGTTACCTTCCTGTCAGCTTGAACCAGTCTGGCCATTTTCCTCTGACCTCTCTCATTAACAAGGTGTGTTTTCCCCACAGTACTGTCGTTCACTGGCTGTTGTTTGTTTACCATATCATTCTCTGTTGTGTGTGAAAATCCCAGGATATCAGCAGTTTCTGAGATACTCAAAGCACCCCATTTAGCACCAACAATCATCCATGGTCAATGACACTTAGATAACACTTTTTCCGCATTCTCAAGTTTGGTCGGAACATTAAGTGAACCTCTTGACCATGTCTGCATGCCTTTATGCACTGAGTTGCTGCCATATGATTGGCTGATTAGTTATTTGCATTAACGAGGTGTATAGCAGGTGTACCTAATAGTGGCCTTTCAAAAGACCTTGAACAGATTCTTATTCAAAGGGCACCTGATCCAACTGTAACATGAGTCGGTCCTAATAATGTTTATGTCAAAAAAAGCCTGACTTTTTCCTCCACCTCCAACAGAGGCCAATTTTGTAACCTGGCTCAATTGATTAAATGTTGACTTTTGTTGGTTCAATACTGCATCCATGATATCCTTGCATTTCAACGATGGCTCATAAGGCACCAGAAAAGTCAAAGCAACACTGATGAATACAAACCAAAAAAATTTTATTACCAAAATAAATTAGAA
This sequence comes from Hemitrygon akajei, assembly GCF_048418815.1. Taxonomy (NCBI): domain Eukaryota; kingdom Metazoa; phylum Chordata; class Chondrichthyes; order Myliobatiformes; family Dasyatidae; genus Hemitrygon; species Hemitrygon akajei. The sequence goes on from NC_133124.1 coordinate 127,240,911, forward strand.
TTTCAATGAAACATACAGATGATTTACAGCAAGATTGCACTTCACTTCACAATAAAATGCTCACACATTTAGGTAAATTATTAGCTGGTCAGCAAGACTGCAAGATTTTCCAGACACCTCAAAAGATAAACATTTAGGGGACCTTCAGGTACACCTGGAAAGTAATTTGTATATATATTAAAAATTGAATTTTAATACAAAAATACATTAGCTGTACATGTATTTATTCAATTAAATAATTATCAAGAATCTCACAGTTTTTGGTACATGCCTCAGCTTAATGGAAAAAACCCCTCACATTTCCATGGCAGTAATAACCACTAACACCCGCCTCTTTCTAAAGTTTAGAATCACACAATACAACCGCGATGAATAAGAGATAATTATAATTCACATTTCAAAGTTTATAAAAATCTTTTTGTTGATGGGGGAGCAGTTGTGAGTAGTGGATTCAGCTACAACTCACAGGCCCCATGGCCGTTAAGAACTACATTAGAAAGGCTAATGGACTACAAATAATGTGGAAATCATTCAATTTCCATGACATAGTTCAGCACCTTGGTTTGCTAGAGAAAGACTTGGAGGATTTGAATCTAAATAGGCGCTACAGTAGTGCAATGCTAATATAGCTGGATGTGTTGGAGTTTGGGGTTCAATTCTGGTGCCATCGATAAGAAGTTTGTACGTTCTCCCTGTTACCGCAGTATTTCCTCCGGGTGCTCTGGTTTCCTTGTACAGTCCTAGGATATTCTGGTTAGCTTAATTGGCGATTGCAAATTGTCCTGTAATTAGGCTAGGGTTAAGTATGTGAGTTGCTAGGTGCTGCAGTTTGTTGGGCTGGCCTATTCTGTGATGTATCTCTAAATAAATAAATCTTACTATGAATGTTGATCTATGCGAAGACAGTTGATCGTTTTTTCTTCAGCAATATAGACTTGTTTATTCAGATGAGAGAAGGCTACATAATTTAGCTGCAGACTGATAGAATAACATGTCAAGAAGGCCATGTTTTGGGGCTCTCCCTGTCAGTTTACATTTGTAGCATTCTGCTGTTACTCCACCATGGATGGTCCCAAGCCCAGCTGCGTAAAAACCCAATGCTACAGAAGCTCCAAAAACTTCAGCCCCAGAGGGCTGATGGGCTTAAGAAGAATTGTGGTGTTACACATAGGAGGAGGCACGTTGTAACCTCCTGGCCAAAAGAATTTCTGTATAAGAGCTTCCGCACAAAGTTCAAGATTTGTAATTGAATTTCTAAGCTAGTCTCTTTTGGATATCAGGCTGGAATGCAAGTTCAATATTTCTCAGAAATAGTATAAAATGCTGCATGATTTTGCCATTGCATGTCTGTTGCTCTCTAATAAATCTGTTTTACAATTTATAGACACTGCCAATTTTTTTTATATGAAGACCAGAATTACAACTCAAATCACCACCAGAGGTACATTCACATAAACTTGTTCTGTTTGAATAAATATGATTGTTTTTTTTTCAGCAAACCATAAATGCTAGAATTTACCAGTAATTGAATTTCAGATTCAAATTCATAAACACAAGAGATTCTGCAGATGCTGGAAATCCAGAGTAACACACAAAAAGCTGGAGGAACTCAGCAAGTCTGGCAGCATCTGCAAAGGAATAAACGTCGACTGCTTATTCTTCTGATGCCGTCTCACCTGCTGGGTTTCCTCAGCATTTTGCGTGTATTATTTCGAATTCAGATTGCTACCAGAAAAACAGCAAGTCAATAATGATTTCCTTATTTAAAATGTACAGAACTTAAATTTTTAAAATGGAATGTGCGTCAGATAATGTAAATAGTTTGACAACATAAAGGATAAGAATTATTTCAATTATCACAGTTATCAGTGCTGGAATTACAATAGCAATCTGGATCTGTGTTGAAATAATATCCCTATCATTGATTTTAAACTTTTTATTGCTTTATAAATAAACTTTAATTAATGAGAGAGTCTTCCCACTTCCATCTACCCTGTACTTGAAGTTAATTTTTTTCTTTTCCCCCCACTTAGTCACTCAATTCTGACCCAAAGATCTCTCTTTTGCTGGGCTGGAGCTTGCATTTTTTGTTTGCCCGACAGGCTGCCCCACCAACATCCTGCCACAGAAGCCTCTGTGCTCACACACATGTTCTCTTAAGGTTGCCCATCAATTTACAAACAACATACACACAAAATGCTGGAGGAACTCAGCATTTTGTGTGTGTTGTTCAGATTTCCAGCATCCGCAGATTTTCTCTTGTTTGCTATCAATTTACAAACTTGTTTCCAAGAGAAATAAAGGCTCCAACCAATGCCCCTAATGCTTGAATATCCTTCAAATATCTCTCACGCTTGGGAAATGGTCTTTAGATTTGCTCCTAATTTTCATCAGTGACACTCTAAAAGATTATGCTGACTAACTGTACTATGATTCAATCTTTACTGTGCAAAGCAAATGGAGCCACTGACCAGATTATTATTTGGAATGATGAATGAGATCTGGACATGACAGAATCATCAAATTATTAAAACTTGCAAGGATCTATTTTGTGGAATGGTCTAAATGCAGTATCTGCACTGATGATGTAATGATTGCAAGAAGCTCTTTTGACGTGTTTAGTTAATTACTGAATGTGCTTGATGCCGGCACGATCAACCTTCATAAAATAAAAGCCGCATTTCAGGTAGTTGCAGAGTTAAAGATGAGATGGCCAGATGGAAGTAAGCCAAGCTGAGAAGCACAATTTGAGATGTCATGTTCAAGTTTATTGTTATCAGACTGCACATACATACAGTGAATCATAGTGCATCCTTAAAACATATAACACACACAGCACATAAACCAAAATATTACCATAAATAAGTTAAACTATAATTCAAAATTCATACAGCACAGGTAAACAGTACAGTATATAGTAATTAACCTAATGAGATCTCAGTGGTGTCAGCTTGAGGGTAGAAGCTGTTACCTAGTCCTTGTCCTGATGCTCCTGTAGCTCCTTCCTCCTGGTAGTGGGTCAAAGAGATTGTGGGATGGGTGGTAACGATCCTCAAAATGTTTTGGGCCCTTCGTCTGCAATGCTCCAGTAAATGTCAAGAATAGGGGGAAGGAAGACCCCAGTGATCCTCACGGCAGTTTTAACTGTCCTCTGAAGGGTCTTGTAGTCTGATGCCTTGCAGCCTCCGTATCATAAGATGATGCAGCCAGACAGGACGCTCTCAATGTTGCTCCTGTAGAAAGTTGTTAGAATGGGGGCTGGACGATGTGTACTCCTCAGAGTCCACAGAAAATGTAGGTGCTGCTGTGCCTTCTTGACTAATGAGAAAGCGTTGTGGATCCAGGTTAGACTGCCTGTTATGTGCACATCAAGGAACTTTGTGCTCTTCACCCTCTCCACAGCAGAGACATTGGTGTGCAATGGAGAGTGGTTGACCTATGCCTCCTGAAGTCCGTAATCATCTCTTTTGTCTTGTCCACGTTGAGACCCGGGTTGTTCCTGTACTGTTTGACAAGCCTCTCAACCTCCTTTCTGTATGCCAGCTCATCATGGTTGCTGATGAGGCCAACCACTCATCAGCATGCTTGATGATGCGATTTGAGCTGAATCTGGCAGTGCAGTCGTGAGTAGGCATGTGAACAGCAGTGGGCTGAGCACACAGCCTTGGGGATACCAGTGCTCAGAGAGATGCTACTGCCACCTCACACTGACTGCGGCCGTTCCATTAAGAAGTCCAAGATCCAGTTGCAGAGAAGGGCACTGAGCCCAAATGAGGACAGTGCCCGCCAGCCTCTGAGGGATGATTGTGTTAAACACCAACCTGAAGTTGAACAACATTTTGGTGTATGAGACATCATTTTCTAGATGGGACAAGACAGAGTGGAGGGCCAAGGCTATGGCATCATCAGTGCACCGGTTGGAGTGGTAGGTGAACAGGAAAGGGTTCAATGTAGCAGGAAGGTGGCATTTTATATGATCTATTATTAGCTGCTCAAAGCACTTCATGATTGTTGAAGTCAGTGCTACTGTGCAGTAATCTCTTGGCCACTGGTGGCTGCCTTGAAGCCTGCAGGGACAGTGGGCTGTTGCAAAGAGATGTTGAGGATGTTCATTAATTCCTCTGTTAGCTGATTTGTAGCCACTCAGCACACAACCAGATATGTTTCACAGCCCCACACCTTTGTTTGGATTACTTTGGCTAGGATCCTCCTCACCTCAGCTGTGTCCAGAGAAGGTGTCTGTCCCTCAGGGGAAGAGGGGGCTTTCCTCAATGTCACATCATTCAATGCATCAAATTGTACATAGAAGGCATTCAGTCTATCAGGAAGGAAGGCATCACTATTATTGAATCACAGGGTGGTCCTGTAATCTGTTATGGTTTGAATACCCTCCCACATGCGCCGCATGTCCTTGTTGTCAAAAAGGTGCCTGACTCCAGGTTGGGCTGGAGAGAGATAACATGGGCTAGATGTTGTCAGCATGCTGTGTGGTCTGAGCAATATGGACATTGAGGTGCACTTGCTCTTATTGACATGAAGAATACACCAATAATCTGCATGAATCCAAAGCCATATTGATTCTGACTGAATTTCCTAAAAAGATGCCTCCTAAAATCTCAGAATGTATTTTTCTTCAAAATTATGCTGCTTATGTACCTCAAATTTAAGAAAAGAAATAATGGATTCACTTCTATAGTCAAACTGATAGATTGAGCTGATTAAAGCACCTTCATTAAGTTAATCTCATCTTTTTATGGGCTCCCAGTCTGACTTCCAACAAGTTCCATCTGTTGATGGAACAATTATAGAAAAGTCTGAATTTTAGAATTTTTTATGGCACCCCTAAATGTTATCTTCAATGGAAGAATAAACTCTTGCAACAAACTCTTTTGTCAGGTGTTGACATACTAAATAATATAAATATACATACTAAATTAAATATACATACTAAATAATATAATTCAGACACATTTCCCATTCTTTCTTATACTTACACTTTTTAACTTCTAAATAAGCTTCATCCACTCTCCTCTTGATTGATGGATTTTTCAGTGTCACTTTTGCCTGTAAGTAACATTCACTTCAATTTTAAATTGTGAAAATGAATATGATGATGATGATGTTTGTTTTGCGAAGAGACAAACGAGGGCAACCATGCTAAAGTGAAGATAACCTCAATTTTTAATTTATTATAGTAGAAAAAGAACATGGCCTCTCCAGAACTGTTTGGAAGATAACTATACTCAGTTATTTAACCTACTATTGATGGTACCAAAGAAAATAGTGCACAAAAATAATCCCCAAATATTAATTTTGACAGTTGTGAAGCTTAAGCATCTGAGACTCCGACACTCTGAGCTGCAGCATTGTTACATGATACAGATGAATAGAAATTACTGACAGTGGGCTGAAAACTGAAGAGACATTGTGCACCATTGACCTTTTCAGTGAGGAGTCTACAATGGCAAACAAAGATGCACATATCTTTGTGTTTTCGTTTTTCACTACAGAGCACAGTAAGGAAGAAATGGCATGTAAAATCAAGGTTGAGAGGAATAGGATGAGCATTTGGAAATGAAATTGCATTGTGAGGTGGTGGAAGTGGCATTGGCAACTCTGGAGACCAGGTCATGGCTTTGGGAGTGGAGTGAGTGATTATGTGAATATTAGAGGCCCGATTGTGGTCTGGGATTTGGCTTGTAGTACACTGTACAGATAATGATGGAGGAGAAGATGCTGGACCTTGGACAGGAAGTTTAATTTGAGGGGAGATGGCTTGAGAAATTCAAGGAGAAGGAGATGGTTGGCAGATGGATGATGAGGACCAAATGGAAACAGTAACAGGAAGTTTTCATGGTTTTGTTGAAATGCCATTCTTCTTAGACCACTACATCTCACACAAGGAACTTTTCATGGTCAACGTACAACACAATGCCTGTCTCTACCTCAGCAAAACCCCAGATTTGTTAAGTAATTGATCTCCAAATGTTCTTCTATTATAATTATCTTGAAGTTGTTAACTTTGTTCAGACAAGTTGTTTCAAAAAAGGCTGCTTCCTTTGGTGGGTGAGTCCAGGACAAGAGGTCACAGTCTTAGAATTAGTGGGTACCCATTTAAAACAGAGATGAGGAGAAGTTTTTTTAGCCAGAGGGTCATGGATTTATGGAATTCGTTGCCACATACAGCTGTGGAGGCCCAATCATTGAAGGTTTTTAAGGAGGAGATTGACAGGTATCTGATTAGTCAGGGTATCAAGGGATATGGGAAAAAAGCCGGAAATTGGAACTAGACGGGAGAATAGTTTAGCTCATGGTGGAGTGGCGGAGCAGACTCGATGGGCTGAATGGCCTACTTCTGCTCCTTTGTCTTGTGATCTTGTGAAGTTTGCAAACTGATTAAAATGAATCCACATAATGTTATGCTCCCTTAAACCTCATGTGGCCACTTTATCAGGAACTTCCCGTACTGAATAAAGTGGGCACTGAGTAAACTTTATCTTTGTGGTTTTCTGCTGCTGTAGCCCATTCACTTCAAGGTTCGATGTGCTGTGTGTTCAGAGATGCTCTGCTACATACTACTGTTGCAACATGTGGGTACTTGAGTTACCGCCATCTTCCTGTCAGTTTGAAGCAGTCTTGCCGTTCTCCTCTGACCTCTTTCATTAACAAGGATTTTTTTTGCCCACAGAACTGCTGCTAACTGTATTTTTTTCATAATTCTCTGTAAACACTAGACATTGTGTGTGAAAAGTCCAGGAATTCAGAAGTTTTTGAGATGCTCAAACCATCCCTGTCTACCACCAACAATCATTCCATGATTAGAGTCATTTAGATCAAATTTCTTCCTCATTCTGCCATTTGGTCTGAACAACAACTGAAGCACTTTGATAATGCCTACATGCAGTTATACATTGAACTTCTGTAATGTGATTGCCTGATTAGATTCTTGTTTTAACAAGCAGGACAGATATACTTAATAAAGTAACCACTAATGAAATGCACAATATCTTTAATCACATGCTGTAGGATTAAAACTCCACAGAAAAGTGTTTACAACTAAGTGTAAACTGACAAAGTGAAATTATGGTGATTTTTCGAACCTACATGAATGCAGATATTTAATTTTAACCTTCACACAAAGATGGGAGAGATGGTAAAAGATTGCGTTAAGGTGATAGCTAAACAATTCTGCAGCACAAGAATGCAATTTTAGTGTAGCTGATAAAAAAGTTATCACATCTCCAAACAACTGTTTTCGCATTTTCTTAGAATTTATTTAGTGGTTGGTTTCATCCAACTCTCATACTAAAGCAATAGGAAGTGAATGGCAGTTTGTATTTAATGTTAACTCTGTGGCCACTTTATTAGGTACATCTGTACACCTGCTCATTAATGCAGCCAATCATGTGGCAGCAACTCAATGCACAAGAGCGTGCAGACATGGTCAAGAGGTTCAGTTGTTGTTCAGACCAAACATCAGAATGGGAAAGAAATGTGATCCAAGTGACTTTGACTGTGTAACGATTGTTGGGGTAGTTTGAATACCTTAGAAACTGCTTATCTCCTGAGATTTTCATGCACAACCACCTCTAAAGTTTACAGGGAATAGTGTGAAAAAATTCCAGTGAGCAGAAGTTCAGTGGGTGAAAATGCCTTGTTGATGAGAGAGGTCAGAGGAGAATGGCCAGACTGGTTCAAGCTGACAGAAAAGTGACAGTAATTCAAATAGCCATGTGTTACAACAGTGGTGTGCAGAAAAACAACTCTGAATGCACATGACAAACCTCGAAGCGGATGGGCCACAGCAGTAGAAGACCACACCGGGTTTCACTCCTATGGCCACTTTATTAGGTAAAGGAGCATACCTGATAAAGTGGTCACTCAGTGCATTTCATAATACAGTTCCTACCTTCAACATTAATAGTCTATACTTATTGGCAATGATGAAACCAGTTATGAGGTGCACCTTTCAGTTGAGAGTTACTTTTCCAGCAAGACACAACTCAAAACACTGACATTGCAATACAGGTATTCAAGGGCATACTCACCTTTTGATAGTTATGGAGCAAAGCCCAGAGAGCTGAGGCTCCTATAGTCTGAACCATAGGATTGTCATTTTCTAGACAAGAAGCAAATATTGACACAATTTTATCTGGGGACAAAAGGAAAAAAAAAGAGCACAGTGATTATTCCTCTACTCAGAGCTCCCTCTCTCCAATTTTTGCTCCCATGTCTAGAGACTAATAGAAGCCAGAATGAGTACTTCAGGTGGATTTAGTAGCAAGCAATTATTTTAACTAAGTGCTCTGAAATAAAAGTAAAACATGTTGCTGCCAATCATTGCTTACAGCTAAAAGCATTATTTGGCTAAATAGTCACTTCTTGTTTGGACAATCGGCTATTCTTGGCTCTATAAACAAGCTTCTAGAATACACATTTCTCAAGAGGATTAAGATAAATGGGCACATGATTGAGGAAACTGGACATTGCAATGATAATGGCATTTAGGAAGCACTTTATCACGTTGTAATGGCTTGAAACACTTTACACAGTGAATCACTTTCAGAATTCAGTATCTTGCAGCCAAAATTGTACATCATCCACACATTTGAAATATGTTAATCACTTCTTGGGTCTTCCTCTAATTTTGTTTTACATCATTATTACCTTTCAAATCTAGAGGTAAACAATCACATTCTTCAATGTCCAAATTCAGCAAGTGAACGACAAATGTAAAGCATTTAGGAAAAAAATACTCAATAAAGCTCTTGTTTCACAATCACGATCAATTTTAATTTTAAAGGGCTAAAACTGAAGTGAATTAATCAAGGCCTCTTGCAATCAAAAGATCTTGGAGTGAGCTTCAAGGTCTAATAAATAGATTAGACTAAGCTTAGCAGCATACTAGATAAAATAATTTGCAATTTAATCTACAATAGATTTTTTTCTTAGCATTCTACTATCTCAGCACAGATACACTCAAAAAAACTTGAGCACAATCTCAGAAAATGACACCACAAAATATAAATCTAGAAGCCTAGAGCAAAAACAGAAAATGCAATTTTTCACTTTCATTAAAATATCATAGGAGTTTCAAGCCAATAAAATAGTTTTGTCAATATTATTTGGATGCCTTTCTGAAGCACTATAAATGATCATAAGGCATAGGAGAAAATATGCCATTCAGGCCATTTTATCATGGCTGATTTATTACCCCTCTCAGCCCCATTCTCCTGCCTTTTCCCTGTAACCTCTGACAGAATCAAGAATCTGTCAACTTCCGCTTTAAATATACTCAATGACTTGGCCTCCAAAGCCATCTGTGGCAATGAATTCCACAGATTCACAACCATCTGACTAAAGAAATTCCTCATCTCTGTTCTAAAGGGACACCCCTCTATTTGAGGCTTTACCCTCTGGTCCCAGACTCCCTGACTATTTAAGAAATATCCTCTCCTTGTACACTCTAGCTAGGCCTTTCAAATTGGTATATTTATATTTTCAGATTAGTTGCTTAAATATTATTTCTCTAATGTTCCATATCCTTCAGTGCTCTTCCACTGAGGTTTGTTTAGAAATGGATTTCTTCAGATCTGCTAAAATTAAACATGTTTGCACATTCTACCAATCAACTCATGTCATTCAGGTCTTTGAAGGTATGAGACGTGAATTAGCTAAGATAGACTGGCAAATGATACTTAAAGGGTTGACAGTGGATATGCAATGGCAAGCATTTAAAGATCGCATGGATGAACTACAACAATTGTTCATTCCAGTTTGGCAAAAGAATAAACCAGGGAAGGTAGTGCACCCGTGGCTGACAAGGGAAGTTAGGGATAGCATCAAGTCCAAAGAAGAAACATATAAATTAGCCAGAAAAAGCAGCACACCTGAGGACTGGGAGAAATTCAGAGTCCAGGTAGGTCCCCTACAGTCAGAAACAGGTGAATTGATCATAGGGAACAAGGACATGGCAGACCAATTGAATAACTACTTTGGTTCTGTCTTCACTAAGGAGGACATAAATAATCTTCTGGAAATAGTAGGGGGCCGAGGGTCTAGTGAGATGGAGGAACTGAGGGAAATGCATGGTAGTAGGGAAGTGGTGTTAGGTAAATTGAAGGGATTAAAGGCAGATAAATCCCCAGGGCCAGATGGTATGCATCCCAGAGTGCTTAAGGAAGTAACCCAAGAAATAGTGGATACATTAGTGACAATTTTTCAAAACTCCTTAGATTCTGGATTAGTTCCTGAGGATTGGAGGGTGGCTAATGTAACCCCACTTTTTAAAAAAGGAGGGAGAGAAAAACTGGGGAATTATAGACCGGTTAGTCTGACATCAGTGGTGGGGAAAATGCAAGAGTCGGTTATCAAAGATGTGATAACAGCCTATTTGGAAAGCGGTGAAATCATCGAACAAAGTCAGCATGGATTTGTGAAAGGAAAATCATGTCTGAAGAATCTTATAGAATTTTTTGAAGTTGTAACTAGTAGAGTGGATAGGGGAGAGCCAGTGGATGTGGTATATTTAGATTTTCAAAAGGCTTTTGACAAGGTCTCACACAGGAGATTAGTGTGCAAACTTAAAGCACACGGTATTGGGGGTATGATATTGATGTGGAAAGAGAATTGGTTGGCAGACAGGAAGCAAAGAGTGGGAGTAAATGGGACCTTTTCAGAATGGCAGGCAGTGACTAGTGGGGTACCGCAAGGCTCAGTGCTGGGACCCCAGTTGTTTACAATATATATTAATGATTTAGACGAGGGAATTAAATGCAGCATCTCCAAGTTTGCGGATGACACGAAGCTGGGCGGCGGTGTTAGCTGTGAGGAGGATGCTAGGAGGATGCAGGGTGACTTGGATAGGTTAGGTGTGTGGGCAAAATCATGGCAGATGCAATTTAATGTGAATAAATGTGAGGTTATCCACTTTGGTTGCAAGAACAGGAAAATAGATTATTATCTGAATGGTGGCTGATTAGGAAAAGGGGAGGTGCAACGAGACCTGGGTGTCATTGTACACCAGTCATTGAAGGTAGGCATGCAGGTACAGCAGGCAGTGAAAAAGGCAAATGGTATGTCGGCATTCATAGCAAAAAGATTTGAGTACAGGAGCAGGGATGTTCTACTGCAGTTGTACAAGGCCTTGGTGAGACCGCACCTAGAGTATTGTGTGCAGTTTTGGTCCCCTAATCTGAGGAAAGACATTCTTGCCATGGAGGGAGTACAAAGAAGGTTCACCAGATTGATTCCTGGGATGGCAGGACTTTCATATGAAGAAAGACTGGATCGACTAGGCTTATACTCACTGGAATTTAGAAGATTGAGGGGGGATCTTATTGAAATGTATAAAATTCTAAAGGGATTGGACAGGCTAGATGCAGGAAGATTGTTTCCAATGTTGGGGAAGTCCAGAACGAGGGGTCACAGTTTAAGGATAAAGGGGAAGCCTTTTAGGACCGAGATGAGGAAAAACTTCTTCACACAGAGTGCGGTGAATCTGTGGAATTCTCTGCCACAGGAAACAGTTGAGGCCGGTTCACTGGCTATATTTAAGAGGAAGTTAGATATGGCTCTTGTGGCTAAAGGGATCGGGGGTATGGAGAGAAAGCAGGTACAGGGTTCTGAGTTGGATGATCAGCCATGATCATACTGAATGGCGGTGCAGGCTCAAAGGGCCGAATGGCCTACTCCTGCACCTATTTTCTATGTTTCTAAATACTTCTTACTCGTTCAAGATCTTGCTCGTATGTTGTCAGAAAGTTTGACAATTATGTTTCATGCTGACCAGCGTTATCTGCCCAAATTTTTAAGTTTATGTTTAACAGTTCCACCTCACTACTCTTTCCTGTTATCGTCCCACATTCTATCCAATTCCCCATAATCTTTGAATAACTGCATTAAAAAATGTGTTTTTGAGAGAGACTTCAGTTGATTACTTATAGAAGTTGCTATGGTTAATTAGTTATTTAACCAAACTTGCAATTGGGAGCTCTAAAGGAGTACATCAAGGATGTAATACTGCAACTTTATAAGGAACTGGTGAGGTTTCATTTGGAGTAATGTGAGCAGATTTGGGTCCCCTATCTAAGAAAGGATGTGAAGACATCAGAGATCGTTCAAAGGAGGTTCAAAAAAATGATTCCGGGAATGAAAGACTCATCATATGAGGGGAATTTGATGGTTCTGGACCTCTACTTACTGGAATTTAGAAGAATGAGGGGGGTATCTACTTGAAATGTATTGAATGTTGAAAGGCCAAGATAGACTGGATGTAGAGAGGATGTTTCTTATAGTGGGGGAATCCAGGACCAGAGGGCACAATCTCAGAATAGAGGGAAGTCCATTGAGAATGGAGATGGGGAGGAGTTTCTTTAGCCAGAGGGTATTAAATCTGTGGAATTTGTTGCCAAAAGTGGCTTTGGAGACTAGGTCATTAGATGGTTGATTAATTAGGGAGTGAAAGGTTATGGAGAAAAGGCAGGCAAATAGGATTGAGAGTGAAATGGATTAGCATGATCAAATGGCAAGGAGACTCAATGGGCTGGATGACCTAATTCTGCTCCTATGTCTCATGGCTTTATGGCTTAAACCAATTGATCACAGTACTGTGACTGAAGTTTGAAGCAGACTGACTAAAAATTTTGCATGCCTTGCTCATGGTCACCATGTTCTTTGGGAGAGAACAAAAAATACCTGTCCAAATAGTTCATGAGTAACAAACACAAAATGCTGGAGGAAGACAAAGGTCAGGCAGTAACAATGGTGAGGAATAAGTACTCGACGTTTTGGGCTGAGACCCTTCAATGCCCGAAATGTTGAATGCTTCTTCCTCTTTATAGATGATGTCTGACCTGCTGAGTTTCTCCAGTATTTCGGGTTTACTACTCCTGATTCCCAGCATCTGCAGAATCTCTTGGGTTCAGGTTCATAAATGAGATTTTATTTTCTGTTTGGCAGGCAAAATTTGCCCACTGCTAAGTGCTTATGTAAGCAAATTTTTCACACAATGATATGCATTTTTATAGCTTATATTTGAATGCCATATTTAAAGTGTGACCAATATTGTTGGAAATTCTGTAATAGTTGAAATTTCTAAATACACTGTGCAATTGCATGTTCAGACTTTCTAACCAACAGATCTCAGATAGTCGGGATGCCCATTCTTTCCTCCCTCCCCATCATCCTCTACACAGGTGCCCCGCCCTCCCACCCGGGCTCAGTGCTGAGCAATGAGCTCATTTTCTACACATTGATCACATATGACTGCACTGCCAAACACCCGAGTAGTCATATTGTCAAGTTCGCCGATATGATAGTGGTGGAGCTCATCACCAATAACGATGAGATGGCCTACAGAGAGGAGGTGGAAGATCATGGGGCCTGGGTTCCTGGCAAATAACCTCTTTATCAATGTCAACAACAGAAAGGAGATGGTTATTGACTTCAGGAGAACTCGTACCAATCACTCCCCTCTTTGCATCAGTGGCACAACAGTGGAAACTGTGCGCAGTTTCAATCTCCTGGGAGCGCACATCTCACACAACCTCTCATGGTCCCAGAACACATCCTACACAATCAGGAAAGCTCACCGACACCCCTGCTTTCTGAGGATGCACATCTGTACTCATGTCATTCTGCACTGCAGAGAGCATCCTAACATGTTGCATCACTGCATGGTATGGAAACTATACTGTGGCAGAGAGGAAGGCTCTACAGTGGGTAGTTAAAACTGGCCAACACGTCACTGACATTGAGTCTACCTGCCATCAAGTTTGTGTGCGTATTTGCAGTTGTCTGTATACAAGCTATTTGTACCTATTGTGCTTTTTTAAAATTAATGTGTCCGTTATCTTATTGCATTTTTTTTGTGCTTCATTGGATCTGGAGTAAATATTATTTTGTTCTCTTTTACTTTTGTATACTAGAAATGACATTAAACAAACTTGAATCATACCTGTAAAAACTACAATAATAATTTTAAAGAACATGTAATTTGTAATAAGGTTCAAAACAATTCAGTTATTCTCCAGATATTCACCCACAGTACAACTTTTAAAATAACCTACCATTAGCTAGAACCTTTGCCTTGTTGGCAGGATGGAAGCAAATATTGTGAAGAACAAGCAGTGCAGTGGGTTGGTTGCTTTTGCACTTTTGCTGAGATATTGTTGACAACAGCTCCAGACTTCCATTCATCTTTAGAATCATCTGTTGTCCCTCATCTCCAAAAGACAAATTCAGTAAAAGTTTCAGCCAAAGCATGGTCAAATTGCTAACTTGTCTGCCTGCAGCCTTTGGTAATGGCAGGGAAACGAAGTTATGTAAAAAATTGCTCTGTAATACAGATTAGAAGCAGAAAAGACCTAAAGTTATTGTATTGATAATTAGTAACATAATTCATGATCAACAACCCACATACAGTATTGCCTGCTTCCTGCAAAGGGATCACCTTCCAACTTAAAATGCAAATCTACAGTGCAGTTAATGTTGATTGGAAATTTTCAGTCCAAAGTGTAACTTTTCAGCTCAATATATGAAGGGAAATATTTGTTTAAATTACTACTACCACGCCAGCTAATAGCTGACATTTCAGTTACAAAGCCATGGAGTTCAGCTAATGGCTCTTCTGCATCAGTCAGCAAGCATCTTCATGAAAATTATCAGAATTAGTTCCTTTTTATATATAATTGGATAGCACTTTTAAACCCGATCTGAGATAAGAATGCAGCTGGAACAGATTGAAAGCTTTTGTCCTCTCAGTCCTGCTTCTACATAGCAATTAACATCACAACATCCTGATCTCTTGACCACATTCTGCCAAGAATGATGCTAAATGCACGTCAGTAGAAGATTCATATTCCTATTTCAAGTTCCCCCCTTCCTTTCAGCATCATTCAGACTAGCTAATCAAGTTTACAAAAAAGCTGCAGTTTAATCTGTTTATTCTTCAGATGACATTGTCTAGCCAAAAGGTGTCCAGTCTCATCCTTGTTCAGTCTTATCCTTACTCAAAATGGCAAGGAACAGAAGATGAGTGAAAAGGTACTGTCTTGTCAAACTGATTTACAGCTTGCATTAACAAATGGAAAATATTTACTTTTGGTTTTACTATTTAACTGAAATTAGGTAATCAAATTTGTGTCCTGGACCATAATAAAGTCCTTCCTGAACTTAATTGGATCATTGAAAGCAGAAAAAAATTCCGAACAAATACAGTTGATGATGGAAATTACTTTTTCTTGATTTCTTCTTGTGGCTCTAAGGTAAAAGTTCTTTGAACTCATTAGCCTAGGAATTCTTCATTTTGATATAACATAATTGTGTGCTATTAAATGGAGTTTCACAGAAAAATATCCAAGTAAATTTAATATCAAAGTGTGGATATATCAGCATATACTACCATGGCATTCATCTTCTTGCAGGCTTACAGGAAAATAAAGAATTTATTGAAGCAACACACACAAAATGCTGGAGGAACTCAGCAGGCCAGGCCGCATCTATGGAAAAGAGTACTGTCGAAGTTTTGGGCTGAGACCCTTCATCAGGACTCATTTATGAAGAACTAGATATAAACAAAGACTGACGAACCACCAATGTCCAAAAGAAGAGAAATTGTGCAAATAAAGTAAATAAATAAATAATACTGAGAACATGAGTTGAAGAGTCCTTGAAAATGAGTCCATAGGTTATGTAATCAGTTTAGAACTGAGGCGAGTGAAATTATCCACGCTGGTTCAGGAGGCTGATGGTTAAAGGGAAACAACTGTTCCTGAACTTGGTAGTGGGAGCCCTTGATGATGGCTGCTGCTTTCTTGTGGCAGTCCTCCTTGTAAATATGCTCAATGGTGGGAAGGTTTTGCCTCTGGTGGATTGTATCCACCACTTCTAGTTAGTTTATATGCACAGAGTGCTAAGAAGTGTAAGATCTCAGCTATGCTCACTGGCACAGGTGATTGTGTGTCATTTTTGTATGATACTGATCTGAAAGTGTGGCCCAGGAGTAGTCCTGCCCAGCTGTGCAGAAGCCAACTCTGTAATGAATGAGTAGTCTACTTTGGTGATATGTGAAGTGAGCCGACATAACCAGTTCCAGCTCCATGGAATGCAGGGCTGCAAACCAATGGAAAGTTGGCCCCTTTTAAATGTTTTCCCCTTGAAGCAGGTCACTACCTGGAATTCCCAAGGATCACATACTTGGACTTATCATGACCTTAGCCTGCACTCAACCATGACTGCTTTCCCAGCCAACTGTAAATCCAATTCTACATCTGCTATGACCCCACTGAACAGACTCAGTTCACAAGACTCACAAAGCCATTCACCCACCACCTGGTAGAAAACAATACCCATCTCTGCAAGAGACCTTCTTGCCCCACATCACTTCACAGGGCTCTATCGGACTTCGTTAAAATGATGGAATAACTGTAATAATGGCCTCTGTCAGCATTGAACTTGGAAGGAAGGCCCTATGCATAACAGAATTTTGTTATGTTTCATCTCACACAAAATGTCCATTAACCCACCGTGTGTTAATTATGCTTTTCTTGACATGAAAGAACTTCAAGGCCTATATTAGAACAATTTTGTCATTTCTCTCTATTTTTGCACTCCATACTCAATTCAATAAATGCCAATGCTGTTTGCCTTTTCTGTGTATTGATTACATTTATACTTTCAGAGAAGATGTTAAAACATTATGTTGCTAACGCTCCATACCCTTCAGTGCCCTTCCACTGAGGTTCGTCTTAAAACTGACTTCTTCATACCAACTAAAATTAAACAAACTGTTGACACATTCTGCCAGTTCACCCATGTTCTTGCGCATTTTTAAATTACTTTTACTGCTTCTAAACATTGCTTTCATGTTGTCAGAATGATTGACAATTAGTCTTCATACCAAAGTCCTAACCTTTCTAAATGGAGAAAATCAGCCTGCATGGTGACCCATGGAATTGACCTTCCAGCAACCTTTCCAACCTTCCTTCAATTTGAGCAACACTAGAACTGCAGACTAATTCTACGTTAGTCAACCAAATTTTTATTAATGTTGATTTCTTCTAAACTATGAATTTGACCTCTGAGATACTGAGAGATTGGATCAAATATCTCCATTTTACTTCCTTTACTTGTCCATTCTTCACAAAGACAACCTGCCAGACATTATTAAGCTCCCAGTCATCCTTACAGACTGTCCTTCACTAAATTAGACAACTCCAAATGTTTGTTAATTCTGTCTTTAATTGTGGATCCATAGAATGCCCAATCACTTGTTTTACCTTTCTCTGTGAACAATGGATGATGTGCGAGATAGATCGGTTGGTTGACTGATGTCGCAAAAACAGCCTTGCACTCAATAAGAAATTGATTGTGGACTTCAGGAAGGGGAAGTTGAGTGAAAATTAGTCCTCACTGAGGGATCAGCAGTGATAAGGATGAATAGTTTCATGTTCCTATGTGTCAACATCTCTCAAGATCTCTACTAGACCTAACATTTTGATGCCATTACAAAGAAGGCATGCCTGCAGCTATATTTCAGTTTAATTAGCAGTTTAAGGAGATTTGGTACATCACCAAAGACTCTAACAAACTCCTCTCAATGTACTGTGGACAGGGTTCTAACTAGTTACATTGCCATCTGGTATGGAAGCGCCAAAGCACAGGATTGGAAAAAGCTGCAAAAGGTTGCAAACTCAGCCAGTTCCATCATGGGAATTAGCCTCCCCACCATCGAAGACATCTTCAAAGGATGCTGCTTTCGAAGCAGCATTCGTCATCAAGGGCCCTCAGCATCCAGGACGTGCTCTCTTCTTATTACTATCATCAGAGAGGAGGTACCAGAGCCTGAAGACACATACTCAATGATTCTGGAACAGCTTCTTCTCCTCCGTCATCAGATTGCCGAATGGACCATGAACATTACCTCACTATTTCCCCCCTTTTTGCACTGCTTATTTCATTGGTTTACATTTCTTACTGTAACATGGTAATTTTTATGTAATGCGCTGTACTGCTGCCTTAAAACAACAAATTTCATGATATACTATGTCTGGGATAATAAAACTAATTCTTCTAGTCTCCCAGACTAAATACTATATTCAGAGCTTTGGCTGGGCATTCTAAGATCCCTGTGGACTTTTCTGAGTTATATATGCCAAGATCATTGACTTTAATGAATTAACTATATTTTAAAAGTAATCGGAGGTATTCTAAAACTTATATAACAAAGCTGTCCCATGATTATCCTGGAGTTTTTACTTACCTTCTGTAAAATGCCTTTACATTCGTGGGATATAGCCAAGTTGGAGAGTACAGAAAATGCTATTTGTTGAATGATATTATTGTCGTGTGTCTTCTGCAAGGCTTGCTTCATGATCATATGCACGAGACTGCTCCCACCAAGTCCTTTCTGAGATGAAACTGGTCCTCCAGTTCCACAACACAGGGAAATGCATGCTGAAAAATGACAAGTTGGATCACTGAGCAAGACCCAATGTTTCAGACTTCAATTTCAAATGGTTATATATGAACAAAGCATTTTTATAACCAACATAAAATAGATAATTAAATATTCTATTAATGTTGCTATTATTTTTTCTCGGTTTTAACCTTGTTTAAAAAATTTAAGGAGGAAAATAATTGCTAAATCACAGAAATGTTAATCAAAATAGTGTGTGTAGCATCTTTATTATCATTGCATAATCTCAAAGATAACATTTTGGTGGCAAAATCCAGAGTATTGGCTACATTTCAAAGTTTAAAAGTAAATTTATTATCTATGTATACATATGTCATCAAATACTAACTTGAGATTCATTTTCTCTGGGGCATTCACAATAAATACAAAGACAGACAAATAACCAATGTGCAAAAGACAACAAATTGTGCAAATACAAAACAAAAATAAATAAATAAGCAATAATATCAAAGCATTGAAGAGCTCCTAGTTTGTGGAATCAGTTCAGTGTTGGGGTGAGTGAAATAATCCACTCTGGTTCAGGAGCCTGATGGCAGCAAGAAGAGGGCATGGCCTGGATGGTGTGGGTCTGTGATAATGGATGCTGTTTTCTTGCAACAGTGCTCCTTATAGATGTACTCAGTGGAGGGAGGGACTTTGCTGTGATAGACTGAGCTGCATCCGCTACTTTTTGTATGCTTTTCTGTTCAAGGGCCTTGGTGTTTCCACACCACTCTGTGATTGAACTAGCCAGTACACGCTCCAGCATGCATTGACAGAAGTTTGGTAAATGACATACCGAAAGTTCACAAATTTGTATGAAAGTAGAATACCTCTGTAATATAAATGACGCCTATCAGAATATTTTTGAGGAGTCTGATAGCTTGCAATTGGCACTTTCTTTTATCTGAACATTCAAGCCTATTATCTATAATGGCCGTTCATACAGATGCACTAAAACAGATTTATATTATTACAATTAACGAATTAACTCAGAAACAAAGTGTAGGAAGCTACTGAAAACGAAAGTCAGCCTCAGTGGATTAGACCTTCACTGCAAAAACAGCACACAGTTTGAAAACCGGGGGAAAAAAGCACAAGCAGGAACAGAAGTGCTCCTAATTTGTTCCACAAATGACTGAGATCTGTTGTTTCCGTATTCATTTCACCTCAACTTCATGAAAACATGTTGACCACCGCCTCTAATATTTCAAATGAAAATGATCCAGAGCCTTCTGGGGTACAGGATTACTTTATATGTGGAAAAGGCGCTTCTTGATTTAATTTTGACACTGTGGCTACTTATTCTGGTTTCTCTTCCCATAGGAAATATCTTTTGCACTTCAACCTTTTCAAATCTTTCATCATGTTAATTAACTGAAATTATTTAACACTTGAACTTCAAAGCCGTAAGTGCCAATTTTATCTCAGCTGTAATATAACTTAATTCCTTAATCCTGGCCCAATGGGTAGCACAGTAGCATAGTGGTTGGCACCAGGCTTTACAGCACTAGCACCAAAATTGATCGGGATTCGAGATCCGCTGCTCTCTGTGGGAAGCTTGTGCATTCTTCCTGGGGTTGCGTGGGTTTTTCCCCCCACAAACTAGAGATGTTCGGTTGACATTGGCGAGTTGTGGGCATGTTAAGCTGATGCCGGATGTCTAGTGACACTTGTGGTTTGCCCAGCACAGTCCTCGCTGATTCAATTTGATGCAAGTTACACATCAAAGTTTATGTGACAACCAAGGCTAATCTTTAATCAAATCTTTCTTTATGATCAACTGTCAAGGACCTGTTCCATGTGTAGGTGATATGATAAAGAATCTTGGCCCGAAACAGAGACTGTTTATTCCCTCCATAGATGCTGCCTGACCTGCTGAGTTTCTCCAGCATTTTGTGTGTGTTGATTTAGATTTTCAGCGTCTGCAGAATTTACATGTTTACAATTAATAGTTGAATGTTTTTTATTAGGATTCCTTGATGGCTTCCACAGCCAAATTCTGCTGCACTCCTGGAATTCAGCTAGTTTCTATGTGTGGTTGTTTTAAGATCTGGAGCCACATAAACCTGATAAGACCTGAATTAGGCTTTGATGAGTTGGTTATTGGTAAATGCTATTTGATGGTGACACTAATGGCCTTTTTCATTGCTATGCTGATGAAGTTTAGATTGACAAGAAAGGCTGTATCTAAAGGTTAGTGATTAGCTTGATTTCTCACACGTACATCGAAACATACAGTGAAATGCTTCATTTTGCATCAAAGGATGGTGCTGGGCAATCCTCATGTGCTGCCACCGTTCAGGCGCCAACATAACATGACCACAATTCACTCACCCTAACCATACATCTTCTGAATGTGGGATGAAACCAGACAGAGCCTGCAGACGAATCCTGCACAATCACGGAGAGAACATACAAATTCCTTAAAGCCAGCGATGGAAATTGAACTCTGATCGGCGATCGCAGGCACTGTAAAATGGTTGTGCTAACCACTACTCTACCATGCTTACCCGACTTCTCGTGTACAGTACACATATGGCCATTTTGTTCTTGTCAGATAGAGACACAGTTAACTGCACTAGAATATCACAGACCATAAGACATAAGAGCAGAATTAGGCAATTAGGCCTTTCGAGTCTGGTCCGTCATTTTATCATGGCTGATCCATTTCTCTCTCAACCCCATTCTCCTGCCTTCACTCCATAACCATTCACACCCTGACTCATCTAGAATCTGTCACCCTCCACCTTAAATACACACAATGACCTGGCCTCCAAAGCCATCCGTTCTAAATGGACCGCCCTTCTATTCTATGGTTGCGCCCTCTAGGTCTAGACCACTCCACTATAAGAAACATCCTCTCCACATCCACTCTATCTAATCCTTTCAACATTCAATAGGTTTCAATAAGATCTCCATTGTTCTTCTAAATTCCAGCAAGTATAGGTCCAGAGCCATCGAACAATCCTCATATAAGCCTTTCGTTCATGGAATAATTTTTGTGAACCCCCTTTGAACCCTCTCCAATGTCAGCACATCTTTCATAGATAAACGGCCTAAAACAGCTCACAAAAATTCAAGCGAGGCCTCACCAGTGCTTTACAAAGCCTCAGCATAACATCCTTGTTTTTATATTCTAGTCTGCTTGAAATGAGTGTGAACATTTCATTTGCGTTCCTCACCACCGGCTTATCTTTATGGAACTTTGCACAAGGACTCTCAAGTCCCTTTGCATCTCAGATTTTTGAAATTTCTCCCCGTTTAGAAAATAGACTATACTTTTTATTCCTTCTATCATTGTGCATGACCATACACTTCCTGACGCTATATTCCATCTCCTACTTCTTTGCCCATTCTCCTAAACTCTCCAAGTCATTCTGCAGCCTCCCCATTTCCCAAACGCTACTCCACCTATCTTAATATCATCCGCAAATTTGTCCACAAAGCCATCAGTTCCATCATCCAAACCATTGACATACAATGTAAAAAGAAGCAGTCCCAACACCAAACCCTGTGGAACACCACAACTGATCAGCAGCCAATCAGAAAAGGCTCCCCTTATTCTCACACTTTGTCTCTTGCCAATCAGCCACTGCTTTATCCACGCGAGTAACTGCTTTTGAGTCTACTGGTCCTGGCGTGCAAGCTGCGTGGGAATAGGACAAACAGTCCATAACTATGGTGGATGGGATCCTTCACGATATTGCTGGCACCTTTCTGTAAATATGGCCTTGACTTTGGGTAGCTTGGTGCTGGTGATGTATTGGCCAGCTTTAACTATGCATTGCAGAGCCCTTTAACGCATTGGGCCCTCTATTCACTGCAATGCAGTTTCTGTACCACACAACGGTGCAGCATATGTTAAGATGCTGTCCACTGCATATCTGTAGAAGGTCAAGAGAATTGGTGTGCATAGACTCACTCTCTTCAGCCTTCTCAAAAAGTAGAGGTGTTTTCCTAGTTTCCTGACATACAAAACAACTTTTACTGAATTAATAGTATCAGCTCTTTACACATTGCAGCTACTCCAGTAACAGAGTCTAGGCTTTACTTACGTGCAGGAAGGTTAGCAGTGTAGACGCAGAGCAGCTTCAGAGCTTCCAACATCAGCACGTCATCCATTAGAAGCCAGGGCCAAAGTGAATAGACAGCATTGACAAGATGCGCATCAGATGCTGCAACCTGTAGAGGTGGGGTTAGGGTACAGAAGGAGAGAGATGGGTGGAATTGCAGTGAGATTGTTCAAGTAATAATTCAGAAAACCACAGATTAATTTGACTTGGTAGCAGACTCACTTTGCATTCGATATTGTGATGTAGACAATTCCGCAGCAACTGCATTACTGCTTTCAGTTCTCTGGTCAGAGGGTCATCCTGTGGCATCAGAAACATATCAACAATCCATATCAATACTTCTTGAGAAATTCTAACAGTCACAGACAAATTTCCATATTTTCTTAAAATATGGAGGGCATCCATTCCAATGCACTGAGCTTAGGTTGTTTCTTAACGCAAATCCATTCCCTGGTAACTTTCCTCTGTAACCTATCGAATTGACTTTATTTCTTACATTCTTCACATACATGAGTAAAAATTTTTACATTACGTCTCCATCTAAATGTGCAATCATGGTCATTTATAATAAATAGAACAATTAATGCAATATAGAGTACACTCAAATCAGTGTGAGTTAATCAGTCTGATGGCCTGGCGGAAGAAGCTGTCCCGGAGCCTATTGGTCCTGGCTTTTATGCTGCGATATCTGCTTCCTGGATGGTAGCAGCTGGAATAGATTGTGGTTGGGATGGCTTGGGTCCCCAATGATCCTATGGGCCCTTTTTACACACCTGTCCTTGTAAATGCCCTGAATCATGGGAAGTTCACAACTACAGATGCGCTGGGCTGTCCACACCACCACTCTCCACAGAGTCCTGCGGTTAAGGGAAGTACAGTTCCTATACCAGGCGATGATGCAGCCAGTCAGGATGCTCTCAATTGTGCCTCTGTAGAAAGTTCTTAGGATCTGGGGGCCCATACCAAACTTCCTCGACCGTCTGAGGTGAAAGAGGCGCTGTTGTGTCTTTTTCACCACATAGCTGGTGTGCACAGACCACGTGAGGTTCTTGGTGATGTGGATGCCGAGGAACTTGAAGCTATCTACCCTCTCAACCCCAGATCCACTGATGTCAATAGGGGTTAGCCCATCTCCATTCCTCTTGTAATCCACAACCAGCTCCTTTGTTTTTGCAACATTGAGGGAGAGGTTTCAGTCCCATCAATGTGCTGTCATCCTCAACAAAAATTCACTACTCTTCTACACATTAGGAACAATTTACAATGGCCAAATGATGTAGAAACCTGCATGTCTTTGGGATGTTCAGAGAGATAATCTGAAATATCAGAGAAAAACCTATGGGGCAACAGTACGTGCAAACAACACAGACAGACAGCACCAGAGATCAGGGCTGAACCTGGGTTGATGGACATGCATGGCAGCTGCACGAAAACTGCTGCTTTGCAAACACAGTGAGGTGTGGGGTGGGGGGGGGGGGGGCGGGAAGAGGAGAAAAACACATTACACATACACAACATTACTCATGACTTAAAAAAAGTAGTTCATCAATTTTCAAAACTGAAATTTATTTCTACATAGAAGTGAATTAAACGATGCCTGTTAGGATGTCAACAGAACAAATGCATGGAGTCAGCCGGGTACTAACAATATTGGTGTTTTACATTTCAGCACATAAATGATCTCCTCAATAATAATCATCATAATGTGAATCAAATCCAAACTGAAGGAATAAGGCCATGCCAAAACATCAGTAGGAGTATTTCAAAAAAATTATCAAAGTAATTATGTTACATGGAATATCTTAGTGTCTGAAGAAAATAGAACAAAAATTCATTTGTTGACTAAACATAAGAGATTCTGTGTTAGCACGTGGCCTAGTGGATAAGGCATCGGTCTAGTGATCTGAAGGTCACTGGTTCGAGCCTCAGCTGAGGCAGCGTGTTGTATCCTTGAGCAAGGCACTTAACAACACATTGCTCTGCGATGACGCCGGTGTCAAGCTGCTTGGGTCCTAGTGCCCTTCCCTTGGACAACATTGGTAGCGTGGAGAGGGGAAGGACTGCAGCTTGGGCAACTGCCGGTCTCCCATACAACTCTGCCCAGGCCTGCGCCCTGGAAACCTTCCAAGGCGCAAATCCATGGTCTCACGAGACTAACAAATGCCTATAAGAGATTTTGCAAATACTTGAAATCCAGAATAACACACGCAAAATGCTGGAGGAACACAGCAGGACAGGCAGCATCTCTGAATAGTAATAAAGAATCAACATTTCGGGCCAAGACCATCCTGATGTCATCCAATATTTTGTTTCTCCAACATTTTGGGTTTGCTGATTGAATCTTTGTTTCCTCGCTTACCTTTCTCCTTTGGATGACTTTTCCGGGTCTTAATGATTCTAAGTTGAATTGTATATATGTTTGCTTCATCTGTTCTATACAGCTGTCAATAAGGCCAGCTAAACAAGGAAGGATTGCAGAATCACATCCAGATTAGAAGCAGTTTGTTCACATTCACTTTATCTCAACTGTATAAAGAGAATTTGTTTTCATGTAAAATGAGAGATTGAAACTGAGTTTTCAAAATTATTCATCAAATCTGCAAAAATTATTTCAACCGTATTTCCAATATTGCTTATAAATTACAATTAAAGATGTGTAGAATCTTGTGTATATGTATTATGAGAACAGATTTGAGGAAAAATACACATTTTTGAATCAAATATTTACAAGTTGAAAGAATGCTTTATTTATTTCCAAATATATTTCATTTTAGAGGTGGTAAGGGTAGATATATTGGCTCATGGTGTTAATGTGGCATAATAATATCATTCAGAATCAGTATTAGCAGTGTGAAAGCTCCATCCACTCTGCTTGAATGGTACACCTTAACCAACTCAAGGAATGAGCCTTTCTATCCACAGGATATCTGGTAGCTTTTAATTTTCTACATCAGTTGGCTTAACTACACCATTGAAATGAAAATTATTAACAGGAAGAATGCGTTCATCTGTGGTTCTACTGAGTAGAACCACGGTTGGGCTTATGAATCCATACCCAATTTTGCATAAATCTTGCTGTGCATTGGTTAAATACAAAAAGTAAATGTTTGAACTATTTTTTAGCTCATGTCATGGATCTAAAAATATGAATCTTCTGATCAGTCTGCAACAATTCACTGCACCAGAAGCTTGTTAGTACAGTTTGAGTATGTTGGTCCAGTTGGAATACCTGTGAAGTTATGTGAAGTTATGTGAAGAATATACACCCATTGACTACTTTATTAGATACACTTGCTCGTTAATGCAACTATCAGCCAACCATGTGACAGCAACTCAAAGCAGAAAAGCATGCAGACATAGTCAAAAGGTTCAGTCGTTCAGACAAAACATCAGAATAGGCAAAAAATGTGATCTAAGTAACTTTGACTGTGGAATGATTGATAATCCTACATGAGGTGATTTGAATATCTCAAAAGCTACTGATTTCCTGGCGTTTTCACACACAAGAGTTTACACAGAATGGTGCAATAAAAAAAAAAATTAAAAATAGAGAGTGCGACAGTTCTGTGGGTGAAAATGCTTTGTTAACGTGACAGGTCAGAGGAGAATGGCCAGACTGGTTCAAGCTGACAGCGAAGTGACAGTAACTCAAATAACCACGTGTTACAACAGTGGTGTGCAGAAGAGCATCTCTGAATGCACAACACATCGAACCTTGAGGTGGACGGGCTACAGCAACAGAAGACCACAAACATACACTCAATGTCCACTTTATTACGTACAGGGGAACCTGAAGTAGCAACTGAGTGAATGTCATCAAATAAACATTGATCTTCATTCTGTGCCCTGAAACATTCTTTGGGCAACATTAAAATACACAGTTTCATTATAAGACCTATAAACAATAGATCTGGCTGGTTCTACTGAAGGCACTTCGTGATTGGCAACTGCATCTACGCAAGTCTGAATAAATGTACTAATTTTGTTCTATATGGCAGCCTTAGAGTTGCAATGATTGATATCTAACAGTGCTCTGGTTAAGGGAACATATCCTTCACCCGCTTCTGGGCCAATTCTCTGCAAGATGGTGGAACACAGATTTATTTAACATAGTAGGGATGCTCATCAGCTCATTGCCCTGGAGTTCTTGGATCACAAGAAGAGAACAAGTGTCAAAATATTTGCCTGATGCAAATTATATGCTCCACGGAAGAGAAGACAGAACAATTCTCTGATTTGAATTAATCTTGAAAGTAAACTTCAATTAAATATTTACCCAAGCCCACATGACAGCTCTACTGGGAGCATCAAATTCAACAGTTTACTGTCACATCATTATTCTGTAAAATGGAAAACAATTTTTAGTGAAAGGAATTTAAATACGGTTGTTTGAATAGCTCTGAGTGGTTAATGCAGTAACTTCTCAGAATCCTCATTTCGAACAAATGACATATCCGACTAGACAATGACTAAATGGTCAGATGATCTTACAATACAACCAACGTATTCACAAGAAGAATAAAATTAACTCAAACAGAATCACATTTTAATATTGGTGAGATGTGAGCTATTACAGAATTAAGAAAACTAGAGATGAAATCATAATCTCAGTATAATACTGCAAATGTGACTGCATGAAACAGAAAAATGTGCAGTGATACAATTTAGAAAGTCAAATTTGAAGGCAAAGTACAGGGATAATGGCAGGATTCTTGGCAGAGTGGAGGAACAGAGGCATCTTGGGGCCCACGTTCATAGTTCCCTCAAAATTGCCACACAAGTTAATAATGTGTATAGTGTGTTAGCTTTCATTACTTAGAAGACAGACTTCAAAAGCCACAAGGCAATGTTGCAGTTCTATAAAACCCTAGTTAGATCACACTTGAAATAAAGTACTGATGAAGGGTCTCAATCTGAAAGCCTTCACTGGATAGACAATGGAAAATCGGTTGATGTATACTTAGATTTTCAGAAGGTCTTTTACAAAATGCCATACATCAGGCTGCTCAAAAAGCTATGAGCCCATGATAATGTAGGAAAGATTCTAGCATGGAAAAAGTAGTGGCTGACTGACAGGAGGCAAGAAGTGGGAATAAAGAGTGTCTTCTAGCTGACTGTGGTGACTAGTGGTGTTCTACAGGAGTCTATGTAAGACCGATTCTTTTTACATTACATGTCAATTATTTGGATGATGGAATTGATAGCTTTGTTGCAAGGTTTGCAGACAATACGAAGATAGGTGGAGGGGCAGGTAGTTTTGTGGAAGTAAGGAGGCAACAGAAGAACAGACAGATTAGGAGATTGGGCAAAGAAATGGCAGATGGAATACAGAGTCAGGAAGGGAATGGTTATGCACTTTGGTAGAAGAAATGAAAGGCTTGACTATTTTCTAAATGGAGAGAAAATACAAAAAAAAACTGAAGCACAAAGGGTCTTGGGAGTCCTTGTGGAGGATTCCTTAAAGGTTAATTTACAGGTTAAGTCTGTGGTGAGGAAGGCAAATGTAATGTTAGCATTCATTTCAAGAGGACTAGAACATAACAGAAAGGATATAATGTTGAGACTTTATAAAGCATTGGTGAGGCCTCACTTGGAGTAATGTGAACCTCCAAGTAATTTTGCGCCCCTTATCTTAGAAAGGATTTGCCAAAACTGGAGTGAGTTCAAAGGAGATTCACGAAAATGATTCCATGATTGAATGTCTTGTCAAATGAAGAGCGTATGACAGCTCTAGTTCTGTATTCGCTAGAATTCAGAAGAATGAGGGGTAACCTTATTGAAACCTATTGAATGGTGAAAGGTCTTGATAGAGTGGATGTGGAGGAGATATTTTCTATGGTGGGACAGTATAAGACCAGAGGACATAGCCTTAGAATAGAGGGGTGTCCTTTTAGAATGGAGATGAGGAGGAATTTCTTTAACCAGAGAGTGGTGAATCTGTGCCACATGCAGCTGTGGAGGCCAAGTTTTTTACGTATAGTTAAGGCAGATTCTTGATTGATCAGGGCATGTAGGAATATGGGATGAAGGGAGGAGATTGGGAGCAAAGGAAAATTGGATCAGCCATGATGAAATGCAAAATGGACTCCAACACCTAATTCTGCACCTACATCTTATGGCCTTACAGAAACATCGACTGTTTACTCTTTTCCATAGATGCTGCCTAAGCTGCTGTATTCCTCCAGCATTTTGTGTGCATTACTTGGAATATTGTGCTCAGTTGTGATTTACCAGGATGCTGCTTGGACTAGAGGGCATGTCTTATGAGGATAGGTTGTGCAAGCTAGGGCTTTTCTATTTGGAGAAGAGGAGGAGGAGGATGAGAGGTGTTCAAGATGATAAGAGACATACTGCAGATAAAATGGATCGCCAGAGACTTTTTTCCAAGGCAGAAATGGCTAAAACATGAGGGAATAACTTTAAGGAGGTTGTAGGACAGTATAGGGGGATTGTCAGAGGTTGTTGTTATTTACTTACTTACACACACACACACACACACACACACACACACACACACACACACACACACACACACACACACACACACACACACACACACACACACACACACACGAGAGTGTGTGCCAGGGGTGGTGGTACAGACAGATATATTTAAACAATTCTTAGAAAGACACATGGATGATAGAAAAATGAAGGGAGGAAGAGTTAGATTGATCTTAGAGTAGGTTAAAAGGCTAGTACAATATCATGGGCTGAATAGCCTATGCTTTCGTGCAATGTTCTATGTTTTCAGATTTATGTTCTAAGAACTCTTTTTAACGTTATAAATTCTAATGAATATACATGAGACTGCAGATGCTGGAAACTGAAGAAACAAATAATCTGTCGGAAATGTCAACCATTCCCTTCCTCCCACTGATGCTGTTCACCAGCTGAGTTCCTCCAGCAGACGCTTGTTGCTTTTAAATTCTAATTATGGATATCACATGACAACTAATTCATGTAATTGTGACTAAGGATGCAAAACAATGACATCTTGCATTTAAGAGAAAGCTGACTGAAAGTTGTGATTAGACAGAAAATGGGCACTGAAAAACATGAATATATTGAGGGCAAGTAATGATGGTAACGTGGT
The DNA here is from genome assembly GCF_048418815.1 of Hemitrygon akajei. Lineage (NCBI taxonomy): Eukaryota > Metazoa > Chordata > Chondrichthyes > Myliobatiformes > Dasyatidae > Hemitrygon > Hemitrygon akajei. Next base: position 127,270,540 of record NC_133124.1, read on the forward strand.
TGAAGAGTTTTAAAAGACAAATTAAAAGCAGAAGGAAAAGTAAGCTATGTGTTAAGAGGGGAAGTTACAGAGCACAGACATGGATAGATGAAGGTGTGGTGAACAAGGAAGGAATAAATGCAAGATGGATGAAGTAAGAGATAACTCCTGGAAAGCTTGATGACAGTAATAGTCAGAGCTGGGAGGAATGAGCTCAGGAAGGAACCTGAATACCACAGCGAGCCTTTTAAATACAAGAGTTCCCTGTGGAACTATTAGCATTTCCCTCTATAACTGGAGGGAAGCTGGGCATGTAAATGTGAAAGCACCAAACTTTGCAAGAAGTTTCTGATTACACATTGGATTTGCATACCTCATGCAGCCCAGCAGTGGAGATCGAACATATAACCACTTACTAGGAAATACTCTGTGAAGTTTGCCTACTGAACACCTGCGAAATTTGGGAGCACTCACTCAACTATTTCTGCCACATATATTGGGGTGGCATGATAACATCGCGGTTTATGCAATTCTTTACAGAACTGGCTACAAGACTGGTGTTTGATTCCTGCCAATATCTGAATTTGTTAATTTGTCCCATGACCACATGTGTTTCAGCAGGGTGTTCCAATTTGAGCTGAGGGGTGCCAGAAGAATGCCAGCACTCATGGGCTGTTCAACACAATCCCTACTGATTTGATTTCACACAAATGATGCATTTCACTGTATGCTTCAATGTAAATGTGACAAATAAAACTAATCTTTAATTTATCTTGTCTTCTCCATCAGCCTTGAACTCCAAATCTGAAATTCATGATCACAATCTTAGTTAATTAGGGCCCACAACATCTTGTTCCTCAAAGTTCATATTGAAAGACCCAATCTGCATCTCCACTTCTGCTTACTGAATATCACATTTCATACTCATGCAAACCCATTAACTGATCACCATCTTTCACTCCCCTTCTCCCAGGCCATTTGGCTAATCCATGAATCTTCTTCTACACATCCAGCCTCTCATCAATTTGAAAAGAAGTCTCAGTTGGTCCCATGATCACCAATCCTTACTTTCCTTACTCTAACCCCCCCCATCTCCACCAAGCATGACTTGGGTGGCACATTTCCAAAGATTGATGCAAAGCCCTTTTAACCAAGCTCTATCATTGTATGAGGCTTTGGACCTCAGGTGCAAATGAAGTTTACATCGATGGGTCAAAAATCAAACAGAGTATGGCATGCTGTCATTTGACCAATCACAGATCACCAAAATATTTAGGTGAATACATCCTTGAGTTCACATATTACATTGGATCTTCCCCAATTCCTGTTGATCGACTCAGACTCTGACAAAACTCCAGAGTAAGGTTCTCTTCTTAATCTTTAATGCTTCAAGATCTCACTTTTGCTGTCTTTCTTCATGTCTACAAATTTCAAAACTTCTAAATGGCTCCAATTCTAACCTTGCTCTCTCCCCTTTCTTCATTGTTCCAACTTTGGTGGTAGTATCTTAACATAACTAGCTCTTACTAAACACACCCCCTATCTTTCCACCTTAAAATGCTTCTCCAAACCTGCCTCCTTACCAAGCTAATACAACACTTATTCTATGTTACCACTGGACGCATGGCGACACTTACAGACTGCAGGAGGTGTTTGTTATGTTGGCTATGTTGATGCAACGATAAATTTCACAGTATGCTTTGATGTGACAAATAAACTTAATCTTTAATTGTTAATTTCAATATTTTAAGATAGCAAGGTATCCAATTTTGTTTGATTATTCATGTTTGAAGCACCTTTGAAAAGTTTACTGCATTAAAGACACCAAAATTGTAATAACGTAATATGTTTAATTCAAACATAATAAAATTTATACTCAGTGGCCAGTTTATTAGATAACTCAAATATCTAACAAAACAGCCACGAGGGAATGTTCATGATCTTCTGCTGCTACAGCCTATCCATTTCAAGGTTTGACTTGTTGTGCGTTCAGAAATGCTCTTCTACACACTACTGTTGTAAATGTGGTTACTTGACTTACTGTCACCTTCCTGTCAGCTTGAACCAGTGTGACCATTCTCCTGTGATCTCTCTCATTAACAAGGTGCATTTGCTAACAGAACTGCCGCTCACTGGAAGTTTTTTTTTGTTTTTGCACCATTCTCTGTAATTTCTAGAAACTGTCATGCATGAAAATCCCCGGAGTTTCTGAGATATTCAAACCACTCTGTCTGGCAGCCAACAATCATTCCACGGTCAAAATCACTTAGATCACATTTATTTCCCAATTTGATGTTTGGTCGGAACAGCAACTGAATCCCTTGACCATGTCTGCATGTTTTTATGCATTGAGTTGCTGCCGCGTGATTGGCTGCATTAATGAGCAGGTGTGCAGGTGGCCTAATAAAGTGGCCACTGAACCTATAGCTCACTTTTCTGATAACTTCATGTCAGACAGAGCTGATTTTATAAGGGCACTCTAATACTTGTATCACTCACCCTGCAAGGCGTGTTTCTGTGCACAGGCACTCACAGGAAGTAATGCGGTGAGAGCACCTGCAGCAACTTTTCTCTGAGTATCTTCAGATGATTTACCCTCGTAGCTCTACAAAAGAAAATACCACATCAAAATCAATTACAAGTAACTGAAAATAATTTTATATATAAAACACTGAAGTAAAATGTTCACATTTTTCCTTTACCTTACACAAATTCGGTTTTCAAATTACACTATTTCAAGTTCTGCAATATTGATTTTGAATATCTGATTCCACAAAAAAAGACTGCAGCCGAGAAGTTCATAAACAGGGCAATGCTTCTTTAGGTGGTGGACTTTAGGAGATCTAGGCCTCATATGGAGCCAGTGATCATTAATGGAGAATGTGTGGAGCAGGTTAAGACCTACAAGTATCTGGGAGTACAGTTGGACGAGAAGCTAGACTGGACTGCCAACACAGATGCCTTGTGCAGGAAGGCACAGAGTCGACTGTACTTCCTTAGAAGGCTGGCGTCATTCAATGTCTGCAGTGAGATGCTGAAGATGTTCTATAGGTCAGTTGTTGAGAGCGCCCTCTTCTTTGTGGTGGCGTGTTGGGGAGGAAGCATTAAGAAGAAGGACGCCTCACGTCTTAATAAGCTGATAAGGAAGGCGGGCTCTGTCGTGGGCAAAGTACTGGAGAGTTTAACATCGGTAGCTGAGCGAAGGGCGCTGAGTAGGCTACGGTCAATTATGGAAAACCCTGAACATCCTCTACATAGCACCATCCAGAGACAGAGAAGCAGTTTCAGCGACAGGTTACTGTCGATGCAATGCTCCTCAGACAGGATGAAGAGGTCAATACTCCCCAATGCCATTAGGCTTTACAATTCAACTGCCAGGACTTAAGAACTTTTTTTTAAAGCTATTATTAATGCTTTTTGAGTTAGTGATTTAGATGCATATCATATTATTACTGAGTTAAGTATTGTATGTAATGAGTTTTTGCTACAACAAGTGTATGGGACATTGGAAAAAATGTTGAATTTCCCCATGGGGATGAATAAAGTATCTATCTATCTATCTATCTATCTAACATTGTGAACACAAGAGATTCTAGCAGATGCTGGAAATCCAGAGCAACACACAAAATTTTGGAGGAACAAAATGCCCCAGGTCAGGCAGCATCTGTGGAGAGGACAGTGGAGAGGACAATGGAGAGGCAACGTTTTGAGTCAAGCCCCTCCATCTGGACTAGAAAGGAAGGAGGAAGAAGCCAGAATAAGAAGCTGCGGGGAAATGTGATGGGGAAGCGTGATGACATGAGAAACTGGGAGGTGATAGGTGAAGGAGAGTTGAAGAAGGAATTTGATAGGAGAGGAGATTGCATCATGGGAGAACGGGAAGGAGGAGGGGCACTAGAGTGAGGTGATAGGCAGGTGAGAAGAATGGGTAAAAGGGGAGCCAGAATGGGGAACTGGAACAAGAGAGAAGAGGGATGTGGAGGACAGAAGTTACTGGAAATTGGAGAAATCAATGTTCATATCATTTCATCAAAATTGTGTGACTAAAAATCACTCAATTCTAGAGTTAAAAATATGGCTGCTTTCATTAATGGGTTAAATTGAACTACTTGGGAAATTCAAACAAGCATATAGCCATCCTCGTTGTGGTTTGGAGGCTTGTGTGTTTCAATGACCCGGAGAGCTATGTTGGCTGGAGTCAGGGATTTATGCTTTGGCTCTTGGTAGGGTCACTCATGCCAAACAGGTCAAAGGGTGGAGGACAGATTAAGAGTGGTCCAGTGGTTCTCCAGGTTTGGGGTTCAGCTCAGGGCAAATAACTCTGACTTATAAAACAAAATTGTTATGGAAAAAGCAAGGAGGAATTATTCTACATCTAGGTGTGACGGTATTCCTGAGTCTCCACCTGCATTGACAGGAGTGAAAACTGAGAGGAAGCTACTGACATGAAGGAAGCCCTGAACACTGCCAGGGATGGAGGACCTTTACTGCTGTCCTTAATGTCAATGACAGAGCAGGTAAACAGAATCACGCTTTCCTATTTGGCAGCAAGTGCATGGCAGTTGGGCATGGGATACCTTTATTCCCTGTGCCATCAGCAGGGAACTGGATGACATGAGTCTGAGAACCACCACCTGGAACATCCTTGGTCTTGTTTAACAGCTTAACTGCATTCTTCAGAGTGCCACCACCCCACCACTGCCATGAACAATGAACACCTTCCTGAGCCCTGATCTCACAACCAGAAGATCTGGACAGGGTATGAGTATACTGTCACCAGCATATAATAAAGTATGCAAAGACACAGCTGTACGCAGTTAGCGCAATTGCTTTACAGCAATCCCCAACTGGAGTTTAATTCCCATCGCTGTCTGTAAGGAGTTTGTACATTCTCCCCATGACCATGCAGATTTGCCCTTGGTGCTCCAGTTTCCTCCCACGTTGGTATGGTTAGGGCTAGTAAGTTGTGGGCGTGCTATGTTGGTACTGGATCCTTGCTGATTTGGTATGATGCAAACAACTCTATGCTTTGAGGTCCATGTGACAAAAAAAAACTAATCTGTATCCTTAAAAAAAAAGCAATAATTAAAAGCTTTCCTTGATGTTTTTAGTAAAAATGAAAGATCACTAACCCAGGATATTAGCTCTGGCTGATGTCTTATGCATTAAGGAGATTAAAAAAATAACAGTGATGAAGCCATTTGGCTCCATACAACAGCCCTGATCTTTTACCACAACGTTACTTTTCATGTTTCTCTTAATAACGATAAATCTAGCAATTTGTCTTGACTAGACTGAACAAATGTTCCAGAAGATCTCTTTTGGGCAGTGAAATCTGAAGACTTTGGGGGTGAAGAAATTCATCCTTATCGTAGATCTGAATTGTCAGTCCTTTAATTTTAGATTTTAATCTCTGGTTCTAGACATCCCAGCCAGGAAAAACATCAACTTTGCATCTACCACATAAATCCCCTAAGCAATTTTCAATGCTTTAATGAGATCACCTTTCATTGTTCTCAACTTATTATCAGTGATTTAGTCTCTGTTCATATGACAAACTCATCATCCCAGTTATCATTCTGGTAAATTGTTGCTGCACTCTCTCTAGGACAGGATTTACAGCAAAGAATGCTTTAGTTATGGAAAACAACATTTTAAATGTGGTCCCATCGGGGCTCTATATAACTACTACAGGACATCACTGCTCCAGAGCTGAAATTACACACAGTTATTCACCGACAATGGTACCTGCATTTACATCATGGAAACAGTAAATAGAAGAGGCAGTAACCCACATGAACCTCTGAGCTTCTTCTGCCAGTCATTTGATCATGATTGATCCTCAGAACCATATTCAAGCTCTTTCTTTGCACACCTTAAAACCTTTTGCATCTGATTATTTGTTTCTTATCTGTATTTCATTCACATAAAATATTCTCAAAATTATAATCAATAGCAAACTTGGCTATACTATAACTCAGCTCTCATCCAAATCAATGTATTGGGTGTCATAGTAGCATAGCAGTTAGCGCGATGCTATTACAGCACGGGGCAATCTGGAGCTCAGAATTCAATTCTGGCACCAGTCTGTAAGGAGTCACCGTATGTTTTCCCCATGGAGTGCATGGGTTTTCCCCAAGTGCTCTGGTGTCCTCCCATGGTCGAAAGATGTAATTGGTTATTAAAAACGGTCCCGTGATTAATTGGGGTTGCTGGGCATTGTGGCTCGAAGGGCCTACTCTGCTCTGGATGGATGGATTGATGGACAGATGGATAGGTAGATAGTATATGTCAACTTGCGCAGGGTAAACGCACTCAGAGGGGAAAAGGTGGCTCTGCTTTGTATCTCATTACCACTTGACAAAATTAAAAATATCCAAAAATAAAAATTTTAACTAGACCTCATCCAAAATGTCCGAGGCACTTCTAGTGTAACTTCCTGGATTTTTATTGCATCAAATGGGTGCGGTCAATAGGCATTGAAGCACTACACTAATGATTCCATTGGTCATATGCCTCAATTACAAACTTCAGCAACATCCAACTCCTTGCTACTGGATTTTCCATGGCTAAATGTATGCTGTTGGATGCCATATGCTAAAAATTCACGGTCTGGAGAATGGGGATTTAGAATATTAAAGAATAGAAACATGGGGGTGAAACTAGACTGTACTGTGAGGTGCAGGAGGGGAGAGTAATTGCTGGGTATGGAGAAATTTGAAGGATCAGTTTGAGACTAGTCATGCGGATACCCAATCTGATGTTGTGGCATTCAAAATCTATATTTTTCTGGAAGACCTAATGGTGGTAATTTTTGAGACAACGGGGTCTAAACTAGCCCATCAACTCCAACTAATGCTGTAATAGCAGCAATGAACTGATGTATTAGTTCACCAGGTGTTCACCTGAAGTTGATCTTGCATGAGGCATCTAAGGATAATTCACTCCAGAAAGAGCCAGGATAAATTTCCAGAGTAGAAAATGATGCAGCATGTTTCATGAACTTTGACCATTTTGCACTAAAATGGATTTTTTGCTTTTAATTTTGTTTTAATTGTGCCTTCTTGTAAACAAAACTGTTTTATTTATGATTAATTTATACTGTTCTGTAAATGTGCGGCAAGGTAGCATAGAGGGCAGTATGGTAGCAAAGATGGTGGCATAGTCGAATAAAGGGTGTGCGCCAGCTGTAAAATCAGAGTTCAGTTCGCACCACTGGCTCTAAAGAATTTATACGTTCTCCCCGTGACCAGTGGGTTTACTCCAGTTTCTTCACACATTCCAAAGACGTATGGGTTAGGGTTATTAAGTTGTGGGCATGATATGTTGGTGCTGGAAACATGGTGACACTTGTGAGCTGTCCCCAGCATGTCCTTGGTTATTGATGCAAATAACACATTTCACTGCATGTTTTAATGTACATGTGATAAATAAACCTGATCTCTCTATCTGATCCTATTTGCCTGTGATGCTGCTGCAAGTAAGTTTTTCATTGCACAGAACATACATGTCCTTGTGCATGATAATATACTCAACTTTGACTTCAAGAAGATGTGTGATTTGGGTTGTTGCGTGTGGAGGGGTGGGCTCAATGATTTTTCTTTGAACGGGTTCAATGGTCATCTTTGTTTTGTGGCAGTCTGTGGGGAACACGTATCTCAGGGTTGTTACTGAATACACATTTTGATAATAAATAAACTTCGAGTCTTTGAAGAAATGAATACTCAGCTACCTACACAGGACAATGGCTGAATGAAAAAGTGAAGGGGAAGGTAGGTGGGCGAGATAAAGGGGAAGAAGTGAGGAGCTGAGAGGTGCATCAGGCTGAAGAAGGACGAATCTGATAAGAAAGGAGATTGGAGAAGGGGAGAAAGGGAAGGAGTGGCACCAAAGGGAGGTGAAAGGCAGGTGAGGAAAAGAGAAGGGGCAAGAGGTGAGCCAGAATGGGGAATGGTAAAAGAGAGGAGGGGGGAGAAACTGATGTTCATACTGTTTCATCAATATTGCATGTCAAAAAAAATCGCTCATTTCCAGAGCCAAAATTATGGCTGCTTTCATTAATGGGTTAAATTGTGCTGCTCAGGAAGTTCAGCCAGTTATGTTCAGTCACGAGTCACTCTTTCCTATCTGGCAGCAATTCCATGGCAGATTTTGAAAAATATTTTTGGGGCAATTTAGCACATTTGTCCCTTTTTTCCCCCAAATGGTAAATTTCACTGATGAGTGCATATGAATTGAATGTCTCTCAGCGATCAATGCTTTTGGTTCATGGCACAAGTGAAATGGAAGAAAACAAATTAGCTTTCATACCTAAAAATTATGATGATTATCACAGAATCATTAAAGCACATAAGGGAGTCCTTTAGTCCTCAGCGCCCATATTAATCGCTTTCTGAAATGCTTATCAAATTCCTTTTTGAAATCACTGACTAATTCTGTTTCCACTAAATTGAATGTCAATTTGATCTAAGTAAAGATTCAAGAAATTAAGGGGACAGAAACTTTTGTCCTTTAAAAAACAAACAAACAATTGTTGCCAGGTATTGTCAGTGGGAAAGATTTGTAGAGCTGTTTATTACTTCAACTTGCAGTAATATGCAATCCTATTAAGCTCCATAATTGGACAAATTACTGATCATTGCTAATAATATGCTCAATATGTGCTGAAAACTCATCAAACTGACACACTTGTACTGCATTCCAATGCTGATTTACGAAGAGAAAACAGATATCTTACCAATGGTGTCTTAAACATTGAAGGTGATGAGTGAATTTCCTGGCAATTCTTAAACCTAACAATTCTTTAGTGTTTGAAATGAAAAGACTGGTAAAAATAATGATCCAATAATGATCTTGGTGTTGGAGAACTATGTGTGCGCATGTGGATATATGGGTGGGAGGGAGGAACAGCTTGTTTCGCTGTTGTTGTTCAGTCGCTTATTGTGTTCTGTTTTGTCATGTTCTGCTGAGCTTGAGTGGTGGCGGAAAGTGTGGTAACACTTGTGGGCTGCCCCAGCGCATCCTTGGGTGTGTTGGTTATTAACACAAATGACACATTTCACTATATGTTCTGATGTACAAGTGATAATTAAATCTCAATCTGAATATAAATATCTGTACAGGTAGTCCGAGTTACGAATGTCCGACTTACGGACAACTCGTACTTACAAACTGAGGAAGGAGAACGCTGTCCGCCATGTTAAGTCAGATTGCGATGCCATCCGCCATTTTAAGTTGTTGCCGTTGACACTGTGTTGAGTGTTTAACTTTGTATTTGGCTTAAATTTTTCCTAGTAAGATTCACCCTGACCCCGCCCCCCTCCCCGTTCTGGTCGGTTGGTGGCGCAGTGAGATCAGCACCAGGCTCGAGTTCGATTTAGTGACAGATTGCTCCCGTGCCGAGTTGATGTCGATCCAGTGACTCCTGTACCATCCGTGCTGGGTTGATGTCCAGCTCGCCACCTCCAGTTTAAATTCCCAAGCGGAATATTGTGGAGGATCAAATACCCAAACCCAGCATAGCCCCCACTTATCCCATTTAGCCTGTTTCAGTGCGGTGGAGTTTAGGACCCGGGAAATTCAGTACGGTGGTCCTTAGGACCCAGCGGACCTTGGGAGCCGGCGCAGCTTGGGACCCACCGCCCACAGAGTTTCTGTTCCATTGACGGGAAGCCATCGCGATTGAAAATAAAGTGGAAATAATAAAGCATTTGGAAAGAGGTGAAACATCATTGGTCATTGGAAAAGTGTTAGGCTACAGTTGGTCAATGATCGGAACAATTTTAAAGGATAACGGATAAAGTGAGAATAATGGAGCATGTGAAAGGCCCTGCCCTGATGAAAGCTACAATTATTACTAAGCAACGCAGTGGCTTAATTATTAGAATATATATGTTTCTTAAGTGTTTTATATGAATAGAAAGGTAAAATATATTCTATATACTAAGACAAACGTTGACTGACGCTAAATAATACCGGATGTACTTGTTCCGACTTAAGTACAAATCCCACTTAAAGACGGACTCAGGAACAGAACTCGTTCGTAACCCGGGGACTGCCTGTATTCTAAAGTTTAAGAAGACTACAAATGGCATGTTGCAATAATCCACTTCTGAGTTTAAATATAAATTGAATACTATAGCTTGGATTCTTAACATACTCAAAATAATTACAGTCGGCCCTCCTTATGATAGATAGATAGATAGATACTTTATTCATCCCCATGGGGAAATTCAACTTTTTTTCCAATGTCCCATACACTTGTTGTAGCAAAACTAATTACATACAATACTTAACTCAGTAAAAAATATGATATGCATCTAAATCACTATCTCAAAAAGCATTAATAATAGCTTTTAAAAAGTTCTTAAGTCCTGGCGGTTGAATTGTAAAGCCTAATGGCATTGGGGAGTATTGACCTCTTCATCCTGTCTGAGGAGCATTGCATCGATAGTACCCTGTCGCTGAAACTGCTTCTCTGTCTCTGGATGGTGCTATGTAGAGGATGTTCAGAGTTTTCCATAATTGACCGTAGCCTACTCAGCGCCCTTCGCTCAGCTACCGATGTTAAACTCTCCAGTACTTTGCCCACGACAGAGCCCGCCTTCCTTACCAGCTTATTAAGACGTGAGGTGTCCCTCTTCTTAATGCTTCCTCCCCAACACGCCACCACAAAGAAGAGGGCGCTCTCCACAACTGACCTATAGAACATCTTCAGCATCTCACTACAGACATTGAATGACGCCAACCTTCTAAGGAAGTACAGTCGACTCTGTGCCTTCCTGCACAAGGCATCTGTGTTGGCAGTCCAGTCTAGCTTCTCGTCTAACTGTACTCCCAGATACTTGTAGGTCTTAACCTGCTCCACACATTCTCCATTAATGATCACTGGCTCCATATGAGGCCTAGATCTCCTAAAGTCCACCACCATCTCCTTGGTCTTGGTGATATTGAGACGCAGGTAGTTTGAGTATCCGCAAGGGATTGGTTCTGGGACCCCTCGCAGATACCAAAATTTGTGGATGCTCAAATCTCTTATTCAACCTGTATCAATACGGTGGACCTTCGGACCCAGCGGAACCCCAGACCTTATTTAACCTGTCTCAGTGTGGTGGACATTAGGACCCAGCGGCAGAGATCTGAATCCGCAGTGTTTCTGTTCACGAAAATAATCACAATAACGATTGAAAATAAAGTGGAAATAATAAAGCGATAGGAAAGAGGTGAAACGCCATTGGTCATTGGAAAAGCGTTAGGCTACGTCAGTCAACAATCAGAAGGATTTTAAAGGATAAAGTGAGAAAGGCTATGCCCTGATGAAAGCTACAATTATTACTAAGCAACATAGTGGTTTAATTATTGGGTTTTGGGCTTTTTATCCTCCACATCAACCCGGCACGATGGAGAGCGCACTCGGGAGTGATCTGTCACTAGATCGAACTCAGGAACTTCAGCCCGGAGCTGAAACATACGTTCTTAAGTGTTTTATATGCATAGAAAGGTAAAATATACACTATATACAAAGACAAACGTTTGACTAACTGACGCTAAGTAATACCGGATGTACCTGTTCCGACTTACTTAGTAAGAGAACTTCTGATTTTTTTTGATCCCGATCCACAATAACCCACGCACATCCTCCCATATACTTTAAATCATCTCTAGATTACTTATAATACCTAATACAATATAAATGCTATGTAAAATAGTTGTTATACTGCATTGTTTAGGGAATAATGACAAGAAAAAAAATCTGTACAAGCTCGAACAACAAGTGCTGGAAGAGCACTTCCGGGTTTTCGCGATTGGTTGAATTCGCACATGCGGAATTTGTAGATAAGGAGGGCCAACTGTACAATGAATGTATTGTGTTGTATTATTTCAGATTACCTGTAATATGTTCTCACAGATCTTGCTCCCTGATGATATATCATCTTCAGCTTCATCCAGAAGCTTTGTAAGTGAAGGACACATGAGTGACTGATCTTCTGCTCCAAGCTGCCGCTTTTCCTCTTCCACCAGAAGAAGAGAGAAGAATTGCAAGGACACTGTATACAGACTAGGATTGCTGGCAGACAGCTGAATGCACAAGGAAATAGTCTCTAAAAGACAAGGAGATACTTGTTAAAAAAAAAGACAAACTCAATTCTTGTAGCAAAAGCATTAAAACATTGTATTAGTTGAAAGAGTGGAAAAGTTAAATGACTCAGAGAGAAATTCATGTTTTGTTAAAGTTAAACACCTCCGACAATATTAGCTTCTCCGCGCATTCAGATTCCACTGTGGTTGGTGTTCTTACAAACATTTAGCACTTGCAGCCTCAGACAAACTTCTCCCACACCAGTTATCAGGAATCTGCAAGGCAAGTATTTTCTCTTTACATCACTATACAAGGCTTGAAACTGCTTGATTGTATACACTGAATAAGAGGAGGGAAGGCTCAGTTATTATGTTTTGCATAATTGCAAACACTGGACCGTCATCCCATGAAAAGAAGTACAGTCTACGTTTTGGACCGAACCCAAACATTGACTGTACTCTTTTCCGTTAATGCTGCCTGGCTTGCTGAGTGTGTTTCTCGGATTTCCAGCATCTGCAGTATTTCTCTTGTTTGTGACTTTCATCCTGTGAATGTCATTTTAGATAGGAAAACAAAATATTCCCAAAAAGAAATTTTAAAAATGACATTCACATTAGCTTTATTGAGCACCTTTGTTCCATCAGTAACAGGGAGGATTTTCTGGTGGGCAACTTTTATAATTCTACTCTCCATTCCCATTCTGACAAGTAGATCCATGAACACACTACTGCCATGTTGAGGCCACTTCTAGGTTAGATGAGCAACACCTATTCTGTCTGGATAGTCTTCAACCTAACAGCATGAACATTGATTCCGCCATATTTCTTTTTCCATTCCCTATTCTGTCTCTTCTCTTACCCCTTTCTCTTTTCCTAATCTGTCCATCACCTCCCTGTGGTGCCATTCCTCCTTCCCTTATTTCCATGGCCCACTATCCTTTCCAATGAGTTTCCTTCTTCTTCAGTCCTCTACCTTTTCCACCTATCACATACCAGCTTCTCATTACATTCCCCCCTCCCTCATCCATCTACCTTCCCCCTCACGTGGCTTCACCTGTCAACTTCTAGCATGAACTCCTTTCCCTCCCCCTCTACCTTATTCAGGTCTCTTCCCCCTTCCTTTCCAGTCCTGATGAAGGATGTCGGCCTGAAGCGTCGACTGCACAGATGCTGCCTGATCTGCTGAGTTCCTCCAGCATTTGCAAGTTACAATAAAAATTTTCATCTTGTTTTCAATTTCCTGCCATAATTATCAACACAGAATAAAGTACTACCATTCGCGTTATAAGCAATGAAATGATACAAATCATTTTAACAACAGAACAGATGCTCCTGTACTCATGGGCATCTGATGAATGAGACAACAAATCATAAACCATATTAAGTTATAACACTACAATGATATTTAAATTCCAGAAGCCTATGATGATACTTTAGGAAAAGCAGACGAATATGATACAGGATATTTTATGTATGGAATTAAATTTTCAATTTAGATTTAGAGATACAGCATGGTAGCAGGCCCTGCTAGCCCTTTGAGTACACACCACCCAATTACAACTATGTAACCAATTAACCTACTAACCCATATGTCTTATAGATAGCGGGGTCAAGGGATATGGGGAGAGTACAGGTACGGGGTACTGATTGTGTATGATCAGCCATGATCACAGTGAATGGCGGTGCTGGCTAGAGGGGCCGAATGGCCTACTCCTGCACCTATTGTCTATTGTCTTTGGACAATGGGAGAAAACCAGAGCACCTGGAGGAAACCCATGTGATCACAGGGAGAATGTACAAACTGTGGTGGGAATTGAACCCGGGCCACAGCTATGCAACCGTGTCGCCCCCATGGTAGAACTAATCAAGGCCATAAAGGGTCCACTGCTAGCAATTTGTTATGTAGGCATACTTGATTTGTTCAAAAGGAATCTAGTCTTCAGATCTGTAGTCATGAGCTTCAGTGTTGTGTCTCTAAATTGGTTACTATGTTACATTGTGGAAAATAACATGGGGTGACATGTGCCCCATACAAGCAAATGCGTCAGACACACTAAACTGGTGATAACTACTTTCTGAGGAGGCTGAAGAGAACTGGACTACTCACATCATTCTACAGATGCACAGTGGGGAGCATCTTAACAATGCTGTATCACTGCATGGTACGGAAACTGCATCTACAGACAGGAAGGCTCTACAACAGTTAGTCAAATCTGCCAAACACAACACCAGCATCAGCCTACCTGCCATCAAGGATGATCAACACCTCCCCCACTAACCCATCCTTCCACGCCTCCACCACTTTATAATTTCCTGTCAGCCACCTTATGTACAGGCACTCTTGTGCTTAGTGATACTTCATGTACATTCATACAATCAGTACAAGACATTTTATGTATTTATATTAATTGTGTGTGTTTTTATTATTACGCTGTTTATTTTATTGCATTGTCTTATGCTGCATCAGATCTGGAGAAATAATTATTTTGTTCTCTTTTACACTTGTGTATTGGAAATAACATTAAAAAATCGTGAATCTTGAAACAAAAATAAACTTCACCTGAGCTCTTTGTCAAGTCAAGTCACTTTTACTGTCATTTCGACCATAACTACTGGTACAGTACATAGTAAAAATGAGACAACGTTTTTCAGGACCATGGTGTTACATGACACAGTACGAAAACTAGACTGAACTACGTAAAAAAACAAAATCAGAACTGTTAATGTGAATAAAAAATGAGGAAAACTATTGTGTGGGAATTAGAATTCGGTTCAGCAATTCAAATGTATTTCAAATTCATTCCATCTCAAGGCATGCACACGGAAATGTTGCAATGACAATTGTGGCTGATGTAGTACCCATGGGGAGGGCTCATTCTCCTGAAAGGTGAGAATGTACAGATGAGCTGGGTTACATTACCTAAGAGAGGAATCCACTGCTTTGCCACAGCAGTTACGACAGCTGGGAATACAGCCTGACCACACTTCCGCAGAATTGTATTCAAAAGAATAAATAAGTCCATCCAAGCTTGGTAGATGCCAGATGTTACTTCATAGCCTGAAAACACAGATAATAATTAGATTGGCACTAAAAAAAATTATTAATTTAAAAATAGAAATTCTAGTCATTAACTGCTATTACTAATAATAATGTAATGTTCTTACTTCAACCCATTTATGTAAATTTCTTTGATAATGTTTATGGTTACATCTGCGTAAAGTACCCAGATCCCAATAAAGATGTTAATCTGCTTAATGAAGTAGTGATCAGTTATCTGCACAGCTGGTTAAAAAAAATTGAAATTTACAGTACATGAAGGATTTATACATTCAGTAGCCACTTTTATTAGACACCTGTACACCTGCTCATTAATGTAAATATCTAATCAGCCAATCATGTGGCAGTAACTCAATGCATAAAAGTATACAGCTCTGGTCAAAAGGTTCAGTATTTGTTCAGACCAAACATTAAAATGGGAAGGCAATGTGATCTAAGTAACTGTGACTGTGGAATGATTGTTGTTGCCAGATGGCATGGTTGAATACTTCAGAAACTGTTGATCTCTTGGGGCTTTCACGCACAACAAACTCTAGAGCTTATAGAGAATTGTGTGAAAACAAAAGCATATAGTGAACGGCAGTTCTGCGGGTGAAAATGTTCTGTTAAAGAGAGAGGTCAGAGGAAAATGGCCAGACTGGTTCAAGCTGACAGGAAGATGACAGTAACTAAAATAACTACATGTTCCAACAGTGGTGTGCAGAAGTGCATCTCTGAACACACAACATGGCGAACTTTGAAATGGATGGGCTACAGCAGCAGAAGACCATGACCATACACTACATGACCACTTGATTAAGTACCTCATGTATCTAATAAAGTGGTCACTGAGTATACATCCAATGGTACCCATGACAGCCATGTAAGAGCAATCCAGTTTTTCACAAGCCACTCTGCAGCTTTTGCTTGGAGCTGCACACTCAAGAACTCTGTAATAATGTGATGTAGAACTTTGTCCCCGCCACGCTTTCAGGAGTGTGATCCAGACCACAGCTTGGCTGACTGCACACTTGGTAAAAAATTTCTTCTTGACTTCCATTTAATTCTTCTACCACTTATATACCTAGTTATTGAGTTTTTTACTGGGGGAAAATGGTTGCTTTATATCCCCATATCCCCTCCATCAAAGAAATAAAGAAAGTCTTCTCAAATTTTTAGGAACAGCTTCTTATCCTCTGCTATCAGATTTCTGAATGGACACTGAACCATGAACACATCAGTATTTTTGCATTCTATTTGACATATATATATCTCCCCATTTCAACCTCTAATTGGTCTTAAGGTCTTCAAAAAAAGACTCGTATTCACCAAATCATCCTTCCTAATGTTGGCTTCCTGTTGTGAATCACCGTCACAAATGTAATGTTATTTTGGTATCAGTGGTGGTGCAGAGAAGAGATCAATCAAATAAACTTGGGACCAGCTGGGGAAGGAGAATTGTTAGCATGGATATAATGGACCAAAAGGCCTGTATCCATGCTTTATTGCTCTGTGACTCCAAACCCGCAAAGGACACTTTTGCCATGATAAAAACAACAGATGAAAGGATGTTTTAAAAGAAAACGATGAAAAATAACGAAGTACTTTCCGAGCTACCTCCTCACAATTGAACACAACTTGATTTTCTCTAACAAAAACAGTAATGGAAACAGCATAAAATAGTTTCTATGTTCCTAAAAAAAAGAACCATACATATTTGTAGGGAAAAGGAAACTGAAGACAAGAAATGAAAGTAGATTACCAAAATAGTCTTTGCAGCGTACACTAAGTACTGCAAATACATTGGACAACAAAGGCTTCAACAAGACATCTTGGTTTATGAGCTCTGGATGGAAGATTACACAGGACTGGATTAACCCAGAAAGCGAGGATAGATACTGAAGATGGCTCAAAACCTGCACAGAAAAATAATAATTACATATGTCACACAACAAATCTGAGTGATTGCAATCTACTTTAAAAAAAGAATCAATATACTCTTAGCTGCGCCATTCAAAGAGTTGACAAGTTGTTAAAAAACATTTAGTACTTATGCAAAAGCAAGTTCAGAATCACATTTATTTTACCACTTAAACTAAATTACAAGGTGAGGGTGTGTGGTGGGGTGAGGAGTTTAAAACTTTGAGAATTACCTTAAATGCAAAATTCATTGCAAAAGGTAATTTTTGATTTGCATTTCCTGCTCATAACAATCACAGAACAAAGTCAAAAGATGGATAAGAACTGCGTTTACTTCTGGAAATAATTCAGTCAAAGTTGAGTTTACTGTCATATACACAAGTGCAACAAAAAAAAACTTACTGCAGCAGCCCCACATTGAATCATACAGGCAGCATTCACAAGAAAAAAACATAAATGAAGTATAAATTATACATGAAAAAGAGTACAGTCGATGTTTCAGGCCAAGACCCTTCTGCAGTCCTGTTGAAGGCTTTTGGCCCAAAACGTCAACTATGCTCTTTTCCATAGGTACTGCCAAGCCTGCTGAGTTACTCCAGCATTTTGTGTATGTTGCTTCAATTTCCAGTATCTGCAAATGTTCTCTGGTTTATAAATGATACATTATGTTTATAAGAAAGTACGCAATTGGAACCAAAACAGAAATCTATTTTAGTAAAAAGTAATCAAAGTGGTCACAGTGTTGCTAATTTGTAGGGACTAAGGTTTTGCCAGTTGGTTCAAAAACCAAAAGGTTGAAGGGAAGTAGCCGTTCTTGAATCTGGTGTATGACCTCAGGCTTCTGTATCTCCTGCCCAATGGCATGGGCCAGATGGTGGGAATCTTTGATGGTCAATATTGCCTTCTTGAGGCAGCACCTCCTGTAGTTACTACCAATAGTGAGGAAGGATGTGCCTGTGGATAGAGTCCGCTATTTGCAAATTCCTAATACAGGTAAATGTAAATAGCAAAGTTGATCCTTAACCCTTCGCAGCTTCTAGCATTCCCATGTATTCAAATTACCAAACCATACCACAATGCAACCAGTCAAGATACTTTCAATAATGCATCTGTAGAAGTACGTTACTATTCTTCAGTGAGAAGCATAACCTCCTCAACCCCCTAAGAAAGTAAAGCTGCTGGTGCACTTTTCTGTATGATTGCATCTATGTGTTGGGCTCAGGACAGGCCATTTGACATGTTAAAGCTCATGAATTTAAAACTGCTGACTCTTTCCATTGCTGATCCCCCATTGCAAACCATAAGTGCGGGTGCCAGAGTAGTGTACAGTTAGCATGATGCTATTACAGCTTTGGATGTTCCAGAGTTCCAACACCATCCATAAGGAATTTGTACGCTCCCCCTGTGACCACATGGGTTTCCTTCAGGGATTCATGTTTCCTCCCACAGTCCAAGAGATGTACCGGTTAATTGGTCATTGTAAAGTGTCCTGTGATTAACTGGGCAGTGTGGCTCATTGGACTGTACCTCTAAAATAAAATAAATAAAAAAAGTTCACCTTGTTTCCTATTCCTGAAGTCAACAATCAGCTCTTTAGTTTAGCTACACTGAGTGAGAGGTTGTGGTTGAGGCTCCACTCATCTATCTCTAAAATGACTTATCGCCCCCTGTGATTTGTCCAACACCAGCAGTACTGTCGACATATTTGAAGATGGCATTGCAGCAGATCCTGATCATCTCTAAAGCAAGAGATGATTGATGTGAGTGTTACAGGTCAATAATCACTGAGGCAGATCACCACACTCTTCTTGGACACTAGTATAACAGATGCCTTTTTCAATCCCAGGTGGGAACCTCAGACTGCACAAGCCAGAGACCAAATCTTGGATTGACACTCAATGCGGTGAAATAAGGTTTGTTTTTATCAAAACTATGTGATCAAAAAGCTTTCCCCAATCACGCTGCCTCTTCCCAACCCACTGAGTAAAGTGGGATGGTCTGTGTTATTTCACGCCACTTTAGTTATTTGTTTCTGTATTTCTGAACAACCTTGTGGCCTGAAGAGGTTTTCTCACCCAGAATACATAAAGCACCACTGCATGTGATCTTGGATGATGTTTGCCTTCATTCTATATTCCATCACTAGACCTCACTTTCAAATCCCTCCATGCTAAACACGAGAACTTTCACACTTCAGACCCAAACACTTCAACTTCCAATCACACTTCCCCCTACTTAACAGACGTCTGAAAGGAACATTTTTGATTAAGAGTGTTGTGCAATGTCTATTCAGTTGCACTCATAGTTAACAACGTCCATTTAACACGTTTTTCTTTGCACAACAAGTTCTAAGTTGATACACCTTTGTACTAATGGTAACTTGTGAAGTTAATTTCAGATTGACACGGTAACATACTGGTTGGTGCAATTTCTTTACAGCAATCACTGAGCACTGAGCAGGGGTCGATTCCCACTGCTGCCTGTAAAGTGATCGTATGTTTTCCCTGTGACTGCATGATTTTCCTCCGGGTGCTCCGGTTTCCTCTCACATTCCAAAGATGTACAGTCAGAATCAGTGTGTTGTGGACATGCCATGCTGGTGCCAGAAACATAGCAACACTTGCAGCTGCCCCCAACACAATCCTCGCTGATATGTCTTTGATACAGTGATGTGTTTCATTGTATGTATCTTTGTTTTGATGTACACATGACAAATAAAGCTGATCTTTAATCTCTTTAAAGCTGTGTGAAGATAAAAATCCATGATAGTAAGAGAACACAAGTTTTAATGCTACATGTTAACATGAATCTTGAATTCAGCGGTTGGTGAAATGATATTACTAAGAAGCAGGAATTTAAAAGAAACAAGTTTGACTTGGATGTGATGCAATCATTCCAAAAATCGAGTGGGAATGGCAGAATTGAGAACTGATTAAGTCTGAAAACTGAAAGTTTTGTAATTGACAAGAACTGAGAAACTGAGTATTTAAGCCATGGAACTTTGCAAGCCACAGAAAGCAAGAAATAACTAGACTGTTGCAGTGAACAGTAATAATGAGGCTCACAGGATCTTGCTTAGACAACAGTTATAGTGGTTAAAATGTAGAACATGTTAGTAGTAAAAATTCCCAAGAAATATCCTTTTATTAATTTCAAGGATCTTACCTGGAATGAACATAGGACTGACCTGTACTTTAATATCCTGAAGATGGCTAGGTCGAGTCAGTGGTATTCCCAGCTCCCATAAGCACTTCTCTAGTAAACTGGCATTTGTCAATCTTTAACAAACAATGAAAGGAAAAATAATGTTATTTTATTTATTTATCGAGATACAGCAAGGAATGGGCCCTTCCGGCCATTCAACTGCATCACCCAGCAATCACTGATTTAACTCTAGAATAATCATAGGACAATTTACAGTGACCTGTTAACCAACTGACCGGTACGTCTTTGGACTGTGGGAAGAGCCCCGCGCAGTCATGGGGAGAACGTACGAACTCCTTACAGGCAGTGGCAGGTATTAAATCCGGGTTACTTGTACTGTAAAGCATTGTGCTAACCACTACGCTATCATGCATTGCCTTTACTATATTTAAAGACAACTTACAAAACTTTTTACTCTAAGTATTTACATAAAATATATATATAGGACCAAAAGACATTTGGCCATTCTGCCCATTGAGTCTTTCATTATGGCTGATTTATTATCCCTCTCAACCCCATTCTCCAGCCTTCCTCTGTACACCCTTACTAATCAAGAATCTATCATTCTCTGCTTTAAATATACCCAGTGACTTAGAGGTCACAGCTATCTGTTGCAATGAGTTCCACAGATTCCTCTTCATCTCTGTTCTATATGGGCGCCTTTGTATTCTGAGGTGTCCTCTCTGATTCAAAGTACATTTATTATCAAAGAACCTTCAGATTTGTTGCTCACAAAGCAAGAAACCTGAGAAAACCCAAATAAAGAAAAAGACCAACACTCAATGCGCAAGAGAAAGAAAAAAAACAAATCATGAAAGCAGTTGAAGTGAACAACAACATTCTGAACCAAAATGAGTCCTAAGATCCAACCCCAGAGCAGCCTGAAGCAGCCCTAAAGCCTTGCTTAATAGTTCATCATATTAGCGGGCATGGAGCACAGCAGCCTGGACAGTCTGCATAGCCTAAGCGCCATGGAGAGAAGAGTGACCATCAGAAAGAGCAAGCAAAATCAGCACTTGCCTCAGATCCTGACACCTTGTCTTTCCAGTCTATCTGGGCCAGCATTTAAATTGCCCAAACAACAGAACAGCAAAAGACTCTGCTGGCCTGGAGAGAGAAATGAACATTGAGGAGAGTGAGCAAAATCATCTCTCGCCTCTGATCTGGCCTGGTGTTCAAATTATCTAACGAGTGGATTACCACTGCGAAGGGCTCGGGGCCTAGACCACGCCACTTAGCAACTCACCCCAGGCCCATACTTCGCCACTTAAGACACAGCCTACGCCATAGCCCTGATTTTTACTTCTGTGTCGCTCTACACCATAGTGAGCATGCGCTGGTGTGCGCCAAAACACTAGTTGGCGGTGGGGTTTCTATGCCACCGTGTTGAGTTTCTTTGTGAGAGACATGCACGAGGAAGTGCATTTCAAATATTTTTGCAAGGCGGCAGGTAGATTTGAAGCTTTGGTTCATCTATTTCGCATCAATGTACAGACATGGCGGAGAAGAAGCAACCAGAAACACGAGGCTACCAAGCGGACCAATCACAGTTGTTGCGGTCTACGTTGCCGCAACGCACGAGTTAATTTTTTGGGGAGGTGCACGTCACCCTACAACGTAGGGTACGCAGTACCTACGGTGTAGATGCGACGCACAAGTATAAATCAGCCTTTAGCCTGAAGCCACTCTCGAACTCTTCAAATCAGCTTGGCACCCAGCGCGATCCAATCTCACACCTGGGCAAGTTGTACAGGCATCGGAACTCCTCTGCCTTGACTTCTCCTCTCTGAGTGCTCAATCCATCTGCGTTGATTCTGCAACACACCATCTCGGCACATCCCCCGAACTCGCCTTGCCATCGCTTGGCCCTCCACCATTTACGGCAATAATTTAACATAATTTACCTCAGAAAAGGTGTTTTTAGTGGTGTTTTTAGTCCAATTTGTTTTTTTAAAAACAGCCAGTGAGCTGTCACATGTTTTCGATAGTGCCATCTTAACTCGAAGTTATCCAAGACTCCCCCACTATTGTAAATATCATCTCAACACCCACTCTATATCGGCCATTCAATAATTTTTAATGGGATCCCCTCATTCTTCTGCACTCCAGAGAGCACAGGCTGAGAGCCATCAAATGCTCCTCACCCTTTCAGTGCCGGGATCATCCTCCTGAATCACCTCTGGACCAGCTGCAATGCCAACACATAATTTTTATTTTTTTAGGTAAGGTGCCCAAAATTGCTCACAATGCTGCAAAGGTATGACTATCATATTCTCAAAAAATGCAGTAGATTCTGATTAATTGCAACAGATCGGGACCGGTACATTTCAGTCCAGTTAAGCAGCTGCCCAATTAGCTGAGGTTTCATGGAAATAGCTCGAGGTCTATTATTACAGTTACTGTTTAACTGAATGACAAATTATGTATTTAAATAGATAAAATGTATTTAATAACTGGAAGAAACTCCTTTAGCAGCAATAAACTCCACCAAATGTTTCCTGTAGCTGCTGATCAAACTTGAACATCGGTGAGGAGAAATTTTAGACCACTCCTCCATATAAAACTGTTTCAGTTCATCAATATTTCTGGGATATCTTGCATGAACAGCCCTCTTCAGGTCATGCCACAGCATCAAAATTGGGTTAGGGTCTGGACTCTGACTTGGCCATTCCAAAACATAAATTTTCTTCTTTTTAAACCATTCTGAGGTTGATTTACTCTTGTGTTTTGGATCATTGTCCTGTTGCATCACTCAACTTATATTAAGCTTCAGATAATGGACCTCTACCCTGACATTCTCCTGTAAAATTATCTCAATACAATTTTGAACTTATTGTTCCCTCAACGATTGCAAACTGTCCAGGCCCTGAGGCAGTTGAACAGCCCCAAACCTCGATGCTCCTTCCACCATGCTTCACAGTTGGGATGAGGTTTTGGTGTTGGTGTGCAGTGCCCTTTTTCCTCCAAAGTTGTGTGCATTTGTGCCAAGAAGTTCAACTTATGTCTCATCTGTCCACAAAACGTTATCCCAGAAGTGATCTGGAACATATAGGTGGTCTTTTGCAAACCTGAGACATGCAGTAATCTTTTTTGGAGAGCCATGGTTTCCTCCATGGTGTCCTTCAAAGTACACCATTTTTGTTCAGTAATTTTCTTATAGGGTCACATAAACAGAGACTTTAGCATGCTCTTGTGATTTTTGCAGGTCTTGGGTTCTTTTTCACCTCCTTTAGCATTGCATTATGTGCCTTTGGTGTGAACTTTTCAGGATGCCCACTCCTAGCGAGAGAGGTAGCAGAACTGAGTTTCCTCCATTTGTAGACAATTTCTCTTACTGTGGACTGATGAACTCTCATGTCTTTAGAAATTCTTTGTACCCTTTTCCAGCTTCATGCATCTCTACAATTCTTCTTCTACAGTCTTCTGAAAGTTGTTTCAACCGTGGCATAGTGCACATAAACAGATGTTTTTAGAGAAGAGCAGGCTCTGTCAGTAACCTGACTTTGTGTGTCTTTTTTATAGGTTAGGGCACCTCTACAATACATGCCTCCAATCTCATCTCATTGATTGGGACACCCAACTCCAAATAGTGTTTGTAGAAGCCATTAGCACAGAGGTTCACATACTTTTTTGAACCTAGACTGTGATTGTTTAAATGGTGTTAGAATCATAGAACCATAGAACATTACAGTACAGTACAGGCCCTTCTGCCCTCCATGTTGTGCCGACCCATACAATCCTTTAAAAAAAGTACTAAACCCACACTACCCCATAACCCTCCATTTTTCTTTCATCCATGTGCCTGTCCAAGAGGCTCTTGAATACCCCTAATGTTTTAGCCTCCACCACCATCCCTGGCAAGTCATTCCAGGCACTCACAACCCTTTGTGTAAAAAACTTACCCCTGATGTCTTCCCTAAACTTCCCTCCCTTAATTTTGTACATATGCCCTCTGGTGTTTGCTACTGGTGCCCTGTGAAACAGGTACTGACTATCCAACCTATCTATGCCTCTCATAATCTTGTAGACCTCTATCAAGTTCCCTCTCATTCTTCTACACTCCAAAGAGAAAAGTCCCAGCTCTGCTAACCTTGCTTCATATGACTTGTTCTCCAAACCAGGGAACATCCTGGTAAGTCTCCTCTGCACCCTCTCCATAGCTTCCACATCCTTCCTATAATGAGGTGACCAGAAATGAACACAATACTCTAAGTACGGTCTCACCAGAGATTTGTAGAGTTGCAACATGACCTCTCTACTCTTGAACTCAATCCCCCTGTTAATGAAGCCTAGCATCCCATAGGCCTTCTTAACTACCCTATCAACCTGCGCAGTGACCTTGAGGGATGTATGGATTTGAACCCCAAGGTCCCTTTGTTCATCCACACTCTTAAGTAACTGACCATTAATCCTGTACTCAGTTTTCTGGTTTGTCCTTCCAAAATGCATCACCTCACACTTATCCGGATTAAACTCCATCTGCCATTTTTTTGCCCAACTCTGCAGCCTGTCTGTATTCTCCTGTAACCTCTAACAACCTACAGCTCCATCCACAACTCCTCCAATCTTCGTGTCATCTGCAAACTTACTCACCCATCCTTCCGCCTCTACATCCAGGTCATTTATAAAAATCACAAAGAGCAGGGGTCCCAGGACAGATCCCTGTGGCACTCCACTAGTCACCGACCTCCAGGCAGAATACTTTCCTTCCACAACTACCCTCTGCTTTCTTCCTTTAAGCCAATTTTTTATCCAAACAGCCAAGGTTCCACATCCCATGCCTCATGACTTTCTGGATGAGTCTCTCGTGAGGGACTTTGTCAAATGCCTTGCTAAAATCCATGTAGACCACATCCACTGCCATATCCTCATCAATTTCTTTTGTTACCTCTTCAAAAAACTCATTCAGACTCGTGAGGCATGATCTTCCCTTCACAAAGCCATGTTGACTATCCATGAGTAGACTGTACTTCTCCAAATGCTCGTAAATTCTATCCTTAAGAATCCTTTCCAGTAGTTTGCAGTCCACCGACATAAGACTCACTGGTCTATAGTTCCCAGGTTTCTCCTTATTACCTTTTTTAAACAAGGGAACTACATTTACCATTCTGCAGTCCTCCGGCACTTCCCCGTAGCCAAAGAGGATTCAAAGATCATAGCTAATGCTCCAGTGATCTCTTCTCTCAATTCCCACAACAACCTGGGGTGTATCATATCCGGCCCTGGGGATTTATCAATCTTGATGTTTTTAAGAAGATCCAGCACTTCTTCTTCCTTAATCTTCATATTGTCCAGCACACAGGCCTGCTCTATTTCCACCTCACCCTGATAAAGACCCTTTTTACTTGTGAATACTGAAGCAAAATATTCATTTAGGACCTCTCCAACCTCCTCCGCCTCCAGGCACATGTTGCCCTCTTTATCCTTTAGCAGTCCCACCTTCGTTCTCATCCTCCTGTTCTTCACATACACATAGAACGCCTTGGGGTTCTCCTTAATCCTACATGCCAAGGCCTTCTCATGCCTCCTTCTAGCTCTCCTAAGACTCTTCTTTAGCTCCTTCCTGGCTACCCTATATTTCTCATGAGCCCCTCCTACTTCCTGCTTCTTATATCTAACGTATGTTTCCTTTTCCCTCTTGACGAGTTGCCTCACGTTTCGTCAGCCACGGTTCCCTTTTCCTATTATTTTTTCCTTGCCCCAAGTGAGACAAACCTATCCTGAACCCAGCTCAAGTGGTCCCTAAACTTCTCCCACATTACATCTGTGCTTTCCCCTTTGAACATCTGTTTCCAATTTACTCTCGCTAGTTCCTGCCTCATCCCTTCAAAGTTAGCCCTTCCCCAGTTAAGCATTTTACCATTTTGTCTGATTTTATCCCTTTCCATAGCTATGCTGAAGCTAAGGGAGTTGTGGTCACTCTCACCAAAATGCTCCCCCACCAAGAAGTCTGTCACCTGACCAGGTTCATTACCCAGAACTAGATCCAGTATAGCCTCTCCTCTTGTCGGCCGGTCCACATACTATGTCAGGAATCCTTCTTGAACACACCTGACAAATTCAGCCCCATCTATCCCCCTTGCACTCAGGAGGTGCCAGTCAATATGAGGGAAGTTGAAATCACCCAAAGCTACTACCCTGTATTTCCTGCACCATTCTAAAATCTGCCTACTTATCTGCTCCTCAGTGTCTCGAGGGCTATTTGGGGGCCTGCAGACTACTCCCAGCACAGTGATTGATCCCTTCCTATTTCTGACTTCCACCTAGACTGACTCAGTAGACACTCACTCAGCAGCGTCCTCCCTTTCTACAGCAGTGATACTATCCCTGACCAGCAATGCCACTCCCCGCCCCCTTTTCTACCTCCCATCCTATTCCTTTTAAAACACCTGAACCACGGGACCTGCATCATCCAATCCTGCCCTTCCTCCAACCAAATTTCAGTAACGGCCACAACATCGTAGTTCCACGTATTAATCCATGCTCTAAGTTCATCCTCCTTGTTCCTAATACTCCTAGCATTGAAATAGACACATTTCAACCCCTTTAACTGGCTACAATTATGTTTCATTTCCTGCCTGTCCTTCCTCATCAACTCAGAACTCTTAGCATCAAGCCCTTGTCCTTCGACCTTAATCCCTGCACTCCCATTCTGATTCCCACCCCCCTACCAAACTAGTTTAAACCCTCCCCAACAGCTCTATCAAACCTGGGCCAGGATATTGGTCCCCCTGGGATTCAAGTGCAACCCACCCCAAAAGAGGTCCCAATGATTCAGAAATCTGAATCTCTGCCCCCTGCTCCAATCCCTCAGTCACGCATTTATCCTCCACCTCATTCTATTCCTATTCTCACTGTCACGTGGCACAGGCAGTAATCCTGAGATTAGTACCTTTGAGGTCCTGCTTTTCAACTTCCTTCCTAACTCCCTGTAATCTTCTTTCAGGACCTCTTCCCTTTTCCTACCTATGTCATTGGTACCTATATGTACCACGACCTCTGGCTGTTCTCCCTCCCACCGCAGGATATCTTGGACGTGATCAGAAACATCGTGGACCCTTGTACCTAGGAGGCAAACTACCATCCGAGTTTCTTTCCTGCGACCACAGAATCGCCTGTCTGACCACCCCTGACTATAGAGTCCCCTATCACTACTGCCTTCCTCTTCCTTTCCCTACCCTTCTGAGCCACCGGGCCAGACTCTGTGCCAGAGGCATGGCCACTGTCGCTTCTGCCAGGAAGGCTGTCCCCCCCCAACAGTATTCAGACAGGAGTACTTATTGTCAAGGGGTACAGCCACAGGAGTACTCTCTAGTACCTGACTCTTCCCCTTCCCTCTCCTGACTGTGACCCCTTTCTCTGTCCCCCATGGCCCTGGAGTGACCACCTGTCTGTAACTCCTCTCTATTACCTCCTCACTCTCCCTGACCAGAAGAAGGTCATCGAGCTGCATCTCCAGTTCCCTAACACGGTCTCTTAGGAGTTGCATCTCGATGCACCGGGTGTAGATGTGGCTGTCCGGGATGCCGGGAGACTCCAGGACCTCCCACATCTGACAACGACCACAGAAAACTGGCCTCACACACATACTACTTCCTTTTGCAATCAACAACTGCCTCGTCTTGTCCCGTTACCGCTGAAGCCCGTGGAACCAAAGCCCTTTCACTCTGCTGCCCGCTGGATATGGCTGCCTTCTTATTAAACTGTTCGCGCTCAACTGGCTGACGTTACGCGCCTGCGCAGTCTGGCCTCTCTCTTCCCCCAAGAACTCAAAATCTCTTCCCGCTGGAAATCCTTAGGTGCTCTCCCGCTGCCTTCTTGTTCCAAATCCATTCTCAGTATTTACGAGAAGTACAACAATTGGTTACCATAGAACCATAGAACACTACAGCACAGTACAGGCCCTTCAACCCTCCATGTTGTGCCGACCCATATAATCCTTAAAAAAAGTACTAAATCCACACGACCCCATAACCCTCCATTTTTCTTTCATCCATGTGCCTGTCCAAGAGGCTCTTAAATACCCCTAATGTTTTAGCCTCCACCACCATCCCTGGCAAGTCATTCCAGGTACTCACAACCCTTTGTGTAAAAAACTTACCCCTGATGTCTCCCCTAAACTTCCCTCCCTTAATTTTGTACATAAGCCCCCCGGTGTTTGCTATTGGTGCCCTGGGAAACAGGTACTGACTATCCACCCTATCTATGCCTCTCATAAACTTGTAGATCTCTATCAAGTCCCCTCTCATTCTTCTACGCTCCAAAGAGAAAAGACCCAGCTCTGCTAACCTTGCTTCATATGACTTGTTCTCCAAACCAGGCAACATCCTGGTAAATCTCCTCTGCACCCTCTTCATAGCTTCCACATCTTTCCTATAATGAGGTGACCAGAATTGAACAAAATTTGTGTGTTATTAGTTTAGGCAGTTTACGTTTGTCTATTATTGTGACTTAGATGAAGATTAGAACACATTTTATGCATAATTAATGCAGAAAATCAGGTAATTGCATCAGTTCACAATTTTGTTCTTGCAACAGGACATATACACATATAAAATACTGTTCAATAGTCTTAGGCATATGTAAAAATTCTGTGAAGCAAAGATGCTTTCAAAAATAATGAAAAGTTTTTAAATATCAAAAAAATTACTACATAGATCAGTAAACAATAAAAAAATCACTATCAAATCAATATTTGGTCTGACCACCCTTTGCCTTTAAAACTGCATCAATTCTCTTAGGTACACTTTGTGCAGCTTTTTTTTGTAATTCAAATTTTTATTATTATTTATTCTTATTTTACAAAGCAGCACAGCATATCAGCTGGTCGGTTGTTCAAAGCATATTGTAGAATTTGCCTCAGTTCTTCTGCAGACTCTGACTGCCTTGCTTGCTGCTGTCTCTGCAGGTAACCCAACAGCCTCGATGATTGCTGAAATCAGGACTCTGTGGAGGCCATAACACCTGTTGCAGAACTCTTTGTTCTTTTTTTACTGACAATAGATCTTTATAACTTTGGCCATGTTTTGGGGATCATTGTCCTGCTGCAGAATGACATTGGGACTGATCAGATACCTCTCTAATGGTTTATTGTGTGACCTATGAGACTTGCTTGTATTTCTCAGCATTGAGTAATCCATTAATTCTGACCAGATTACCAATGCCATTTGCAGAAATGCAGCCTCAAATCTGCAGAGAATCTCCAACGTGTTTCACTGTTGGCTGAAGACAATCACCCATGTAGCACTCTCCAGCTTTTCTAAGGACAAACTGCCCCCTGCTTGAGCCAAAAATGTCAGATGTTGACTCGTCGGTCTAGGGCACTAGCAGCCATTGTTCAGCACTCCAGTCTGTGTGTTTTTGTGCATAGGTGAGTCTCTTGCCTGTTTCCATTTTGGAGGGAATGGCTTTTAACAGTAAACCTTCCAAGACCACTTCAGACAAGGCTTTTCTAGACTGCAGAGGGGTGTACTTGGGTTCCAGTGGTTTCTCTGAGTTCAGAGTTGATAACAGTGCCGGACCTCTTCCGATTTAGAAAGGACATCAGTTTGATGTGTCTCTCATCTGCTGCACTGAATTTCCGTATTTCTGGTCTTTAACCTTGCCTGTTTCTTTGTGCTTATTCAGAATTGCGCAGACAGCATTTTTTTGAAACTCTGTCTGCCGCAAAATTTCTGCTTGGGATAGACCTTGCTGATGCAGGATGACCACCTTGTACCTTGTTGCTATACTCACTCTTGCCACGGTGTAAGAATTAACGATTTGAAGGTTAAACTGTTACATCTACCACACCCTCACTTTTTAGTATGGTTGTCCTTAGCTCAGTTAGATTCCTTCTACACCAGTTTTTGTTCCAATTAATCAGTTTAGCTCATCAACTCATTATGTCATTGATCACTAGCACCTGTTTGTTATCTTTGCTTAATAATGCACTGGGCTACATACCTACAAAGTAATCAAGTTTTGAGTGAATGAGTATGAGAGAAAGTGTGAGAATATGTGTGAGAACACAAGTGAGTGAGTGTGAGAGAAAGAGAGAAAAAAAGAATTCTGGTTCATTGAATGTAAATCCGCTCAAGGAACAATTTAGGCTTCAAATCTACAACTGATCCAGAGGCTAAAATATTGATATTGCGTCAAAGCCTCTGTCTGGCTTCCAATGAATTGTCACTTGTCTTTAATTCAGAATAAGCACGGCAATACAATATCTAAAGGAATGAAGAACAAATTCTGCAATACCACATAATTAGTCACCCCTTTGACAATAAACAAGGGATGAAGGCAACTATTTGTATACAATTACCAAGTGTCAATAAAAATGCTGTTGGAAAGTAAAAACATGAATTGGTAGTGTCTGAGTCATGTTTTCTAATGTTTAAGACAATGTGAAGTATAATAATCAGTTCCTACTGCTCAGAGAACACATGTACAAATATATACCCATTAAAAGAACTTATGTGACTAATTAGGATGTCTAAAACATTTCAAACAGACAATTACTGTAGAACAGATACAAGATATTAAAAAAAGTCCCTTTGGTGTAACATAGCTCATACACAGAGTGCCTTCTCTTTCAAAGGTTGTTTAAATAATTTTGTTTATTTCCAATCTTAAGGGACAATGTAATGTGTCACAATTTTCTCCTGAAGTATTGTGATTGTACTGCTATCACTAGGGAGGAGGATCTCTACGATCAGATGGGAGGTACTAGAGCCTGAGGCACACACTCAACATTTTAGGAACAGGTGCTTCCCCTCCATAAGCAGATAATATATATAAATATAATATACGCACACACACACACATCAATCAACTACAGTATCTAAAGATGAAGGTTCAAAGACCATATTCTTGGGATGTCCAGGGCAACAGTAGAATCTCAAGGCATTTTAGACATAATACTCCATGCTGTCAGTGTTAATTCGCATTTTAAAAGAACTGAGATATTAAAATTCTTAAGTCATCAGAAGGGACTACCCATTTTGAATTCCCTGCTCAGCAACTATGATTTTCTAAATACAATTGGGGAACAATAATTATATGAACTCTTGTCAATCAAATGTGCTGAGATACAGATTAAAGATATCTGCCTTTCATGAGGCTGCTATTTCTTCCTGTTTGTTTCTCATCAAGAATTAAAATAGCTTTTGTTAAATTTTATTAGATGACTCTCTCAGTTATCTTGTAAGAGTGATTACTTAGCTGTGTGCATGGCCTTATAAATCCTGCTAAATTAATCCCTAGTTTAATCAAGTTAGTTGTATTAATGTGTAAACTGCCAACTAACTTTGGTGTAGCATTGTGGTCAACCACCTTTTTAAGCCCAAGGTCCCCTACCTCGGCCATAGTGCAAGGCGAGATCGACTCCAAATTGATTAGTTACACGCATGCGCACTAGGGCAGAAAAGACCAAATGTAAAACCCTACAACCCGGAAGTAGAAATAATGCATAAACACCAGGGGTACCCACCCTTTTTTGCACCGCGGACCGGTTTAATATTGACAATATTCTTGCAGTCCAGCTGACCGGGGGGCGGGGGGAGGGGTGTTAAACACAAAGGGAATACAGTGATACTCGAAGCAGGTTCCTTATATCCAGTCTATTCCGCAGCCCGGAGAGACCAACCGAGCGAGGAGAGCGACAGGCCCGCACCCGCCCCCCCTTGTAGGATCTATCGGCCGACAAAGGTTAGTTTCAGCAGACCGCAGCGCAGTAGCTGCTCTGATACTTACGAAACCTTGAGCCCGAATTAGGTTGTCTGTGAATATTTTAGCACCGGATTCCCAACGAACATTCGGTGTGCTAAACAGGTTCAGAGGTGGCGCCCATTTGTCCGCACTCCGGGCCAGTAGTATCGACGGTTCTTGCCGTCAGCGTTCCGGGTCAGTAGCACCGGCACTTCTCGCCGGCTGCGCTCCGGGCCAGTAGCATCGGCACTTCCCGCCAGCCGCGCGAGGGTATCATTGCGTATAGGCGACTGATGACCTCATGTGGATTCAAGTTCAACAGTGGGCGTGACAGGGAATGAGGAAAAGTGCAGCTGACTAATATTGTTTCCTCATGGCCTGGTGGTTGGGGATCACTGAAGTACACTGTACAGTGCGCACTGGGCAGAAAGAAAGGAACGAAAACCCCGCAACCCGGAAACAATCTCTCAACTGTATTTGTGTATTTATTTTTCTTTTTTTCGGGATCTACTGGGAAAGTCTCACAGATTGACCAGTCGACTGCGATCGATGGGTTGGCGACCACTAGTGTAGAAGGTTCTTTGTGAATTGCAAATTACAAATTTACCAGAAAATCTAACTTGTTCTCACTGGCCACCCAAAAGTGTCAGCTGCATCTCAACATAACCATAAGCTTCTCGAAGCAGATTGTGGATAGATGCCCAGTTAAACTCTTGAGAGGAAATTGAGGCCACTACGATCCAAACCATCTACTGATGCATAGTGGAGAGTATCCTTACTGGTTGTATTAGGCCTAGTATGGAAGCACCAATGCCCAAGAAAGGAAAAGCCCATAACAAGCCCAGTTTATCAATGGCGAAGCCCTCTTCACCATGGAGCATATCTACAAGGATGCCACCACAAGAAAGCAACATCCATCAAGCAGTTTGCCCATTCAAGCCATGCACTTTTCTTGCTGCTGCTGTCAGGAAGGAGGTACAGGAACTGTTGGTCCCACACAATCAAGTTCAGAAACAGCTACTACTGTTCAAATATCAGGTTTCTGAACCAGTGTGAGTAACTTCATTCACCTCAAAGCAGAACTGATTCCACAAGCTATACTTCATAAGTGGGCCAGACAACAAAATGCCCTTCTCATGCAAACTAAATGTTAGTATCCTCTGGCAGTCTTGAGCAAGAAATTACCAGGCTTCAACAAGCTCCAAATGATTTTACGATGATCACTCACCCAATAAAATCTTCAAGAAGGTGGTTTTGCTTGAATGCGGTTAATGTGTCTTCTGGAACAACTGCCAGTAAGTTAGAAAGCAAGCTGCACACAGCTGACAAGAACTGAGGAGTAACAACTGCATATTGCTCTGATGCAGGTTCAGAATCACAGGAATTCTCATTGTGAAGTGATACTGTAATCTCTGAATTACTCTGACCTAAAAAACAGAAAGATGAAAACAAAGCATTCATATGAAGTGGAAACAATAGGCCGTAAACAATATCTCATTTGCCTCAGACATTTTTCTACTATATTATGTTGAAGAATCTAAAGAAAATTGGTTTACAGTTATAATTATTTTTGCAGTGTCTTCAAATTAACCAGAAAACAATAGAACTCCACAAACGCACACGGTTCAGTCCAGGACACAAGTGTCCATCCTGGGTTCAGCATGCAAGTGTCATTACAAAGTAGGTACAGCAGTACCCCTACTTGAAGATTCAGCATATCATCTAAAACTTTGACAAGCAACAATGAAGAGTATATTGACTATTTGCATCACAACTTTGAAAGGAAAAGCCTACAAACAATAGTGAACACTACCCAGTCCATCACAGATAAAGACCTCTCCACCACTGAGCACATCTACAAAGAGAACTAATGCAGGAAAGCAGTACTGTATCGATTATCAAGGATCCCCACCATCTGGGCCATCGTCTTCTATCGCTGCTGCCATCAGGAAGGAGGTACAGTTGCCTAATGTCCCACACCTCTAGGTTCAAGAACAGTTACTAACACTCAACCATCAAACTCCTGAACCAGAGTGGATAATTCGCACACCCCAACACTAAGGTCCCAATTGATTCTACAACCGATGGACTCACTTTCAAGGACTCGATAACTCCTCTTCTCAATATTATTTATTTATTCAATCTATTATTATTTTGTGTTTTTTTTGTATTTGTTCAACTTACTGCCTTTTGTACATTAGTTTTGTGTGTAGTTTTCATTCATTCTATTGTATTTGTGAAAATAAAACACAATAGAATCAAGAAAATAAATCTCAGAATAGTATATAGTGACATATATGCACTTTGATAATATACTTTGAACTTCAAAATAAAAATTTGCAGCCCAACCAGCTTCTCCGGTTTCTTGTAAAATTGATTTGGCTGCAACTGTTAATTAAAAAAATGCAAATAGATTCAGGAAATTCATCAAGAGAATATTTGAATACTTATGCAAAACTCTACAATTTAAACTAACAAATATTAATTAAGAGCAGCACATAAAATGCTGGAACTCAGCAGCTCAGGCAGCATCTATGGAGAGGAATAAACTGTCGATGTTTTGGGTTGAGATTATTGATCAGGTCCTGCAATTTTCACCAAGGATGTAACTGGGGAGTGTGTCCTGAATTTTCTACTATCATGACTTGGTAACAAGCAGATCTATAGCCATTAGAGATACAGGGAAGTTCACTTACTTGAACCTGTTAGAAATTTAGCAGTTTTGTGGCAAATCACAAGCATCTTTTCCCATGGACCTCACCAAGCTCATTATTCTTTTTATTTTATGTATTTTTTATTTAATAGGTGTTCAAATGGGGGGGGGGGGTTGTTGGGCTGGAAGAGCCAGTTTCACCCTGCATCTCTAAACAGGCAACAATCGCCAGAGTTTATACAGAATGGTGCAAAAAATCAAAAAAAAAACATCCAGTGATCGGCAGTTCTGTGGGCGAAAACACCTTGTTAATGAGAGGTCAGAGGAGAATGGCCAAACTTGTTCAAGCCGACAGGAAAGTAACAGTTACTCAGATAACCGCACATTACAACAGTGGTGTGCTGAAAAACATCTCTGAACTCACAGCTCATTGAACCTTGAAGTGGATGGGCTTCAGCAGTAGAAGACAGCACCAAGTTCCACTAATAAAGTGGTCACTGAGTGTATAGTACACCACTGGTGACCTCCTTGGTTTGGCCTATGATGAGATGACTGTGCTCAAGGCACTCTCGGCTGTTAAACTCCAGCATCGGAATGATAAGTTGCAGGTACCTTGTGGCTCACTTAGTAGGATGGATTCAACTGTCTTCTGGCCAAATACAGTCAGACCATAGATTATGCACAACCGTGGTAGACTAAATAATAGCCTGTAATCTAAATTTAGGCATATGTGGAATGCAATTCTTCTGCTGTTCATGGATACAAGATCTGAATTGCTAGATCTGTTCTGAATCCATCCTATTTTGGACAATGATAGTGTCAAATAAGATGGAGAATAATCTTCGTATGATGATGTCTTCCTACGTACAAAGGACTATGCTGTTATTAATAGTGCAAACTTTATAGCCGGAACAGTAGTTTTAGTCCCACACGTTCATCTTCTCGCTCACTGCCTCAGAACTAGGGCAGCACAGTATCATAGCCTAATCACTTTACAGCACCAGTGATCACTAATCGGGGTTTGATTCCCACCACTGTCTGTAAGGGAGTTTGTAAGTTCTCCTTCTTAGTTGCACAGGTTTCTTCCGAGTGTTCTGGTTTCCTCCCACATTCCAAAGACATACAGGTTAGGCTTTGTAGGCTGTGTGTGTGTCATGTTGGTGCCGAAAGTACGGCAAAACTTGTGGGCTGCCCAGCACAATCCTCAGACTGTGTTGGCGTTGACACAAAATCAAGCATTTCACTGCATGTTTCAAAGGACATGAGACAAATAGAGCTAATCTCTAATTTCTTTAACATATGAGATTCTGCAGATGCTGGAATCCTGAACGACATGCACAG
Source organism: Hemitrygon akajei (assembly GCF_048418815.1). Classification (NCBI taxonomy): domain Eukaryota; kingdom Metazoa; phylum Chordata; class Chondrichthyes; order Myliobatiformes; family Dasyatidae; genus Hemitrygon; species Hemitrygon akajei. Next base: position 127,306,440 of record NC_133124.1, read on the forward strand.
AGTGCTAGAGGATCTCAAGAGATCAGGCAGAAACTATGAACATAGAACATAGAATAGTACAGCACATTACAGGCCCTTCGGCCCACAATGTTGTGCCGACCCTCAAACCCTGCCTCACATATAACCCCCCACCTTAAATTCCTCCATATACCTGTCTAGTAGTCTCTTAAACTTCACTAGTGTATCTACCTCGACCACTGACTCAGGCAGTGCATTCCACGCACCAACCACTCTCTGAGTGAAAAACCTTCCTCTAATATCCCCCTTGAACTTCCCTCCCCTTACCTTAAAGCCATGTCCTCTTGTACTGAGCAGGGGAAGAGGCACTGGCTATCCACTCTATCTATTCCTCTTAATATCTTGTATACCTCTATCATGTCTCCTCTCATCCTCCTTCTCTCCAAAGAGTAAAGCCCTAGCTCCCTTAATCTATGATCATAATGCATACTCTCTAAACCAGGCAGTATCCTGGTAAATCTCCTCTGTACCCTTTCCAATGCTTCCACATCCTTCCTATACTGAAGCGACCAGAACTGGACACAGTACTCCGAGTGAGTTTTATAGAGCTGCATCATTACATTGCGAGTCTTAAACTCTATCCCTCGACTTATGAAAGCTAATACCCCATAAACTTTCTTAACTACCCTATCTACCTGTGAGGCAACTTTCAGGGATCTGTGGACATGTACCCCCAGATCCCTCTGCTCCTCCACACTACCAAGTATCCTGCCATTTACTTTGTACTCTGCCTTGGAGTTTGTCCTTCCAAAGTGTACCACCTCACACTTCTCCGGATTGAACTCCATCTGCCACTTCTCAGCCCACTTCTGCATCCTATCAATGCCTCCCTGCAATCTTTGATAATCCTCTACACTATCTACAACACCACCAACCTTTGTGTCGTCTGCAAACTTGCCAACCCACCCTTCTACCCCCACATCCAGGTCGTTAATAAAAATCACGAGAAGTAGAGGTCCCAGAACAGATCCTTGTGGGACACCACTAGTCACAACCTTCCAATCTGAATGTACTCCCTCCACCATGACCCTCTGCCTTCTGCAGGCAAGCCAATTGTGAATCCACCTGGCCAAACTTCCCTGGATCCTATGCCTTCTGACTTTCTGAATAAGCTTACCATGAAGAGTAATAAATAGTTGATGTTTTGGGCTGAGAAACTACACCCTCTAATGTTTTTTAAAGTCTGATTGCCTTAAATTTGAGGACTCTGTCCCTTTGTTCAATAGGAGGTGTGACAGAGTTAGCCAGTAAAGTTTCATGCAGAGAACATTTTGTGACTATTGGTTGAGCAAGACAGGATGGGGCGAGGGGGCTCAAAGGTGGAGCTAATAGTCAAGGGGATCACAGATGGAAGTAGAGGAAGAGGGAATTGGAACTGTAGGTGATGTGAGAAGCAGTAGAGAGTTTGGTTGCTCAGGTGGCCTGGAGACCAAGAGATTTCAATGAAGAGAATGGTGAAACCCCTTCCCAGGTAATCAATACAGAGGGCCATTATCACAGGATCATCCAGTGCTGGTGCTGGAGGAACATGAGTAAAGAGTAAGGTTCTCAGGTGACCAAAGATGGCACTAACTGGAAGATCAGATCTTTCAACTTGGATACCTGAACTGGTCGGGTCTAATGTATATCTCCTGTCTTTCATTTTCTATTTTATGTAAAATGTGAGAACTTTAACCTACCTTGAGCCGTCAACCTATTGATGGGAGATTCAGGAACAAGAATGGGAGACACTGCTGATGCCTGAAGCAGTCCATGGAACTCAGATTCAGCAATGGACAAAGATGAGGCTGGCAAAATCTGGAAATTTCAAACAGGAAACATAAAGCAACACTTAACACTGTGAAGATCATAATATCATTATCTACCTTTGTCTTTCCATTTCTATTTCTGAAAAAAAAATATAGGCCTAGAAATTATTTTGTTCATGGAAAGATGTTTTAATGTGATGGCGATTGGTGAAGTATTCAGTGATTTGTCTGAGTGAATTGAAATCTGGCTTTGGGGTGATCAGGCAGAGTTCGTAGGGATATGGGAAGGGATGGGAAAGGTGCTGATACCATGAGAGACAAGCATGAAGGCAAGGTGGAATCCTAGCTCTGAACTACAGAGCCAGAGACCCACCTCTGATAAATGCTACTAATAGGCTCAGACAAAAAGGCCTCCTTCTGCATGACTTGCCTGGAGCAGCCGCTGGCCATCTGTGTGATGAAAAGCCATGGAAGTGGCATAACATACAAAGAACTAGACAGAACTGCATGTGTCCAGTACCAGCATCTACTAAATGTCAGAAGGGCAATGAACATAAATAATGGATTTTGTAATCGTTGTTACTAACTTCCAATGGTCTTTAACAAAATAATTTTCTCAAAATTTAACTGTGTAGAACATGACTTAATGCATTAAAATTTTTGGTTTGCCAACTTTCCAAGCCAAAATTAAGCATTAGAATAGAAATACAAAATAAACTAGGGTTCAGTGAGTAACTGCATTCATTATACATTGAAACTCCCTCACGATCTTATGTCTTGAAGTGTGCAAATCCAATATTAGCACAGAAAAATCTTTTCTGTAGACATAGAAGTACTTCCTAAAAATTCTGGCAAGAAAATCAAGTAAACTTGTTCTGAAATATTTTTACATTTGTTATTTGTTACACACCACAGTGCTTGATGTTGATGGAAAACATGACAGCTGACTGTGATTTGAAAGGCTGGATGATGCTCTCCAGTACTGTAGTGAGTCAGCATCTGTTAAAAGAAAAAGAAGCATCACTAGATATCAAAGACATCTATAAATGTAGATTTTTACTTCTGAATGGTTTAGGATTATACAAGGTACACGATTTTGCCAATTCTATATACAGTTAATGTACAGTCAGTGGCCACTTTATTAGGTACAGGAATGGATTTGACCTGTCTTGGTCATTCAGAGATGCTCTTCTGCACACTTCAGATATGCTCTAAACACGTGATTATTTGAGTTGCTGTCACCATCCTCTCAGCTTAAACCACTTTGGCCATTCTCCTCTGACCTCTCTCATTAACAAGGTGTTTTTGTCCACAGGGCTGCTTCTCACTCGATGTCTTCTGTTTATTTGTACCACCCTCTGTAAACTGCAGAGCAGGGATTCTCAACCTTTTTTATGCAATGGACTCTTACCATTAAACGAGGGGTCTTTGGACCCGAGACTGGGAACTCCTATTCTAGAGACATGCGGTATCTAATAAAAGTGGCCATTGAGTGTACGTTCATGGTCTTCTGCTGCTCTGGCCAATCAAATTCAAGGTTCGATGTGTTGTGCATTCAGAGATGCTTTTCTGCATACCACTGTTGTAATGCGTGGTTATCTGAGTTACGGTTGCCTTCCTGTCAGTTTGAACCACTCTGGCCATTCCCCTCTGACCTCTCTCATTAACAAGGCATTTTTGCCCACAGAGTTGCTGTTCATTGGACGTTTTTTGTTTGTCGTATCATTCTGTGTAAACTCTAGAGACTGTTGTGCTTGAAAATCCCAGGAGATCAGCAGTTTCTGATACTCAAATCATCCCGTCTAGCACCAATAATACCATGGTCAAAGTCACTTCGATCACATTTCTTCCCTATTCTGAAATTCGGTCTGAACAACAACTGAATCTCTTGACCACGTCTGCATACTTTTATGCATTGAGTTGCTGCCACACAAATGGCTAATTAGATATTTGCATTAGCAATGTGTACAGGTGTACCTAATAAAGAGGTCTATGAGTGTATATTTACAACCTCATTACTTAAGTTTCATAGACAGTCATTTTGCCTGCTGTTGTCTTTACAAATTGTAAAGACTGTATTGTTCAGTCCATTAGCTTTATCTTAATGATAGCTTTGAAAGCTGGATCCTGGTAAGAATTATCCTAAATTTGTAGGGGTGACACGGTGGAGTAGTGGTTAGTGTAATGCTATTACTCCACCAGCTAATTTTATCAGGGTTCAATTCCTGTCACTGTCTGTAAGAAGTTTGTATGTTCTTGCTGTGACCATGTGTGTTTCCTCAGGTACTCCAGTTTCCTTCCACATTCCAAAGGTGTACAGTAGGGATCAGTATCTTATGGGCACGTTATGTTGGTGACAGAAGCACGGCGATACCTGCAGGCTGACCCCAAAACAAACCTTGCCGACTAGGTGCAAATGACGCATTTCGATACATGTTTCTTTGTACATTTGACAATAAAGCTAATCTTTAACATATATTGTACGTTGACTACTCAATTCATTTTGAAGCACAAAACTTTGTGATTTTATACTCAAATTAATTCATACAAATGTATGTATTCTGCTTTCAACGAGAACTCAGCTTTCCTTTCCCATAGAAATAATCCACCTATTTAGAAATGTTTATCACTTACTTACACGATTTTTTTCTACTTCATTAATTTTAATATTTTATTAAAAAGACTTTTCCTGGAATGACTTACCTTACCTAATTACTGAATAAAATACAGTAATTATTTGCCATCTAATGATGGCATCATCATTATCTTAATGGACAGTGATTAGAGATCTAAACTAAAATTCCAAGGCACAAGTTTAAACTGATTTACAATTTAAAGTCTCAAAATGTAAAGTTGGAACAAAATGCGTCCAAGAATATTTTGTGAAAATTCATATGGTTCACTGACGGTCTTGTCCAGTCTGTTAATTAACACAGCTCCATCATTGCAAGACTTGTCTGTGTTCAGGACAAAGAAACTGGCAGGAAAAATCATTGTGGACACAACCCATCCTGCAAATTGCCTCCTCTAAAAGCTCTATAGGGCTATTAAAAGAAAAATTACGCCATCCTAAAATTTTCTTTCCCTCGGCAGTTAATCTGATCAACCATTCCGGTTAGTTCTTCCCAACCCCTCACCAATCTATTATCCTTGTCACTGCACTTCAAACACTATAAAAAAAACTTTCATAAAGGTGTTTACATTGTAAATAAACATTGGTATTGTCTGTATTTATGCACATTTTCTTCCATATCCATTCTTTAACCTCTAACTTTATTTTCATATAATTATTTATTCATTATAATTGTTGAATGTTGTTTTTTGTTGCATATTAAACCATGATAAACACACTACAGCAAATTCCGAATACATGTAAATATATAAAGTGAATAAAACCAATCCTAGGTCCTTAATATGCAACACAAATCCTCCCACAAACAGAACTGGATTTTACCTGTGTCCTGAGATATACAAACAATAAGTCAAACAATGACGTTAACCATGTACAGTCAATCAGCAAAAAAAAAAATCAGTATCAGACCAATATACTCAATGGATATGAATCAGATAATACCAGTCTGTCCAGGTACCACAGTGATCTTGTTTTCCCCAATTATATGAATATTTGGCAAAGTGGTTGATGGTAAGAAGGAAGTTTTAGGTTGCAAGAAGATACCAAAGGACTAATTATATAGAATTCAGTCTTGAGGTAATGCATTTAGAAACAGCAAATAAGATGAAGGAATACACAATTAATGCTTTCTAGTTCACAGCTTTAGGATTACACATAGTTTAGACATAGATACTGGAAAGTGGAATTAACCGAAATAGATCTCATTTTACAACACTGTTCGATTGGGCTGCAGAAATTTCCTTGCAATTTAACTTTCTAATGCTTGTTTATATAATAATCTATATGCATGTGATTGTTCTGTGAGTTTTTCAGTTGTTACAGTTTTTCTGGAAGCTTCTTGGTTTCAGTGACGGATGTCACATTACTTGAATCTGGCTATTTCATTGATTGTTAACAATGCAATTTACTGTTATCAGTGGTCTGGTATAAGAAGAGCACATCACCCTTATCTTTCTCTGCTCATCGCTATCTCTTGCCTCTCTGTTCATTGCCACACCACTTCTTCCTTCCTCTCCTTTGATATTATAACACTTAATAAAATGACTGTATGCAACACATTTTATGCCTCCTTCTCAACTTCTGAAGAACACAAAAAACATCGGGATCCAATAACATGGACATAACTGGCTTCCTTCAATGCTGTAATTTCCTCCAATTCTATACATAAAATGTTTATGAAGTACAAGGTTAATGAAAGCATTGGTTATATTGTTAAATTTTGAAAATAAAATATTCTTAAAACTCCTACCTTCAGAAATGGTGCTGAGCAAAGTACTGCTAGGTTTTGGAAAGTTCAAATCAAACATGTACCTTCCCAGGTAGCAGTGTTTTGCCATTTGAGCCACATGATCGTAGAACTGGCAGTGGTGTAAAAGGGCCTGGAGAGCAGGCAGCCCGACTAGAGATAAGCCAGACTCCTCATCATGAACACAGGGGCTCTACAAAAGAAAACATTTCAAGCAAAAATTAAAGCATAACCCTAAATCCACAGTGTTTTCAACAGAAAAACGGACCTTTCTTATTGTATCTGACTTACTAAACATAGCTCATTGTCTATGGGGTTGTAAATGTGTGCTATATAGATTGGCGCTATATTTGGTTAATTGTCAGATGTTATCTGAGTTTAAAGGTTTCAGGAATGAAGCCAAGAGAATTCACTTTTAGGAGAGTCATTATTCGAATTGAAGTATGTTATTTGAATCAAAAAGCATTTTTAAACTATTAAATTCCTGTTTATCGAGTGCCATTAGAGGGAACTATATCGTTCATTCTCTTCACACCAGTTTCTTTCAACTGCCAGATTTGCCAATATGATTGCTCAGCAAGAAATCCCCTATAGTTCTTTATATGGTTGGTAACATAATTTTATCAGTAATTACCACTAAGTACTTTATATATTGAAATTGGTGAGCGGAAGTCAAATCTGTCACTATACAGGTGATGCAGCGATAAATGTTTAGGATGGCAAGCCATGGGACCTTTGGCATCAACATTCAGCTTGCAATTCTATTTTTGCGGTTCTAAAAGCCCATGGTCCCTCACTCTTCCATCTCCTTTCTTGGCTCCAATTACTCCATCTGCAATGCTAAAAGTAATCGTCTCACTGCTTTTGTGTAACCCAATAATATAAACCAACCCCTTCACCTGGATTCACGTAACACTTGCCAGTTTGTACTCCACCTTTCTTATTCTGGCTGTTTTCCCCTTCCTTTCTTGTCCTCATGAAGAGTTTCGGGCCAGAATGTCTACTGTTGATAGATGCTGCCTGACCTGGATTTCCAACATCTGCAGAATCTCTTACGTTAATAATAAATACAGAATTCCTTCTTGACACTTAAAAAAATATACATCAGACTTTAAATCCCCATATTTTGTTTCTTTTTACATTACTTTTATCATTGATCAGGAAATACTCCAAATGCACATTTAGTATCAGTTCAGAATCAGGTTTATTATCACCGACGTACAGTATGTCATGAAATTTGCTGTTTTGCAGAGCAGTATAGTGCAAGGTATAAAAATTTTATAAATTACAATAAGAAATATTTTAAAAAGTCGTGCAAAAAGAGAGCAAAAAGGTGATGTAGTGTTCATAGACCATTCAGAAATCTAATGGCAGAGGGAAAGAAGCTGGTTCTGAAACACTATGTGCCTTCAGGCTCCTGTATAGCAGCAACGAGAAGAGGGCATGTCCCAGGTGGTGATAATTTTTGACCTTTCAGCAACTACTTATGATGTAGGCTTCCATGTTTATGCTTCATATTTATTGAAGAGATATTGGCTTTGCAAACTGAGCCGGCATTTAATTACCCATCATCAGTTGCCCTTCAAGGTGGTGCAGGTGAGCTAACTTTTGGGTCACCTTTAATGTTGTTAGGGAGTGTTCCTGGATTTTGACCCAGTGATTGTGAAGTTATAACATGTATTTCCAAATCAGGATGGCCTGTGGCTTGGAGGGCAAGGTCCTGTTGGTGGTGTTAGAAAAAGATCTAATCAAGGGATATACTGGGCAACAGAGAAACAATAATCCATCATTGGAGGCACGAAGGCTGGTCAGTCAGTGCGCCTGGAGTTTGGGGTCCTGTCAGCACCTAGTTTGGCAGATCGAAGCCTGAAGGTTGATCAGAAGTCCAGAAATTGAAGCCCAATGGCTGCATCCGGGAATTGGAAGACTGTCCACGTGTTAAGATAGGTGGGAGGGAGGAAAGAGACTTGTTCTGCTGTTTCTGTTTTGTTGCTGTTGTTTTCTGGTTTGCTGTGCTGAACATTATGGGCATGCTATGATGGCAACACTTGTGGGCTGTCCCCAGCACACCTTTAGGTTGTGTTGGTTGGTAACACCAATGACACATTTCACTGTATATTCCCATGCACATGAAACAAATAAATGTGAATTTGAATCATTGTTTTGTGGGTACTTTAAATTTAAAAATTCAGTAGCAATCAAGGCATCCAATGCTACTGAACTAACCATACCCAAAAGAATGAATAAATGAGCGAATTCCAGCATAGGGACATCATGAAGGAAAATGGACAGGGTTGGGCATGTGAGCTACCTGTTCACATCAACGATGGGGAAATGTGGGAGCCAATGGCAGAGTGGATAGGAGTAATGCTATTTATGTTGTAAACATATAGTGACATTTACCTATTTATGCACATTTTATCCCATATCAATAATTCTAACTTTATTTAATATTACTCTTCATAATTGAAGAGTAAAAAAAAAATTGTTTTTTTTGTTGCATGTCATGAAAATTCTTAATACATGTAAATGTATATGGGGAATAAAATTTATCCTTGAATGCTGCGCTGAGTTAAGCGGGAGTTCCCGAGCAGTGACAATTGCTGGCCAGAGGGGTGGAGGGGCAAAAGATCAGAGCTTTACTCATGGAAATGAGATCTAGAGAAGCAGCAGCATTTGACCCTGGGTTCATAAGATCGGCTTGGGTGGGAAAGGTGAAGACTATGTATGAGGTTGAGTGAGGGATTAAAGGGTAACAGGTGATTAAACAAATGAAAGGGACCTAATTCAATGGAGTCCAAGGCTAGGGCTTGCTCATGGAGGCTGCTTTAAAGCACACTGGCATGGATACATTTATAAAGACAAGGCTTTATTTTCAAAAATAAAAACCACATCACCTATAAGAAAAGACAAAAAACTATGCATACCTGCCAGCTACAATTTTTGGCTTCTTCCATAGTGGCCGGCATACGAATCATCAGCAAGTTCTGCAGAATAGCTGCTGCCTGAACAAAAATCAGACTATTGTTACATTTCTGTTCTGTTATCAAAATTATAATGGCATCCTTCAAATCCACAGCAATTCATGAGAGTGCAAACAGGAAACACCATAAAATGCATCAACCTGTTTGAGCTGTTCGCCCCATCAATCCACTCTGCCACTCAATCGTGGTTGAACTATTTTTAAACACCATTTTCCTGCCTTCTCCCCGTAAACCTTAAACCCATTCCAATCAAGACTCTTAACAAAATCTGCCTTAAATACACCCAATAACTTGGCAATAAATTCCACAGATTCAGCACCCTCTGATGAAAGGAATTCTTCTCCCTCTCAGTTTTAAAAGGATGTCCTTTTTTTCTGAGACTGTGCCCTCTAGTTCTAAATTCTTGAAAAGGAAGAATAACCTAAAGAGTCACCTCAAGTTTTTGAATAAATGCAAACCCTGATATACCAGCAGAGGTGCAAACTGGATCATACTTTTGGACATACTATTTAATTACTGTGACATTTTGAATATTATCATAATACCAAATCAGGCCAACATCTAATTCTGTGCAAAATGTGTACTCATTGTTCATTTTGTGTTGTTTTATTATTAGTGTCATGTGTACCAAAATACAATGTAAAGCTCGTCTTAAACACTATTTATATGGATCAATTCATCACACAGTGCATTCAGACAGAATAAGGTAAAATAATAATGCACAATAAAGTGTAAAAGGCCATCAAAAAATTGCAGTGCCAGTGTAAACATCAGTGAGACATTACACTTTATTAGGCAGGTAAAGAATAAAATGTAAGATTGCAATGAGATTTGGATAACTAATAGAAGTTAAGTGTAATATTTTAAGGATGAATTTCGTTAAATGATTAAGACAAGCATAAGGGTAATTATTGTTCCATTCTGTTTTCCAATCAGCAATATTTAGACAGTTAATTGTACATTGAGAAGAATGAAGGATTTTATATTGAAAACAATGAAGGGTAGAATCTTAAGGCAACACGAGTGAATCTGCAGATGCTGAAAATAAATAAAAAAAACACAAAATGCTGGCAGAACTCAGCAGGCCAGACAGCATCTATGGGAGGAGGCAATAACGACGTTTCAGGCTTAGACATCTGTAAAGGGTGTAAAGAGTGCAAAGGAGAATGAAATAATTGCGACTCCAAATTCAATGCAGCACAGAAAAAAACAAGGAACACAATAATAAAAAAAACTCAATAAATACATAAAGCAGCTTATATACTAGATTGATTGCATGTACCTAAAGTAATGCTAGGTACAGTAGTGTCTGTACGTAAGGTGACTCTGACAGGAAATGATAATATACTGGTGGTGGAGAATGCGGTGGTGTGGTTAGGTTGAAAACGTTTGTAGTTTCCACAGCTATGCTGACGTTGTAACGGGGGATGTGAGTGGTACGAGTTATTCTGATGTCAATAACTATCTCTTTCATTTTGCTGCCATTAAGGAAGTGATTATGTGCCTGGCACCAGGCCTCGAGCTCTTCCACCCCTTCTATGTAGGCCTTCTCATTGTTGTTGGTGAAGATCCCACCGTCATGTCATCACTGAACTTGACAATGTGATTACTCAGGTGTTGGGCTGTGCAGTAGTGTGTGAGTAGAGTGTACAGCAGTGGGCCCAGCACATAGCCCTTGAGAGGCACCCCATGTTGAGGATGACGGGGAGGGAGGAGTGGTTGTACATCCTGACTATCTGAGCTTTGTTGGTTAGGAAGCCCAACACCCAGCTGCACAGTGGTCTATTTAGTTGCACATTGGTTCACTACTGTCCGTGGAGCAATAATGTTGAATACTGAACCAAAATCCAGAAACGGCATTCTGATATGTGTCCTAGTTTTTAAGGTGTGTCAGGGCCAGGTGCTATGGCATCTGTCATAGAGCAGTTCTGTCAGTAAGCATATTGGTGAGTGTCCAGTGTTTCAGAAATGATGTTTTTGATGTCTGTCATTACCACCCGCACAAATCTGCACAACACTAAAACAGGGTCTTTCAAACCCTTGGGAGGAAATGTGAGAACTAACTGTTTAGAAAAAGAGTTCGATACAATCAGTGACAGAAAATGGATGGCACACTTCACTTCAGAATGGTGAAGAACTGTATAAAATTAAAGGGATTCACATATTTTCTCAGCACATGGAATTTTCAGATAGGTGTGTAACATTTTGTGCAGAACCAGATGATTTTAGATGAGAACACTGGAGGCATCTGAAGACTCAGTTCCTTCCTGATTGCCAATGGTTCAAAACACTAAACTGAATCTTCCGAATGAACCTCAGATACGAGATGCAGGAAAACAAAACTGGATAAATGACTTTAATTTGCAAAATAAGAATACATCATATGAATTCTCAGAAAAATGGTCAGAACTTAAAAGCTGATTCAAGCAGTTAATCACCTCTCTTATGGTCTCCAGTGTAGGTCTTCTATTTGGCATTCAAAATCAATCATGAAATACATCTAGTTACCTGGTAATTCCAGTGAACACTGCTGGGTTAACTCTGTATCTAATAAAGTGGCCACTGAGTGTATAATTATGGACTTCTGCTGGTGTAGCACATTCACTTCAAGGATCGAATTGTTGTGTATTCAAAGACTCTCTTCTGCACACCACTATTGTAATGCGCAGTTATTTGAGTTACTGTCATCGTTCTGTCAGCTGGAACCCCTCTGGCCATTCTTCTCTGACCTCTCTCTTCTGTTTCTGCTCACTGGATGCTTTTGTTTTTTTAACCATTCTCTGTAAACTCTACAGACTGTAGTGCGTGAAGATCAGCAGTTTCTCAGATATTCAAACCAACGTCTGGCAATCGTTCCACGGTCAAAGTCACTTAGATCACATTTCTTCACCATTCTGATGTTTCACCTGAACAGCAACTGACTCTTCTCCATGCTAGCATGCTTTTATGCAGAGTTGCTGCCACATGATTGGCTAATTAAATACTTGCATTAACAAAGTGTACAGGTGTACCTAATAAAGTGGCCACTGAGTGTATGCCAATGGATGCACACTATAGTTTGAACCTTTATTATTTAGTTGTTCTATCTAATTTAATACCTCTGCAGGGCTAATACCACTGCCAGCTGCTTTGATAGAAATACTTCTTTTAAAGAAAGGATACTTATAAAAAATGTTAAGATCAACAACAACGTTTTGCTCAGGAGGCATGCTGAAAAGGCTCTACAATGGGTGGTTAAAACTGCCCAACACATCACCGGCACCAGCCCACTCACCATTAAGGACACAGACAGGAAAATGTGCTGGAAAAAGGCCTGCAATATCCCCATCATCCTGCTCATAGACTGACTGTCCCACTCGCATCAGGGAAGAGGCTACACAGCATCCACGCCAGGACTACAAGCCTCTGAAAGTTACTTCCCCCAAGCTAAGCATGCTGATCACCATCTCCACCCATTAATTCACCCAGCCACCGCTACTTTTTAATTTCCTGTCAGGGACACCTTGCCTATGGACACTCCTGTTCCTAGCGTCACTTTAACGTACAATCAATCTATGTATATAAGCTAATCTTATGTAATTATATTTATAGTATTTTTAAAATTACATTCTTTATGCTTATTGTGTTTTTTCTATGCTGCATCGGATCCGGAGTAAAAAACATTTTTTTTCTTTACACATGTACTGAAGAATGACAAACAATCTTGAAATTTAATCTTGAAGCTAGCAATGATCTATGATCTAAGAGATATAAATTGGACAATGCTGCTCCTTGCTGGAGGAGAAGAGCCATTGCTTGAAAAAACATATCACTTATGATTAATATGCACCAACTAAACTATTAAAGGGCCAGTTTCATACATTAAGGTCATTTCATTGGCTTTAATTGTGGTTGTTCATCAGCAGAATAATAGGTATATTTATTATATGTTAAAAGGTACTTCATAAATGATTAGACTGAGTTTAGACTGTACTTACTGTACACACTGGAGTTTAGAAGAACAGCGGGAGGGAATCTCATTGAACCCTATCAGATATTGAAAGGCCTAGACAGACTAGACATGGAGAAGGTGTTTCCTATAGTGGGGGAATCTAAGACCAGAGGACACAGCCTTAGAATAGAAGAGAGCCCCTTTAGAACAGAGATGAGAGGGTCTTTAGTCAGAGGGTGGTGAATCTGTGGAATTCATTGCTACAGATGGCCGTGGAAGACAAATGGGTATATTTAAAGCGGAGGTTGATAGGTTCTGGGTTAGGAAAGGATTCAAAGTTTACAGGGAGAAGGCAGAGAATGGGGTTGAGAGGGATAATAAATTACATAATGGAATGGCGGAATAGACCCAATAGGCCGATTGGCCCAACTCTGCTCCTATATCTTATGGTTTATGCGTCTAATGGTCTAAGGTTTCATGAAATGGATCAGCATTGTATTTTAACATCATTTCATTAGTTTTATAACATCTGGATATTCAGGGATATTACTGGATCCTTTCATTAAATAATCTTACTTTTTCTGTTAACATCCTTTCCAGTTACAGTACATCTCAGAGGTTGAAAATGCTGAGTCACTACATATACCGTGGGTTGAAATAGATAAAGTTCTGGGTCCCTGGAGGATTTGGGTATCACAAAGGAAAGTGGAGTTTGGGCCAGTTCAGATCAGGTATATTATTGAATGGTAGAGCAGACTCAAGGTGCTCTATGGCATCCTCTTAGCTTTATTTCTCATGTTAAATCTATTCCACTTTACCCATTATACTCCACAAGTAGAAAATGCCTGAGGCAAAAAGGATTTCCAGCATCTACAGCTTTATCTTGGATTTTCAGTATATTTCTAGACTTCAGTCAATGTTTACATTAAAGAGTCTAATTCCATCCATTGCAATCAAGGCTTGTGGCATTTTAAAGACTTTCGCCATAATCAAATTTATTGATTTTTTTAAAAATAGATTAGATTATCTATTTTTACATCTGCACTGATGTGTCAGCAATAAAAAAAAACTTGCATGGACCTTATTATCCTTTAACATCATTTTGAAAGGAACTTGGCACAACATTCCACAAAACATTTAAAAATATAAAACAAAAGCTTAAACTAGAATGACCAACCATCTTTAACTTGAACTTAAATGCTCTTAAGGGCAATTCACCAAGCTAAACTAGTCTATTATTCTGTATTTTGTTTTTTTTCTCCCCAAAATTACATCTCTTTGCTATTTGCTAAATCCCAATAAATAGTAATACATATTCTAAATGTCACTTCTCTACCCAACTATTGAATCGGTAAAACTTTCAGAAAACAATCTAAAAATGACTATTTCTGCAAAGTCTGCATGGGACTTCACTGTCTAGAGAACCAATTTTGGCACTGTCTAAACATCTCTGTTTTAGTTATTTTTAATTGAGCTATTTATTGCAAACCTTAGGTAATTTCACAACTTGAAAAAAAACATCTTTGATAATGGAACTTTATCTAATACTATGCAAAACAAGATACACTGTTGGACCATATTTTGACTACTTCAAGGAAGTTTAGAAGAAAAATACAATGCCCATTGAGTCATTTGACATACACAGTGCTTATAAAAGGTATTTACTCCCACTTGGAACTTTTTAAATGTTTTATTACTTTACAACATTGAATCACAGTGGATTTAATTTGGCTTTTTGACACCGATCAACAGAAAAAGACTCGTGTCAAATTGAAAATAGATCTTTACAAAGTGACCTAAATTAATTACAAATAAAAGACCATAAGACATAGGAGCAGAATTACACCATTTGGCCCATCAAGTCTTCTCCACTATTCAATCACAAAGAAAATCTGCAGATGCTGGAAATCCAAGCAACACACTCAAAATGATGGAGTAACTCAGCAGGCCAGGCAGTACCTATGGAAAAGAGTACAGTCGATGTTTTGGGCCGAGACCCTTCAGCAAGACTGGAGGAAAAAAGATGGGGAGTAGAGCTAAAAGGTGGCGGGAGGGCAGGCAGAAACACAAGGTGATAGGTGAAATCGGAAGGGGAAGGAATAAAGTAAAGAGCTGGGAATTTGGTTGGTGAAGAAGATACAGGGCTGAAGAAGGGGGAATCCAATTGGAGAGGACAAAAGGCCATGGAAGAAAGAAAAAGGGGAAGAAGCATCAGAGGGGGGGCAATGGGCAGGGAAGGAGATAAGGTGAGACAGGGAAAAAGAGATGGGGAATGGTGAAGGTGAGGAAATCGATGTTCACACCATCAGATTAGAGGCTACCCAGTTGGAATAATAGGTGATGTTCCTCCAACCTGAGTGTGGCCTCATCGCGACAATAGAGGAGGCCATGGATAGACATATCGTAATGGGAATAGGAAGTGGAATTAAAATGGGTGGCCGCAGGGAGATCTCACTTTTTTCTAGTGGATGGAGTGTAGGTGCTTGGGCACCCGGCGATGCAGAAATTCGCAAATGGATCATAGCCAGACTCAATCAAGACCCTAATATGATTCTACAAGCTGTTACTCAAGAATATCAGCGGTTTATCAACCTGAAACATGATTTCAACCTGGTTAACCAGAACCATGTCAATGCAGCTTCTAATGACTCAGACATCATCACTCAGCAGGTTTTCAAGTGGCCAAACACAGCTGATTGGGACTGTGGTACATGGCATTACACAAGAAACTGCCAATACAAGAAATACACTTGCTGCAAATGCCAACTCGAGTCACAAAGAAGGCTTTTGGTATCCTTCACTGTCTTCTAAGTCAGTGAAACACAAGGCCAAGAAGTTTCGAAAGCCATCAAAATCTACAAGGAGTTTAATGATCATGTTCGAAGTTGACTTCACTCCCAAGAGTTGATACATCCACATATTTATCAACAATTAGTTGGTCAAAGTACAACTCCAAATGCACAGAGCAGGTCTTGAGTCACCAACTATTCAAATCAACTCATCACTCTGCTTGCAGTGCATCAGGTGGAACAGTCCAGCTGATTGGCGAACTGCACTGCATGGGAACCAGGTCAATGGCGTATATTGCCTAACAGCCCAGCCAGATCTGAATGTTTTTGGCATTGACTGGATGGACAAGCTCGATCTCTGGAGCATCCCTCTGGATGAGGTCTGTATGGAGACACAGGCCATTCAAATCATTTCAGTCAATGCCATACCAACATCAGTATGTGAGATCATACAACAACAGCAACAGTGTTATGCAACAGTGTTTCAAGAAGGCTTAGGCAGTTGCACTGAACTGGAAGCAGAATTCCATCTCCATCCAGACACAAAGCTAGTCTTCTGTCGCAAAGGATTGGTACCATAAGCTGCCTTACCAGTTGTGGAGCAAGAACTAGATTGCCAGAAACAAGCTGCCAACTATTCACACTGGACAGCTCCAAAAGCCATTATCGAGAAAGCCAATAGTACAGTGAGGCTGTGTGCAGACTTCTCAACTAGTCTCATTACAGCTTTGGACACACGCCACTACCCACTGCTGGTACAAAACTGAATGGTGGTCACTACTTTGTGATGTTGGATTTGGCTGAAGCCCATCTCGAGCTAGAAGAGGCAGAAAATACACAGGAGTTTCTTGCTATTACAACACAAAGTATTGTTTTCCTTCCTCTATCTACCTTTTGGGGAAAAGGCAACTCCTTCAATTTCACAACAGTTTATGGATCCACATTATCAGGGATGTTAGGGTCAATTCACTTAATGGATAACACCTGTGTGTGTGACTTGGTTTAACATGCAGAGGCTGATGCATGGCCAGCCACCACACGGTCCTTGACAAATCAGTGGTCAGACACCAGCGGCATGGAATGTAAGACAACTGGGGACCTTCAATGCTGCAGTCTTCCTCCTCATCTTCTACCAGATCAGCTCCACCATTGAGGTCTTGGTTTAATTGCCCCTTTATCTGGAACCTCCACCTTGACCTTAATGGCACCTGCATGTTTCTGAAGTCCTTCATCACTGTTAAGAGTAATTGCTTGTAATTGTACATACGAAGGTACAAGATTATAGTTCATAGAAGATAGCCAAATTATAAAGTTGCTTTGTTACTGTGAAAAGCTGAGTGTTGGGTAGGGGCCAAATTACAGTTAACAGCCACTTTATATGGTACAACTGATTATTAATGCAAATATCAATGACCCTATGATGTGGTAACAACTGAATACATAAAAGCGTGCAGACATAGAGGTTCAGTTATGATCTAAGTGACTTTGACTGTGGAATGATTGATGGTGTAAAATGGGGTGGTTTGAGTATCTCAGAAACTGATGGATCTCCTGGGATTTGCACACATAACAGTTGATACAGTTTACAGAGAATAGTGCTAAAAACTAAACAACATCCAATGAGTGGCAGTTATATGTGAAAAAATACCTTGTTAATGAGAGAGGGCAGAGGAAAACGGCCAGACTGGTTCAAGCTGACAAGAAGGCAACAGTAACTCAAATAACCACATGTTTCAACAGTAGTGTGCAGAAGAAAACCTTTGAACATATAACACATTGAACAGCAGAAGACAACAAACATACACTCAGTAGCCACTTTATTAGGTACAGAAGGTAACTATTAAAGTGGCCACTATGTGTAGTTCATAGAAGTCAGCCAAATTATGAATATGCTTTTTTGCTGTGAAAAGCTGACAATGTTGGGTAGGAGCCAAATGATAGTATAGGTATTTACTCTGTATAATTAGAAGAACTGCTTACCTCTTTACGAACCATACTGCACTCTGATTGGTCTAGAAGGATATTTAGCAGCGTACCCCATAAACCTCCAGAAATGTTTTGACAGCTGGCTGCCAATGCAACACAGCCACCTTCTACCAGTGTTAATGCTGATCCAATGCCCAAGCTGCCAAAACGAACCTAGCAAAATTCAAACAGAAACTAATTCATACAGCAGGCACTGTTCAAAAATTTTACAATGGTCTTAGCACTCGCAAAACACATATGCTGTATATTTCAAATGAATGGCATGAATAGAAATATTATATAAAAATGGCACAGATATGAATAAGGTTCATTTAAATGGGCTATCAACATATTGATCTGCCACTGAGTTTACTTTTCATGACTTCAAAACCTTAAAGCTAGATAGTTCCCAAGGGCCCAATGGAATATAACCCAGGTTATTGACAGGCAAAGGAGGAGATTGCTTGGGCCATGAAGGACATAGTTGTACGCTCCTTATCTACAGAAATTGTCCTAAAATATTGGAGAATAGCCAATGTTGCTCCTCTGTCTGAGAAGGCCACTATGAGAAAACTAGGAAATCATATGCTGGAGAGCCTTAAATCAATGGTGGAGAAATTACTGGAAATGATTCTTAGAGATAGCCTTGTATCTGGAAAACCATAGACATAATAGGGATAATCAACATGGCCTTGTGCAGGAGAAGTCAAACCTTACAGATTTTTTTTGAAGATGTTACAAAAATGACTTATGAAGATAAGGCAATGAATCTTTATACATGGAGTTAAATAAAGATTTTGACAAGTCCTTCCCTAGGGATCATGGACCAACTTTTCTCACCATTTACATTTACATGTATTAACAATTTGCTGTGGCCTGTTGGCATGCACAACATACAACAAAATTACAAACATTAAAGAATAAAGAATAAAAAAAACAAAGTTGATGCAAAAGAATTAGGGCACAGGATGACTTGTAGACTGGATTCAAAATTGGCTTTGTCACAGAGGCAGACAATAGTGGTTGTAGGTGTTATTCTGACTAGAGGACTGCGACCAATAGTGTTCCACTAGGGTCAGTGCTTAGACCTCTTTTGTTTGCTATATACACAAGTGACTCGGATGAACATAAACAATAGGTGGTTAGTAACTATGCAGACAACACAAAAATTGGCAGAACTGTGGATAGTGAGAAAGGTTCTCAGGGACTACACAGGATATAGACATATCGCCAGAGAAATGACAGTTAAAGTTTAATCCAAGCAAGTGTGTGATCAAAAGGGAAGTATACAGTAAACGGTAGGACCCTTAAAAGTACTAATGTACAGAGGTATCTTGGGGTGCAAAGTCAAAGCTTCTTAAAAATGGTAAGCATGTAGATAGGGTGGTAGCTATGGATAGCATTCTTGCCCTCGTTGGTTGGGGTGTTGGGCTTAAGTCAGGAAGTAATTTTACAATGGTATAAAACTTCTGTTGAAGTTAGATTTGGAATATTGAGTGCAACTCTGGTTGCTGCATTACATAAAGGATGTGGAGGCTTTGGAGAGAGAGCCACCAGAGAGATTCACCAGGATGCTGACTGGGTTAGAGAGCATTAGCTAAAAGGAGGAGTTGTATAAACTTGGAATCCTTCCTCTGGAGCATCGGAGGCTGAGGGATGACCTGATGGAAGTATATCAACTTAAAAGAGGCATAGTTAAGGTAAACCTTGACAAATTTCTATAGATCTGTAGTAAAAAGTATATGGACTGGCTGCGTCACAGCCTGGTATGGAGACACCAATGTCCTTGAATGGAAAGTCGCATAAAAAGTAGTGGATACAGCCCAGTCCATCATGCTAAAGCACTCTCCACCATTGAGCACATCTACATGGAGCATTCTTGCAAGAGAGGAGCATCCGGCATTGGGGACACCCACCATACAGGTCATGCTCTTTTCTTGCTGTTGCCATTCAGAAGGTGATACAGGAGCCGCAGGACTCACACCACTAGGTTCAGTAACAATTATTATCCCTTAACCAACAACCTAAAGACTCACTTTCAAGTACTCTTCAGCTCATGTTCTCAATATTTATTATTTATTTGTTATTATTCTTTCTTTCTTTTTGTATTTGCAGTTTGTGTTTTTTTGCATACTGGTTGAATGCCCGGTTAGTGCTGTCTTTCATCATTATTCTATGATGAATTTACTGTGAATGCCCACAAGAAAATGAATCTCAGAGTTGTGGATGGTGACATATATGTACTTAGATAATGAATTTATTTTGAACTTTGAGATCCTAAGTCTTTTTATCCCCTGGTTGGAAATATCAAATACCAGAGGAAATAGCTTTAAAGTGAAAGGGGAAAATTTTAAAAAGTCAGGGTGCAGAACACATCTAACATGCCAAAGAGAGATGTTATGAAAGTGATGGCAGGTGAGGACATTGATCCAATCATTGTCACTAAAGAGGTAGTGATGAGCAAACTAGTGGGTCTAAAGGTAGACAAGACCACTTGTGCTGATGGGATAGAGGCAGGAAAGTTGTTTCCATTGGTTGGTGAGACTAGAACTAGGGGTCAGAGCCTTAAGATTCAGAGGAATAGATACAGGAGAGAGCTGAGAAAAAACTGCTGTTCCCAAAGACTGGTGAATCTATGGAATTTTCTGCCCATGGAAATGCCCTCATTAAATATATTTAAGATATGGTTAGATATATTTTGCATAACAGGGGAAGTAAGGGTCATGGGGAAAAGGCAGCAAAGCAGAGCTGAGTCCACGGCCAGAACAGCCATCATCTGACTGAATGGCAGAGCAGGCTTGAAGGGCCAGATGGCTGACTCCTGCTTCTATTTAGTATTCTCTAATGAGGTCTGTGAAGCAAACATTTTTTATAAACAGAGAGTGACAGATGCATGAAATTAATTGCCAGAAGTGATAGAATCAATGACAGTAAGCATTTAGACAGAGAAATGAACAGGCAGCAATGGAGGGACAGAGACCACGTGCAGTTTAAATTTGTATCATGGTGACCACAGACATCACGGGCCAAGGGGCCTGTTCCATGTTCTATGCTTTAAGTTAAGAGTACTTCACTACCTGCAAGGTAAAATGTTGGAACTGATACTATGCAGAAAGCAAAGAGAAACCTCTGCAGAGCAAACTCACATAACTAGGAATAAGATGACGACCAGATAATTAATTGTTAGCACTATTTTAAAATACAGATCAATTTAATGGGGATAACTCCCAGAGCAACACACACACCAAATGTTGGACGAGCTCAGTGTGTCAACCAGCATCTATGGAGAGGAATAAACAGTCGACATTATGGACAGAGGCCCTTCGTTGGGAATGGAGAGGAGGCGAAGGGGTAAAGAAGCCAGAATAAGGTGGTGGGTGGAGGGAATGAACAGTAGATGTTTTGGGCCGAGACCCTTCAATAATACCAAAAGGTTGACTGTTTATTCCTCTTCGTATATGTTGCCTGACTTGTTCAGTTTCTTTAGCATTTTGTCTCTCTCTCTCACTCTCTCTCCAGATTTTAGCATCTTCAGAACCTCTTGTGGTTATCACTTACACAGTCTTTGATTCTCCTTCACCTTACACTCACTGACACTTTTTGGTCTCCCCCTTTTACTCAGACACCCACACTCTGATCCCTATCACTCAATGTACCCACCAGATGTCTAATACTTCTCACCCATACTCCCTCACTTTCTTCTGCTGTTCTTCTCTGCAAAGGCTATCAAAACAGTGATTTTCACCACCATTTCCTCATCCATCAATATAATTCCTCTTGTTTCAATCTGAATGGGGCCTGAATTAACTTGTGTCTAGCTTGAAGAACATACGAGTTTTTCTAAAGCATTCTTTTAGTACACCACTAGAAAGTTGTGACCTAGGATTTTGTAAGCAGGCTTCTAGCCTGGTAAATGCACCTAGAATCTTCTGACTTAACAGCAAATCTGGAACTAACAAATATATTGTATTTCAGTAACACCACAAATGAACACTTAATGGCAAAATGACTTGCTTCAGCAGGAAATAAACAAATATTGTCACCTCTCTCTCTATACAAGAGGAGAAATAAAGTTCATAAATTGTTTTGGTTTATTAGAAATAAGAATCTGTTCTCTACAGCAGAAGATAAATTTTTGACCTGGATAGGAGGCAGCCAGAAATAGGAAAAGGGAGGTAATGGGCAGATATTTGTACTGTTATATCATGACAGCTGGCATCTTGAAAGATCTTCAATAGAACTGCAGCTCTATTTATATATGACTTAATTGATGGGAATGAAAGTCATATATTCAAGTTGCCTTAAGACACAAAGAAAGGTGGTGAGCACATGAATAGAATAATTCAGTTGAAAGGGTGATTCTAAAAGTTTGTGTGAATGGGCAAAACAGTGGCCTTGGAAGAAAAGGAGATGCCATCCACTCTGACTTTAAAAAAAAGAACATGCTTCCTTCTAAATAATTAGAATCAGGTTTATCACCACTGACACATGCCGAGAAGGTTATTGTTTTGCAGCAGCAGTACAGTGCGATACATAAAATATACCATCAATCACAATAAAGTTAAATAAGTAATGCAAAGAGAGAGCAAAAACAGTGACGTAGTGTTCATGGTTTCATCAACTTTTCAGAAATATGATGGGGGTGGGAGGTGTTGGGGCAGAAGAAGCCGTTCTAAAATGCCGAGTGTGTATCTTTGGGCTCCTGTACCTCCTCCCTGATTGCAGTAATGAGGAGTCCGGGTGTGGGAGATCTTTAATGATAGATGCTGCCTTATTTGAGGCATCGCCTTTTGAAGATACCTTCAATGTTGGGGAGGCTAGTGCCCACGAAGGAACTGGCTGTATTTATAACCTGCTGCAGCTATCTCTGATCCTTTGCTGCAGCCCCTTCATAATAGATACTGATGCAATAATAAAAGCCACAGATAGTGGAGTTCTAAAGGAACTCTGGAGTCTATTAAAAAGCCATAGACAGGATAAAAATGCTGCCTTGATATCGAGAGAAACAGAAGTCATGTTTTGTTCTGCTATACAAAGCCCTTGTTAGGCCACACCGGGAATACTGCAGGTATCTTACCTTAGAAAGAAAAGGTTGATCTTAAAAGGACTGCAGCATTGATGTAACAGAATAATACATGGACTTAAAGGATTAGATCACGAGGAGGGATGAAAGAAAAAAAATCTATTCTGAAAATGTAGAGAGTTGAGGCATTACTTGATTGAAGTCCATAAGATAGAAAAGAAAATTGATAGACATAGACATGTACAAGAGAGTTTACACACCTCAGGGTCTCGGTCAACCCACAGAGGAATTAGCCAGGCTAGGTCCAATCGTGGAGCTACGTGATCCTCATTGTTATGTTCATAGACCAACGACCACATGGATATCCAATCCTAAAACAGATATAAAATAAAAGCTGAAATAAACTCCCTTACTACAATGGTATTATTAGAATTATATGTAGATTCTAAACTAAACAAAGACATGCATATGTAGTTTCTAAAAAGTACTTGCACACTATTTCACAGATGATTCAAATCTGTACTGGTTATTCTTAGAATTATTTTTTGTTTAGCTTATTTAAAGACACAGTGTGGTAACAGGACCTTCTGTCCCAATTACCATGTGCCTAATTAACTTACTAATCTGTAGTCTTTTGAATGAGGGAGGAAACTGGAACACCCGGAGGAAACACACATAGTCACAGGAAGTACATACAAACTTCTTACATACAGTGGTAGAATTGAACCTGGGGTCACTGGGGATGTAATAGCATTATGCTACCATGCTACCCGAACAAACTGATGGATGCTCATAGATCTAACTACCATGGCTTAGCCTTAGACAAAGCCAACTGTGAACTAATTTGTTGATTAATCTAAAGGAGACACATAAACGAAGCACTGTAATTCCTTTAGTTTCTGCTTGCTTTTTCACAAAGTTTCTCATCATACAGGAAATATATAAACAACTCCAGATTTTGCTACACCCATCATTAAAGCCATACTTCACCTAAATGAACTCACAAATCACAAAACTCTTTGGCCCTAACCTTATTATGAATTCCGAGTTTCTATGTTCAATGTCCATTCTGCAGAATAGTACTTTAGCCCTGCAGAAAACCAATGGTGATAATCTCTAATCCTCGCAAGGTATATGTGTCTAAAGAATGACCTGTTAACCTAGCAACCAAATTAGCTTGAACTGGCCTCGATAGTACACCTAGCCGCTTGGCTCACATGAATGATGAGGATGGGTTGCCTTATGATGGTAGGTTGAGCAATCTCCTTGGAGTGAAGGAGGGTGACAGGTGATTTGATAGAGGTGTACAAGATGATAAAGAGATAGAGATCAACATAATTTTAAGGTGACTGGAGGAAGTATGGGGGAATGTCAGAGGTACGATTTCTATAGTGGTGGATGTGTGGAATGCTCTGCCATAGGTGGTGGTAGAGGCAGTTACATAAACAGCATTTGGTAGGCACATAGATGATAGAGAAATGGAGGCCTATGTAAGAGGCAATGGTTAGACTGTTCTTAGAGCTGGTTAAAAAGTCAGCACTACACTGTGGCTCAAAACGCGTGTAACGTGTTTATGTTATCTGGAAAATCTATTGAATCATCCACTATGCACAAAAAAAAAGTCAAAATACTGCAACTCCTGAGACAGTTCATCTGATTTTGTATCAAGTTCCCACATTTGGACAGAAACCTGACATAAACAGCACAAATGTTGTCACGAAAGTCCCAGAATACCCTAGGGATGAGCAGTAGTATTATGTCTCCTTAATAATTGATCATTAATTAGTAATTGTTGAAATATGGAATATGAAGATTTCAACAGCACCTTTCATGAACTCTGGTCGTTACGAGCACTCAAAAGCAAAAGAAGTACATTTTGTACCCTGGTCACTACTGTAATGCAAAACAGCATGGTGTCCATTCTACTAATGAAAATTATATTATCATCAAAAATGAATAAGGATAACCTATCATTTTTAAAAAAATGAGAAATGAATCAAAAGCTCCATCAATTGCTTCTCCATCAGCACTTAGTCGTGTTCTGCATGATATCCTGCCTAACAAAGGTGAAAGCTATCTCTCACAGATTGTGATAATGGAATTGTGTAACTAATTGTTAGGGGTAGAAAAATGGATCAAATTATAGTTAAACTGAAAAATTACTGCTGCATTTCTGAAATATTACAGTTTGGCTGCAAAAGGCAGAAGAGTACAAATTCTCTGGAAAGGTACATTTAGTGACATTCAGACCGTTGGGAAGCTATATTGTTTGATATGCTGTAGGGTTCCAAGTCATGTGCCGTAGCCTTTCAGTTCATAGAGTCTTGCAAATGTAGTCTTCTTTGGCAAGTAGGTTAAGAATCACTACTTTAAGGGAGGAAAACTTAGATACTGCTGGCAGTGATAGCCTAGAAATTGTGACCCTCACTTGAATTCCTCCACCATTCACCAACTCAGCTCTCTTACCATCTCAGCAATACAAAGATTCAGTGCAAAAGTTGTCACAATTTGATCAGGAGCTTTGTTGAATGCTGAGCTGTAGTCACAGAGCATCCTGATGTATACATCTCCATTGTCTAGATGTTCCACAGCTGAGTGAAGAGCCAATGAAATGGCACCTGCTGTTGATGCATTGTGATAGACAAATTGGAGCTGATCCAAGTCACTCTTCAGGCAGGAGTTGATATGGTTCATGACCCACCTCGCAAAGCACATCATCATCATAGCGCTACTGGACGATAGTCATTGAGGCAGGTTAACATGTTCTTCTTAGGCACTGGTATAACTGAAGCCTGATAGAAGCATGTGGGTATGTCAGACTGCTGAAACAAGACTTATGAACATATCAGTAAACAATCCAGCTAAGTAATTAGCACAGGTCTTCAGTACTCATTCAGGTACACAGTCTGCCCATCATTGAGCACATTTACAAGGAGCACGACCACAAGAAAGCAGCAACCATCAAGGACTCACCACATATCCCAGGTCATGCATTCCAGAAAGGATGCTGTCTTTCTGAGGCATCGCTTTTCAAAGGTGTCCAGGATGCTGTGGAAGCTAGTGCCCATGATGGAGCTGACTGAGTTTACAATTTACTGCAGCTTTTTCTGTTCCTGTTCGGTGGCCCCTCTATACCAGAAGGTGATATAACCACTTAGAATACTCTCAATGGTATATTCGCAAATGTCTTCAGTGACGTAACCAATTCTGCTCAAACTCCTGTTATGCCTTTGTAATTGCATCAATATGTTGGGCCCAGGATAGGCCCTAAGAGATATTGACACCCAGGAACTTGAAACTGCTCACCCTTCCCACTTCTGATCCCTCAATGAAGACTGGTGAGTGTTCCCTCAATTTCCTCATTAAGTCCACAATCAATTCCTTGGTCTTACTGGCATCAAGTGCAACATTGTTGCTGCTACACCACTCAACCAACTGATCTATCTCACTACTTCGTGCCTTATCATCACCATCTGAAATTCTGACAAAAATATTTGTGCCAACAACAAATTCATAGCTAGTGTTTGAGCTGTGCCTAGCTGCAGAATTGTGGCGCAGAGGAAGTAGAGCAGTGGTCTAAGCATGCATCCTTAACGTGTGTCGAGTGTTAGTGATCCCCACACACAGTGTGGTCTCAGTGTGGAAGTCAAGCATCCTACTGCAGAGGAAGGTACTGAGGCCCAGGTTTTGGAGCTTGATTGTGTTGAACACTGAGCTGTAGTCAATAAACAGTAAGCCTAATGTAGGCAATACCATGATCCTAGGCGAGTGGAGAGCCAGTAAGATTGCATCTGCAGTGGGTCCAGGTCGTTCCTTAGGCAGGAGCTGATTCTAGCCATGACCAACCTCTCAAAGCATTTCATTACAGTTGATGTAAGTGCCACTGGACGATAGTCTCTGAAGCAGTTCATGCTGTTCTTCTTCGGCACTTGTATAATCATCACCTTTTTAAAGCATGTGGAATCTCCGACTGCAGCAGTGAGAGATTGAAGATGTTCTTGAACACACCCGCCCACTGGTTCACACAGGTTTTCAAAGCCCTCGCAGGTACACCATCAGGACATGATGCTTTGCGAGTTTTCTGACATTGGCTTCTGAACCAGAGATCACAGGGTCACCAGATGCTGCAGAGATTCGCACAGGTGTGGTTTTATTCTCCCTTTCAAAACTTACATACAATGCATTGGGCTCATCCAAAAGTGAAGTATCACAGCCATTCATGATGTTATGTTTTGTAGGATATAATGGCCTGCAAACCCTGCCAAGCTGATGTGTATCTAATTCAGTCTCTACCCTCAATTGGAATTGTTTCTTTGCACTTAAACTAGCCTTCTAAAGGTCATACTTGGACTTCTTACATAGTTCTGGATCACTGGTCTTGAATGCCACAGATCCAGCCCACAGTAAACTACAAATCTCATGGTTCATCTACAGCTTTTGGTTTGGACATGTCTGGTATGTTTTTGAAGATACACACTCATCCAGACAAGTCTTGAAGAAGTTGGTGACAACTGTGGTGTACTCATTCAGACTTGAAGATGAAACCCTGAATACTGTCCAATCTACCAACTCAAAGCAGTTCTGTAAGCATACGTCTGCCTCCCCTGACCATACCTTCTTGGTCCTTACCATTGGTGCTATGATCTTTAGTCTCTGCCTATACATGGGGAGTATAAGAACAACCAGATGATCAGACTTTCCAAAGTGTGGATGTGGGATGGTATGGTAAGCATTCACAATGATGATATCACAGTGGTCAAGTGCATTGACTCCTCTGGTTCCTCAGGTGATACATTAGCAGCAGTTGTTCAAAGACTTCTTCAAGCTGGGCTAGTTCAAATCTCCCACAGTGAATGGGGAGGTATCAGGGTGTGTTGTTTTGTGCCTGCTGATTACGTTGCTCAACTCTTCCAGTGCCTGCCCAATGTTGTCCTGTTTTGGAATGTACACTGCTACTAGGATGATGGTCGAAAACTCCCTTGGCAGATAAAATGGATGATATTTGACCGCTAGATGTTCCAGGTCAGTTGAGTAGGGCAGAGACAGAACCACTGAAGTTTAAGCATACTCCACCTCCTCCACTTTTAAAAGACTCAGTTGTCCTGTCTATGCAGAGAATGGTGAAACTCTCAGGCTTCAGCAGTGCTGCATCTGAAATCTCCAGTGTGAACCCATCTTTATGTAAAGCAGAGCACACAGCAGTCCCTAATGTCCCTTTGGTACAGCAATCTTGCCCTGAGAGCTTCAATTTTATTTCCCAGAGACCGTCCATTCGCTGGCAGGATAGTTGAGAGTGGAAGTTTCAGTCATACCTGCAGCGGTCAAGGTTCCATTTTCTTAAAGGAAAACGGCATTCGCAACCAAAGGCTGCCATTTGAGTTTTATTGATTTTGAATATTGATAGATTTTTTAAACATCCTAAAACATTGCTGCTTTCTCAAGTACCTATGGCTGAGACTGTGGGTTTCAGCTGTTGTAATCCTAGACAGGAATATTTGATGATTCCCGGTGCAGCTGCACACAGACTCATCAATTAATGGCGCTATCTTTCACAGTATGAACCTGATCTAAATGCATTAAAATCCCTTTCATGAACTAAAGAAATAGCCATAACATAACAATGACCTCACCCAGGCAATGGATTGGAGATGTGCATGGTATTTTAATTGTTTTGACTGCAATTGCAATGTCCACCTTGCCATTCACCAATCACTGCTCCCATCTTGTGCTGTGACATTGGATTATTCCGGTATTCTTTCATCTGCACTTATTAGAGTGAACATGAAGAACATGCTTCCTGTAGTGGTTTAGTCTAGGACCAGATGGCACAGTCTCAGAATACAAAGATGGATGACCCTTTACAGCAGAGATAAGGAGTGTGTGACATCTCTCTCTCGAGATAGATAGAGAAACTGCGGCATGCTAAACTATTGGGTAAACAATACTTTTTGCAGACTTCAGATCATGGTCTCTCTTTGGGTGCTTTGCTATTGCTTGTTGGGTGGTGGTGCTGAAGCTTTTTTTGCTGAAATGGATTGGGGGGTTGATGCTGCTTGCACAGGGGAGGGGAAGAGGGAGCTTTGGTGTTCTAACGTTTTTCTGTTGTTCATTCTTTTGGGGTTCTGTTTTTCTTTGTTGTCTGTGAAGACTATGTATTTAAGGTTATACACTGCATATATTCTCTGATAATAAATGGAAACATTTGAGGAGAAATTTCTTTAAATAGAAGGTGGTGAATCTGTGGAATTCTTTGCCATGGACGGCTGTGGAGGCCAAGTCATTGGGTAATGTTGAAGTGGAGGTTTATAAGTTCTTGATTAGTAAGGGCATCAAAGGTTACATGGAGAAGGTAGGAGAAAAGGAGTATTTCTAGGGGAATAATACTTAAGCCATGATTGAATGGTGGAACAGCCTAATTCTCCTCCTATGTCTTGTGGTCTTATTCTTTTAAACTTACCAAGTTTACTTAATATCTCAGTGTGGCAAACTACACAGTTTGCTATAGTTCAGTGTCAATATTGAAGATTGAAGCCCAAAGGTCGATCAGATGTCTGGAAATTGACTACCTGTGTGTATGGGTGGACGGGAAGGGGGTGGAGGGAGAAAAAGATTTGTTTTGCTGCCGTTGTTTTATTGTTTAGGATGTGTGGTGACACTTGTGGGCTGCCCCTAGTATAGCCTTAGGTGTTAACATAAACAACATTTCACTCCGTGTTAATATGAAATAAACATGAATCTGAATCCTCTCATCTCTGGAACAGCAGATACTGGAATCTAGAGGAGAAACACAAACTGTTGTAAGAACTCAGCAGGTTGAGTGTCATCTGTGGGGGTGGGGGGTGGTATCGTTGATAGGTCAAGCCAAGACCATGCATCATTAAGTTAGGGGCTATGGGTACGCTCATAATATTTAATCATTGTTTGGATGAGTACTTAAATAGCCATAACAATAGAAATCTAAGAAACAAGTGTTGTTTGTGAGATTATTGCAGATGGGTAATTGCTGGTCAGGATGGATATTGTCAGCAGAAGGGGTGGCTGTATAAGTTTATGTTACCTAGCAGTATGCATTATCTTATTGTCCCAAAGTCTTTCACACCATATTAAGAACTGCTAAAATCCATTTTATAACCAAGTTTTAGTAATTATTTCTAGCCCTTTTCAATGACTCAAGGATTAGTGAGAGCAAACAATTGTTAGGTCTGAATCACAGGAACAAGGTTTGACTCTTGGCTGAACTTTTCAGCGATGCTACCAGTTTTCGTTTTTTTATTTGGGTTTTTGCATTTTCATCTGATGTTTATGGAAAAGGAATAGAAACTGAAAATGTAAGAAATCATCTTGGGCTAAAGAGCCTGCAGTGTGCTGTAACGTTCCATGAAATAGCTAGAATATCAAGCAATTCTCTGTGGAGAGAGAAACAGAATTGAGTTTCAAGTGTTCAATATGCCAATGGACAATGGACCTCAGAGATAAAATAAATGTGACCATTGTTGAGAATGGCGACTGTTGTAACTACAGAAGGGTCTCTCTACTTTCTTCACAAAGTAGTATTATTCTCCTCAACCACCTCCTGTTCGTGGTAACATATTTTTACTCTTTCTACTTCTCTTCTAATATTTATATCTGTGCCCTTGTAATGCTACTGTGACACGGTAATTTCCTTTGGGATCAATAAAGTATCTATCTCTCTCCTCTGTGGCTGAAATACCGCTCCCTGAATTACAGTGCAAACTCTATCCATCTAGAAGCACAGGGTTGTGATCTTCAGTACACAACAGACGAAAAGTCAGGGGATGAATTAATCATTGTAGATAACATTTTTGACAAAATTCTATAATTCTACCAAATAAGTCTGTGAAGCATCCTTCTTAAATTTCGTTGCTTTCAGGAATTCAAGGCCATGCGACTGGGATCCTACTTATGGTCAGATATAGCAATAATCAAAGGAGGGGAAACATTGTTGAACTGAAGGGGGGAGAAGAGGACTGGTGGAGAGGGCAGAAGGGGTATGGGGCAGGGACCGAGAAGGGTGAAGCAAGGGAGATTGGGGTAGAGAGCAGGGGAGGGGTTGGGGCATAAGGCAGGTGGGTATTGGGCAGCAGTTGAGTTTAGGGAGTCAGATAAAGGTCAGGAAAGCAACTGAACATATGTTTATGTGTAAGGAGGTGGGAGACATGGTTGCTTTTCTCTATGGTACAATGTGTATTACTAATGTGAAAAATCCATTCAGTTCATAACAGAACGTGCCTTGTTGAATTTTATAACTAGATATACATTCAGTGGCCACTTTAGTAGGTACCTTCTGTACCTAATAAAGTGGCCATTGAGTGTATGTTCATAGACTTCTGCTGCTGTAGCCCACCTACTTGAAGGTTTGATGTGCTGTGCATTCAGATACCGTATGCTCTTCTGCACACTACTATTGTAGCATATGATTATTTGAGTTACTGTCACCTTTCTGGTAACTTGAACCAGTCTGGCCATTTTCCTCTGACCTTTCTCATCAATAAGGTGCTTTCACCTATAGAACTACTGCTCAATGGATTTTTTTTTTGTTTTTCCACACCGTGCTCTGTAAACTCTAACTGTTATGTGTGAAAATCTCAGGAATTCAGCAGTTTCTCAGATACTCAAACCATCCTGTCTGGCACCATCAATCATTTCAACGTCAAAGTCACTTAGATCACATTTATTCCCCATTCTGATGTTTGGTCTGAACAACAACTGAACCTCTGGACCATGTCTGCATGCTTTTATGCACTGAAGTGCTACCACATGATTAGCTGATCAGATATTTACTTTAATGAGCAGGTATAGAGGTGTACTTAATAAAATGGCCAATAACTACAATTTCAATGCACTTTTTTAAAAAAAAGTAGCACTGCTTCTTTTTTCCCCAAATACAGGATATTGTTTCTGCAGGTAACAACCTGGTTACTTATCTTCCGAAATATGCTAATTTCCCTATTTGTCTCTTATATTTATTGCACATCATATTATCTATCTGAATTATTCAAAATCCTGGTGATCCAGTATAAAATTGGAACCTGCTGGCAATCATGATTCTTCATTTTTGACATCCAAATTAACCTCCTAGATTTTAATAACCTTCAAACTGCAAATCACCTCATTAGTCTTTGTTAACCTGATGGCATAAAGATCTATATCTCTAAATTTTGGTGATTGCTCCCTCTCCCCCTTCTCTTATCCTCGTCTGCCTATCACATCCCTCTTGTGCCCCTCCTTCCCTTTCTTCCATGGCCCACTATCCTCTTCTATCAAATTTCTTCTTCTTCAGCCCTTTTACTTCTTCCACTTATAATCTTCCAGCTTCACAATTCATCCCTTTGGCCCCATCCACCCACCTTCCCCCCTCAACTGGTTTCAACTATCACCAGCCAGCTTTTACAGCTTCTCCTCCCCAAAATTCTTATTCTGGCTTCTTCCTCAATCCTTTCCAGCTCTGGTGAAGGATCTCAGCCTGAAACATTTTCTGTTTATTCCTCTCTGTAGATACTGCCTGACCTGCTGAGTTCCTCAGCATTTAGTCTGTTTTCCAGAGTCTTTTGTTAATTGTGGACATTTCTTTTCTTAGAGCTCTATATTCCTACATACAGTGCTTTGTAAAAGTATTTAGCCCCTAACCCTTTATTTACATAAATTAATATTACAACCAGGGATTTTGATCGATTTAACTGAGAATTTTTATTTATGAATGCCATGTTCCTTATTTCAAAATAGAGCCCAATAATCAGGGAAAACTGTGAAGCATGAAAAACTAATAACTAAAAAACTGAAATGTCAGCACTTCAGAAGTATTCATCCCCCTTTGCTCTGTACTTAGTTGAACCAACTCTCTATTAGCACGAAGTCTCTATTAGTTTTTCACAATGTGATGGAGCAAGATTTGCCCATTCCTCTGAAAAATTGCTCAGGCTGTGCCAGGTTAGAAGGAGTCAGTGGTGGACAGCAACCTTGAGGTCTTGCCAGAGATGTTTGACCAGGTTAAGGTCAGGACCCTTACGGAGCCAATAAAGGATATCAATTTTCTTCATTTGAAGCCACCCCATGGTTGCTCTGGCAGTATGTTTTGGGTTATTGTCCTGCAGAATGATGAACTCCTTCCCCAGTTTAAGCTTTCTAGCAGAGGCTAGCAGATTTTTATCCAGGATCTCTCTGTATAGCTGCATTCATCTTCCCATTAATCCTGACCAGATTTCCAGAACCTACTGCTGAAAAGCATCCCCATAGCATGATGCTAGTGTTACCTGGCAAAGTATTACATTTATGTCATATGTACCGCTTATTCTGAGCACAAGACCTTCTTCCACATCTTTACAGCACCTTCTAAGTGTCACTTTGCAAAGTCTTTATGGGCAGGGATATGTTATTTTTTAAACCAAGGCTTCTTCCTTGACACTCTACCATAAATACCCCTTTTGTGCAAGGCCTTAGAGATTGTGGAGTTATGAACTTCATCTCCATTTGCAGCCAATGACTTCTGCAGCTCCCTTACAGTGACTGTTGGCATTGTAGTAGTCTCTCTTTCAAGTACCGCTCTTCTCTGGTGACTAAGTTTAGAGGGGCAGCCTGACCTGTATCTTTCCCCAGATTCGGTTTTGTATTATCCTTTCCCTGACTTTGCTTGAATGTTTTTTTGACTTCATTTTGGTTTGGTTTGTTGAAAATCTACCATACCGATGGACCTTGCAGAGAAAGGGAGTATTTATTCTTATGAATTCATTGCAAACAGGTGATCCTCCAATTTCCTACATCAACAAATTAGGTGATTTGGTAAGGTAAATTATTGCATCTGAAGAAAGTTAGTGTAGTAATTACAAAGGGGATGAATACTTCTTTAGTCTCAGTTTTGATTTTTAATTTTTTGTAAATTTTTGGCAAGTTTCAGAATATTTCTTTTGATTTGCCATGACGCACAATGTTCTGTAGATTAGCTCAAAGACTTCTTACTTCAGTGTATTTAAAATTTAGAAAATGATACAATAAGAACATGAAATAGTTGTGGGGGCTGAATACTTTTCCAAGGCACTGTATACCATTCTACCATCATCTGCACTCTTTCATTATTCTGCCTACTTCTTATTCAGCCAGCATCACAGGAATGTGGTCATGTCTATAAACAGTCATACTGCATGGAAATACACTGTCTTGCTCCAAGCATGCATTCTTTTCCTGTACAAGTCTGTTTTATTATTCTCACTTTCCCATCCATTTACCCCAGATTCAATCACTTACCCTTGCACAAGGGACAATTTAAAATGCCTGTACGTTGCAGGGATGTGGGAGGAAGCCAAGGCACCCAGAAGAAACCCACACAGTTGTGGGTAGAACATGACAGTAGATGTCAGGATTGAGCTGGGGTTCCTGGAGTTGAGGCTAGTAGCTGTGCCACTGAGAAAGCAAAGTGTTCTCCAGCACTTCTTCTGAACGTTCTTATCATCACAGTATTAAATGTCTTCACATTCTTCAGATAATATTTCAAATTTTATAAATTTTGCAGCTAAATCAAATATTCTCACTTTAAGTTTTTCCTGAATGAGCTCAACTTCTTTACCTGGTATGTTACATTAATATACTTAAAAGCATTAACTACTGAATTTCCATCTGGAAAATTCCTCATTGCTCTTTTGTGTTCCTTATCGTAACTCAGTTTCAATTAAGGAAGGCATAGAATCAAATCTGAACATACCATGTTTTTTTTCTTCCCAACTCTTCGACTGCGAACTTAATATAATGGCAGACACAACGAGTTTAAAATGCAGAATAAAACTGAGGAATGTGACACTGCCTTGTCACATGTAGAGTGCATACTGAAATTTACGTACATGCATGCAACGTGCACACATGCACAAAGAAGGTAGAATATGCAACAGGAAAGTCAAACACTAAGTAAGGCATGCATGATGCTGAAACTACCATGCTATTTGTTTAGTGTATTTTACTGACCTAGCAATAAAGCACAGAGCAGGCCCTTCCAGTCCTGAGCACTACATTGCCCCAGCAACCCTTGACAAACCTAATTAACCTAGCTTACACACGGGAACAATTTACAATGACTAATTAACCTACCCGGTACACCTATAGACTGTTGGAGGAAACCACAGCACCCGGGAAAACCTGCACAATTCACAGGGAGGACATACAGAATCCTTACAGGACGGCACCAGATTTAAACTCCAAACACCAGAACGCCCTAAGCTGGAATAACATCATACTAACTATTGTGCTATTTGGTATAACTTAAATGTTAGGGACATAATGAAGGAATTATTAAAACTTTTTAAGCAAGGAGTTAAGTACCAAGCCCTATTTAGAACAGACTTCTAGACAGAAAAAACTGATCTTTATTCTTTGGACTTGATATGCCATTCTCTCACTCTCCCATGGATCCCATGGGTTTTATTTTCTTAACCATTCTACCTTCAGAGACTTTGTATAAAATCTCCTTTACATTCATATGGACTATATCAAATGAACTTCCCCAAAAGGTTAAATCATTGGCCAGACATGACCTTTTTGTAATAACAACAAGCTGAGAGTCTCTGATTAATCTGTCTCTCACTTATTGAAGGTAAATATTGTACCCTAGAAAGGATTTCAATAACATTTTCATTCCCAAAGTTAACTGATATATTTTTCCTCTTTCTGAATATCAATGCAATAGCAGTCCTTTAATGCTGTGGTGGCATTTTAGGAGCATGAACGGGACCTCTGGAATTTCTTCCCTTGCTTCTTTAAGTACCCAGGACAGTATTTCATCTGGGCTTAGCAATTTCTGCCCATGTAAAGATGCAACCAGGACTTGCCCTTTCTCATTGCTACCATCAGGGAGGAGGTACAGGAGCCTGCTGATACACTCTTGATGTCTTACAAACAGCTTCTACCCATCTGCCATCAGATT
Source organism: Hemitrygon akajei (assembly GCF_048418815.1). NCBI lineage: Eukaryota > Metazoa > Chordata > Chondrichthyes > Myliobatiformes > Dasyatidae > Hemitrygon > Hemitrygon akajei. The sequence goes on from NC_133124.1 coordinate 127,342,202, forward strand.
TCTGGACAGACAGTGAACTCAAACGCTACCTCACTTTTTGCACTACTTAATGATTTTAGTTATTTTTATTGTAGCTGATAGTAATTTTATTTCAGTATTGCACTGTACTGCTGTTCCAAAGCAACACATTTCAAGACATATACCAGTAATAATAAACCCGATTCTGATTCCGTTTCCACTTTTAGTCAAACTATATTAATACTGTTTCGGTTTTATAAGAGGCTTTAAAGTGTCCAAAAACTTAAATGTTGTGCATTTAACTCAGTAAATGATCTTAATAATGGTCCACCTACCTTATTTCCTAAAACTGAGTCTCCCCTGATCTTATTCTGTTAATTCTAAAACTTACCTTTAATACTAATATATGCATGTACTCATTTAACCAAAATATTATGTACCTAGATCCAAATTTAACTGTTGAGCTATAAAAATCAAAGAGTTTTAGGCCAATATGCTTTTGTTAATATATTACTATTTATTACAGAGTTGTAAATGTACAGTAAATCACATAGCACAATTTCCTTCACTACGAAAGATTTACTATTGAAAGGTTGAAAGAGTGCAGAAAAAAATTTACAAGGACGTTGTCAGGACTTGACCTGAGTTGTAGGGAAAGGTTGAACAGGTTCGGTCTTTATTCCTGAAGTATAGGAGAATGGGGGAGGGATTTGAAAGAGGTATACAAAATTATGGGTGGTATAGATAGAGTAAATGTAAGCAGATATTTCCCTGTTGAAACTAGAACTAGAAGTCATTCGTTAAGGGTGAAAGGTGAAAGAGGGGAAGCTTCTTCACTCAGAGGGGGGTAAGAGTATGAAATTTGGTACATGGATAGGAGAGGGGTGGAGGGCTATAGACCAGCTGCAGGTCAATGGCACTGGGCAGAATAAATAGTTTAGTGTGGACCAGATGGACTGAGTGGCCTGCTTCTGAACTGTAAAGTTCTATGACTCTATGATAATGTACATCATATGGAATTAATAGTTAACTGAATGCATTTACTGTTTTAGAAAATCTCATCTCATTGGTGAGGATAAGTTCTATTAAGTTATCATATCTCTATATAATCTAAATTTATATTGAAATGAACTTACTAAAATGTATGATTTAATAAGCCATGTACACTAAATTGTGATTCTTCTTTAAATATTTGCTTGCATATAAATGTTTAATTTAAACTACGGTAAGCTGAAATCTATACTCAGTAGCCACTTTATTAGGTACACTTGCTCATTAATGCAATTATATAATCAGCGAATCATATGGCAGCAACTAAATGCATAAAAGCATGCAAACATGGTCAGGAGGTTCAGTTACTATTCAGGACAAACATCAGAAAGGGGAAGAAATATGATCCAAGTGACTATGACCATGGAATGATTGTTGGTGCCAAATGGGGGTGGTTTGAGTATGTCAAAAACTGCTGATCACCTGGGCTTTTCATGCACAACAGTCTCTAGAATTTACAGAGAATGGTGTGAAAAACAAAAAAAAACAATGGCAGTTCTGTGGGTGAAAATGCCTCGTTAATGAGAGAGGTCACAGAAGAAAGGCTGACTGGTTCAAGCTGACAGGAGGGCAACAGTGACATACAACAGTAGTGTGCAGAACAGCATCCCTGAACACACAACAGTTTAAAGCTTGAAGTGGATGGGCTACAGCAGTAGAAGACCATAAACATTTCCCTAATTAGGAGATACCTAATAAAGTGGCCTCAGGATAAATTCATATTGAAATGAGTTTGTACTATCTATGATTTACTAAGACATGCGTGCTAAACTATGGTGTCTCTTCAAAATTTTGCTTACATACAAATATTTCATCTAAATTCAGTTGAAATTTACAACTTATTACTTACATAGGGATTAGTGAACTCTGGATATTTTATGAAATGACATCCAATCATAAAGTGGCAAGCAAGCATCAGGAAAACATTCTTTCTCAAAAGGAAAATCACATACAAACATCCTACTGATGATCCTACCTTATCTTTGGCCTGCGTTTTCATCTCATAGGACAGCTGGAGCAAGCAGATAACTGCATTCTTTGTGACTCCTTTCCCCATGAAAGATACTGCATTTCCTCCCCATTCCACATAAAAGGATGAAATGACCTGATAGATGGGTGTAAGTCATAAAGTTCACATGAAATGAAACATCTTGGCAGTGCAGTGGTGAAAACATTTACCTCATGATTCCTTGCAGGTTCAGACATAGGTCTTGCTCAATCAATATTGACAGAAATAGACCGACTATTTTTGAAGAAAAGGACTAATACTGAAATACCCTCACTCCGGTGAGGGTACAGAGGGTATTTTCTTTGTTTAATTTCCACATATTTCAAATATGTCAAGAATCAATTTATCATTGAATTTCAAAATTGAATTCTTAGTTTTGCAATTCAATAAAATGATTATGATCATTTCTATTCTCTGACATCATTTTATCAATCTCTTTGTTGCAGCTTACTTCGCATTAATTAATTCTTTATCGTTTTTCCTTTAATGATAGATCAAAGGGAGTGAGAATGAAGGGAACAGCAATTTAGATTAGTTAATGAAAAAAAACTGGAAGGCTGAATTTTTCTCAGCTGGATAATAGTATTTTGAATATATTAACTTATTTAAAACTGTATCCTGAACTCAGGTAAGTCACCGATTGAACATAAAATTACCTCTATTTCTCCAACACACATCGAAATAAACAGTGAAATGGGATATTATGTGTCCCAGTCCATGGATTTTGCTGGAGCAGCCCACAAATGTTGTCAAACTTCCAGCACCAACATAGTACATCCACAACTCACTAACCCTAACTGTATGAATGTAGGAAGAAACCGCGTACTTGGTGGAAGCCCATGTGGCCCCGAAAAAACGTACAAAATTCCCTTACAGGCAGTGGCAGGAATTGAATTCTGATCGGTGATTTGTAGCCCGCCAGAGTCATATGAACTACATGCAAAACCATCTGGCCTATCTCACCTGCCTCTTGCCTTGCAAGTTCTCCCTTTCAGATACTTATCCAGCTCCGTTCTGAATGCTGCAGCTGAATCCATCTCCATTACTACTGCTGGTAGGATACTCTAGAACTAAAACACATGCTGGAAGTATAAAAATGATTTTCCTCATGTTACATCTGTTTCTATTGCTAGTCCATCTAAACCCTATGTCAATCAGCTCTTCATTCCCCTACCACTGGGTCCATTTCTATCTGCTCGGACTCAATCCTTTCTAAATTTAAATACTTCCAGATCTCAGGTAGATTGGCAAAATCAAGTTGTTGCTGGATCCCCACAGCAGGAATTTCTAGAATGCCTACGAGATGGTTTTTTAGAGCAACTCATGGTTGAACCCACTAGGGGAATCAGCTATTCCGGATTGGGTGTTGTGCAATGAACTGGAATTGATTAGAGAGCTTAAGGTAAAGGAACCCTAAGGGCCAAGTGATCATAATATGTTTTGAATTCACCCAGAAGGCTGAGAAGCAGCAGCTAAAGTCAGGTGTATCAGTATTACAGTGGAGTAAAGGGAAATGCAGAGGCATTGAGAAGGGAATTGGCCAGAATTGACTGGAAAAGGACTCAGGAAGGAATGACAGCAGAGCAGCAATGGCTGGAATTTCTGGAAGCAATTTGGAAGGCACAGGATACATACATCCCAAAGAGGAATAAGTATTCTAAAGGCAAGATGACACAAACTTGGCTAACAAGAGAAGACAAAGCCAACATAAAAGCCAAAGAGAGGGCATATAATAGAGCAAAAATTAATGGGAAGTTAGAGGATTGGGAAGCTTTTAAAAAACAACAGCAGGCAACTAAAGAGTTATTCAGAAAGTAAAGATGGTATACAAAAGTAAGCTAGCCATTAATATTAAAGAGGAAGACAAAAGTTTCTTCAGATACTTGTAGTGTACGAGAGAGAGATGAGAGTGGATATTGAACAGCTAGAAAACAATGTTGGAGAGGTAGTAATGGGAGACAAGGAAATTACAAAACTTAAGAAGTATTTAGTGCTAATCTTCACTGTGGAAGACACTAGCAGTATGCCAAAAGTTCAAAAATGTCAATGGCAGAAATGTGTGAAGTTGCCATTACTAGGGCGAAGATTCTTGGGAAACTGCAAGGTCTGAAGGTAGATAAGTCACCTGGACCAGATGGTGTACACCCCAGGATCCTGAAAGAGGTAGATGAAGAAATTGTGGAAGTACTAGTAAAGATCTTTCAAAAAAAACACTAGATTCTGGAACAGTTCTGGATTACTGGAAAATTGTAAATGTCACTCCACTCTTCAAGAAGGGAGTGAGGCAGAAGAAAGGAAACTATAGGCCACTTAGTTTGACCTCAGTGCTAGGGAAGATGTTGGGAGTCAATTGCTGAGGATGTGGTTTCAGGATTCTTGGAGCACATGATAAAGTAATCCGTAGTCAGCATGGCTTCTTCAAGGGAAAATCTTGCCTGGCAAATATGTTGGAATTAGTTGAAGAAATAAAAAGATGGATACACAAAGGAGACTCAGTTAGTGTTATGTATTTGGACTTTCAGAAGGCCTTTAACAAAGTGCCACACATGAGGCTGCTTAAGAAGTTATGAGCCCATGGTATTAAAGGAAATATTCTAGCATGAATAAAGCAGTGTTTGATGGGCAGGAGGCAAAGAGTGGGAATAAAGTGAGCCTTGTCTGGTGGCCACAGAGATCTGAGCTGAGACTACTGCTTTTTACATTATATGTAAATGATTTGAATGACGGATTTGATAGCTTTGTTGCAAAGTTTGTGGATACAAAGGTAAGTGGAGGAGCAGGAAGTTTTGAGGAAGTAGGTTTCAGAAGGACAGACAGATTAGGAGAATGTGCAAAGTGGCAGATGGAATACAGTCTCAGGAAGTGTATGGTCATGCACTTTGGTAGAAGAAATTACCAAGAGTTGACTGTTTTCTAAATGGAAAGAAAATAACTGAGGCACAAATGGACTTCAAAGTCCTTGTGAAGGTTAATTTGCAGATTGAGTCTGTGATGTTAGCATTCATATTAAGAGAATTAGAATAAAAAAGCAAGGATGTAATGTTGAAACTTTATAAAGCACTGGAGAGCCTCACTTGGAGTATTGTCAGCAGTTTTGGGCCCCTTATGATAGAAAGAATATGCTGAAACAGAAGAGGGTTCAAAGCAGGATCACAAAAATGATTCCAGGACTGAACAGCTTATATGTAGAGCATCTGATGGCTCTGGGCTTGTATTCACTGGAATTCAGAAGAATGAGTGGTGATCTAATTGAAACTTATCAAATGGTGAAAGGCCTTGATAAAGTGGATGTGAAGATGTTTTCTATGGTGGGAGAGTCTAAGACTAGAGGACATAGTCTCAAAATAGAGTGGTGCTCTTTTAGAATGGAGATGAGGAAGTATTTCTTTGGCTAGAGAATGGTGAATCTGTGAAATTTGTCGCCACAGGCAGCTGTAGAGGCCAAGTCTTTACATCTATTTAAGACAGAGGCTGATAGATTCTTGATTCGTCAGGGCATGCAGGGATACAGAATGGAGGGGTGGTAGGAGATTAGGACTGAGAGGAAAAATGGATCAGCCATGATGAAATGGCAGAGCAGACTCAATGAGTCAAATGGCCTAATTCTGCACCTATGCCTTAACTCTTTGCAACCTCCTCTATTTCAAAGAAAGTAGCCCTAGTTTCTCCAGGATATCTACATAGCCAAAGTATCTCATTCCTGGAATAAATTTCTTCTGCACCCTCTCCAAATCTCCACATCTTCTTTAAAGTGTAATGTCCATAACTGTACACAATATTTCAGTTGTGGCTGAACTGAGTGATTTATGAAGGTTCATCACAACTTCCTTGCACCCAATCACAGCAAACTGTTCGCTACCAACTTACACCCTCTATATCACATGTTTTTTGAACCATTTTCAGAACATCTTCTCTTGATGAAAATTTACATTGGTAACGAAATTTGCCTGCAATGCAACAGCACTGCCTTTGGTTGACTGAGGTAAACGTGATTACTTCAGACCCAGCAGAAAAGTTTCAAGAGCCACATAGTAATGTGGCAGCTCTATAAAACCCTGGTTAGACCACACTCGGAATATTATAGTTCTGATTGCTTCATTATAGACATGATGTGGAAATATTAGAGAAGATTTACCAGGATGTTGTCTGGATTAGAAAGTACATCTTATAAGGAGAGGCTGAGAGAGGTAGGATTTTTCTCTTTGAAGTGGAGGACGACAGGTGAATTGATTGAAGTGTACAAGAGGCATAGAGTGAGTGGATAGCCAGAGACTTTTCCCAGAGCAGACATGGCTAATAAGAAGGGGCATTATTTTAAGATGATTGGAAGAAAGTAGAGCGCGATGTTAGAGTTAAATTTTGTTTTAGAGTGGTTGGTGCATTGAACACCCTGCTAGGGATGGTGTTAGAGGCAGTCACATTGAACATTTAAGAAACTCTTAGTAGGCACCTGGATGATAGAAAAATGGATGGCTATGTAGGAGGGAAGGGTTAGATTGATCTTGGAGTAGGTTAAAGGATTTGGAAAACTTTATGAGCCAAAGGGCCTGTGCTTTGCTGTACTGTGCTGTATTGTTCTATGTTCTATAGTATCTGTAAGAATGTGAAATGAAGGAGAAAATTCATGAGAATGTACATATTTACACTCTAGCTGAAATGTCTCCATATTAAAGGTCTCTTGTTAGCTTATTAGTTTTGCCTGCCAAGCTTCATTTCTAATTTGCTAACGATATACACTGTATGTCCTCATTCCATTCAAATCTGACCTTTTGCAAATCTCTTCTAAACTACATGAAACCAATGATCAATGTTTTCTTGACAGTGCCTACTGACGATTGTTCCACTTAACCTGGGTCAACTCTCAGAACCAAGTCCAAATCCAGCACCCCTGGTAGAGTGTTCCACACACCCACCACACTCTCTGGTTACCTCTGACAACCCCAATCTTCTTTCCTTCAAGCACCTTAAATAGGGTCTAAGATACTCTAGATAGCTACATGGAGCTTAGAAAACTAGAGGGCTATGCGGTGGAGAAATTCTAGGCAGTTTCTAGAGTAGGTTATATGGCTTGCATAACATTGTGGGCCAAGGGGCCTGTAATGTGCTGTGGATTTTTATGTTCCATGTTCTGTGATACCCCTTGGGAAAAGGTCTCTAGCCATCCACTTGATCAATACCTCTGTTCATCTTCTACACTTCTATCAGTACACCTCTCATTGTTCTGCTCTCCAAAGAGAAAGACCTAGCTTGCTCAATCTATCGTTAAAAAACATGCCCTCTGATCCAGGCAGCATACTCCACGTCACTCCTACAATATAATGAAGCAACCAGAACGGAACACAGTATTCCAGATGTAGAATTCCAGCCTACAGAGTAGTTCCAGTGTCTATAGAGATATTGTTTTTTTTATGTTTGCTGAAATGTTCCTTTATTTTTTTCCTACAGCTGCTATGTGTACCTGTTCCAAGTTTAAATCTCATTTAAAATTTAATCATTTCACAGATTATGCCAAGTATTTGAATGCATACCTCCAGAAGGCCAGTCAGATATTTAGTACAAAGTGAGTAGGATTCCACAATGGCTGAATGCAGACTCCATCCAGGAAGAGCCAGGACGTGGACCATTCCACGTAGTGCCCGCTCTAATGAAGGAAGCCCATAGAAATTTGGAGCATCTGTAATCCGTAAGCACTGCAAGAGTTTGACTGACAACTGGGTTCTGAAAGGACCAGCCAAAAACAGGCACTTCCTGAAATGAAGCACAGAAAAAATTAACTTTAATTACTTAAACATTTTTAGTGAAACAAGCTTAAAAAGAGTAAAGTACCTTTCTACATGCTTTTTATATGATGCTCTTACACCCGCCTCAAAAATTCCCTCTGGCAACTCTTTCCTTACTCTCACCACCCTCTGCGTGAAAAAGTTGTGCCTCCATCCTTTTAAAAACTTTCCTTCTCACCCTAAACCTTTGCTCCCTATTTTTGGACTCTTCTAAACTGGGAAAAAAAGACTGTTGCCATCCACCTTATCTATGCCTGTCATAATTTTAAACAATACAATATGATATTCAACTGAGGAATGTTGTGTCAGCCAATCAGGATGGTGGAAATGGGAGAAAGTTCGAGACAGCGGGGCGGAAGGAGATTTATGACAGACAGTGTGGTTCACAAGTTTATTTTGGCAGGAGCTGCAGAGGACAGGAAGGAAGATGGCTGAGGATGCCGTGGGAAGGAGCGTCCCTGTTGCACAAGGTGCTTTGTACAGATGAATGGCTCCAAGGCAAAGGGCCAATACTCCTGAGAGAGTACCCATTTCTTCAAGATAGATTTTGAGCGACGTTTGGGACACAGTGTGTGCTTTCATGCAAGCCATGGGTCCAGCGTGAGAGTTAAAAACACCAATATGAACTCCAATTTTATGTGCACATTTGAAGTAGGTTAACTGGAATGGGCGCCTTTATTTATTTTTTCCCTTTTCTCTTTCTTATGAACTGTTTGATAAAGCTGAAATTTGTAAATATACTTTCTTTGTAATTTTATGCCATGTACAATTTCTTATTTCTTGCTGACCAACAATCATGTAAAGGCAGTATTTATGCAGCATTCGCTCAAATCAAGGTTTCTTTAATCGAACATGACGACATTCCTGCTTGGTTGTACCCCAAATCATACCAACTCCAGACGCCTATTGTTAAAGAAAGGTGGCCTTCTCACCGCTGAGTACTGTGGCTGTTAGCAAGGCCGGCAACGAGCCTAGTGGGGGGACTTCACTAACAATGCCAGCTCTTAAAATGTTAAAGAACTGTATGCTCTGTTCACAAGACTTATTCACTTCAAGACTTAAAAGCAGCAGGTTGCAACAAGATGCATTTAAATCAACTTAATTAAAACAGAAAGAAAATTATCTTGGACTTGTATTTATCCACAGCTCTTTCCTCCAAAAAAAAACCAGATCTGCTTTATTGTGATTGCAGCAGATACAGAACACAGATTAGTTTACTTTCTAACATTGGATACCACAAAACGTCCAATAGCAGATTACAACAGCTCAAATTAGGGGAACTGTCAGTTTTTATTCAGAAAATGCATGAACCCAAATTTAAAACAAGTGTCAAAACCTTCAGTAACTTGAATTTTGGATCTTCTCATTTTCTCCATACCCCAAGTTTGGAGAAAGTAAGAGGAGCCATGGACACTCACATGGGCCCCAGCTACATCTGCCTTTTCACAGGTTACATGGAACAGTCCGTGTTCCGAGGTAACATTCCCCAACTCGTTCTCTGCTCCACTGACGACTGCATTGGTGCTTTCTGCACTCATGCTGAATTCTTTAACTTCATCAATTTTGCCTCCAGCTTCCACCCTGCCTTCAAGTTTACTTGTTCATCTCATCTCTCTGGAGACACACTAACTACTGATATCTTTTACAAGCCTACTGACTCTCACAGCTACTTTGACTATACTTCTCCTCACCCTGTCACTTGTAAAAAAGCTATTCCCTTTTCTCAGTTTCCCCATCCCTGCTGCATCTGTTCTCAGGATCAGGCTTTCATCTGAGATATCCACCTTTTTCAAAGAACAGGGTTTCCCTTCTTCTTCCACTGATGCAGCTCTCACCCACATCTCCTCCATTCCCCACACATCTGCCCTCACCGCAACTCTCCAATGTTATTGCAGGGTTAGAGCTCCCCTGTCCTTACTTACTGTACCACCTCACGAGTCTCCATATTCAGCACATCATTTTCTGTATCTTTTGCCATCTACAACAGGATCCTACCACTAAAGCACATCTTTGCCTCCCCCCCCCCCCCCCGACTTTCCACTTTCCACAGTGATCGCTCTTTATGTGACTCACTTGCCTATTTGTCCCTCCCCACTGAGTGTGGAGTAGTAGGTAAGGGCAAAGGGAACTGTATCCCTGTTATTGCTGTGGGAGGATAGGGTGAGGGCAGATGTGCAGGAAATGGAGATGTAAGTGAGGGCATCATTGATGGTGGTGGAAAGGGATCCTCTTCTTTGTTACTCCCTTCTCCCTTGTCTTCATTGATCTCATTCCTGGCACCTATCTCTGCAGACAGGACAAGTGTTATAGATGCCCTTACACCTCCTTACTCACCACCATTCAGGGCCCCAAAATAATTCTTCCAGGTGAGGCCAATTGAGAGTTTATCAGGCTTATGTGCTCTATGGCCTCCCCTACATTGCTGGGACAGGATCTTTTGCTCCTTCTACCACAAAAAGGTGGGATTTCCTGGTGGCCACCCATTTAAATATGACCCCATTCCCATTCCGGCATGGCGGTACATAACTTCTATTACTGCTACCAAGAGGGCACAGTCAGGTTGGTGTAGCCTCCAACCAATGGCATAAATACTGATTTCTCCAACTTCCAGTAATTTGTCTCCCTCCTCCTCTCTTTTTCTATCCCCGATTCTGGCTCCCTTTCTCTTTTCCTCACCTGACCATCACCTCCCTCTGATGCCCCTCCTTCTTCCCTTTCTCCCATGGTTCACTCTCCTCTCCTATCAGATTCCTCCTTCTTCAGCCCTTTACCATTTCCCCCTTTCGTCTTCCAGCTTCTCACTTCATCTCCAATCCCACACCCACCCAACCACCTTCCCCCTCAGCTGGTCTCACCCACTATCTGCCAGCTTATTCTCCTTCCCTAACCTTCACCTTCTTAATTTGGCCTCTTCCCCTATCCTTCCAGTCCTGATGAAGGTCTTGGCCAAAAACATCAACTGTTTATTCATCAACAGATGATCTCTGACTTGCTAAACTCTTCAGCACAGTAAGTTAAACTGCTAGAGAACAAAAAGTATCAAGCTCAGCCGTCTTTACCTGTCTGTAACAGAGGTGAGGGATCGTAATATTGCATTGAAGAATCCTGTCAACTCCTTCTGTAACTTCTGTCTTACAAGACTATCAACTTCATCCATTTCACCTTGAGCTGGTGATTCGGTCTGCACCAGTAAATTCAGCAGTGAACTGCTTTCCTATCACATCAACAAAATACCAACAAAGAGTGAGTCAAGTGTTAAATTTCTTTAAACTTACAACCTGACAATTTGGATGATGATTATTGATGTATATTTGCACTATCTATTCATACCAGCAGCTCTGTCATAATGTTAATAATTTAAATACAGAACTTGGTAGCAGAATCATAAAACCTTCAAAAAGCAGGAGGGAGTTTTCGACATTTGCATTTCTGACATTTTTTTTGACCAGCTCATAAAAAAATATAACTTTTTTTCCAATTTACTTAAGAGATACAGCCCAGAATAGGTTATTCTGGCCCAGCAAGTTGCACCACCCAGAAACCCATCTATTTAACACTAGGCTAATCACAGGACAATTTACTCTGACCAATTACTAACCAGTACGTCTTTGACTGTGGGAGGTAACCAGAGCATCCGGAGGAAACCCACACATTTACAGAAAGAACATACAAACTCCTTAGAGATGGTGTCAGAATTAAATTCTGAACTTCGATGCCCAGAGCTGTAATAGCATCATGCTAAACGCCAGCTAACATGGTGCCCTTTGGCTCATTCCTATTCGTTCTTTCAAACAGAATACGATTCATTATTCAATTCATCCTTCAGAGAATACATGAATATTTAATTTCACAAACTCACCATCATCTGAGAGAAGTATGTATTAGATCAATATTTTATTCTCTATTTACACTATGTGTTTATGGTATTTTATTATGTACTGCTGCCACAAAACAAACCACGATATATGGCAGTGGAAATAAACCTGATTCTAATTTTCTAGGCAACTCTTGCTGTTCCAAACATGCATAGAATTCATACTTAATGAGAAATGGAAACGTAAAAAAATTAGCTTAAAATGAAACAACTGGGTAAATGAAATATAACCGTACATCTGGCATTAATAACATCCTAACATCAGGTGTAAAGTACTGTGGTGATGCCAGCAATTTTCAACACTAATTAACTTCCAGAACTCCACCATGGACATCCCAAGTCAGGCTGCGAAAGGAGGAGGGTTGGGCATGGGAAGAACAAACTCATCCCGTAAAAACCCAGAGCTACAGAAATGCCAACAGAAACTCCAAAGACCTCATCCCCGGGGAAGGAAGGCTCTTCACTTCGATGACGTATGAAGTCCTGTGGGGAAAGTTCAAGTGACAAGGCTGATCAACCTTTGGCCCAGGACAGAGGACTCTAGCGGGCTACGGTCTGCTGCCTATGCCCCAGTAGGGGTGATGTGCTTAGGAAAATTAATTTCCAGAGTTTTCTATAAGTCTGCTCTGATCACCTAGAATAAGGACACAAAATACTGCCAGAAGCATAGTGGTTAGCACAACACTTTACAGTGCAAGCGACCCGGGTTCATTTCCTGCCACTGCTTGTAAGGAATTTGTAGGTTCGCCCTATAAATGTGTGGGTTTTCCCGAGTGCTTTGGTTTCTTCCCACAGTCCAAATATGTACCAACTGGTACGTTAATTAGTAATGATAAATTGTCCTGTGATTAGACATTTATTTTTCATTTGCATTGTGCTGGAAAAACATGTTATTCTTTCTAATTTCTTTGCTATCTGCTTTCTACCTGCCCTTTGATAATTTCTAAAGGCTCAGCTTTCTCACTTCTATAGGAAGAGCTCAAAATAGTTCAGAATTACTGATAATAACACGGTATGCGATCTCATACTAATCTTGCAAATTATTTTGCACCTTCTCTGTACTCTATGTTCCATTGTGAAATAAAGGCTGTTATTGTGTTAATATGCCTTGATAGGTGAAGAAATGACTGGTTATTTTGTGATTATAGGGTGTGTTATACAGATCATTACTGACTAATATTAAGCTAAAAATTCAACATCATAAATATCTGTAACTACAGTGTAATGAAATGGCTGCGAAAAAATGACTGTCAGGCACAATGCTTCAGAAAGTGCACCTAAAAGACATTTAAGAAAAGAAAAATATTAAAAGATCAGCTTTATTTATCACATGTATATCAAAACATAAACTGAAATGTATCGTTTGCAACAAATCAAATTAGCATGGATTGTGCTGGGAGGCAGTCGCAAGTGTTGCCACAACTCTAGTGCCCACATGGCAAGCCCACAGCTCACTTACACTATCTGTAGATCTTTGAAATGTAGGAGGAAACAAGAGCACTTGGAGGAAACCCATGCAGTCACAGGAAAAACGTACACACTGCTTTCAGACAGTGCCAGGAATCAAACCCTTATCAATGATCACTGGCACTGTAAACTGATTATGCTAACCATGCCAAAGTCAATTTCAAGAATTGTAAGATTATGAACTTTAAATAGTGTTAAACAGAAGATAAAGTAATGTGTAAAACTGATAATAAACAAAGTTTGCTTTTTGAAAGACAAGCTGATCGAGTGTCAAGGCTTTCAAGCTATTTACAAGGCAAAAGATTGTTAAATATTACCTTAGCTTATGAAACATGTAGATTAAAATATCAAAGACTCTTAAAATCTTAATTATTTTAAGGCAGAGATTGGAATGAAATGCAAGGTACAGAAAATAAAAATAATAAATCAAAAACACAAATATTCTGTAAAACACAAAATGCTGGAGGAACTCAGCAGGTCAGGCTGCATCATGGAAGTGAACATAGGTCTACATTTCGGACTGAGACCCTTCTTCATGACTGGAAAGGAAGGGAGAAGATGCCAGAATAAAAAAGTGGGGGCAGGGCAAGGAGGCTAGCTAGAAAGTGATATGTGGGAAAGTTAAAAAGCTGGAGAGGAAGAAATCTGATAGGAAATGAGGAAAAGGGAAGTAGGGGGGCCAGGGAGAGGTGGCAGGCAGGTGAGAAGAGGCAAGCAGCCAGGATGGGGGAATAGCAGAAGAGGAGAGGAGAAGGGAATTTATTTATTTATGTGACAGAAGGCGAAATCAATATTCGTGCCATTAGGTAAGAAACTACCCAGACATAATAAGGTGTTGCTCCTCCACCGAGGGTGGCCTTTTTTGTGGCACAAGGGAAGGCCATGGACCAACATGTTAGAACAGGAATGGGAATTAAACTGTTTGGTCACAGGGAAGTTCCGCTTTTAGCGAATGGAGTGGAGAGGGTCAATAAAGTATGACATGTCATACCAAAAAAAAAATTGGCCTGAACCCAAATGGCAGAGAATTTATAAATTCTAGAAACACTAGGATAAACCAAAAGTGGAATAACACTAACTAAAGGATTGTAAACTGTTAAAAGTGGGAGACAAAAAGAGTTTGCTCAGACCTTTTCAAGAATTTCTGTGCATAACAAATCAAATGTATATTAAGATGGTGTTACAGTAAATCTGAAGGGTAACAAGTACCGTAATCAAGAGTCTGCTGAAGGGCCTTGTCCTGAAACATCAACTGTCCTCTTTTCCAAAGATGCCACCTGGCCTGCTGAGTTCCTCCAGCATTTTGTACATGTTGCTTGGATTTCCAGCATCTGCAGATTGTCTCTTGTCTGCAGCTAATTAAGCTAAAACCTGCACTTGGTCAGTGAGAAAGAAGAACTGATAGGAACCCAATATTAACTTTTGCCTAACATTCTGACCTGAAGAAATTAAGAGGCAACAAATAATAGTCAATGAGAACCTGCTCAGTCTGGCTGGTTGAACACATTCCTATAATTTTTGCAATACACAAAAATTACTGGAGGATCTAAGCAGGTCAAGCAGCATCTATGGAGAAGAATAAACAGTCAACTTTTCAGGCCAAGACCTTTAGTCAAGTCAATCCTGATAAAGGGTCTTGGCCTGAAATATTGATCTTCTATTCCTATCTATACATGCTGCCTGATCTGCTGAGTCCCTTGTATGTTACTCTGGATTTCCAGCATAAGCAGAATGCTTGTGTCTAAAATCAGTGCACAATAAACTCTTTTTTAAAGAAACAGAAATTATTTCACTGATAAAGTTTGCTGTTGAATCTTTAGAAAGCCCCAGTGAGTAAAACTGGGCCACTTTGTTTGCAACCAAAGGCTATTGTAAACAATTTATATTTTTATTTATTTCTTCCTAAATTCAGATATTATCCCATTTTTAAAAAAATTAATCATACCTGTTTAACCAGGAGATCCAGGAGTGAGCTTAGATATTTGGCATTTGGAGCATCTCTTTGGGCTATCAAGGTTTTGGTTAGGAAAACAACAACATCAGCCAAAAGCTTCTCATCTTCAGCACAGGCTGGAAGAACTTGTAAAAATCTGGAACATAATTAATAACAATTGTATGACATTTCAAACCAAGACAGCTAATGGAACAAAGCAAGAGTTTAATTTTCAATACATGCAATTTTGTATTATTTTTGAAATGTCAGCTTTTGTCCTAAGAAAATTAAGAGGCTAAAATAAACCTCAAGCTTAAATCATTAAAAAAAAATAGAATTCCAATCCTTCAGAGAGTTTTTTTATACTGTCAGTGTAACCTATGGTCCTTTAGTTATGCATTTCACTGAAGACAACAATCCTACAAAAAGTTTCAGATGCATACATGATCTGTAGCATTATAAATTACTCTGATATTGATCAAACAATACTTGGCTAATGAGTAAAGTGTGTGTGTGTGAGTGAGGAGCAGACAGTGGAAGGCAGCGTGAAGGGAACAGTAACAACACTTGAAGAGGAGTGTTTCCGACTCATTATGTGGAAAATGGAGATATGCAAGTTAAGTTTTAAATACACCTAAAATGGAAGAGGGCTAACTACAGTGGAATGAGAAAAAAAATTGCTTAAGGTAAAATGGAACCAAATACTACTGGCAGGTAAAACTCAACGGAAAAATATCTGACCTCTAATAAGTAGATATTGCAGTCTTCTTCCACTGAGGTTTGGTGAGGTCATAGGTTAAGGGCAAAAGATAAAATATTTAAGAACAACATATGGGGGGAGTATATAGAGAAGTGAAAAGGAAAATTAAATACTAAGGGAAAGAATGGTGTATAACACGAATGGGTATTGTAACTAGATAATACAAGGAGTTGGGCTAATTAGGGAATTTGAAGGTAACTACAGAGTCAAAAGATGAAGTTAGAACACTGAGTGAGTACCTTGTAGTTATCTTTGTCAGGGAAGAAGATGCTGCCAAAACCCAAAAGAGAAGCACTAGAGCTAATAGGGGGAATGATCTTAACAAGCTGGTAATACAAGAAAGGCTATCACAGATAAAAATAATTCACCATTTCCAGAAAAGATGCACTCTAGGTTATAAAGATTGTCATGGTTGATAGTGGAAGCAAATACAACGTAAGTGTTTAAGACAGGCACATGAATATTCAGAGAACAGCTCGATATGGACTTAGACCATAAGACATAGGAGCAGAATTAGAGCATTCAGTCCATCAAGTGCTCTGCTATTCCATCATGGTTGATCCCGGATCCCATTCAACCCCATACACCTGCCTTCTTGCCATATTCTTTGAAGCCCTGACTGATCAGGAAACTATCAATTTCTGCCTTAAATATACCCAGGACTTGGCCCCCACCACAATGTGTGGCAGAGCATTCCACAGATTCACTACTCTCTAGCTAAAAAAAATTCCTCCTTACTTCTGTTCTAAGAGGTCACCCATCAATTTTGAGGCTGTGCACGCTAGTTCTGGATACCCCCACCATGGGAAACATCTTCTCCACATCCACCCTATCTAGTCCTTTCAACATTCGGTAGGTATAGACAGAACAGATTAGCTTATTAGTTTCTTAATTATGATTAATTAATCATGGGCCGAAGAACCTCTTTCTGCGTTCTACTATTCTATGTTCAATTGTAGGTTGGACAGAAAGATGGGTTTGCGATTTGAGATTTCACAGGGTTTCCATGATCTTCCAGTCTTCCTTGAAGGTGTCAGAGAGCTGGAAAACCCTCACTGAAACTGGAACTGAAGGATAATTAAGGATGGTCAATTTAACTTCAAAGTTAGTTATCAAAATACATATATGTCATCATATACTACCCCGAGATCTATTTGTTTTGCAGACAGAATGGAAAAAAAAGAATCAATGAAAAACTACATAAAATGACTAGCAAACAACCAATGTGGAAAAGATGACAAACTGCAAATGCAAAAGTAATAATAATAATAATAATAATAATAAAAAATAAAATTGAAAAAAAGTGAGTCAGGAAATAATCAGGAAAACATATTAATAAGCATTTGAAGTAGTTTAAGGTGATAGAAGTGGATTTCTAAAATGCAAATTGTGTTAGACTGACCGGATTTAATTTATTAATGAGGCGTAAGAGAAAGTTACTGAAGGTAGGTATTGATTGTCAGGAGTTTGATAACGTCCCACTTGACACACTGGTTAATGACACTAAGGCGTATGGAACACTTTCAGAAGTGCAGATGACACAAAACTTTGAAGTATGATATACAGTAAAGCAAAAACAGCAAGGAAACATAATATTCATCACAATTTACTGTTTTGGTTTCAGATTACCAGAATCAGCAACTCAGTTGCTTTTTCGATTACTGCAAGGAGACAGACAGTCTGGCTGAATGGACAGATAAAAAAGATTAAATTTAAGGTAACACACACAAAATGCTGGAGGAACTTAGCAGATCAGGCAGCATCCATGAAAAGGAATAAAGAGTGATATTTCGGCCAAGACCCTTCATCAGGACTTGTCCATCATAAACCATCATCATAGTCCTGATTCTAAAAAGGGTGCAAAGATAGATAGATAGATAGATACTTTATTCATCCCCATGGGGAAATTCAACTTTTTTCCAATGTCCCATACACTTGTTGTAGCAAAACTAATTACATACAATACTTAACTCAGTAAAAAATATGATATGCATCTAAATCACTATCTCAAAAAGCATTAATAATAGCTTTTAAAAAGTTCTTAAGTCCTGGCGGTAGAATTGTAAAGCCTAATGGCATTGGGGAGTATTGACCTCTTCATCCTGTCTGAGGAGCATTGTATCGATAGTAACCTGTCGCTGAAACTGCTTCTCTGTCTCTGGATGGTGCTATGTAGAGGATGTTCAGAGTTATCCATAATTGACCGTAGCCTACTCAGCGCCCTTCGCTCAGCTACCAATGTTAAACTCTCCAGTACTTTGCCCACGACAGAGCCCGCCTTCCTTACCAGCTTATTAAGACGTGAGGCGTCCCTCTTCTTAATGCTTCCTCCCCAACACGCCACCACAAAGAAGAGGGCGCTCTCCACAACTGACCGTATTAATCCTTGAAAGTGGAAGCTCAGGTTGAGAGGGTGGATAATAATGCATATGAGATCGTACATTCATAAAGTTCAAAACTGCAGAATTTATTCAAAAGTATTCAAAATACTTTTTATGCTACAACTGGAGTGCTGCATCCAATTCCGATCACCTTTAGGAAGAAAATGAAGTTCCTTGAAAGTGCATTAGAAGTTTCCTGGAATGCTCCCCATCCTGCAAACTGCCTTTTCCAAAAAAAAAAACCTTCTGAACAGCTATTAAAACAGACTTCACGCCATCTTAAAACTTTCTTCCCCTAGGCAGTTAATCTGATCAGCCGCTCTAGATAGACCCACACCCCTTCTCTATTACCTCAGTCGCTGCAATACACTGTAAACACTTTAAACTACTTTTTATAATGCTGTCTGCATTGTAAACACATGAAGGTATTTATGTATTCCTGCAGTTTGTTCCACATTTGTACTTTAACCTCTAACTTACTTTAATATAATTCTTTATTCTTTATAATTATTGAATTATTTTTGTTGCATGTAACACCAACACGTCAAGGTTCAAAGTATATTTATAATCAAAGTACATATACCCTCTAGTCTTGAGATTTGTCTCCTTACAAGCAGCCGTACAACAAAGAAACCCAATAGAACACAAAAAAAACAAGACCGTCAAGCACCCAGTGTGCAGAGAGCAATAGAAAAAAAACCAAATTGTGCAAACAGTAAAAGCAAGCAAACAGTATTCAGAAGTGAAGTTCACAAAGCCAGGCATTACTGTAGCTGATGCAGAAGTTCACTAGTTTCAGCCCAGAGCCCCAGTCCAGCAGAGAGATGAGCAAACCCCATGGATCAGCGAGATTGTCCCTTGCCTCCAACCCCAACATCCTGATCATTTCAATCTGACCCGGCACTTAAATTGCAGCAAATTCCTAATACATGAAAATGTATATGGTGAGTAAAGTTGATCCTTGATCAAGGATTTCAGCTGCAATGGTATAATGCAGATGCTGGAGTCATTCTCCTTGGGGTAACTAAACAAAAGATTGCACAAGAGACAGAAGACACAGATTGAGCAAAAGGTTAAGGAGTTTTGAGGGAATAAGCTTCTTTCTCTTACCCATATCAGTTAGGATCTGAGTTTCTGGGTGACGAAAACAGAAATTATTGGTACCTGCATAAAGAAAGTGGGGAATAGTATAGACTAATGGAACAGATGGACTGCTCTGTGAAGAGAGTCAATGAGCCTAACATCTTCTTCCTGAAATTTCACTACTCAACTATGGCATGCATATTAATTATACAAGTTAAACTACTTCTGTGTATACCTACAAAATGCAATGGTCCAGCTTCATTCCTATGCCCATTTGAAAGTGGGGATATAGAGTTGAGCTGACAGCCATGATCTCACTGAACTGCAGAACAGCCTCAAAGGGCTGTGTAACCTAGCCCTGTTCATAGATTGAAAAGATTCTTTGTCAAGGTTCTTTTACAAGAGAAGTAGAGCATTGTTCCAACAAAAAAAATATGCTAGTGCACATTTGCCAATAAATTCATCAAAGGTTCAGCTCTGATTTTATTGTGAACAATATGCAGTATTTGGAATAAAGAAAATAAACTAGAATAAACTGTCATGAGTTTGTTACATTCCACAAAATCTTTTGCATCACTGGTATCTACTTATTCTATCCCTATACTGGCTGTTCAAATTCCAGTGTTCTCCACTAGTGTTCTGCATGACCTTAAAATGAATTTCAAAATCTCACCCAATGCTTACTATCTCTTCACCTCCAAGATCTGCCTAGTTGAATTTTCATTCACATAATCACTTTTAACATATCATATTTACAGGACTCTCACATCAACTGATTACACTGCATCTTTTGTCAATGCTAACAAATTCAGAACCTTACTAATTGTATTCTAAACCATCCTCTTTGGCACAAAAACCTCAACTGTCCAATTAGTTACCTTTAAATTTCTCACTCTCTTTTTTGAACCTTTTTATGATCTCGCTCTTCCCAATCTCCTCAGACACACCACCACTGGATTTCTGACTTTGGTCGATAATAAGCTCCCCACCCTTCCTCCTACATGAATTGGGAAATCATTGATCACCACATCTTGACAATATGGAAGTTCCTAAATCATTATCAACTTACAAACTCTTCATTTACATTCAAGTGCTATTTCAGAATCTATTAAATCATATGTCAAATGAATTGCAACTTTATTTCTGTGTTTGGAGACTGTCCCACTCTAACTGGTAATTTTGGTTAAGATAAAGGAGATTTACAGAAGCTGCAACAACTAAAACAGATAAAAGATGGAACAATACAGAACAGTACAGGCCCTTCAACCCACAGTACTGTGACAACGTTAAATTAAACAAATAACCTTAAATATATTGTTGATGGAAATATACTGAATGCAGTAAGCTGAAAGTCAACTCTATTGATCGCAGTTATGTAATAATTATTAGACTGAGGTAGGAGGATACAAAAGCAGGCAATGTCTAAAATAGTTTAAGCATGCATCTTGTGGGAAGTCAGGTTGGCGTTTCAGGGTCACCCTGAATGTGGCATTTCTAGTTGCTTCTCATTAAACCTTTTTTTACTCCTGAATTGGGTATCCTAGAAGCCTCCTCCTGAATTGCCATGCACAATGGAGCGGCTTAAGAACAATGAAAGTTGATAGAATTTTCAAAAGTTGGGCATCACTATTGAAAGTGTTTCAAATTTACCTTAAAAATAAATTCAAGGCATTCCTGAGCAAATTTGCTATCCTTGAGCAACCATGTTGAAAGCTATTCAGTAGCAAACCACCCTATTGCATTTAAACACGTTTAGATACTTTCAAACAGAAAAAATGTAAAATCATTCATTTTGGAACATTGAAGTTGAAGGCAGTATACAGGGTTAACGACAGGATTCTTAGCAGTGTGGAGGAACAGACAGACCTTCGGTTCCATATCCATAGAGCCCTCAAAGTTCCCACACAAGTTGATAGGATTGTTAGAAAGGTGTATGGTGTGTTAGCTTTCATTAGTCGGGGGACTAAGTTCAAGAGTAGTGAGGTAATTTTGCAGCTCTACAAAACCCTGGTTAGTTCACACTTTTAATTTGTGGTTGCCTCATTATAGGAAAGATGAAAAAGCATTAGAGAGGGCACAGAGGAAATTTAACAGGATACTTCTGGATTGGAGTGCATGTCTTACAATAATAGGTTGAGCACGCTAGGGCTTTTCTCTCTGCAGCGAAAGGGGATGTGAAGAGACTTGACAGAGATATACAAGATAATGAGGTAATAGATCGATTGGATAGCCAGAGACATTTTCTAAGGGCAGAAATGGCTAATACGAGGGGGCAAAATTTCAAGGTGATTGGCAGTCTTTTTTTTAATATGTGGGTTCTTTTATTTTTAATGTATTTTTTTAAATGAGCATCAGGTATTTTTAATTCTCTCTGCACACTGGGTGTTTGATAGTCTTTTTTAAAAAATATGGGTTCTCTTGGGTTTCTTTGTTTTATGGTTGGCCCGCCTGAGACAAATTTCAAGTTTGTATAACATATACATATTTAGATAATAAATGTACTTTGAAAGTATGGGAGGGGTGTTCAGAGATAGGGGTTTTTGTTTTTCTTTTATAAAACGTAGAGAGTAGTGGATGCTGGAACACCATGCCCAGGGTGGTGACAGAGGCAGCTAAATTAGCGATATTTAAGAAACTTAGCCACATGGATGAAAGAAAAATGGAGAGCTATGTGGGAGGGATCTTAGGGTAGCTTGAAAGGTCAGCATAACATCATGGGTTGGAGGGCCTGTAATGTGCTATAATGTCCAATGTTCTAGATCAAATACAGTGGATTCTGATTAATTAAGACACATTGGGACACGTACATTTTGTCCCAATTAAGTGGCTGTCCCAATCAGCCAATGCTTCATGGAAATAGTTAAAAAGGTATAAAACAAAAGAACACTACCAATATTACTGCAGTACTATACAACTGTGTATTAGTTTCTAATACTTATCAATGGAGGAATTCATTCACATCATGTTCCTTTGACCATAAACAAACAAAATCAACGCAGACACCTAGTGCAGATAATAGACTAGCTTCATACAGTCCCGTTGACAACTGTATCCTCTAACTCTTCACTTCCATTGTACCATTTAAGATCACTGTTGAGATCTTCAAATTCTTCGCACTTACCCTTTTTAAAAACCATTCACATGACTGATGCCAGTTAGAAACTGTTCTGTAATAGTGTCCTGCCCCAATTAAACAAAGAGAATCCTGGGCATATTCTTGATTAGATTTTTTTTTCTTTCAGTGTTGTCCCAAATAAGCAGCTGACTCAATTAACTGGAATCCACTTTAATTGCATTTCTGATACTATCTTGAAAATCATTTAGAGAAAAATGGTGGCTAGAGCTTTTAAATAAAACCTACATAAATCATAAATGCATATGAAAAAATAACAGTTATATATGGCAGATACTCAAGAGTAACATTTTCAGCAATTGTACAAACCTGCCCAATACTGTATGCCACTGAAGGTTATGTAATATAGATATACAGCTGCCAGATCCTTGTTTTAATGCTAGTTTGTCATTCAATAAATACAATCTCATCCTGGCAAGAGCAGAATAGACGGCACTATGGGAGACAGCCTTGGTGATGGAAAGAAGAGAATCCTGCAGACCACTAGTAACGTGACTTGCTTTAAGCACTATTTTGTCAACAGGAGACAGCCTCATGTCTTCTGGAAACCTAAATAAAAAAAACAAATTAATATGTCATTTAAATCAAAAGGAGTACAATTAAATGTTGTAGCTACATTATTTACTGTACTGTGAAATTCAATATAGTTCAGATAAATACCACATGACACAGGAGCAAAATTAGGCTGTGTGGCCCGTCAAGTCTGTTCTGCCATTCCATCATGGTTGATTTATTTTCCCTCTCAACCCCATTTTCCTGCCTTCTCCATATCAACTCTGACACCCTAACTAATCAAGAACTTAACAACCTCCACTTTAAATAATAGTGACAGCTGTCTGTGGCGATGAATTCCATAGATTCACCACCCTCTTGCAAAGAAATTCCTCCTCATCCCTATTCTACAGGGATGTCCTATTCTAAGGCTGTGCCCTTTGGTCCTAAACTTTCCCATTATAGGAAACATCCATAGCTTTAATATCATCAGTCAAACCATTATATCACATACACAAAAGATTCTGCAGAGGCTGGGAAACCAGAACAACATACAAAAACTCAGGAGGTCAGGCAGCATCTGTGGAGAGGAATAACCAGTCAACGTTTTGGGCCGGGACTTTTAAAAAGGACTAAGTCAGGACCATAATATCATACCACTGCAGCCCAGATGAAGGGTCTTGACCCAAAATATTGACTGTCCATTTGCATCCATATATACTGAGTTCCTTCAGCAGTTTCTGTGTTGTTCCAGATTCCATTATTTGCAGTCTTGTGTCTCAAGTTTATTTAAGGACACTTTGGATTGGGGTCTCTACTCTGATTCCATAATTATTTCTTGTTTACTGATTCTAAGCCAAAGTTTGAGCCGTCCATTTGTTCCTGCGACATGTATCAAACTAATCCTCAGAGAGATTACAAAGTGGCCCAAGCTACAAATAGGAAAGTGCTCAACATGGTGCAACATTAAACCACACACACACACAAAAGAAAATGAATAAGATGACATTCCTTGGTTGGACATCACATTGCCAACTTGCTCATACTTACACATTAAGAATAATTACCGTATACAGAGACCAGGAAGCCTGCAGTGAATAACTCACCTCCTGATACCATAAAGACATTTCTCCTTCCACAAGATGAAATCAGGAATGCCAGGCAGACAAAGTGGTGAAGATGGCACTGAATACCCTTGCCTTCATTGGTCATGACACTATGTACAGTTACAGTCTATAGGAAGGGTGTCACTAAGCTGGAATGGATGTAGAAAATATTTGCGAGAATGTTACCAGGACTGAAAGACTTGAGATACAAGGAAGTTAGAAAAGTTGGAACTTTTCCCCTGGTGCACAGGAAGCTGAGAGGCGACTAAATACAGCTATAAAAATTCATGAAGGGCATAATGTGGGTAAGGAAATCTAAATCTAGAGGTTTATGCTAAGAGGGGAAAGATCTAAATGGAACCCAAGGGGAATATTTTCACAGAAGGTGATGGGTAAATGGAACAAAGTGAGAAAGGAAGCTGCAGAGATGAGTACAAATATAATGTTTAAAGATACTTGGGCAGGGCAGGGATATGGATAGAAAAATCTTAGGGGGATATGAGCTAATCACAAGCAAATGGGACTAGATCAAACAGACATCTTGGTCAGAACAGATGGATTGGGTCAGGAGGCTTATATCTATACTGTACATCTCCGTGACGGATAGGTCATGCCATCTAGATGCCTAACTCATGTTTCCCTAAAGAGGTTCTTTTACTCCAAGTTAATGGTCAGCGACTCCCTGGTGGACAATGGAAACACTTCACAGACAGCCTGAGGAAATTTAACAGAACATCTAAAAACTCTGACGACATTCGCTCAATGGAGGGAGCTGTGCTATGCCAGAAAGACCTCCAATACGCCACAGAGAACAAATGGCGGCTGCGAAAGGAGAGACTGAACAACCACTAAACTCAACCAACACTGCACTAGAATTTGTGAATCCCAGATCAGCCTCTACAAACACCCGAGGACCCAAATCCTTAGAAGAATATCATACACGACTTGAGTGGTTGCACTAATACTATATCTCTAAGACTCTAAATATTATCTTCCTCTATCACCTACTCACAGTGGATGCAGTGTTCATCAATAATGGTCATCAAATAAAATGTACTGCTGTTAGCTCTAAACCCATAACCTCTAACACCGTAACACACAGGGTCAGGGACTTGGGAATTCCACCACCTACATGGGCGGCTTGGCACTGCACGTTGGCTCGATCCCCAACTATACAAGATGTTAATATGTATTGAATTTGTTTAGTACCTGGAGGAAATTTTCTATGTTTCATTGCAGAAAATTATGTTAACCTGCATCAAAAAAAAATGCAAGACCCATTTAAGTAAAACTAATCCAGAAACCTAGTAGTCCTAAGACCTAAAATTACTACCAAACTCAGCCTGGAGAATTTATATTCTGAATAAACTAGAACAAAAGCAAGCAGTGACGTACAAAAAACTACCAAGTTTTCATAAAATTATACATGATTCAATGATGTCTTTTTGAGAGGAAAACCACTTCCCTTACTGAATCTGGCTTAAATGTGACTCCATACCCACTACAAAACATCAAAAGTGCTCTTGCTTCATTCAAGGTGAAATGCAGATCATGAAAACAACACAGACAGGCTGTAAATGTTGACCAATGAAACCATAATGCCCAAACATGAGAACATTTTACCAAAGAATTGCAGGGATAAACTGAAAATCCCATCAAAGTTCTCTTACATTATCTTCATCATAAAACTATTAATATCGTTCACCAATGCTTTTAAACCCTTCGTGACATTTTGCAGGCTTGGGGACCAGAATTCATACTGTACAGCCAATTATAATGCAAATAAAAACATAAAATGTACTGATGAAGGTGTCAGTCCAAAACGTCAACTGTTTACTCTTTTCCATAGGTGTTGCCTGGCCTGCTGAGTTCCTCCAGCAGTTTGTGTGTGTTGTTCATATAAAACAGACACTTACTCTGATGAAGTATCAGTTCTCTGACATCCTTCCTGATCCAAGGTCTGCTCAATTCCATTGTACCATGCAAGATTCCAGGCTAGTTTCAACATATCCACTACAGGTGTCAAGGTCATAGGGTCCGAAGTGGATGGAACGACAATACAGTAGGGGCTCACAGCATGATGAACTGCCACTTTGACCATCAAATTGTACCTTTTTGAGTAAATAATACAAATAAAAGCAATGACTGGGAAAAGAAACCACAATAAAAGCTGACGAACAAAATAATATCTACTACAATTAAAGCATCCTATATGGGGATTTCCAGCCAATTAAAATTGTAGCTATGCTATAGTGCTAGATCTAACAAAACAAGACCTCAGACATAAGGAGTGTCTTAACAAGTCACCATGCTAACTGTAGGAACTGCATTGGGAAAGTGAGAAGGAAGGGGAAAGGAAGGAAAAGCATTGGGGAAGGGGTGATTAACTATGTTTTCAAATACTTAAATAATAAAGGCAGAAGTTCCATTGATTTATAACTTCCTAGTGTTGGAGTACTGTCTGTGGTTAGGTCAGTGGGAAGATGTGAGGATGTACATATGATAAATAACTCTGAATCAAATTATGTGGGTTTGCATTTCCATTACATACTGAATAATTTAGAAATGACTGGCACAGTCATTTGTACATTATAATAATATAATTAATGAAGTCATCAAAAGATAAAAAAGAAATTATATGGTAGTTTTAAATACACAAGGTATACACTCAGTGGCTGCTTTATTAGGTATATCTGTACAACAACTTGTTAATGGAAATATCTAATCAGAAAACCATCTGGCAGCAACTGAATGCATAAAAGCATGCAGACATATTCAAGGGGTTCAGTTGTTGCTCAGACCAAACATCAGAATGGGGAACAAATGTGATCTAAATGATTTTGACCGTGGAATAATTGTTGGTGCCAGATGGGGTGGTTTAAGCATCTCAAAAACCGCTGATCTCCTAGAATTTTCACACACAGCAGTTTCCAGGATTTATAGAGATTGGTGTGAGAAACAAAATACATACAGTGCACAGCAGTTCAGTGGCGAAAATGCATCACTGTCAGAGGAGAATGGCCAAACTGGTTCAAGCTGACAGGAAGGCAACACTGACTCAAATAAACACACATCACAACAGTAGCATACAGAAGAACATCTCTGAATGCACAACATTTCGAACCTTGAAGTGGATGGGCTATGGCAGCAAAAGACAAACAAACGCGCAGTGGCCACTTTATTACATACAATGGGTACTTGTTTCATGTCAAATTCCCATAAAATGGTATAAACAAAAATTGCACTTTATGCTTTCAGCTGGATTTTAAGGTATGGAAGTGAGTGAAGTGTCTATTCCTGTGAGGAGGAATTTCTTTAGCCAGCAGGTGATGAATCTGAGGAATTCATTGCCACAGACATCTGTGGATGCCAAGTAATTAAGTAAATTTAAAGCAGAGGTTGATAGGCTCTTGATGAGAAAGGGTGGCAACAGTGCCATCATGTTTGCTGTTGTGTGCTGGGGCAGCAGGCTGAGGGTAGTAGACACCAGCAGAATCAACAAACTCATTCGTAAGGCCAGTGATGTTGTGAGGGTGGAACTGGCCTCTCTGACGGTGGTGTCTGAAAAGAGGATGCCGTCCAAGTTGCATGCCATCTTGGACAATGACTCCCATCCACTCCATAAAGTATTGGTTAGGCACAGGAGTACATTCAGCCAGAGACTCATTCCACCGAGATGTAACACTGAGCGGCATAGGAAGTCATTCCTGCCTGTGGCCATCAAACTTTACAACTCCTCCCTTGGAGTGTCAGACACCCTGAGCCAATAGGCTGGTCCTAGACTTATTTCCACTTGGCATGATTAACTTATTATTATTTAATTATTTATGGTTTTATATTGCTATATTTCTTCACTATTCTTGGTGCGGCTGTAATGAAACCCAATTTCTCTCGGGATCAATAAAGTATGTCTGTCTGTCTGTCTGTCAACTGTTAGAGGGAGAAGGCAGGCGAGTGGGGTTGAGAGGGATAATAAATTGGCCGTGATGGAATAGTCAAGCAGACTCGATGGGTTGAATAGCCTAATTCTGTTCTTACATCTTATGGTCTTATTTCCAAGATAAATAGATCTTAATTTTATTTTTAATAGATTTTAATTTTATTGTCATGATTAAGTTTCTAATTTATTGCTTTTTTTAAAAAAAAAGCAACAGGCAATCTGTGCCCACATACATACTGCCATACCTAATCAAGATGGATGGAATTGTGTGCTGATATTTTAATTTAGATAAAGAAATAACATTAAAATGTGCTTTTCAAAAAGGCTTACCTCTGAGTTACAACAACAGGCAAGCTGAATGGAGTTGGAGTGGCAGCACTATCAGACCTGTTAAGAAAATGGCCTTGTGAACAAGGTAATCAATACCATGAGAAACATCAACAACACAGAAACTAATTCAGGATTCTGCTTCTGATTAATCACCAAGAGCTTCAGATTGCAAATATGGTGACCTGAATCATCCACAGATATCCATAATGTTGACCGTCAATCTTAGGTCAGTCTAAAACTACCATACACAGACATATGACATATACCTACATTACCTTATAAGAGACCATGATAACTAAAAGTTACCCTTGTAAAAGTCAGCTTTAAACAAAAAGAAACAACATTTGATAGGTTTCAATCAGATCATCTTGTTGCTCAAGAGATGGGTTTCCATCCTGTTTTAATTATCATTTCCTGCAGTGAAAATATTTATTTTTCTTTGGATACTTTTACACAAATATATGAAACAAAAATCAGATAGCTCAAATGAAGACATGCTTTGAGAATTATTGGGCCACATTATTTACAAAATCTAGTACTATACTGTTTAGTGGAAATCCTGCAAACAGGCACCAGCTTATGCTAAGTAGTCACATACAATAATTCCTAAGTACATTGTCTTAAATTTTAAACATTGCCTAAGGTTTACTTCAAATATCAAGCAAATTTTGTGCAGAAAAGTCAGTTAGGTTGTGGAATATTATAGTGGATGAAGTAAGGATTAAGGTTAAGGAGAAGGAAAAGATGTATCTTTAGAGAGACATTGGAATTGTTTGTGATCCAGCAGGATCCAGCCAAGGTGGATCTGTCTTATGCAGAGAGGTTAGAGAGACTGGGCTTGTACACGCTGGAATTAAGGAGATTGAGAGGGGATCTGATTGCAACATATAAGATTATTAAGGGATTGGACAAGATAGAGGCAGGAAATATGTTCCAGATGCTGTGAGAGTCCAATACCAGAGGGCATGGTTTGAGAATAAGGGGTAGGTCATTTAGGACAGAGTTAAGGAAAAACTTCTTCTCCCAGAGAGTTGTGGGGGTCTGGAATGCACTGCCTCGGAAAGTAGTGGAGGCCAATTCTCTGGATGCTTTCAAGAAGGAGCTAGATTGGTATCTTATGGATAGGGGAATCGAGGGATATGGGGACAAGGCAGGAACCGGGTATTGATAGTAGATGATCAGCCATGATCTCAGAATGGCAGTGCAGGCTCGAAGGGCCGAATGGTCTACTTCTGCACCTATTGTCTATTGTCAAGGTTGGAGAACAGGTTGAGGAAGAGATTAGGTTGGAGTAGTTGATTGGCTGAGTGAGTTGGTTGGCATCCCAGGGATGCCTGGGAGACAATCAAGCTGGGGAAGGGGGATTTGCTGAGAACACAGGTAGTTGCAGATTTGGGAAAGCATACAGGAAAACACAAAAGATAAACCCATCTTCAATGGCAGCAACAGAAATATGGGATTCTGTAACAACTGATCATTTGAAGTCAGGTCATCGATAATACCAAAGTTGGCATTAAAACTCCACCCACATTCTGAAGACTTACAGGTCAGGATAAGTTGTGGCCATGCTATGTTGGCACCTGAAGTACACTGACATTTGCAGGCTGCTCAGCTGACTTGATTTGATGCAAAATACACATTTTGCCTAACATTTCAATGTACATGTGACAAATAAAACTCATCTTAATCACAATTTGGTGTAACAAGACAATGAGCCACACTACAGACTTACTAGACCTTTACGTTTAAAACACTTCAATGATTTCAGCTGTTAAGCTAACAAACTGCAGTCTTACCAAGTATCCATTCTGGCTACTTCGTCAAAAAGAAGCAGAGTCAGCAAGGCTGCCACCTCAGAAATTGTATCTTTGTCTTTCTGCAAAACCAAGGATACTGAAAGGAGAAGAAATATCAATATAAAATATTGATCGTTATCAGTAATGTTGTATTGTGTAATTCAGCTTTAAATTTTTTTATTACATGGTTGGTTGTGCTGGCAAACCACATTGAAGTAAAATTATAATCACAAAAACTTTGCAATCTAACACAATTCACTTTATATGAAGTAGTTAACCAAATGCAAATCATGGCGTATCACAACTACATTTAAGAGTTGCCAGTGGATATTTATTACATTAAGCAGGAGATGGAGGTTGGACTCTAAGATGGCAGTGTCCAAAGACTCAGCAGTTGCTCTAGCTCCCAATAATAGTGTTAGCTTTAAATTTTTGGGAAGTATTTCTAGTCATGGATTTCAGTCAGTCAAAGCTTCACAAGTACAATGACAGACTTTTTGTTCCCTTTTGCACTCGTGTACTGAAGAATGAAAAGACAATCTTGTATTTTGAATTAATGATACAAAATGAGAGCTGGTAAGGACTGATGTCAATAGGCATAAGAAAATTATCACACCTTTACTGTAATTACAAGAGAAAAGGGCAAACCCAAAGGTCTTAAGGTGGATAAGTCACCTGAACCAGATGGACTACATCCCAGAGTCCTGAAAGAGTTTGCAAAAGAGATATGGATATATCGGTCATGATCTTTCAAGATTCACTTGTTTCTGGTGTGGTGTCAGAGGACTGGAAGATTGCAAATGCCACTCCACTCTTCACGGAAGGGACGCAAAAGAAAGGAAGCTATAGGCCAGTTAGCCGAACCTCAGTGGTTGGGAAACTGTTGGAGTCTAATATTAAGGATGAGATTTCAGCTAACTTGGAGACTAATGATAATGAGACCAAGTCAAAGTCAGCATGATTTCTGTAAAGGGAAATCTTGCCTGACAAATCTGTTAGGTTTCTTCGAGGAAGTAACAAATAAGGTAGACAAAGGGAGAGGCAGTGATTGTCATTTAGTTGGATTATCAGATGGCATTTGATAAGGTGCCACACATGAGGCTGCTTAACAAAATAAAATCCTACGGTGTTACAGGAAAGATTCAGGCATGGATCGAGGAATGGCTGACAGGCAACATGTGGGAATAAAAGGGGCCTTTTCTGGTTGGCTGCCAGTGACTAGTGGTGTTCTTCAGAAGTCAGTATTGGGACCACTACTTTCCACATTGTTTGTCAATGACTTGGATAATGGAATTGATGGCTTTGTGGCAATGTTTGTGGATGATACAAAGATAGGTGGAGGGGTAGGTCATGATGAGGAAGCAATGCGATTGCAGCAGGACTTAGACAAATTAGAAGAATGGGCAAAAAAGTGGCAGATGGAATACAGTGTTGGGAAGTGGACGATAATGCATTTTGGTAAAAGGAACAATAGCGCGGACTATTATCTAAATGCAGAGAAAGTTCAAACATCAGAGGTGCAGAGGGACTTGAAAGTCCTCGTGCAAGACACCCAGAAGGTTAATTTAAAGGTTGAGTCGGTGGTAAAGAAGGCAAATGCACTGTTGCCATTTATTTCAAGGGGAATAGAATATAACAGCAAGGAGATAATCTGAGCCTTTATAAGTCACTAGTCAGGCTGCACTTGGAGTATTGACAACAGTTCTGGGCCCCATATCTCAAAATTGATTTGTTATCATTGGAGAGAGTCCAGAGGAGGCTAACGAGGATAATTCCAGGAATGAAGGGGTTAACACATGAGGAGCATTTGGCAGCTTTGAGCCTGTACTCACTGGAATTTAGAAGAATGTGGTGGGATCTCATTGAAACCTACCAAATATTGAAAGAACCAGATAGGGTGGCTATGGAGATTATGTTTCCTGTGGTGGAGTATCCAGAACTAGAGGGCACAGCCTCAAAATTGAGGGGAGACCTTTTCGAATTGAATTGAATTGGCTTTATTTCTTACATCCTTCACATACACAAGAAGTAAAAATCTTTACATCTCCATCTGAATGTGCAATATGCAAATTGGTAAAGACGCAAGGAGGAATTTTTTTTAGCCAGAGTGCAGTGAATCTGTGGAATGCTCTGTCATAGATTGCAGTGGAGGCCAAATCCATAAGGAGGAAGTTGATTATTTCCTGATTGGTTAGGGCAACAAAGGGTACGGTGAGAAGGCAGGGTATGGGGTTGAGGGGGATCTGGGATCAGCCAATGATGGAATGGTGGAACAGACACAATGGGCTGAATGGCCTAATTCTGCTCCTATGCCTTATGGTCTTATGATTAAGACTCTAAACATTGATTCATGGATAAAACTAGTTACAATGCATAATTTTCAATAATAAAAAGGCATCTAATAGTGACACATTTTCAAATATAATGACCTGTCAAAAATAGCAGTGGAGTGGCTGAAAGAAAACAATTCAAAAGTCTGCACTTGTCATTAGTATGTTGCAAAGATCTGAATTACTTTGTACCATTGTAGACTGCAAATGTCCCTTCTCAAAGAAACCAGTTAGTTGCATGTTCATAGATTCTATATTGCTCCCAGAATTCAAACCAATTAAACTTCATACTTGTGAAGACGAACATGAGAAGAGTCACTTAAACTATCTTCCCTGCTGACACATGGTATTACACTGCAAGGATATAAGCCATGAAATACCAAGCTGTTAATTCACTGCACCTCAGTAAAAAGTCTTGAGATATAAATCTTTCTATCAAGGAGTATCTAAGCTATATCTCACTAAATCAGAAGGAAAGAAAAGCGCAGTGTACAAAGATAGACACAGAATAACTTAGAAACAAACTGTAATTGTTACATCCCCCATCATCTTGCATTCCATGCCACTGGACCCTGACCCCGATCCGTCAAGGAACATGTGGTGACTGCCTGTGCATCAGCCTCCCCGCATGAAGCAAAGTCACACAGAAATGTTCTCCATTAAGGGATAAACCTTAAAAGAACATTTAGAAGAAGATCATACTCAATTCGATTGATCACACTACTACTGTAATTGTCAGAATTGTATGAAATAAAATGGACAATCATAAGATGGCTAACATGGAGTGGAGTTGTACAATCTCAGTAAACTGCAGTTGGAGACATCTTCTCAAAACAATCACTGTATTCAGCCAAGGCAAACCAATGCTCGCCATAAGACTTTCCTCAAATTGGACTGAATTTTTTTTGCACCCCCCCCCCCAACACCTTCACCTTTCAGCAAAATGATCCTATCCCAAGAGATTGATAAGTACTTCCTCGCCATCAATGTTCTAAATGCTTCATCCCATTAATGAACCAATCACCAGCAGTAAAATACAAAACATGCTTCTCCAAATCCCCACCCCAGGTTAGGTAATTGGTCGCAATCTTCATTCATCTATGCATTTCCTAATAATACTGTCATTCTATTTTTCTACAGCCATCCCAGGTATGATAATTTTAAGGGACCAAATTAATTTTATGTCTGGCTGGATAGAGATTCATAGAAACATACCATGAAGATAGAGAAACTTTGGCCCAATGAGTTTTTACAGACCACCAACTACTCATTAACAGTAATACATTAACCCCATTTTTTTTAATCGTCCCATAGTCTCATCAAGTACTCCGAGATTCTAACAGTCACCTACTCATTGGAGGTAACTTAAAGTTTAGACATGGCACCACATTCTTACCAATGTTCCAACTAACAAAGTGTGCCCAAGAGAAATGTGGCATGCCCCTGTCTAGCTTTTTATGACTTTGCTCTAACTTGTACTGAAAATGTCAGTAGGCTGTATAACCAATGCATATTCAGGTTAATCCTCTGGAGTGAATTATATTAATTCACTCATAACTCAAACTCTTCATTTGTATTCTGTATTAAATTGGCCTAAACTATTTATTGAACACAATCATAAGACCACTAGACATTGGAGCAGAATTGAGTGGCTCATTGAGTTTCCCCTACTGTTCTATTGTAACTGATTTATCATCTTTCAACCACATTCTCCTGCCTTTTCCCTTTGATGCCCTTACTAATAAAGAACCTATCAACCTTCACTTTAAATACAACAATACTGATAACAGATCTCAAAAAAGTTGCAAGTCAGAGAGGAGAATAAAAATAAAATGTCTAGACTCTCAAAATGCTGGAGGAACTCAGCAGGCCAGGCAGCATCTATGGATAAAAGTACAGTCGAGTTTTGGCCCGAAATAGCGACTTACTTTTTTCTATAGAAGCTGTCTGGTATGCTGAGTCCTCCAGCATTTTGTGTGTGTTGCTCGGATTACCAGTATCTGCAGATTATCTCTTGCTGATGTCTGGACTCTCCCATTTTGGCAATTCAGACAAGGTATCACTAATAAGCTCAACTTTTCAATTAGGAAAGAGCAATGTAAGCAAGTTCAAGGAGCTCACCTCTAAAAAGAGCAAGTAGAAAAGAGGATTGCTGAGCCAGGCTGTGACGAAGTGAAGGATCCAGGTAAACCAGTTTCCGTAAAACAGAAACACATGGCAACACTAAACACTGCATGCCCTATTCAAGAGGAAAAATAGAAACATATATACTGCAAGTGAAACCATATTAAAGAAATGAACAATTCTAAATAAATCCTAATCAAACTGAATCATATTTGAAGTAGTTTTCCAACTCTTTTCTTAAAGTAGCTAGCCATCTCCAAGCATCACAACCCAAATATGATGTTCTGCTGAGAGATAAACTATCCAATTAAATTATAACTAGGATTTGATTCACTTGTTTAAATAATAGGTGTGCTTGCTTTAGCAAATACAACATCCACTTGAAAAGATACACACCTTTTTGCCGTCTAAGTAGAAAAAGATTCCAGAGAGATTTTTTTTAAACTAAAATTATTCAATAGTTGGCAAGATAAATTTTTGTACAACTGACAACTGGAAGAGATTATAGCAGCAGGCCCATCATTGGGATATTTACATTAATATAATGTCAGAGATAGTGGGAAATGCAATTGAGAATGTCAGATGATCAGATAACAATCTGTGAATACACCACACATTTTAAAGGTGCAGGAAGGAGACAGAGAAAAGTGAGTGAAATTATCACGACTACCCAATTTTTTCAAATCATTGACTGAAGCCTTAAGAATAAAAGCAAATAAACTGATAAACTTTTAAACATAGAAAACCGACTCTAATATTTTACCTTTGCAAAGTTACTGATAATTTATATTGCATCTTTTCTTGCCCTTTCACGGGATAAAACAGTAACATGGTTGAGTTAATGAATTAGAGATCAAGAATTTTGTATGTATTTGTGTGTCAATGCGAGGAGCATTCGTAACAAGGTGGATGAATTGAATGTGCAGATAGTTATTAACGAATATGACATAGTTGGGATCACAGAGACATGGCTCCAGGGTGACCAAGGATGGGAGCTCAACATCCAGGGATATTCAATATTCGGGAGGGATAGACAGGAAAGAAAAGGAGGTGGGGTAGCATTGCTGGTTAGAGAGGAGATTAATGCAATAGAAAGGAAGGACATTAGCCTGGAGGATGTGGAATCGATATGGGTAGAGCTGCATAACACTAAGGGGCAGAAAATGCTGGTGGGAGTTGTGTACAGGCCACCTAACAGTAGTAGTGAGGTTGGGGATGGCATTAAACAGGAAATTAGAAATGCGTGCAATAAAGGAATAGTAGTTATAATGGGTGACTTCAATCTACATATAGATTGGGTGAACCAAATTGGTAAGGGTGCTGAGGAAGAGGATTTCTTGGAATGTATGCGGGATGGTTTTCTGAACCAACATGTCGAGGAACCAACTAGAGAGCAGGCCATTCTAGATTGGGTATTGAGCAATGAGGAAGGGTTAGTTAACAATCTTGTTGTGCAAGGCCCCTTGGGTAAGAGTGACCATAATATGGTGGAATTCTTCATTAAGATGGAGAATGACATAGTTAATTCAGAAACAAAGGTTCTGAACTTAAAGAAGGGTAACTTTGAAGGTATGAGACATGAATTAGCTAGAATAGACTGGCAAATGATACTTAAAGGGTTGACGGTGGATATGCAATGGCAAGCATTTAAAGATCGCATGGATGAACTACAACAATTGTTCATCCCAGTTTGGCAAAATAATAAACCAGGGAAGGTAGTGCACCCGTGGCTGACAAGGGAAATTAGGGATAGTACCAAGTCCAAAGAAGAAACATATAAATTAGCAAAAAAAAGTGGCACACCCGAGGACTGGGAGAAATTCAGAGACCAGCAGAGGAGGACAAAGGGCTTAATTAGGAAAGGGAAAAAAGATTATGAGAGAAAGCTGGCAGGGAACATAAAAACTGACTGTAAAAGCTTTTATAGATACGTGAAAAGAAAAAGATTGGTCAAGACAAATGTAGGTCCTTTACAGTCAGAAACAGGTGAATTGATCATAAGGAACAAAGACATGGCAGACCAATTGAATAACTACTTTGGTTCTGTCTTCACTAAGGAGGACATAAATAATCTTCCGGAAATACCGGTAGTAAGGGACCGAGGGTCTAGTGAGATGGAGGAACTGAGGGAAATACATGTTAGTATGGAAGTGGTGTTAGTTAAATTGAAGGGATTAAAGGCAGATAAATCCCCAGAGCCAGATGGTCTGCATCCCAGAGTGTTTAAGGAAGTAGCCCAAGAAATAGTGGATGCATTAGTGATAATTTTTCAAAACTCCTTAGATTCTGGATTAGCTCCTGAGGATTGGAGGGTGGCTAATGTAACCCCACTTTTTAAAAAAGAAGGGAGAGAGAAACCGGGGAATTATAGACCGGTTAGTCTGACATCGGTGGTGGGGAAAATGCTAGAGTCGGTTATCAAAGATATGATAACAGCACATTTGGAAAGAGGTGAAATCATCGGACAAAGTCAGCATGGATTTGTGAAAGGAAAATCATGTCTGACGAATCTTATAGAATTTTTTGAAGATGCAACTAGTAAAGTGGATAGGGGAGAGCCAGTGGATGTGGTATATTTAGATTTTCAAAAGGCTTTTGACAAGGTCCCACACAGGAGATTAATGTGCAAACTTAAAGCACATGGTATTGGGGGTATGGTATTGATGTGGATAGAGAATTGGTTGGCAGACAGGAAGCAAAGAGTGGGAGTAAACAGGACCTTTTCAGAATGGCAGGCAGTGACTAGTGGGGTACCACAATGTTCAGTGCTGGAACCCCAGTTGTTTACAATATATATTAATGATTTAGACGAGGGAATTAAATGCAGCCCAATGCCATTAGGCTTTACAATTCTACCGCCAGGACTTATGAACTTTTTAAAAGCTATTATTAATGCTTTTTGAGATAGTGATTTAGATGCATATCATATTTTTTACTGAGTTAAGTATTGTATGTAATTAGTTTTGCTACAACAAGTGTATGGGACATTGGAAAAAAGTTGAATTTCCCCATGGGGATGAATAAAGTATCTATCTATCTATCTATCTAAGTTTGCGGATGACACGAAGCTGGGCGGCGGTGTTAGCTGTGAGGAGGATGCTAAGAGGATGCAGGGTGACTTGGATAGGTTAGGTGAGTGGGCAAATTCATGGCAGATGCAATTTAATGTGGATAAATGTGAGGTTATCCACTTTGGTTGCAAGAACAGGAAAACAGATTATTATCTGAATGGTGGCCGATTAGGAAAAGGGGAGATGCAACGAGACCTGGGTGTCATTGTACACCAGTCATTGAAGGTGGGCATGCAGGTACAGCAGGCGGTTAAAAAGGCAAATGTTGGCATTCATAGCAAAAGGATTTGAGTACAGGAGCAGGGAGGTTCTACTGCAGTTGTACAAGGCCTTGGTGAGACCACACCTAGAATATTGTGTGCAGTTTTGGTCCCCTAATCTGAGGAAAGACATTCTTGCCATAGAGGGAGCACAGAGAAGGTTCACCAGATTGATTCCTGGGATGGCAGGTCTTTCATATGAAGAAAGACTGGATCGACTAGGCTTATACTCACTGGAATTTAGAAGATTGAGGGGGGATCTTATTGAAACGAATAAAATTCTAAAGGGATTGGACAGGCTAGATGCAGGAAGATTGTTTCTGATGTTGGGGAAGTCCAGAACGAGGGGTCACAGTTTAAGGATAAAGGGGAAGTCTTTTAGGACCGAGATGAGGAAAAACTTCTTCACACAGAGAGTGGTGAATCTGTGGAATTCTCTGCCACAGGAAACAGTTGAGGCCGGTTCATTGGCTATATTTAAGAGGAAGTTAGATATGGCCCTTGTGGCTAAAGGGATCAGGGGGTATGGAGAGAAAGCAGGTACAGGGTTCTGAGTTGGATGATCAGCCATGATCATACTGAATGTCGGTGCAGGCTCCAAGGGCCGAATGGCCTACTCCTGCACCTATTTTCTATGTTTCTAATAAATACAAGGTAAAATTCACATACTATCACATATTTAAAATAAATTTAGAATAATAAATCAGGTGTCAGTAAAAATTATAATGGAGCTTGCGTCCAAAAAATATATCTGGCTCATGCTACCAATCGATAATTGAAATCCTAAACTTTAAGGAAACAACAGTTTAAGTACTTCAGAGGTCACAAAAACTAAAAGTGATCAGAAAGCGTGCAGTCAAAGACACTTGAAAAATGCTATTAAACAAAGCCTTCACAAATCAACTTAAGATTTGTGTCAATAAGCACAGACCGAAGAAAAAGCATATCGCAATACCTTTCCATTTTTGTGCACACTTTCATATATCAGTGAAACTATCTTTTCTACTATTCCAAGGTTTTTTAGTCCTTCATGGATTTTAGCATCTGCAAGTAAATAACAGACATGATTTATTCTAACGTAGCAAGTTGCATTTTGGAAAGCACTGAGTAAACTATTAGTGAAAACAGGTTCAATATTAACATGCAAAACAGCTGTGGCAATGAGCATGGAAATGACTGTAATTGAATAGATCTGCCAAAGCCCTGGTATAGGCATGACAGATCTAAATCACACATCCATTCCATTTAATTTCTAAACTAAATAAATTTAGATTTTTAATAATGCTTCCATATACTGCGTGAACATCTTTTGAACATGGCAATTTGAAAATAATAATTATCCATCTCTCATCCCCCTTGAGAATATTCATGCATCTCCTTCCCTCAAGACTGAGGGCGACTCTGGTTTTGTGAGTTCTGAATGAGGCTGATATAGGCTCTTCCACTGAAGGGGCAGGTCGCTACTGACAAGGTGACTGGGCTTATAAGGTGAACTGCTCCTACCATGGATTAACAATGTTACTGAATAAGATTTTCAATACCATCCAAATACTCCTTCAAAAATTTGAGTGGTAATAGGCCCTAGATTTCCAGGAATCAGTGGGAATATTGTATTTTTTCCCCAAATCGCTTCTTCCATCTTTTTCTCCATTGGCTGGTAAATTCTGAATTTAACATGCAATGGAGGAATAATATGACATAATTCAGAATAAATCTTCTGCTTTAACAGTCTGGTGCTGGGTACATATCAACTTAGTCTGCACAACTTAGTGCAACGAGGGCACCAATGTGGAAGAATATCACTGGCATTACTCACAGCCAGTGAGTGAGCCTGGAAACTGGTCTCACTGGTTGTGATATCCTTTCTCACAGTGCAGCTTGCTGTCTGTGCTGAGACAGACCTTGAGCTGCACTGAGTTCTGCAAAACATATGGAAGCCAGGCACCCAACAGAAGAAAGCAATTGAGACCAAATTGGAACAAATAGTGTGGCAAAAAGTGTACAATATATTTAAATAATGTGTCTAAAACAGGGAAGAAAAAGGACAGCTTCATGCGACAGACAAGTAAAAACTCTACCATTTGAAAAATAATACAAAATCATTGCACAGACTGTGAAGTTTTTACCTTGTGCCATAATTGCTAGCTGTTCTGCTGCAGATTTCCGTAGAATCAGGTCAACAGTCTCCGAGATCAAGATTTCATATACTTTATAAACACTATCATCCTAGAACACAAGACAGGAGCATGATATTGCTTAAGCAATTCACTGAAGTCTCTGTTGAACTGTGTCATTGCAACAAGCTACAAAGCTGTGTGTTAAAAGGGAGAACAATAATCTTGCTTGGACGGTATGATCTAGCTTCACAACCCAAGAGTATAATTTGCCATAGGTTAGTCCAGAAATTTTACCAAAACCAAATCTATACAGTCATTTGGTTTTTCAGTGACAAACTGATGAATGCTTCAACTGTGGACCAATTAGCATAGGAAATGCATTACTCTGGTCTGGGACTGGATTTGGTGGTACTGTTGGGAGGAGAGGAATGTACTGTCATAATCAGAATCAGAGTTTTAAGTGTAGGGAGATTCAAGTTTCAAGATGGTTAAGTGTAAAGTAGAACAAAGGATTGTTCCTCCGGATCCAATGCAGCATATAAAAAAAACAATACAGGTGTTCCCACCTTTACAAAGGCAGAGTGTTCGTATGAAACCTTTCTTAAGCCGAAATGGCATAAAGCCAAGAACCATTAATTTATATGGGTAAAATTTTCATAAAAGCGAAAATCCTCTCTGTTATGCGAAAACAGGTTACTACTGTAGGTCTTTTGTAAATGTGAAGTGGCGTAAAGCAGGGGACACCTGTAAGTATAAAGAACACAACCCAAAAAACACAATAAATGTAAATATGTAAGATTAGCATTGTTTGTATTGTACATAAAGTGACGATAGTTACAGGAGTATCTGTACATAAAGTGACTGACAGGAAATGATGAAGTAGTAATGGTGACCGAGGAAAAGTAATCGGGATCAGAGGGAGGGTGATAGAATATTGTGGTCAGAGGATTGAAGGGTGGCAGGACCCTGAATGTTGCTTCATCGCGACAGTACAGGAGTGACATGATGGAATAGGAATGGGAAGTGGAATTGAAATGGGTGGCCACTGGGAGATACCAGCTTTTCTGGTGGATGAAGCGTAGGTGCTCAGTGAAGTAGTCTCCCAAACTATGTTGCGTCTCACCAGTATACAGGAGGCCACACTGGGAGCACTAGATAGAGTAGATGATCCCAACAGTCTCACAGGTGAAGTGTCACCTCACCTGGAAGGACTTTTGGGGTCCTGAATAGTAGTGAGGGAGGAGGTGTAGTAGTAGGGGCAGGTGTAGCACTTGATCTTTTTGCAAGTATAAGCGCCAGGAGTGAGATCAGTGGAGAGGGACAAATAGACAATGGAGTTGTTTAGGGAGCAATCCGCATGGAAAACAAAGTGGGGGAGAGAGAGAAGGATATGCTTGGTGGTGGGATACAGAGGATGGCAGAAGTTACAGAGAATTATGTGCTGGCGGCGCAGGCCAGTGGGGTGGTAGAGTAGGACAAGAGGAACCCTATCACTGATGGGGTGAGGGCAGACATGCACGAAATGGAAGAGATGTGGTTGAGAGCAGCATTGATGATGGAGGAAGGGAAGCCCCTTTCTTTTAAGGAGGGCACCACCTTAGATGAAAACCTCACCCAGAGAGCAGATGCAGTGGAGACAGAGGAATTGAGAGAAGGGGATGGCATATTTATAAGTAACAGGGTGGGAAGAGGTATAGTCCAGGTAGCTGTGAGAGTCAGTGAATTTATAATAGGCATCTGTGGATAAGCTGTCTCCAGAGAAAGAGACAGAAGAGATAGAGAGATTGAGAAAGGGACAGGAGGTGTTGGAAATGGACCAGATACATATGAGGGCAGGGAAGTTGGAGGCAAAGTTGATTAAGTCAACAAGCTCGGCAGGGTTGCAGAAAGCAGCACCAATACATTCATTGGTGTAGTGTAGGAAAAGTTGGGGAGTGATAATGGTGTAGGCTTGGAACATAGACTGTTCCAGGTAGCTGACAAAAAGGCTGGCATAGCTAGGACCCATGCAAGTGCCCGTGGGTTCACCTTTTGTTTGAAGGAAGTGGGAGGAGCCAAAGGAGAAATTATTGAGAGTGAAGACAAGTTGCACCAGATGGAGAAGAATAGTGGTGTAGAACTGGTTGGGTCCGGTATCCAGAAAGAAACGAAGAGCTTTGAGGCCTTCCTGGTGGGGGATTTAGGTGTATAGGGACTGGACATCCGTGGTGAAAATAAGATGATCAAGCCCAGGGAACTTGAAATCATTGAAAAGATCAAGAGTGTGTGAAGTGTCATGGATGTAGATAGGAAGGGACTGAACCGGGGGGGATAAAACTGAGTCGAGGTATGCAAATATAAGTTCAGAGGGAAAGAAACAATCAGAAACAATGGGCCTACCTGGACAGGCAGGTTTGTGGCTGTTGGGTAGGTGGCAGAAATGGAAGGTGAGGGCTAAGAGAACTATGAAGTTGGTGGCAAACTTTACAGTATGTAAGATTTAGGAAGCCAAAATCAAACAGAGTCCTTGAGGATTATAAAGATGCCAGATAAGAAGCCAGAAGGAAATCAGGAAAAACCAGCCATAAAAGTCCTTGGAGGGTAGAATTAAAGAGAATCCCAAGGTATTCTATACATTGATCAAGAACGAAAGAATAACTAGAGAGCAGGTAGGGCCACTCAAGGATATGGGGGAGGGGGAACATTTGCTTGAAAGCAGCAGGAGGTAGGAAGGCCTAAATGAGTACTTTACATGGACTGTCTTGATGAAGGGTCTCGGCCTGTAACATCAACTGTACTCTTGTCTACAGATGCTGCCTAGCGTGCTGAGTTCCTCCAGCATTTTGTGTGTATCGCTTGGATTTCCAGCATCTGCAGATGTTCTCTTGTTTGTGATTGAGATAAAGGAAGTAGCTTTAGGTGTCTTAAAGGATAAGTCTCAAGAGTCATGGGATATACTCAAAGTTATTGAGACAAGAGCAAAGATTGCTGGAGCTTTGACCAATATCTTCACATCCTCTGTAGCACTAGAGGACTAGTGAGTATCTAATGCTGTTCAAAGTTCAAAAGTAATATTTATTTATTACCAGAGTACATACATGTCACCACATACAACCCAGAGATTCTTTCTACTCAACAAATCAATAGAATAGTAACTGTAAACAGGATCAATTAAAGAGCAAGAGCATAAAAGACAAACTGTTGAAATGCAACAATAAATATCAATAAATAACAAGAGAATGAAATAACAAAATAAAAAGTCCTAAACATGAGGTCATTGATTGTGGGAACATCTCTATAGATGCATATAATTCCCTTTTGTTTAGGAGTGTGATATTGCTGTAGCAATTCACTGAAATCTTTGTTGAACTGTGTCATTGAAACAAGCATACAAAGCTGTGTGTTTAAAAGGAGTGTAATACTCTTGCTTGGATGGTATGAACCAGCTTTATAACCCAAGAGTACAATTTGCCATAGGTTAGTGCAGAAAATTTACTGAAATCCAGTAATGGTTGAGGGGTAATAGCTGTTCTTGAAGCTGGTGGTGTGTGTCCTGAGGGACTTGTACCTACTACCTGATGGAAAGAGTGAGAAAAGAGCATGGCCTGGGTGATGAGGATCTTTGATAATAGATGCTTCTTTCCTACATCATTTCAAGTAGATGTGTTCAATGGTTGGGAATGTTTTACTCGTGGTATACTGGGCCTTTTGTAGGATTTTCTGTTAAACCGCATTGGTGTTTCTATACCAGGCCGTAATGCAGTCAGTGAATAAACGTTCCACTGCACATCTATGAAAATTTGTCAAGGTTTTTGATGTCATGCCGAATCTCCACAGCTTTCTAAGTAGAGGAGCTGTCATGCTTTTCTTTGCTTTTGCACTTGTATGATGGGACAAGGGCAGGTTCTCTGAGATAGTGACACCCAGAAATTTAAAGTTACTAATCCTCTCCACCTCTGATCCTCCGATGAGGACTGGCTCATGGACTTCTGGTTTCCCTCTCCTGAAATCTACAACTAGTTCCTTCACCTTGCTAACAGACTGAGAGATTGCTGTTACCATGACACCACTC
Organism: Hemitrygon akajei; assembly: GCF_048418815.1. Lineage (NCBI taxonomy): Eukaryota > Metazoa > Chordata > Chondrichthyes > Myliobatiformes > Dasyatidae > Hemitrygon > Hemitrygon akajei. The sequence continues at coordinate 127,386,247 of NC_133124.1, forward strand.
AGCCAAGTTTTCAATCTCCCTCCTGTATGCTGATACATTACCTCCTTTGATTCAGCCTACAACAGTGGTGTCATCAGTGAATTTGAATATGGTGTTAGAGCTGTGCTTAGCCCCCTGCTCTACTCTGTTTACGTGTACGATTGCATGGCTAAACGCTGTGATGCACTTGTGCTGATGGAGACGGTAGAGATATTTTTGCCAATCTGAACCTGACTGGGGTCTACAAGTGAGGAAATCCAGGCTCCAGTTGCACAATGGGGTATTCAGGCCTGGGTCTTGAAGGTTCAAGTTGTGTGAAGAGCCAATTAATTGGCATCTGTCATTGACCGGTGATCCGGTAGACAAATTGGACCAGATCTAAGTTGCCACTCAGACAACAGCTGATATGAAGAAGGGAAATAGGAATAATCACGGAATCTGTTGTGAGTCTCACTTCAGTGAAGTTACTTGTGAGAATCCTTAGGGATAGGATTTATGAGCAATTGGAAAACCATTGCCTAATAAGGGACTGTCAGCATGCCTTTGTGCATATGAGAGGGAGTTAGCTCAAAGGAGATGTATGGGGCATTTTTTTGTGTGTTTTTTTTTTACACACGGAGAGTGGTAGTGGCCTGCAATGAGCTGCCTGGGGTGGTGGTGGAGGCAAGTACAATACAGGTGTTCAAGAGGCTCTTAAGCATATGAATATGCAAAAAACAGAAGGATATGAATAATGCGTAGGCAGAAAGGATTGGTACAGGTTGGCATATGATGATTAATTTCATTAGTTCGGCTCAACATGCTCAAGTGCTGTACTGTTCTATGTGGTAAAAGCATCAATTGAAATGACCCAGTAGAATTGCTCGTCATGGCAAAATGAATATGTTAATATGAAGAAGAGCAAGTGGAACTTATTACAAACACAAGCATTAAGTAGTCGGTATATCATGAAATCCAGAAAGGGTTTGAAGAACTCAGACCAACAGGCAAGGCAGTGGCAGAGTAGTAGTAATTAAGTGTTAGGTAGCGGTGCCAAGAATACATTAACAGATTTTGCTCACGGTATTGTCAAAATATGCTGGTTGATAATTGCATTAGAATCAAATTCTCAGGAACACAAATGAACAGGGCCGACATCAGCATGTTTTCTTCATCAATAAGATTTAATAATTAGGAACAGTATGATGAAGGAATAAAAAGGAGTGTGAATTAGAGTGAGTGGTTCCAATCTAAAAGTAGTCAAGCTTGGCCAGCTGCTCATATCCCATAAATATGCCACTTACGATGCAAAACACAAACTAATCAGCAAAATCTGCTTCTATCTACCAGAATAACCCATCTGAGTTCACACACTGTTCCCTTCATTCTACCTGCCTCTTCCACGCTCTTTGCAAGTGAAAACTAATCTGGATTGTCTTTTTCCAACTTCTGACAAAGTGGACCAGAGCTGAAACAACAACTCATTCCCTTCCCAGAGACTGCCTGATCTGCTAAATGCATCTTGCGCTGTTTTTATTTCAGATTTCCAACCACTGCAGTATCTTTTTTAATGTTCATTAACAGATAATCAGCAATCTATGGTTAAGCTTGTGTAACGCCCTGGTAAAGGTTTCACTGGTAACATAATTGTCTTTCTGTAGAAGCAGCGTTTGGGTTATGGTTGGAGATAACGGGTGCTTTCATGGAAGTCTACTGAGGACTGGTGAATATGACTTTGTGAAGAGTTTAGCTCCAACCTGTGCACGTTTGACTGTTTAATTATACTGGTCCCTTTTTGCTTTTTTTAAAGTTTCTTTTCTTTACTAACTCTTTAGTTAATATTCATAAATATTATTCATTTAATCATATGCAGTTGCTGTGTTATTTCTTAGCAACGAGTTGTAACAGGGTAGCAAAACACAGCACTCACACAAACCAGGGTTTGAGTGGGAGAGATGTCGCAATCCCACGGATTTGGCAGAACCAGAATGTGTATTACCCAGACTTACACGGCCCGAGAACCGTGAGTCTGTTGGCAGAGTCAAAAGGTGGCCAGCAAGGGATAACAAGCCATTTCCAGAGAAACTCAAGGAAACTGGGGTTTCATTGTGAGGGTATCGTCCCAGATTAATTTCGTTGGATGTTGTGTGATTGCTCTGAGCATTGATCTAGTGGGTTGTGTGTTTAAGCTCGTGTTAAATTATTGTCCGGTGAAGTGACAGGTGGAGAGCCCCAGTTATCACAGACTCAGAATAAGCCCACCCTTGAAGCCAAAGAGGAAAATGAGACTTGAGCAGAGCAGACCTCTCAGATGCTGGATGAGTGGCAGTGCTCTGATGATATGAAAAGATAGCGACTGGCAGAGAATCTGAGATCCTTACAGATCCTGAGAATCTGGAGAACCTTTAGGCTACTTCCACGGGCTGCATGCAAATACTAGAAAACATTTTTGACGCAACAGGTAGCCCAATGAAGCTTATGACGGGATTTCAGAGAAGGGGGAGAAACCTTTCACCTACATTTTCCAGCTAGAGAGACAGCTGAGTTGCTTGCAGCACAGAGGAGCCATTCAAACGGCTGAGGTGAATCAGTTAAGAATGGACCAAGTGGCAAAAAGCGCACAGTCACAGGGCATGATCACTTGGGGTCTTCAAATAGACATGCTCCCCTCCCTCATTTGTCAAGCACATCAGAGGAGTAAGAGAGGAGGAGAACGCGAGGCCTCTGTCAGCAGGATACAGTCCTCGGTAGTAGCCCCCTTGGCTGAAGTGACCACTGATAGCCCACCCCGGGGAGTGGTAAAGGGGCTCACAGCAGTGCTTAGAACTGAAATGTCCTGGTTGTTATCGGTTGGTGCGGCCACCCCGCATGACAAAGTCAACAAGGAGCTGGACCCCCCCCCAAGGAGATGGACTGAGCAGAGGACTGCATGTGAATGGGTTCCCGCGAGAAGGGGAGCAACCGGTATTGTCTATTACTGTGGTGAAGAGGGACACTTCAGGCGGGAGTATGAAGGACTGGAAAGTCTGTATGAAGGACCGGAAAGCCTTTGGAGAGTGGTACACTCAGGCTAAACCAATCGTGTTACAGCCTGGGGAAGCAGCTAGAGTGACACGGAACTCTAAATGTCCCGGAACGCCTGATGCTGAGGCCCTCTTGGTGGATGCTCCAGAAGACCACGAAAAGGAGCCATGCTTACCTGCTGGGGTATTGGTGAGGCCCAAACTGCAGAAGCCCTCGGTTGTACAGGTGAACAGGATGACAGTGATTGTCAGGAACACCCCAGAGGGAGATCACTCTCAGATGGGGAGTGCCAATGGTGTACCTCTTTCCGGTAATGGTAATGTCTGGTATCCCTGTGAGACAAGCCAGGCAGAAGCTCTCTCTAAGAAAGGGAAAGTTGACGGGCAAGTCATTCAACTTTGGAGGTTGGAAGATGAAATTGATAGAGGAGATGTTGAAGCTGGAAGATGTCTTTTCTACTGATGAGTTTGATGTGGGTTGTTCCAAGAGCACTCACCACACCATTCGGGTGACAGAGGACACCCTGTGCAGAGAAAGGTCGCGGCGACTGGCACCTGCAAAGTGGAAGGCGCTTGGCAGCATCTACAGAAACTGAAGGAAGCTGGGACCATCACTGAGACCAGGAGTCCCTATGCATCCCCAACAGTGGTGGCCAGGAAGAATGGAAAGGTACGTATCTGTGTGGACTATCAGACTCTGAACAGGCATACCGTCCCCAACCAGTATACGGTCCTGAGATTTGAGTTCACATTGGTCTGTCTGAGTGGTGCAAAATGGTTCGGTGCGCCAGACTTGAGGAGTGGGTATTATTAGACCTCCATGAGTAAGGCTGACAAAGAGAAGATGGCATTCATACGTCTGCTTGGATTCTTCCAGTTTGAAATTATACCCCAGGACATATCAGGAGTCCTAGCTACTTTCCATCATGCCATGGAGAAAACTGTGGGGGGTATGAACTTGCTTGAGGTATTGGTGTACCTGGATGATCTCATAGTGTTTTGAGTCCATCTTGGAAGAACATGAAGCAAGTCTACTAAAAGTGTTAGGCCACTCGAAAGCTGAAGGATTAGAACTTTCCATGGACAAGTGCCAGATGTCTGACAGCTATGTTGGGCACATAGTCTCATGATATGGAGTGGCGACGGATCTGTCAAAGATAGAGGCAGTGACCACATGGCCAAGGCCCCATACTGTGAGTGCCCTGCACTCATTCCTTGGATTCAGTGGGTGCTATTGGAGGTTCGTGAAGGACTACCCTAAAGTGAGTCACCCTTTGAATCAGCTTCTGTTCGGTTATCCTCCCTTGGGGTAGAAAGGAAGGAGAACAAAAGGAGAGGATGGTGAAGATCATCTTTCATAATGATTAGGTCACTTGGGGGTTGACAAGATGAACGGATTGGCCAGAGATCCGTTCTACTGGCCTGAAATGAAACTGGAGGTCGAAGAGTGCTGCAAGTCGCACATTTGATGTATATGGAGAAAGAAGCTGCCTACAAGGGTCACTTCATTATCCCATTTGCAGAGTGCATAGCCACTTGATCGGGTATGTACGGATTTCCTATCGATAAAGCCTGATGTCAGCAACACAGCGAATGTTTCGGTTATTACTGATCACTACACCAGCTATGCGCAAGCCTTCCCTTCAAAGGATCAGAGGGTGTCCACCATGGCCAAACTGTTACGGGAAAAATATTTCATTCATTATGGCCTCACCAGGTGGACACAGCGATCAGTGACAGGATTTTGAGAGTAGGCTCATACACAATTACTGAACATGCTTGAAGTCGAGAAATCGAGGACTATGCATTATCATCCTCAGTGTGACTCCCAGCACGAGAGGCATGCTCACAACCTTGGAGATGAGTAAAAAGAACAAGTGGAATCAACATATTGGACAGCTGGTCCACTGCTACACCTATACATAGAATAAAGCTACAGGGTACTAACCGTATTACCTGATGTTTGGGCACGAAGCGAGGTTGCCCGTTGACCTCTGTTTTGGGATTGGCGTGAAGATCTACCACAGAAGATGAACCTGAAGTATCTGTCTGACATAACGGGGGGAACTGCAAAGGGCTTATGAACCAGCTAAGGTCTCCGATACCAAGCAAAATCAAGGAAATAAGAGGAGGTATGATCAAAAGGTTAGGTTCTTCCAACTGATGCCTGGAGGCAGAGTGCTCAAAGAACTTGGCGCTACCTGGGAAACTCAAGTTGGCTGACCGCAGGGCAGCTTTGCCCCATGTGGTGGAGAGTCAGATGCCAAACATACCAGTTTTCCGGGTGAAACGAGAGGATGGGAATTGATCTGTCAAGATCCTCCATCGGAACCACCTTCTACCTCGGAGCCAAAAACTACATGTTGACCCAGAGCCTGACCTGGACTCTACACCTTGTAAGAGGACTCCTTGGCGACAAGGAAGAACCGATGGACAAGCAGCAGAAAGGGCTGAACTGAACCTAACCACTGAATGTGATACAGAGGATGAGGAAATAGGGGTGTGGTATATGCTGCCCTTTGCAAGCTCTCCAATAATTGATGAAGAGATCCCCAGTCTGCCTCAGGCTGAGGCAGGTGAAATGGGGGGAACTAGCAGTGGGCAAACAGGTCTTCAGTTGGACAATGACGGGACACTTGACTCTGAAGTAACTGGGCAGGAAGCTGAGCTCAGTCAAGTGACAAGGGACCCCAGTTGTCGAGAGGCACGAGTAATGGACAGGGAAGGGCCTCCCCATGTAGACAGGAAAGAGCCCAAGGAGTGTCTGAAACTGAAGAAGTTTGATGAGGTAAGAAGGTCTCAAAGAGTCAGGAAACTCCCAGATAGACTGGCCCATGTTGCACCGAGGGAACAGAGTGTGGTGCCTATCTCCTTGGTGAGATACGTCACTGCCATTTACACCTGGATTGGAGGTTCTGATGTCACAAAATTACTGTGAAAATTCGTGTTACTCATGAAGGGGTGATATAAATTATCTTAGTCATGAGAACATGACTATTTTTCGTGGGGGGGAGGGAGAGGTAAAGGTTTCACTGCTAACTTAATGGTCTTTCAGTAGATGCAGTGTTTCAGTTATGGTTAGGGATAATGTGTGCTTCAGAATGCAAGCCACCCAATCAGTGGAACTATTTTTTTGGTATGCCTGACACTGGTGTGAGCTGGGGTCTTTGTTTGGCAGGAGATGAAGAGAGAAGACCCTGGAGAGAACCAATCATAGGATTTGACCTGGTGGGGACCGTGATCCGATGGAGCAAGGTGCAGAAGTCTACTGATAATTGGTGAATATGACTTCTATTAGAGTTGAGTTCCAAACTGTGCACATTTGACTGTTTAATTTATAATGGGCCCCTTTTGCTTTCTCACTATCTTTTCTTTACTCACTCCTTAGTTAATATTCATTAATATAATTCCTTTAATCAGATGCAAGGCACTGTCGTTATTTCCTGGCAATGAGTTGTAACTGGGTAGCAAGTTACACAGCATTCACACAAACCAGGGTTTGAGTGGCAGAGACGTCCCAATCTCGCAGATTTGAAGGGACTGGAGTGTGTATTCCCTAGACTTTCATGGCCAAGAACTGTGAGTCTGTTGGTGGAAAGTCAGAAGGCAGCCAGCGAGGGATAATGAGTCGTTTCCAGAGAAGCTCGAGAAAACTGGGGTTTCACTTTATTCATAATATTTGTCACTTAGCTTTCACCTTGAGCATCCTGCTATCACATTTTTAGGAATTATGTGTCTGGAAAGACGAACTTTATAGTGCAGTGATGTATGAACTACTGTATATGGACAAAAGAAAAAAAAGGATTCTTACCTTTAAAAATGTTCTGCCAATGTCTTCCAACTGTAAGTCAATAGGCTTGTCCAATATGTACAGATCAGACACATTGTTGAATATACTACCTTGTAATGCAGGCAGTTTATCAGAGACCCCGTCTTCATTTACCAGGTGTGGCATTAAGTGTGTAATAGCTACAGACCGCACTCTTGATCAAACAGAAAAGAAATAATTAACTAAATACATGTTAGCTTTATTTGTGACAGGTACATGAAACATACATTCTGCTGCAATGTCTTTCAGCTTATGGAAATAATTTGTTCTTCGTCAATGACCAACGCAATCCAAGGATTCACTGGGGGGAAACCCATAAGTGCCGCCATGCTGTCAGCACCAATACCGCATGCACACAACTTTCTAATCTTAACTGTACATCTTTGTAATGCGTGAAGAAACCAAAGCATCTGGAGGAAACCCATGCAGCCTCTGGGAGGACTACATCTCCTTACAGACAGCGTTGGGAATTGAACCCTGATCCCCGGTGCTGTAAAGCCTTACGCTAACCGCTACATATTCGTTGAAATTAAAAACTGGTTACATTCAGGGAAAAGTAATTTGATTATGGATAACAAAGTAAACCAGTTATAAATGAGGTAGTTAATCCCTGATGAGTATGCTGCAAATTTACAGAAGTAAAACTGTACTAATTTAATTCAAAAACTATCATTTTGATAATGATCTGATTAGAAGTTCTGAAGGTATAGCAAGAAACAAAAAGTAACTGTTAAGTTTAACTTTTTGCCAGTCAAGTCACATTTATGTAATCAATTTTAAAAATTTCCAAAGCAAAACCTAGTAATTGCACTGAGTTACTTAAAGCTGAGTACCCAAACTTCAAGCCTTTCTTATCTTTCTGCTAATAGAGAAATCTCCAAAGGAACAAAGCATCTTAAACTCAATTTGCACATTAATGTTCGCATTGACATGCCAGAGGTTACCATCCAATTTATTGTCCAGTCATCTGAGAAGTAGGAGCCTTCTAGTCACTTTTATCATGTCATCCCGGCTTATAAGCATCATATTTTCTTTACAAGATGAAAAAATACAAAACTTAAAGGGTTTGAAATGGTAGGTACTGAGATGGCTTTCTTTGGAGAAATCTGAACAAAACAACATGATTTCAAGGTAAACTGAATATAGAGAGCAAAAGTGATATATATTTTTAAAGCAACTTCAGTCAAGGAATCAGAGGACAGTACAGGAAAACTGAGTGAATGTAGACCATATCAATCCATATCATGGCAGGATCCACATTCACAGTGTTCTTCATATACACTCGATGTCTACTTTATTAGGTACACCTGTACACCTGCTAGTTAATGCAAAAATCTAATCAAACATGTGGAAGTAACTCAATGCATAAAAAGCATATTGTTCAAATCAAACTTCAGAATGGGGTAGAGATGTGATCTGTGTGACTTAGACTGTGGAATGATTGCTGGTTCTAAGTTATCTCACAAAATTGCTGATCTCCTGGAATTTTCATGCACAAGTCTCTAGAGTTTACAGTGAATGGTACGAAAAAATACAACCTGTGAGTGGCGGTTCAGTGCGTGAAAATGCCTTGTTAATGAGAGGTCAGAGGAAAATGGCCAGGTTGGCTCAACTGCCAGGAAGCCAACATTAATTCAAATAACCTCGCTTTACTACAACAATGTGCAGAAGAGCACCTCTGAATGCATGACACGTCGAGCATTGAAGTGGATAGGTCTACAGCAACTAAATACCACACTTTGTTCCATCCCTATACCTAATAAAGTGGCAATTGAGTGCATAAACACAATTTGATTCCACTACCATTTGATTTCTTTACATAGTTGGATTTCAGCCCAATATCAAAAAGTGGGTTACTTTAAAATAAATTATTCTGCTTACGGATGCTGTTTACTCATAAAGAGTCGCAGAGAGGCACGGATCCTTGCTGTCTTTGATAAAACTCCAGGTGCAGATTCATTGCATGGCTCACTCAATGCAAGAATGCAGCGACCTAGTGAGCCTTCGACAGTTGCAAAGCCCTATAAAATTCAATAAACACAATGAGCAATGATGGTGCTTCAAAACAATAATGGTCACAGTTGACAGAAAGACTGGCACTCAAACTCAGTTTAATTCCAATATTCAATTTGTATTTTTTAGTGATATACCTCATCTTGAGGAGATAAAATTATATATTTTCCCAGAACGAACACAAGAGGAAAATCAAACCATATGTGGAGACTTATTATAATATCACTAAGGAAGTAATTTACTAAATTTCCCCAGAACGTAATTGAAGTAGCCAAGGATTCTTAGAAAATTCATAATCTAGGAAGGGATTAAACTTATGTAAATGCCAATGAAGTATGTTAAAGGTAACTGTCTTTATAAACTCTATTCAACTCCATTCATATCACAATGAAGGATGAGCCAGCACCTCATGCCTACAGTGACACAGTCAATATCCCACTGTGTTTCTTTAAAAGATCACAATATGTACAGTCCATGTATATAAATTAATCTTATGTATGTAGAGCCACACTCAGTTACTGTATACTGTGTCTTATAAGATTGTTTTTATTGTGTTTTGTTAAGCGTATTATCTGTTTGTTCATGCTGCATCAGATTTGGTGTAACAATTAGCTTGTTCTCCTTTTACATTTGGGTACTGATGACAATAAACAATCTTGAATCTTGAAATTAGAGATTGAACGTACAGTAGATAATAGAATGCTACTGGAGAAAGTAAAATGTTTAAGTCAACACAGATCTCGAGGGTCCTAAGGTTTATACTTCAGGTTATGAAAAAAAAAGCTGAGAAAACAATATGTCATTAATTTCTAAAACTCTTCATCTGCAAAACTTGCATTTTCAAATAAAACGAGTAAATGATATGCCATTCCATAATTTAAGAAGAATGGGAGAAAAAAAAGTGTTTTGTTTAATGTAAATTGTGGGAAGTTATCTGATTGGGCACTTGGACAGGTGTGAATCAATTGATGAAGGACAGGTCATTATTACTTAATTTTATTGACTATTTTTAGTTTACTAGATTGACGTGTAAACATTCACTAATATTAGTAGTATGGTCTACCAGACAACATTGATTAGCTGCTGCACAAGACTAAAAGGAAAAATAAAATCATGAAATTTGACCTAACCTTACAACAGATAGCCTGCTTGTAAGGAGGAAATAGACTGAAAATAGAAAGTGAGAGTGAAGAGTTGATTTTGATTATTCCTAGGAATCAGAATTCAGAACTCAGCCTTTCATTATAAATATTAATCACATGAAAAAATGATATATTCAAACTTGAAGATGATAGAAAGTTGCGGAAAAGTATTTATGTAAATTGATGCAGAGTGACAAATGAACACAGAGTGCAGTCATTCCCATGGCAATCTGAAATGAATATGTGGTCACCACTCTGGCTTTATTATCAAAGTACATATTGTATATGTCATCATACACTACCCTGAGATTCATTCCCTTACAGGTATTCACAGTAGAAAAAAAACAATAGAATCAATGGAAAACTACACACAAACTGACATACAACCAATGCGCAAAAGACAAACTGTGTAGATAGACAGACACACAGTCACTGAGAACAGGAGCTGCAGAGTACTTGAAATTGAGTCTATCGGTTGTGTTCAGTGATCAGTTCAGTTTTGTGGTGATTGAAGTTAGCTGAAAGTATAAATCAAAATCTTTTCTCATGGAGAGATTTATTCATGATGGAGAACAGAAGATGTTAAGATGTTAACAAATCAGCAAAAATGTGACCATGTGCCCAATATGTTTTTCTTACCAAAGAATGTCAAGCTTCATTTGTACATCACCTTCATCGAACACTATCTGAAGCACTGGAAAGGTTTATACCAAACATTCTAATGATAAAGGGTACCTTGGATGGACAGAGAGCAAGGTACTAATGAGCATAGCATGTCAAAAAAAAGTTGAGGAGGCAGTGTAAGGATCGGGATTTTTTACTTTATTGATGAGGAATGGCAGAAAAGATCAAGAATCAGCAGTTCAGCTGTGATAGATGGGGAGAATAAAAATAGAGGGCAAGCTTTTTAAACAGGAAGTCAGGGAAGATGCAAATCAAAAATGAAGGTCCATTTTGCAAATCAATCTTGCCTAACAAGAAGTGTGCCATATAACCATATAACAATTACAGCACGGAAACAGGCCATCTCGGCCCTTCTAGTCCGTGCCGACGCTTACACTCACCTAGTCCCATTGGCCCGCACTCAGCCCATAACCCTCCATTCTTTTCCTGTCCATATACCTATCCAATTTTACTTTAAATGACAATACCGAACCTGCTTCGACCACTTCTACTGGAAGCTCATTCCACACAGCTACCACTCTCTGTGTAAAGAAATTCCCCCTCGTGTTACACTTAAACTTTTGCCCCCTAACTCTCAAATCATGTCCTCTTGTTTGAATTTCCCCTACTCTCAATGGAAAAAGCCTATCCACGTCAACTCGATCTATCCTCCTCATTATTTTAAAATACCTCTATCAAGTCCCCCCTCAACCTTCTACGCTCCAAAGAATAAAGACCTAATTTGTTCAGCCTTTCCCTGTAACTTAGGTGCTGAAACCCAGGTAACATTCTAGTAAATCTTCTCTGTACTCTCTGTTTTGTTGATATCTTTCCTATAATTCAGTAACCAGAACTGTACACAATACTCCAAATTCAGCCTTACCAATGCCTTGTACAATCTTAACATTACATCCCAACTCCTATACTCAATGCTCTGATTGATAAAGGCCAGCATACCAAAAGCTTTCTTCACCACCCTATCCACATGAGATTTCACCTTCAGGGAACTATGCATCGTTATTCCTAGATCACTCTGTTCTAATGAATTCTTCAATGCCCTACCATTTACGATGTATGTCCTATTTGGATTATTCCTACCAAAATGTAGCACCTCACACTTATCAGCATTAAACTGCATTTACCATCATTCAGCCCACTCTTCTAACTGGCCTAAATCTCTCTGCAAGCTTTGAAACCCTTCTTCATTATCCACAACGCCACCTACCTTAGTATCATCTGCATACTTACTAATCCAATTTACTACCTTTGTGGTCCTTCTTCTCAACTACCTTCTTAACTCCCTATATTCTCCTCTCAGGACCTCTTCCCTTTTCCTACCTATGTCATTGGTACCCATATGTACTATGACCTCTGGCTCCTCACCCTCCCACTTCAGGATATCTTGGACGTGATCAGAAACATCCCGAACCCTGGCACAAGGGAGGCAAACTACCATCGGGGTCTCCTGAGCGCGTCCACAGAATCGCCTATCTGATCCCCTAACTATCAAGTCCCCTATCACTACTGCCTTCCTCTTCCTTTCCCTACCCTTCTGAGCTACAGGGATGGACTTTGTGCCGGAGACACGACCACTGTAGCTTCCCCCAGGTAGGCTGTTTCCCCCCAACAGCACTCAAACAGGAGTACTTATTGTCAAGGGGTACAGCCACAGGGGTACTCTCTAGTACCTGACTCTTCCCCTTCCCCCTCCTAACCGTGACCCACCTGTCTGCCTCCCGTGGTCCCAGTGTGACCACCTGCTTGTAACTCCTCTCTATCAACTCCTCACTCTCCCTGACCAGACGAAGGTCATCGAGCTGCAGCTCCAGTTCCCTAACACGGTTCCTTAGGAGCTGCAGCTCGGCACACTTGGCGCAGATGTGGACTTCCGGGAGGCTAGGAGACTCCAGGATCTCCCACATCCGACACCAAGAACAACAAGCTGCCCTCACACTCATACTTCCCCTTTCCTCAAATAACAGGAAAAACTGAAACCTAAACCTACCCTGCCTTGCCCGGTTCTGCCTAAGCCCATTGAGCCCAAGCCCTTAAGCCTTCACTCTGTTCCCAGCTCACTCCGCTGCCCGCTGTATAAGGCTCTGTCCTTTTAAAATCTTCCCCGCTTCACTGCCCGCCGTCACACGCCTGCGCAGTCCCGGCTCTCTTAACTCCGATGAGAATAAGAAAAATTCAAGATGGCTCCCGCCGCACTCCCGTTCTGATCCACCGACTTCCTTCTCCAAACAAAAACCGATTCAGGATTTCTGCCCTTTTTAAATCTTCCCTGCTTCACTGCCTGAGACAGCTAGGTCAAACCTCTGCAGTGCTCAAAAAAGCTTTGCTTGAAGATCAGCACAAACTTAAGACCATCAGACATAGGAGCAGAATTCAGCTCCACCATTGCATCATGGCTGATTTATTATCCATCTCAACCCCATTCTCCTGCCTTTTTCCACATAACCTTTGACACCCTTACTAATCAAGAACCTATCAATCTCTGCTTTAAATATACCCAAAGACTTGACCTCCACAGCCATCTGTGGCAATGAATTCCATAGAGTCACCTGGCCAGTTGGGTCCTGATCGAGAATCTGACACACCGGTCCACCACCCACTGGCTGAAGAAATTCCTCCTCATCTCTGTTCCAAAAGGAAGTTCCTCTATTCTGAGGTTGTGCCTTCAGGTCCAAGACTCCCCTACTATAGGAAAAATCTTCTCCATGTCCACTCTATCTGGCCTTTCAATATTCAATAGTCTTATACAATTGTGATATAGAAATCATGTCAGTGTCTCAGAGGTGACATGTTATAAAGCCCCAAATCAAACTTCTGAAGTTGCATGAAACAATCCTGAAATGGACATTATCACATTCCACACCAGACACAAAATGCACACAATTTGCAAGTGAACAATAAAGAAACAAAAAAAACATTTTGTCATTGAAGTTCTCCACTATGGTAGTCTTGTAGAGGGTGCAGCTCAAACTCACCAGAAAAGTTTGAGGACAGCTTGATTTGTGCTTGCCATTGGTGGAACAGTTAAAATATACAAAATGGTTAAGAGATTTAATAAGTGCCAAGAACACAATTATTTTATGAAGGAATTCAGATTTTTTTTTTTACATCAGTTCTCTTGTGTTTCTTTGTATTGACTGTGAATGCCCGCAAGAAAGTGAACCTTAATTTAGTACTATATGGTGATGTATATGTACTTTGATAATAAATTTACATTAAACTTTAAGTCAAGATTAAAATTGGAACTAGGCAATTTAGAGGTGCCTTTACGTCATGAACATGATGGAAATCAGAACACACACTTCTTCCAATAGATTGTAGAGATTGATTCAATTAAAATTTCCAGAGCAGATATTGATTAAGCTTCTGTCAAAGGAAGATAACACGGGAAGCATGGGAAAACTAAATAATTAGAACTGAGGTGAAAATGAATCATTGTCAAACTGAATGGTGCAATGTAGACAGGGAGGCTGATCAGCTGACTCCAAAATCTACTTAAGACATGACACGGTGGTTAAATTAAATCAATCAAGAAGACGTGCAAATAATGGGAAAGCCCAATACCATCAGACATGAAAACACAAAAGCTAATGAAAACATTAAATTAGAAATACTGTAACATTCTGATGATTGTTTCAAGTTAAAAAAATATGTTGATGCTGATGTTTCTCACATGGATTGAAGTTGCATAATCAGCCTATATTTTCCTCTCATTTTAGTTAATAATGTCACTGGCACACAAGAGGGATGTTAGCTACAAAGCAACTTCCAAATCTTGATATCATTAAGAGTCAACATACAAGAGCCAAAAGTGTAAAGGTAAGTTACAAGACTACAGCCTAAATGTAAAGGGTACAGCATTTGTTCATTCGTTCCCTATGTAAACTGAGAATGTAAAGTAACAAAAGAAAATGAGAAATATTCAGCAAGTCAAACAGCATCTGTAAATAAAGGACTTAATTTCAATTTGTGTTTTATATTTCCAGCATTTGTTCCCATCCTCAATTAACAGGATCGTGTGTTCATGGATTTGTATGGCCACTTGAACTCTAGATCTAGATTTTTAAAATTTGGGGCAGTTAAAAAAAAAAATCATTTTGTTTTGTCCAAAATATGGAGAAACTTGATCACAGAGAACATTCCAGTGATACACAAGTGATAATGACAAATATGGTTACTTGTGGCTCTGGATCATTTCTCTGAAAATTCAACTTGGTATTTTAAAGTTTGAGAGCTATAGTCTCTACTAGCTTTGCATTCCTGTTTGTTTCAAACTACTAGAGAGGGCTCTAAAATAATGACAATCACTCTGGCCTATGGGGCCCCAAACTCAATCTACCCACCTGCAGCAAACAATGCACCCTCAATACTCATCCATGATTCTGGGGCTAAGACAGTTGTATAGGCAAACAGAGCCCCTGTCTGGGATCCTCCAGCAAAAGGGCAAGGATAAGAAATGAGAGAGAGGGAAAGGATGGGCAATGGAAATGAGGATGAGGGCAAGAAGGAGAAACAGGTGAGGTAAGGTGGAATTGGAGAAAAGGAAAGCAGGGCCACAGTGAATAGTACAGTACTCACAGCACATTTCATTGGAAGTTGCTTCCATTAAGCACCTTAGCATGCATCTATAAACTTGGAGACTAGGAACCAATCTTAAATTTTTGTATGGCTATGATCAGTTTCATAAGGAGTAACAGATAAACTACATGACAACTTAACATACTTTTCTCTGTCAAAGTTAATGTCATGCTGAAGTATAGTGAAAAAATACCAGTTCTAATCTGTTTTCACACACTCTTTCTACCTTCTTCCTCCTTCCTTTCCAGTCCTGACAAAAGGTCTTTGCCCAAAACAACAATTGTTTATTCCCCTCTATTGATGCTGGTTGACCTGTAGAGTTCCTCTAATATTTTGTGTGTGTTGCTCAACATTTCCAGCAGCTGCAGAATGTGTACATTAGTTACACCAAGCCGTGTAAGGAAGGTCACTGAGCTCAAGAATGCCAAGCAAAATGGAGATGCAAATCTGCAATGTGGCCAACTTATTCCATTAGCGTGTGAGTAGCTGTGAGTGACCGCTAATAAGAAGAGGTAAGAGAGGTTTCTCTCTCTGGTTGCAAGCAAGTGCAGGAAGTTTCTGTCTGCCTAGTGTATGTGAAAACTAACCTGGTACCTGAACGGTCAAAACGCTACAACAAAGACTGTGTCACTGGACTTGGCTGCATCCACCACTTTCTGTAGTCTTTTCTGTTCCTGGCATGTCCAATTATAGGAACAGTTACTTATTTATTTTGAGATACAGCACGTTACCTGGCCCATATGGCCCAATGAGCCCGCACTGCTCAATTACACCCATGCAACCAACTAATCTATTAACCCGTACACCTTTGGAACATAGAATAATATAGCACAGTACAGGCCCTTTGGCCCACAATGTTGTGCCGACCCTTAAACCCTGCCTCCCATATATCCCCCCCACCTTAAATTCCTCCATATACTTGTCTAGTAGTCTCTTAAATTTCACTAGTGTATCTGCCTCCACCACGGACTCAGGCAGAGCATTCAACGCACCAACCACTCTGAGTAAAAAACCTTCTTCTAATATCTCCCTTGAACTTTCCACCCCTTACCTTAAAGCCATGTCCTCTTGTATTGAGCAGTGGTGCCCTGGGGAAGAGGCGCTGGCTGTCCACGCTATCTATTCCTCTTAATATCTTGTATACCTCTATCATGTCTCCTCTCATCCTCCTCCTCTCCAGAGAGTAAAGCCTTAGCTCCCTTAATCTCTGATCATAATCCATACTCTCTAAACCAGGCAGCATACTGGTAAATCTCCTCTGTACCCTTTCCAATGCTTCCACATCCTTCCTATAGTGAGACAACCCACACGGAGGAATGCTGGAGGAAACCCACACGATCACAGGGAAAGCTTATGAACTCTTTACGGATAGAGGTGGGAATTCAACCCAGATTACTGCCACTGTGATAATGTTATACAATGCACCGTGTTATCATGCTGCCTAGTTATTACCCCACAACCATCAAAGAAAGAGCTAGGAAGTTGATTGGTGAAAGAGACAGAAGGCCATGCAAGAAAGAAAAAAAAGAGGGGGAAGAGCACCAGAGGGAGGCGATGGGTGGGCAAGGAGATAACATGAGAGAGGGCCAAGAGGATGAGAAATGGTGAAGGGGGTGGGGGGAAGGTGGAGGCATTACTTGAAATTTGAGAAATCGATATTCATGCTATCAGGTTGGAGGCTATTCAAACGGAATATAAGGTATTGTTCCTCCCACATGGAATACAAGGCTCCTGAACTAGCACGGATCACTTCACTCACTCAACTCTGAACTGAATCCACAACCTAAAGGCTCACTTTCAAGGATTCTGCAACTCATATTCACAGTATTATTTAATTATTTGTGTGACATGTCTTCCTTTGCACATGGGTTGTTTGTCAGCCTTTGTTTATGAATAGCTTTTATTAATTCCATCGTACTTCTTTATCTTTCTGCAAATGCCTGCAAGAAAATTAATTTCACAGTAATATATTGTGACATACATGTGCCTTGATAATAAATTTACTTTCACTTTGTATGTTCACATTATGCACAAATTGTAGAGCTGTAACCTTTCTAAATCTAGTAAGCTCAGGATTCTTTCTCCTGCACTGATCCACATTACAGGTCACCTTACTCCAGGAAGTCAGTTCCTACCGAGCTAATCCAACCACTGCCATAGATGATATCCTGGCATTGCAACACAAACAGCCTCTCACTACACATGGATCACTTCTAAAACATCAAAGACTCTCTCTCTAAAACAGCAAAGACATTTACTTCCAACAGCGATGAAGCACAAGCTCTGCTGGCAACTGCGCGAGATTCCAAGGGAGTGCTTTAAAAGAGAAGATCACCTACCAATTAAGAAAGCTTGAAAGAATCACAAGTGCACAGTTGAAGTTATAGACTGTGAGTGCTAACTCATAATACTTGGGCAGCTTATAAAGAAAGCACAAAGGGGAAAATGCTAGAGTTTTAACACTAATAAATTCTAAGGCAGCATGTTTAAAATGAAACTATACCGAGTGCAAGATGCTTTCCAATGTCTGTAAGGAGTTTGCACGTTCTCCCCATGACTGCGAGAGTTTCCCCGGGTGCTCCCGTTTTCTCCCACATTCCGAAGATGGATTATTAGGTTAATTGGTCACAAGAGTGTAACTGGGAGGCACAGGGTCATTTAGCTGGAAGGACCCATTACCTTATCTCTAAACAAATAAAATGTGAGGGCCTGGAACTTCCTTGTTCATGCAAATGTTTTCACAATTTACGGAATATCCTGGCTCTATGACAAATTTTAGGTATTTTATTGGATCTTGCTGGTAAAATACAGGCATATTTATGAACAAAGAAGCTCAGAAATTGCAAATCTGTCAGTGTGCCCAACAGGAAAGAACGCAGTAGCAGAGCAAAGGGTTACTTGAAGTTCCCCAGACTGAATACTGGAGAATCTGCATTCAGACTCTACAACAGGTTACACCTAATCCATAAGCTGCATGTTTATTTGTTTCAATGGAAAATTTACAGCTATGAGAAAGACAGGCAAGGTTAGGATATCATACTTTTAAACAATTTTTATATGCAATAATTTTTTATTTTTATTAAGTACTTAAGCTCTACAATACTCTGGTTAGAGTTGCACTTCATCGCAGCAAGGATTGGAAGCTTTAGAGAAAGTGTAGAGATTACCAGGATACTGCCTGGATTAGACAGCATGTCTCATGAGGACAGGTTAAGTGATCAAGGGCTTTTCTCTTTGGAGCAAAGTATGAGAGGTGACTTGATAAGAGGTACAGAAGTTTATAAGTTGATAGAGTAGACTGTCAGCATCTTTTCCCCAGGGCAGCAAAGCTAATACAAGATGGCATAATTTGAAGGTAATTGGATATCAAAGGCTGGGATGTCAGAGGGATTTTTTTTTCAACTTCACAAGTTGCAAGTGCATGAAATGCACTGCCAGGGGTGATGATAGCGGAAGATATATTAGGGACAGTTGGACATTTAAAGAACTCTCATATGGAAGAAAAATAAGAGGGCTATGTTGGAGGGAAGGGTTAGACTGATCTTCGAGCAGGTTAAAAGGTTGGCACAACATCATGAGTCAAAGTGCCTGTACTATACTATGTCTTATTTAAGATAACATTTTTAGTTTATCTTTATACTGCTTGATAGCAATGACAGATGACAAAGCTGTTTTTAATCTAATGAAGGTTTATTCAGCATTTTCACAAGTGAGGCTACTTTTTGCTCAGCTGCAAATCACACAAGGCCTTGTCAATCAGGTCCTGGCCAGCTTGCATTACAGAATGGTGTAGTCAAGTGCAACGTTATTCTACAGCGAAAGTCTATGAAGAATGAATATTTAATTTCTGCCCTTTAATGGTGTGCAGGTTAATATCAATGTGATGCCGAGGTAAACCAGAATACAGAGACTCTCTTCAATCCTTCAGTTTCATTACAACTTTCTAATTATTCTGGCACGTTGGTAGTAAAGACAGGTCTAGTTGAACCCAGTGATGTTTCTGCTGCATGAAAAATTAAGAACAAGATAAATTTCAGAAATACGAAGTTAAAATTACCTGCAGGACAGGAATAACAGGATATAAAGCTTCTAGTAACTTGTTCCAGCTCAAAGCACTCATAACTAGGTATCCTTGCATTAAGTAAAGGAGAATGTCCTTCGCAGCAGTGTTCACCTGCGGGATGACAGAGAAGTATTTTGATAACTAGTAAGAAATTCATTCACATATCCTCAGCAAATCAATTAAACAAGATATGGCAAGATCAAAGACACAATAGACTCTGCAGATGCTGGAAATCTAGAGCAATGTACCGTATGTAAGATGTTTGAGGAACTCAGCAGGTCAGACAGCATCTATGGAAAGGGTCTCAGGCTGAAATGTTAATTATTTATTCCTTTCCATAGATGTTGCCTGACCTGCTGAGTTCCTCTAACATTTTGTGCAGCAAGACCAAAAATATGTTTTAATGTATTTCAGTAACAAAGTAGCCGAGTTTAATGTGTCCTTTTTTAAAGCAAGGTTAGTTATGACTGTTGAATGATACTGCATAAAGAATGAACAGAAAGTGGGTAGGTTATAATAGATGTAAAAAAAATAGGGGCCACATGCTGTGAGAACAGCAGTCAGAACATTAGTATGGACAAGTAAAGCTAAGGCCAACCCATGGATAAATAAAAGAGATTGAAATCAGGTTTTTGGATTAGGAATTTGATTCAGGACAGTGTCGTCAGAGTTGCAAAGGATCATGGAGAATAGGAAAGATGACCTTTTGTGTGGACCAGTGTACAGCTTTGACTTGGGACGGCATGGTAGCGTAGTGATTAGCACAACGCTTTACAGTTTAGGTGACCCAGATTCAATTCCCGCCACTGCCCGTAAGGAACTTGTACATTCTCCTCGTGACAGTAAGAGTTTCCTTTGGCTGCTCCTGCTTTTCTCTCACAGTCCAAAGGCATACAGGTAGGTTAACTGTTCATTGTAAATTGTCCCGTGATTCGGATTAAATCGCAGATTGCTGTGCAGTGTGGCTCGAAGGGCCGGACTGACCAATTCCACACAGTACCTCAGTAAATAAATAAATAGATTGCTGAAGGAGTTTCAACTCTTGAAAGCAATAATCAAGAGCTGCAGTTAAAGATAAAGATTAGCTTTATTTGTCATATGTATATTGAAACAAACAGTGAAATAGATTGCTTGCAACAACTCAGCAAGGATTTTGCTGGTGGCAGGCCACAAGTGTCACTACTCTTTTCGCACCAACATAACATGCCAACAACTTGCTAACCCTAACCACACATTTTTTGGAATGTAGGTGGAAACTGCAGTGTCCAGAGGAAACCCACACTGTTACAGGGAGAAAAGACAGCTTTCAGACAATGGTGGGAATCAAACTTAGATCGGTTATTGCAGGCACTGTAAAGCGGTTGTGCTAATCGTCAAACTACTGTGCTGCCCCTACTGTTAAATGTAACATTAACCTGCCTTGCCTAATAATTCCACTTTCCATTACTAATCTAAATCTCATTTGTGATCACTGTTCCCCAAATGCTCTTGTAATGAATGAACTATCATTTGACCTTCTTTATTTTCCAGTATCAGATTCAGCAAGAGTATTTTCCTCAAGAAACATACTGATCAAGCCAGGTGAGGGGGAAGGGGGAATGAAGAATGAAGTTGGGAGATGATAGGTAGAAAAGGTGAAGGGTTGAAGAGTGAATCTGATTGGAGAGAAAGGACCAAGGGAAGAAGGTGCACCTGAAGAAGGTGATAGGTAGGTGAGGAGAAGAGAAGAGGTAACAGGAAAGCCAGCATGGAGACTGAAAAAAACAGAGAAGGGGGAATGAGGAGAAATTATCATAAGTTTGAGAAATCAATGTTCATTCTGTCAGATTAGAGGCTACCCAGACGGAATATGAGGTGTTGCTCCTTCAACCTGATAGTGACCTCACCGTGGCAGTAGAATGGGAATGGGAAGTAGAATTAATGTGGGTGGCTACCAGGAATTCCCATCTGCTGTGGCAGATGGATTGAAGGTGCTCCATCTTCCTTTACGAGAGGCATAATTCTTGTGGTACATTTCCCTTTAATGCCAATTGACTTCACTTTGAATAGGACTCCTTAATGTTGCACTGGATCATACACTGCCCTGATATCAAAGACTCAAAACAGAAGTTATAATGAACAGTCAGGAGAAGCAAATAATTATCACAGTTCAGAACCAAACAGAATACTAAAAGTACAGAGGCGTGCTTAAAAAAAAAGAAAATGAGAGTGTTAGCCTCTATGAACATACAAAGTAAAAGAATATTTAAAAAAAAAACTAATGAATTTATAGAATAGATTTTCTTTGGACTAATATGGGGAAAGACAAGGGAATCTGAGATAAGGAAAAAATGTTCACACTGGTAAAGTCATCAATAATCATAGATTGAAGGCAATTTAAAAAGGGCATAGAGTCAGATCTCAACTAGAGAACTGTATTAGTTATGATACAGAAGATTATTAGACCAATTGTGTCACTACCAAATGGAAATAAAAGAGCTACCCAATCTAATCACACTTTCCAACACCAGGTCTGCAGCTCTGCAGAACATAACGCTTTACCTGCAATTCCAAAAAAAAAATATTGTTTTACTTGAGGGCTTCTGCCTCTACCAGTCTTTTAGCAGAGTTCCAGACCTTTCTTAACCTACAAGTGGAAAAATAATGCTTGATCTTTCCACCAATTATTTTATGTTGATGTTCAATAGAAATAGGTTATTTTCTATCTATTTTAACTTGGCCCCTCACAAGTTGATGACTTGTGCTCTCCCAAAAAGACAGCCATGCCTTCCATCTTTCCACGCAATTACAATATTTTAGTGCTGGAAAATTATCTCTGTACTCACTTCTGAGTAACTACAAATTCCCTCTAATATGGTGAGCAATACTCAAATACATGTCCTCAAGATGTATCTATCAAGTAATAGTGTTCTACAGTAATATTTCAGTTTTTATTTCCCAAGCATCCTGGATAACGTTTTACCTGCCAAAAGGTAAACTGAGTACATAATTCAAGGATAAGCACTTTCATTATTGTGGGCCATGAGCTAATTAAAGAGTTGTAACAGAGAGCCAGAATGGTAACAATAGACTGAATGATCTTTTGTACCCTATCATTGAAAGATTTCCAGATCACATCTAGTCCATCTCCTTCCAACACCTTAAATTCATAAAGAGTATGCCATTGCCTGTTAAATAAACATTTAGAAATCCAAGTACCTTCACAGCAGAGTCTTGTAAGCCAAAAGTGCATATTTCATACAAAACACGAGGATGGAGGAGAAAGTGAATGCCATGAGATGCTGATGATGCTGGTTTGGTAACATTGTGGATTCCCAAGCAATTCTTAGCAAGAAAATGTAAAAATAAATCCATTAGTGCATCGAATACAGGATTAATTTTATATATGTTAACCATGGAATTAAAACAATATTCTTCAGAGTGCCTCCTGCTAAAACATCAATTACAAATATTGGAATTACAAGTTCACCTTGTTTCAGTCTGGTTCTTGCCGAAATAGGCTTCAGATTTATGCCCCACAATGGGACTTCACTCAGTTGACATTTCATGCAGCTTTGAGGAATATTTTGCTGTTGAAGTACTAATTTTTGAATAACTCTTAAGAACACGATACAAGCTGGTTTGCAGCATTCGAGGATTAACAGGCGATTTTATACAGTTTGTGTACCATGATTTATTCCTCAACCAATACCAGTTGAAACAGTTTTTGTTCATTTATCTCAATACACCTTGCAGGATTTACCATGTACAGATTAGCTACATGACAATAATGAATACTCTTTAAAGTCAGCAAATCAGTTGTAAAGTTGTTGTGATATGCTAAATACCACATAAATACAACTTATTTTGTCTCAGTTTTGACTGTTCCACCATAAACACGTGGCCCGGATCTCTTGTTAGTTTAGTCTTCACTGACTTTACAAAAGGACCAAGATCCGTGCTTCATCCGTTACAGCCAGTTAATGTGAATGCCAAGTCATAAAGATATCTCCGTAACACAGCATTCTGATCTTCAGCGATGGTACCTTTCACCAGAAGCCTTTCCAATCCGCAGTTAGCTCTGTCTGCTGCTGACTCATTTGCAACATTCTGCCTATTCTCACACTCTTCCATTGGCCTGGCCTATCTCTGTGACTATTTACCTGCCCTCATTTTTGACATTATACACCATTGAATATCACAGAAAGTTAAAATCTAAAAACAAAATATTCAGCCCAATAGTTCCATTTTAAAATGTTGGAATGCAGATATATTCAACAGAACATAAAGCATTACAGCATTCTACAGGCCCTTTGGCCCACAATGTTGTGTCGACCTTTTAACCTACTCGAAGATCAATATAACCCTTAGCCCCCCCCCCCCCTCCATATAGCATTCCAATTTCCTATCATACACATACCTAAGAGTTTCTTACATTCCATTAATGTATCTGCTTCAATCACCACCCCTGGCAGAACATTCCATGCACTCACCATTCTCTGTGTAAAAGCCTACTTCTGACACCTCCCTTTACTTTCCTCCAATCACTTTTAAATTATGCCTCCTCGTATTAGCCATTTCTGTTCTGGTAAAAAGTCTCTGGCTCACCACTCAATCTATGCCTGATATCATCTTGTACACCTAAGGGAATCTAAATAGTTGCGCGTACTTGGAACAGAATAATCATTGCCACAGACAGCTGTGGACGCCAAGTCATTGGATATATTTAAAGTACAGGTTGATTAGTAAGGGCTTCGGAGGTTACAGGGAGAAGGCAGGAGAATTGGGTTGAGGGAAAATAAATCAGCCATGATTGAATGGCAGTTCAGACTCAATGGGCTGAATGAACTAATTCTGTTTCTATGGCTTATGTTGGAGAAGGAAAAGAAAATATTTTAAGATGAAGATGACCAAGTTAAGAGAAATCTACAGTGGAACACACACAACAAATCAATGTAAAATCTACAGCCCACTGACAAGAGATCAACAACGTTCTTAGCTTACCTTGACAACAGCTAAGGAGCAGAGATAGGTCTTAGTTTTAATAATGGGTAAAGGATGAGACAAGAGTTTTAGGAACACTTTCTGGCTTTCTCCTTCAAGTATTGGGCTGGCCTGTGCAGATGAAGAACTGCAAAAAAAGACAAACAGAAATAACATCATTCAGATTTTTTAGCAGCATAAATCAGCTCTAAACAGATTAAAACCTGAAAACTTGTATTATTTCAAGTTGAGCTTTCACCTCAAAAAATATCTAGTATTTGAAAATATTTTCAACTTACTATGATAAATATTTTTCAGAACCCACAAGAGAAAATAAATAGTCATGCAAGAAATCTAATGATGTTAGCCACTGGATTTTTTCTTATAAGTTTTAACTTTGCTGAAAGTGCAAGGTTATCCTGCTGTAGTGAGGAAGATTAGATGTTTACTGCCCAAGCGCATTAGAAATACACCATGTATCATCTGAGACAACCAAATTGAAATGAACACCTCAAGTGACAAGAAGAAAGCATAAAGTGAGTGGCTGAATTAGGTACAAATTAGATAGAGAACAGGAAAAGGGAACAAAAGATTGAATTGTGAGATTAAAATCACAAAAGGAATGTCATTTCTTTAGACAGGTTTAACAGTTGGCACTGGCTCTTAACGCCATATACCCTAAAAGAAAATCTTGGACACATTATCCTCTTGTGAATTTAGTACAGTACTGTATGTATCAATCATGGAATTGAACTTAGGAGTCAAGAGGTAATGTTGCAGCTATATAAGACCCTGGCCAGACCCCACTTGGAGTACTGTGCTCAGTTCTGGTCACCTCACTATAGGAAGGATGTGGAAGCCATAGAAAGGGTGCAGAGGAGATCTACAAGGATATTGCCTGGATTGGGGAGCATGCCTTATGAGAATAGGTTGAGTGAACTTGGCTTTTTCTCCTTGGAGCTACAGAGGATAAGAGGTGACCTGATAGAGGTGTATAAGATGATGTGAGGCATTGATCATGTGGATAGTCAGAGGCTTTTTCCCAGGGCTGAAATAGTTGCCACAAGAGGACACAGGTTTAAGGTGCTGGGGAGTAGGTACAGAGGAGATGTCAGGGGTAAGTATTTTACTCAGAGAGTGGTGAGTGCGTGGAATGGGCTGCCGGCAACAGTGGTGGAAGCTGATACGATAGGGTCTTTTAAGAGACTTTTAGATAGGTACCTGGAGCTTAGTAAAATAGGAGGGCTGTAGGTAAGCCTGGTAATTTCTAAGGTAGGGACATGTTCGGCCCAACTTTGTGGGCAAAAGGGCCTGTATTGTGTTGTAGGTTTTCTATATTTCTATGTATTTACCATTAGAGTACTTCAACTTCAATCTATTCAGTGCATTTCAATGCTGTTGCATACAACAAGGTTTGACTTTTGTGAAGGTGACATAAAAGCAGAAAATGTTAAACAGTAAATGCTGAATGTAGCTTATCCACAATCTCTTCCTGATGTGAAGCTGCTAAAACATTTGCACATCGTCTTCAGTTATTTTGACAACAAATTACAGCCCTGTACCTTTAAGTGCCTACTTAGCTAGATCAGGAAAACAGTTTCATTTATAAAAATTGCACAATTACATAGAGGAACATGTAACACTATGTTGAAGTGGCACTCCTTCAGGCAGAATTGGAACTGGCATTGGTTTATTATTGTCGATGTACTGAGAAAGTGAAAAGCTTGGTCTTACATACTGTTCATATTAGCTGAAATCATTACATAGTGCACTAAGGTTTAACAAGGTAAAACAATTAACAATGCAGAATAAAGTGTAATATCTACAGAGAAAGTACAGTGCAGGCAAACAATACGGTGCAAGGTCATAATGAGGAAAACTGTGAGGCCAAGAGTCCATCTTACCATACTAGGAAATTACATAATAGTCATACAAAGTTTTGTATGAATCTCCCAGGACTATGGTCTTAGAATCTTTACAGTGATAGATTTACAGTAACAGCTTGGTATGAAGCTTCCAAAGTATTTGGATCAAAAGAAGCTGCAGAGGGATGTAGACTAGGCCAGTTTTGAAATGGGGCAGCCTGCGCCACATTCAAGGACATCTTCAAGAGATGATGACTTTAAAAAGCATCATCCATCTTTAAGAAGAGAAGATCTGCAAAAGCCAGAAATCCAAGCAACACACACACAGAATGCTGGAGGAACTCAGCAGGCCAGGCAGCATCAATGGATAAGAGTACAGTCGACATTTCCGGTTGAGACCCTTCAGCAGGACCGTCCTGCTGAAGGCCCAAAACATTGACTGTACTCTTTTCCACAGATGCTACCTGGCCTGCTCAGTTCCTCCAGTATTTTGTGTGTGTTGCATTCATCATTAAGGCCCTTCACCATCCAGCATATGCCGCTTACTACTATCATCAGGGAGAAGGGTACAGGAGGATCCTGAAGACCAATGATTTAGGAACAACTTCTTCCCCTTTGCCATCAGCACTCAACTTTATTATTCCCTTTTTTTCCCCCTTTATTTATTTTAGTAACTGATAAATTTTAATGTCATTGTTCAACACTGCTGCCATCACAAAATAACAAATTTCATGTCATCTGGTATGTCCGTGAGAATAAATCTGATTATGTTTAGAATTTTTTTTTAGAGAAAACCTGATACATTATGGTTTTCTTGCCAATAGCAACCTAGAGACAGAATTAATCAAACAATTACTAAAGTGCAGAATGCAGCTATTTGACATGTGAAATCTAGTGGGCTTGAAAGTAGGATATACACTTAATGGCCACTTTATTAGGTACACCTATATAATTGCTCATTTTGCAGTTATCTGATCAGCCAATCATGTGGAAGCAACACAATGCATAAGAACATGCAGACATAGTCAAGAGGTTTAGTTGTTGTTCAGACCAAACATTAGAATGGGGAAGAATTATGATCTAAATGACTTTAACCGTAGAATAATCGTTGTTGTCACACAGGGTGGTTTGAGTATCTCACAAATTGCTGATCTCCTGGGGATTTCACACAACAGTCTCTAGAGCAGGGGTTCCCAATTTTTTTTATGTCATGGACCCTTACCATTAATCAATGGGTCCAGAGGTTACAAAGAATGGCGAAAAATTTTTTTAAAAAAATCAATGAGCAGCAATTCTGTGGGTTAAAACATCTTGTTAATGAGAGGTCAGAGGAGAATGGCCAGATTGGTTCATGCTAACAGGAAAGCAACAGTAATTCAATAGCCGCGCATTATAGCAGAAGAGCTTCCCTAAACAACACTTCGAACCTTGAAATAGATGGACTGCCGCAGCAAAAGATACAAACATGCACTCAGTAGCCACTTCCTTATGTACAGGAAGCATGTAATGAAGTGGCCACTGAGTGTGAAAACAAAAAAAAATTTTTTAGAAATATGCTGCAGGATCCATGCATCTAAAGAGGCAAAAAGAGTTCATGTTTCCAGTCCACGACCTTCCAACAGAATTTAAAAAAACATGCACAGCTTGATGTGCAAAGAAAAATGGATGGTGAGAACAAAGGAAGGAAACATCTGTGCAAGAGTGGAGAGCAACATAGATCAGATAACCCAAGCTCTGGAAGTGCAGGCTGTGAGGGGTTGGTGAAGGCACACGAAGTGCAGATGATGCAAGGAGGAGATGGAGGGTAGAGAGGAAAAAATAACAGTGCTGGAGCTCTAAGACACAGACCACTGCCAGTGCTGGAAATACCTAGACATCTGTGGAAAGAGAAAAAGCTGAATCAATGTTACAGGTTTGAATGGAACAATGTAAAATGAAAAGACGAGTCAGAATGGAAGTGGGATGGAGAACTGACATGACAGGTTAATTCAACATTCTCTCTCACCATGACTAGTACCTTTGGCTTCCAACAAAACCAAATTCAAGCTTAATAAATAGTAAATAATCTTGTTACCAGTTGACAATAATTAGCCTGTCCTCTTAGGTATTTCTGCCACCACCTGTGCCTGCATCTTTGGGTCCCAAATTCTCATCTCAGAACCCACACTATTACAATGGAATCATAGGATTTTCAAAGCCAAGAGATTGCCTAAGAAGAATATTCTGTACTTATATTTATTAGAAGATTTAAATATGATATGAAACATCCTCTTTACATTTCTGAGCAGATGTCAATGAACTTCTGGACCAGCTGTAGCTGTTGATGGTAAGGAAGGCTGAGTACAGCCTGGTCTGCTAACTCAATCAATTCCATGAGATCCCGTTCACTCTGCAAGAAGGAGAATTCAATTAGGTTGAGAACATGCCTTTCTCTTTCCAAATATTACATGCAAAACCTCAAAGTTCAAAGTAAATTTATTATCAAAGTATACAGTAGATCACCATATACTAACCTGAGATTCATTTTCTTGCAGGTATTCACAGTAGAACAAAGCTACACACAAGGGCTGACAAACAAACAATTTGCACAAGAAAACAAACTGTGCAAATATAAAAAAAACTAACAATAAATAGATAGATACATAACAGATGAATAAATTATATTGAGAACAAGAGTCCAAGACTCCTGTAAAGTGAGTTCAGGGATCAGATCAGTGTTGAGGTAAGTGAAGTTATCCACAAGTTTTAACTTAGTTTAATATAATCAAAACTATCAAGTGCTATGTTTAGATTGTGGGATAAGAATTGCAGGATTATCACTGTTATTCAACTATGAAAGATAAATAGAAATTATTGCCACATTAATGCTCCAATTCCCAGAAATAAAGCTGTGTTATTTCTGCATGGCTGTGACAATGATGACAATTTAAGGTCTCTTCAATGGTACTTAAAGAGTTTCTTATTTTAAAGAGATGTACAATGGTGCATACTGGTTTGTAAAATTAGTAAAATATATAAGAAAATACATGATACAATTTTTAATGGGTCATGAATCTAATGTATTGACATATTTTAGAACTTGGAATAAAAATTAAAATTGCAAATTATTTTGATAAAAAACAAAATCAAAAACAATTCTGGCAAAATCTTATGAAATTAAAATATTTGCTTCATGGAGACTTGTTTTATACTGAAATACTTGGTTCTTTTTAAATTTGGTACTCACCTTTAATGGAGGTTCAGACTGAAGCTTTGAAACTTAACATGGAAATGCTCTCACCTATATCTCTGCAGTCTGACAGCTTTACAATAAAAGATGACTCAGAACATCTTTCAGGTATCAGTTCCCATAAGTAAGAATATTTATTACAAGAGGACTAATATTTCTCAATTAAAATAAGCTTTAAAATATTACATATGCAAATTAATATTACTTTGAATTAAGGAGACATGTTCATATTAAATAAATCATTTATGACAAGAGAACTGCGTATTTAAGTGATATACTGCTCTGACTCTTATAAATTGATTGACTCCTTTAAGCAATTTGGTCCACAAAACAATTCAACTACCTGACTTGCTGTATGAAAACAGAACTGCAAATTGCTCTTTGGAAAATAAAAAGGAAATCAGTCAAAATCAACAACTACTTATTCCCTAGTTTCAGAACTAATAAATAAAACAGTGTATACATACCTTTGCTTCAACATCCTTGATAAAAGAACATGCATACTCCATTGAGTGTGCTACCTCTGTGGCTCTCTTGTACATATTATAGCTCTGCAAGCTGACCTTCTCTAAGTAGACAGTGATGGACTCATGAATGCTGAAATAGCTCAAACGGAATGGGACATCCAGAGACAGAAGATAAAGTGCATTCCCTATGCTCTCTGGCAGAACTTCACTAGCCTACATAAAAAAAAATTCCAAGTTAGATGTTGCCTGACCTGCTGAGCTCTTCCAGCATTTTGTGCACACTACTCTGGATTTCCAGCATTTGTAGAATCTCTTGTGTTTATAACTTTAAGTCATTAACAGAATCATTTCAAGAAGAATATTAAATAGTACATTTGTAATTTAGAGAGTTGTACTGATATTTAAAGTTTATTAATGAGGTGCTTCACATCTACCCTCTGAAGAGATTGCTATGGTCAATTTCACAAAATATGAAGGCAATTGAGTTGCCTAGTTCTGACTTTCTGAAGGATCAAAGTGATTATTCTCTTTAGCCTTGGGAACTAAAGACAATGAGCAAAGCTCATTCTGCCAATGATTTACCTTGGAAAGTACACGGAGAAATAAATATTTCAAATGTTACCCTTATACTGGATTGTGATGCCCAGAAGGAAAAAATAACTACAAACACTAATTGTCCCAGGTGTAACTGAAACATAACCACAGGGATAACCTGTGACCATTCATTGTGCACTAACCAAACACAAGGTGCTAGAGAGCACCAGTTTCAAAGATGCCTTTCAGGACTTCAACCCAAAATAATCTTCAACATGAAGGTAAGAACAATGGGGTTTGGGGAAGTGGTGGTTTACCATGATTACTAGTTATCAACCACCTATTGCTGTAGTAGTTCAATCATTAAACCAGATAAGTGGAAGTAATTAGGTAACACTTTATGCTGACAAATTGGTTATAGCGTGTGAATCAATTCCTTTTAAATAGAACTACCACATATAATCTGGTATTTTTGTTTAAGATTAGAAATTAGCTTTATTTGGGTTTCAGCACTTAAGTTACAGAGACAGATTGAACAAGTTAGGTCTTCATTCTTTGGAGCGTAGAAGGTTGAGGGGGGACTTGATAGAGGTATTTAAAATTATGAGGGGGATAGATAGAGTTGACGTGGATAGGCTTTTTCCATTGAGAGTAGGGAAGATTCAAACAAGAGGACATGAGCTGAGAGTTAAGGGGCAAAAGTTTATGGATAACATGAGGGGGATCTTCTTTACTCAGAGAGTGGTAGCTGTGTGGAATGAGCTTCCAGTAGAAGTGGTAGAGGCAGGATCGATATTGTCATTTAAAAAAAAATTGGATATGTATATAGACAGGAAAAGAATGGAGGGTTATGGACTGAGTGCAGGTAGGTGGGACTAGGTGAGAGTAAGCATTCGGCAAGGACTAGAAAGGCCGAGATGGCCTGTTTCCATGCTGTAATTGTTATATGGTTATGTGGTTTATTTGTCACATGTACATAGAAATATACAGTGAAGAGCATCATTTTTACCAACAGTCAACATAGTGCAAGGACGTGCTGAGGGTTGCCTGCAAGTGTTACCATGCTTCCACCGCCAGCAAAGCATGCCCACAATTTACCAACCCTAACCCACACGTCTTTGGAATGTGGGAGGAAACTGGAGCACCTGGAGGAAACCCATGTGGTCACAGGAAAAATGTCCAGACAGCAGAGGGAATTGACCCCCCCTCCCCCCCCCCCCGGTGCTGTAATGTACAGCGCTAATCAGGTTATCATGTCATATCTCGTTTTTTTCTTTCAAAATGCTGTTAACCAGTAACTAAGCAGATATTGTTGTAAGTCAGAGTGGTAATATTAATTTTTGATTGAAACCCAGAGTGTGAAAGAAATGTTCTTGATTAAATCTCCAACAATGCATGACATAGTGGTAGGCATGACACAATCCTCCAAGGCACAGAAGGCTATGGACCAAACAAATGACCCTATGATACTGATTATGCTAAGAGTGAATCGGGAGAAAGTATTAAAAAAGGCTCTTTATTGAATGTTTATTGAATAATTACTGAAAATTATTCCAAGTTCAATTCCTTCCTCACGTTTTAATTCCAGGAACTGATAAAAATGCATAGCAGGCACTACACAGTATAAAGCTTGACTGCATTTTGGGTCTTCTGATGTCAGACAGAATATCCTATTAGTAGGTCTGGATGTTTTAATCTTATTGTTGTACACAATAATGTTCCTCTGCCATGGTTCCTACATCAACAATGATCTAGGAACAACTTCTGCATGAACAAGAGGCAGTATATCTGTACCAATTAACCATACGATTTGGTCACAGATGAAGATGCCTTCACAAGACCATATGCACCCAACTAATTTCATCACCCCAAAATCAGATGGCTCCAATTATTCTCAAGACTAGTTAGAATGGAAATCATAATAGAATGATTGGAGCAACTTCAGAGTACATGAAGGTTCCCTTAACAGTGGGCATCACAAAACTACCAAGCAGAACTTGTACCAAAGACTTTATTCCTTGGAATGCAGAAGACTGAGGGGAGATTTGACAGAGGTATACAAAATTATGAGGGGTATAGATAGGGAAAACACAAGCAGGCTTTTTCCACTGAAGTTGAGTGGGTTAATGGTGAAGGGTGAAAAGCTTAAGAGGAACATGAGGGGAAACTTCTTCACTCAGAAGGTCATGAGAGCGTGGAACTAGCTGCCAGTGCATGCAAGCCCAATTACAGCATTTAAGAGAAGTTTGGATAGGAACATAGGTGGTAGAGGCATGGAGGGCTATGGTCCCAATGTATGTCGATGAAAGTAGACAGTTTAAATGGTTCGTCATGTGCTAGGTGGGCCAAAGGGCCTTTCTCTGTGCTGTACTTCAATGGCACTATAACAAAGAAGGATTTACAAAATAGCTGGGTGTACTCAGGATAGAAAATTCAACAGTAGTTTGTTTTATATACATTTATTTTTTGCAAACACATACATTTTTAAAAAATTAGGAGTATGCTGAATAGTAATTACTCTGTAGTTTTTCTCTCCACTTTATAAATACTCATGAATTGCAGCATCAAACAGAAAAATACATCAGATCAGTGATATTCAAACTGAGAAACTCAGACAGAGCCTACACAAGGGATGCACAAGGTCAATGCTCCAGTTATTCTGACAGATTAATGGTCCTATTTAGATTGCTTGATCCCCAAAGGTAACCAGGGAAGAAAACGAGCACAATTTAAACTTTAAGCCTCATTTATCACTAAAATTCACTGGAGACATCACATTGTCACTTTAAACATTTCGGAGATTCCATTCAACAAGCTAGAGTAGCACAGAGATACAGCCAGCAAAGCTACTGCCTCAGTCCCAGTCACCAGTTTCAATCCTATTCTCTGGTGTTTGTGGGGAGTCTGTGTGGTCTCCCTGTGACCATGTGGGCTTATTTCCTCCTGCTGCTTCATACCTCCACAAGCAAGCAGATTCTCAAGTGGATTATTTGGTTAATTGGCTACTGTAGTTTGTCTAGGCTCTGTACGCAACTGGTAGAATCAGGGTTAAATTGAAGTGTATATGTGGAGAATAATACAGTAGATGCAGACGAATATAAATTGGTGCAGACAATTAGCACACAATCACCAGGCTGAAGAACTTGTTTATAAACACTGATCATGATGTGATTAAGGCAGTATTTCTTAAAACACCTATGATGATGCTGTAATTCTGAGTATCAAAGGCAAGCCTTGAATCATCTAGTTGATGACTCCACTGCAAGGGAGAGGGGCTGTCCAGAGTGAGGCACAAGCATTCAGCCCATTAACAACTTAATGGAATTTCAGACTGAATACAAAAGCCCTTTGAGGATTGAAAATTGTTTCAAAATCTAATTTCTACAGCAAGTGATGTTCTGCAATGTTTTTTGCATTGCCTTTGCTTGGCTTCTTTCTAAGAAACTGTTCATAGTTTCAATCACTATTTGAAAAAGTTTGTGCAAAAGGAAAGTTTCTGAACTTAAAGAAGCCAACATTTAGTCTCATATCCTATCCAAAACAGGAAATACACACTGCTTTTTTCATATAATCACTGTGAATTACATCACAATTGCATAACCATCAAAGGAAGTAGCTTATCAATATTAACAAGCAAATGCCCTTCAGAGTTTTCATCAGTTGAAGATACCTTGCTCAGTTGGCCATTTTTATACACATTTCTGGATACATCACTGCACTGTCTTGTCAGACACTGCACAATGAATAGCAAGTTTAAAAAACTTTAAAAAATAGAAAATTGCATATGAATTATAATTACAAGTGTACACAGAAACAAGGAGTAATTACAGAACCATCAGTAACTATCATTACACTTACAGTAGCATAGCGCATCACTTTAGTGACTGTGAATCAGGGTCAATTCCTACCACTACCTGTAAGGAGTTTGTACTTTCTCCCTGCGACTACATGGGTTTCATCTGGCTGTTCCACCTTCATCCCACTTCCCAAAGACCTACAGGTTAAGGTTAGTGAGCTATAGGCATGCTATGTTGGTACCATAAACGTGGCAACACTTGCGGGCTGCCCAACACTGCTCTTGGTGTAAAGACACTCCATATATATTTCAATGTACATGTAACAAAGCTAATCTTAATTGTCCTTTAACATACATAAAAACATGCAGAGAGCTGCAAACTTAGATCTGATTGTGTACAAGACCCAAATGAAATCTTGTGGAAGTGAACAGGTACAAATGCATCAGCTCACCTTCTCAACGGGGAGGACTATTTGCAGAAAACGCACAGAGAATAACGCAATACTAATAAACGCTAATCGATGGTGCACAATAGCCGTTTCTGGTTGTTCTACAGCAACGCTGGTACTATGATAAGCAAGAACTTCCCCCAAAGCATCCAATGATCCTATCAGACTTTCCTTCTGTAAATAGAAACAGTAAAATGAAAAGCATTACACTTACTCATTTGAAGTACCCTAAACCAATAACAGTGGTTAACTGATACTGCATTTGTTTTGGCTTCTACACCTTAAATAAAGATTTAATAATAGTTATTGGTGCATGCTGAGAACAGAAATTGCAAATTAAATATTTAGTACAAAACACAGTACTGTTTAAAATGACTATAAGACATAGGAGCAGAAATAGGCCATTCGGACCAGCGAGCCTGCTCTGCCATATCATCATGGTTGATTTATTTTCCCTCTGAACCTCATTCCCCGCCTTCGCCAAGTAAGCTTTGATGTCCTTATTCATCAGGAACCTATCAATCTCCGCTTTAAATACACTCATTGACTTGCCTCAACAGCTGCCTGAGGTAATGAATTCCAGATTCACCACTTTCTGGCCAAACAGATTCCTCCACATCTCTGTTCTAAAGGGACATCCTTTATTCCGAGACTGTGCCTTCTGGTTCTAGACTTCCCGACTACAGGAAATATTCTCTTCGCATCCATTCTATCTAGGCCCTTCAATAAACAATACATCTCAATGAGATTCCCCAACCCCCAACTCTTTCTTCTAAACTCAGCCAAACACTCCTCATACGCTAACACTTTCATTCCCAGGATCATTCTCATGAACCTCCTCTGATGCACATCCTTTCTAAGACAAAGAGCCCAAAGTTACTCACAAGACTCCAAATACCATCTGACCAATGCCTTGTAAAATCTCAGCATTACATACTTGTTTCTATATTCTCATCCTCTTGAAACGAATGCTAACATTGCATTTGCCTTCTTTAACACTAACTCAACCTGCAAGTTAATCTTTAGAAAATTCTTCATGAGGACTCCCAGGTCCCTTTGCATCTCTGATTTCTGAATCTACTCCCCATTTAGAAAATATCTACGTCTTAATGCCTTCTACTAAAGTGCATGAACAAACACTTCTCTGCACTGTATTCCATCTACCACTTCTTTGCCCATTGCCCAAACGTCTCAAGTCCTTCTGCAGATTCCCAGCTTCCTCAACACTACTTGCCCCTCCACCTATCTTGTGTCGTCCAGAAACTTGGCCACAAAGCTATTAATTCTATCATCCAAATCATTGACGTATAATGTGAAAAAAAGCAGTCCCAACACTGATCCCTGTGGAACACCATTAGCCCCTGCAGAATACCACTAGTCACCAGGAGCCAATCAGAAAATACCCCATTTATTCCCACTCCTTGCCTCCTGACAGTTAGCCAATCTTCTGTGCATGCTATGATCTTTCCTGTAATAGGTGTAGTGATGTAAAAGTACCAGAAGAAAGATTCATGAATGGGAATATATCATTTGGTCCAATGAAGCCCATTTGATCATATTTCATCTCACCCAACCTACCAATAAATTACATTCTTAATAAGAGTCTCTCCCTTATCCGGCGAATTATTTCAAATGCAAATCACTCTTTTTGGGAAGAAATAATTTTACAATTATAATGCCATGCATCCTTTACCCAGTTCAATGAAGTGGCTCTCATTTAACTACAGTAAATATTTAACAGTTCCATAGCTTATGCATCTACAAGAATATTTACAGCTAATACCACTGGGCACAATTTTAAGATGATTGGCAGACCGTGTGGGGGGGTGGAGAATGTCTGGGTTTAAGTTCTTTACACAAAAAGTGGCGGACGTGTGGATCGCACTGCCAGGGGTTTTTGCAGAGACAGATACATAAGGGACGTACAAGAAACTCTTAGATAAGCACATAAATGATAGAAAAATAGAGGGCTATGTTGGAGGGAAGGGCTAGATTGATTTTAGAGAAGGTTAAAAGGTCAGTACAACATTGTGAATAGAAAGGCCTGTTTTGTATTGTACTGTTCTACATTCCATGTTTTATTAACCTTATTCAAGAGGCTGAAATGCAAAGAGGAACAAGTATGCATAGAGTCTTGGACATGCTGAATGTAGAGTATTCTATTCAGTTTTGACCACTACACCTTCTGAAAACAGAATACAATTCATATGGTAAGAAATGTGGATGACCTTACGACTATGGTGGATGTATAGCAAAGCAAAAGAGCTAATATCACATTCAAGTATGGAAATGAAGAAAGATAAAGGACAGGGATAAAAGAAAGATAAAGATACTACTATGATTTGGAATGGCTGCAGAAATTTGTGCTCTGATTAAATGCCGGAAGGATCTTGGTGCAGGTAAGCTTACCTGCATAAGGGAAAAATCAAGAAAAGGAGACATTATCTTAAATTTAGTATGGATCATTCACGAACAGAATGATGTAAGACTTATTCAGACTAATGGTCATAGAAATTTGGAACTCAATTTCCCAAAAAGTTGCAAGCAATTGAGGCCTTAAGATACATTCTCATAAGACAAGAGCATCAACGGGTGTGTAGCAAAAGTGAAAATAAGCACTTGTTCTCCAGGATTTATGCATATAGCTAGTGAACAGGGCAGCTTTGCAGGTATGTCATGGGCTGTACAGTACATTTATTACTGATTTACTGCTTCCCCCTACTGGTTAGAACTGGAACATTCACCTAGAGATACAGAAACTGTCATTGAAAATGTTAACATCTAAATAATTATGGTACCTTTCTTGTATTTGATGCCAAATTTAATTTGGATAGTTATCATTTATACTGGCAGAAAAGCAAAAATAATCCTTTCTATATGTCAGAACCGATAAGAATTTGAAAGGTGAGAATGGAAACATCCATCACATTGTTATTTATAGATTATGGACTTCCTTAGAACAGGGTAGATAGATAGATAGATAGATAGATACTTTATTCATCCCCATGGGGAAATTCAACTTTTTTTCCAATGTCCCATACACTTGTTGTAGCAAAACTAATTACATACAATACTTAACTCAGTAAAAAATATGATATGCATCTAAATCACTATCTCAAAAAGCATTAATAATAGCTTTTAAAAAGTTCTTAAGTCCTGGCGGTTGAATTGTAAAGCCTAATGGCATTGGGGAGTATTGACCTCTTCATCCTGTCTGAGGAGCATTGCATCGACAGTAACCTGTCGCTGAAACTGCTTCTCTGTCTCTGGATGGTGCTATGTAGAGGATGTTCAGAGTTTTCCATAATTGACCGTAGCCTACTCAGCGCCCTTCGCTCAGCTACAGATGTTAAACTCTCCAGTACTTTGCCCACGACAGAGCCCGCCTTCCTTACCAGCTTATTAAGACGTGAGGCATCCCTCTTCTTAATGCTTCCTCCCCAACATGCCACCACAAAGAAGAGGGCGCTCTCCACAACTGACCTATAGAACATCTTCAGCATCTCACTACAGACATTGAATGACGCCAACCTTCTAAGGAAGTACAGTCGACTCTGTGCCTTCCTGCACAAGGCATCTGTGTTGGCAGTCCAGTCTAGCTTCTCGGCTAACTGTACTCCCAGATACTTGTAGGTCTTAACCTGCTCCACACATTCTCCATTAATGATCACTGGCTCCATATGAGGCCTAGATCTCCTAAAGTCCACCACCATCTCCTTGGTCTTGGTGATATTGAGACGCAGGTAGTTTGGTATGTTTGCGCAGGTATGCTACAACAATCTCTTCCTCAGTTTCTTCAGCTCCATCCCAATTATTGGTATCCATTGTTATTCAATGCAGGGCCAGTTTTTTCCCCTACATATAGCAGAACCTTAGATGCTTATGAAGATAACGTCATTTCCTGTGCCACAGCACCTAGGATTGAAACAGAGCTGCAATGCAATCCATTTTTGGAATGCTCTGAGTTTGCGAAAGATGATACACAAAATTCAAATCTTTACTTTATTCTGGACATCCAGCACTAGCTTGAACCAACATCATGACTTATTAACAAAAATTCAAGGACAATTCCCAGTGTTGACTCTTAAAAGCTTTGGAAAGAATGGTGCTGGCACAATACCCAATACCAACAAGGAGAAAATAACACAAATAAAAACACTGTTGCGTGAGAAACTGAAGTCATTACTGCTTTTAAATCATTTGCAAAAGAGAATTTAAGAGTGCTCAAATATGTAAACATGTTCAGACCAATTCAGATTTTTCTTAATAGAATACAAGGTTCTGCTTACAAATAAATTCCCATAAAACGCATACCAGTTCTCGACCAGTCAGACTCTCATCCTCCCAGACATCTTCGGAGATTGAATCACTGATGAGCATCACCAGTTCTGTCAAAAGCTCTAGCACGCATATCACAATCTTCCTACTACCTGCAAAAATAATTCGTGCCAACTTAATGGTCAAACTTTTATTAAGTTAATTACATAAGATTACAAAATGAACACAAAGTTCAAAGTAAAGTGATTATCATAGTACACATATGTCACTAAGTACAACCCTGAAATTCATTTTCTTACAGGCATTCACAGTAAGTACAAGAAACACAGAATCAATGAAAGACTGCACCCAACAGGATGGAGAAATGAAGACAACAAACAGTGCAGATACAAAAAGCAAGAAGAAATAATAACAATAATAAATCAATAAGCAATAAATAGTGAGAACATGAGATGAAAGGTCCTTAAAAGTCAGTCCATGGGTTGTGGGAACAGTTCAGTGATGGGGCGAGTGATGTTGAGTGAAATTATCCCCACTGGTTCAAGATCCAGTTGAAAAGTAATAACTGTTCCTGAACCTGGTGGTGTGGGTCCTGAGGCTCCTGTACCTTCTTGCTGATGGAGGTCCATGGCCAGTCCTCATTGGGCTGTGTAGGGGGTAGGGGAACGAGAGGTGGAGAGGGTCATCATTCAGCATCATTAAATTCCTCAGTGTTATCATTTCAGAGAACCTGTCCCGAGTCCAGCATACAAGTGCTATTTCAAAGAAAGGACAGTAGCACTTTTCTTAGAAGCTTGCAAATTTGGCATGTCAAACTTTGACAAACTGCTATAGATGTCCAGGGAAGAGTATATTGAATGTTGCATCAGTCAGATATGGAAACACCAATACTCTGGAATGGAAAAGCCTACAAAAAGTAGTAAATACAGCCCAGTCCATCACAGATAAAACCCTCCATATCACTGCGCACATCAACATGAAGTGCTGTTGCAGGAAAACAGCACTCATCATCAAGGATATATTGACCACATTTAGGTTCTGAGGAAAAGTGCTTCAGAAATGAACAAAAGGATTTGTGTGTATCAACTGTCGAAAAATTC
This sequence comes from Hemitrygon akajei, assembly GCF_048418815.1. Lineage (NCBI taxonomy): Eukaryota > Metazoa > Chordata > Chondrichthyes > Myliobatiformes > Dasyatidae > Hemitrygon > Hemitrygon akajei. The sequence goes on from NC_133124.1 coordinate 127,426,211, forward strand.
AGACTATTTTATTGAAAACAATTTTGCTTTAGTATTCTTGCATCCACCACATTGAGATAAACAACTAAGCAATTATTTTATCTATCATGCATACTTTGCTAAATCTAAATGTCTAATCACTTCAGCAAGGTCTGCCTTGACATGGTTCTATTGTTTATCAAGATAGTCACACCAAAGCTTTCAAAGCAGTAACTGTGGTCACAGAATCTCAATTCAAAGAATATTTTCCTTGCAGCGGACAGTTGCCAGGAAGTCATAAGTCAGGATTGGATATAGTGCAAACTCATGGAGTCTGTTCTGAATGAATGAATGGAAATCATGCTGCCACAGTTGTGGTGTCATTAAGAACCCAATCAACTTGCAGAATTATGAAACATTTTCAAATCTTTCACACAACGTAAAAGTCCAGTATACCACTGACTGCTACCTGTTTCACCCAATAAAGGGCAATGTATCAAAAAGACTGACAAGCAATGCTGCAGTGAATCAAAAAGCATTCACCTTTAGCCTCAGACTCCACAGAGAACTAGTAACAAAATCAACCTTGCAGATTAGTTCACCTTTGATTTGAACTCTCATCCTATCCCTGGACTTGCAACATTGCTTTTCCCAACAATGACAGGCATTCAAGATATAACCCTATTCAAATGACTTGATTTAAAAGGCAAGCAGTATGTTTATTTTATTCCATGTTTTTAGTTCCATAATCCACAAAAACTATTAGCATTCATTTCGAGAGGACTAGAATCAAGGATATAATGCTGAGGCTCGATAAGGCACTGGAGGCTGCTGAGGTCCAGAGGAGGTTACCAAGGATGATTCCAGAAATGAAAGGGCTGATGTATGAGGAGTGTTTAATGGCTCTGGGCCTGTACTTGCTGGAGCTGAGAAAGATGAAGGAATTGATTGTGGACTTCAGGAAGGGGAAATCGAGGGAACACACACCAGTCCTCATTGATAGATCAGCAATGGAAAGGGTGAGCAGTTTCAAGCTCCTGGGTGTCAACATCTCTGAAGATCAATCATGAGTCCAACATATTGATGCAATTACAAAAGCTGCTATAGTTCATTAGGAGCTTGAGGAGACTGGGTATGTTACAAAAGACACTCAAAAATTTCTACAGATATAGGGAGGAGAGCGTTCCAAATGTTGCACTACCATCTGGTACAGAGGGGACACAGCACAGGGTCAGGAAAAACTGCAGAAAGTTGTAAACTCAGCCTGCTCCATCATGGGCATTAGCCTCCCCATCATTAAGGTCATCTTCAAAAGAAGACATCTCAAGAAGGCAACATCCGCCATTAAGGATCCCCCATCACCCAGGACATGCCCTCATCTCATTGAGGCGGTACAGGAGCCCGAAGACACAAACAGGACGTATCATGATCAGCAACTTCTCCTCCACCATTAGATTTCTGAACCGACAATGAACCCATGAACACTATGTCACCTTTTTTCTCCCTTTTTGCACTACTTACTTGATTTAATTAAATATTCAGTGGATTCTAGTTAATTGGCCCATTAGTTAATTGGGGCAGCCGCTTATTTGGGATAAATCTTAAAGAACAGAAACTAATCGAGAAAATAGCCAAGATTTATGCTTATTTGGAACTCTATACGTCTTAATTGGGACAGAAGACTGCTGCCGAACAGTTTCTACTAGTGTCCGTCGCGTGCTCTGCATAGCTGTTAAGACACTTCACCATGCTTAGAGCAAACAGTTTTTAAATAGCGTCAGTTGCATGTGCTTGTGTTTAAAAAGTGGTTTGTTGATAGTTGGGGGGGAAATAAGCAGTAAGACAATTTAGAATTGCTTTGCTCACGATGGTTTGAAGCACTCAGGCTTGGAGACGCCAGAAATGGCCAGGAGCGAAATGAAACAATTTCACTACTTCAAGTTAAGAACAATGACGAATTTGAAAGTATCAAGAATCATTTGAGTATTACAATGAAAATGAAGATTTGGAGGATGCAACCGAAAGCATAGTACGAAGGTAGTCTGTACTAGGTGCCTGTGCTAATTTTGTTCATTGTCATTCAAAAGAACACGGCAGAGTGTAGGATGTTTGTCATATCCAACGATGACAGTGATATCTGTTTTTTAAAGTGGAAGAGCCATTGAACTAGGACAGTTCAACTCTCTCAACTCTCTTGACTTCTAGTCCGGGTCTAGTGGTACGAGGAATCATCACAAACTAGGGTCTTCCTTGGTTGCAGTGGGTAATCATAACTTCTACTGTCTCTTTTTTTCTACAACTTTTTAACTATTTCCATGAAACTTCAGCTTAATTGGGTCTTATTTCTTATAATATTTCTTATTGTTAGTCTGTAGTTTTTTTAAAAACTATTATGTATTGCAATGTACTTTTGCTGCAAAACAACAAATCTCACGACATATGCCAGTGATATTAAACCTGATTCAGACCTATTGAAGATGAAAGACCTAGAAAGAGTGGATGTGGAGAGACTGTTTCCATTAGTGTGGGAATCTAGAACCAGCGGGCACAGTTTCGGAATGCAAGGACTTTCCTTTCAAACAGAGACAAGGAAGAACTTCTTTAGCCAGAGGGTGGTGGATCTGTGGAATTCCTTTCCAAAGACGGCTGTGGAGGCAAGTTATTGGGTACAGTTAAAGCGAAGGTCAACAGGTTCTTGATTAAGAGTGTCAAATGTTATGGGGAGAAGGCAAGAGAAAGGAGTTGAGATGGATAATAAGCCAGCCATGATAGAATGAATGGTGAAGCAGACTCGAACCACATGACCTAATTCTGCTTTTATATCTTATGGTCTTAAGTGTACTTTTATTACAGTAATTTTAGAATTAAATCTATTTAATCTGCTCTTAAAAATCTTTAATATGACCTGTACAAAGAGGACAGGTAAGACCTGAACTCGAGGGGTAAACAGACAGTGATCATAACATGATCGAATTCACCCTGCAGATTGAGAGGAAGGAGATAAAGTCAGATATATCATTATTATCGTGCAGTGGCCAGCTGGTGGCATAGTGGCATCAGCGCTGGAGTTCCGGGCGAGAGGTCCTCAGTTCGAATCCAGCCGGCTTCAGTTCAGAAACTGGTGATCTCTTTAAAAAAAACTCACCCGGCAGAAGGCAATGACAATCCACTACTGTAACTTGCCCAATATGTCAGAGCGGCATGGAAGGAAATCGTCCACTACCTGGAAATAATTCCGGATGCAACATACCTACTACCGTGCAGTAATAGAGGCATGAGAGGGAAGCTGGCTGAAGTAGATTGGAGGGGACAGTAGCAGAGATGACAACAGAACAGCATTGGCTGGAGTTTCTAAGGACAATTTGGACACAGGATAGATACATCCCAAAGATGAAGGATTATTCTAAAGGGGGGATGAGGCAACATTAGCCGGCAAGGGAAGTCAGAAACAGCATGAAAGCAAACGAGAGGGCACATATTATGGTAAAAATTAGTGGGCCCTTATCATGGGCTTTACACTTCGAAAACCTTCACTGGACTTTGTGTAACTGTAACGCTATATTCTGCATTCAGTTTTATTTTCCTTTTATGCTACTATGATGTACATACAGATTAAATGATCTGTCTAGCCAGCATGCAAACAAAAGCTTTTCACTGAAATATGGTACATGACAATAATAAACCAATTATCCAAATGCCTGTGCTCAATGCTGTATGATATCAATCATCAGATAATAAGGATGCATAACAGGAAAATTTTCAATATTTCTTGATTCATTATTAGCTTCATTTTCCTTTTGAATAACACCAACCCAACAGTTATCAATTAATAAGAATATTACTGAGGCAATACATTCCCTTTAGAACATAGAACAGTCCAGGCCCTTGGGCCTACAACCTTGTGCTGGCCTTTTAACTGGCTGTAAGACCATTCTCACCCTTCCCTCCCACATTGTTCTCCATCTTTCTTTCACCCATTGGCCATTTGTCTCTTAAATGTCCCTAATGTATCTGACTCTGCTACCACCCCTAGCAGCAGGTTCCAGGCACCCACCACTTTCTGTGTAAAAAAACTACCTTTGACATCCCCCTTATACTTCTCTCAAATCACCTTAAAATTATGCACCCTGATATTAGCCATTTCCATAAGACCAAAAGACATAGGACCTAATTCTGCTCCTTCGGCCTAACGAGTCTATTGCACCATTCCATCATGACTGAGTTATCATCCCTCTCAATCCCATTCTCCAGCACTTTCATATTTCTGCCCTGAGTAAAAAGTCTCTGACTATCCACTCAATCTATGCCTCTTATCAGTTTATGTACCTTGTGTATTTATGTGTCAAAGCCACAAATCTATTTAACTTCAATGCAATAAATATACTATTCAGTAAGTTTCAAAATACACTTTCAAATTCACTAGCATAAACAAAATGCAGAAATTAATTCCAGTTTCCATATAACGAAATACCACATACCCAATCATCAGTAGAAGCTCCATTCCACAAACTATACATATTTTCATGTTTTGTTGGGACAATCCATTGTAAATATGGGGACAGGAGCACTCAATTTCAGCCAAGTTTAATTTTAGGAACTGAGCAATGCTGTTTTACTACACAAAGCTATCAAGTCCTGCATGTGCTTCTTTTTTTTTTTAAAAAAGGCACTGAAACAGTTTCTATCATCAGTTCTCTTAAGTCTATCTTTCATCATTAAGCATACCCTGGTTCATAGACCAAGTTGGAAAGAAAAGCAACAGAGATATACAATCTGATTAAAACGCGAAGTTTCCATCAGACTGCTTACCTGTTTTGAGCAAAGGTACAGCATGTTCTAGGAGCATCACACAGAACTGTGGAAGACTAAGCTGCTGGAACTGAAGTTCCAAGGAATCCTCACTTTCCATCTCAGGCAGCTCCCAGTGGGTCAAGTCAGCCACCGAATGCTTAGACATCGAACTTCTGCTGTTAGGTAATCCTTGGGAACTACTTCCACTGAGATTGAATTTAAAAAGAGAAATGACAATAAAACACATATCAACACATATTCAACAAAATTTCAACACAAAATACTGAAGATCAGACAGCTAATCATTAACTTCTGCATTGTCTCTAACAGAATTCTATTTCTTACTATTATACAAAATGCTTTGAATGAGAGAGAAATTTTATCCTGAAAAATGTTATCTTTCATATGCATGAGGTGAATTGGTGATGGTTGCAATTACTAGAACTATCAGAGACACTATTGTACTGATTTCTTGTGCCAATACTGTTCCAAAATTATCAACAGAGAAATAGTGTAACCAGTCTGTGATTACTGAACTGAAGCACTTTGACTGCTTGGACATCTACTAACAATTTTAAGCATCCCTAAACCAGTTTCTGCACTTTCCAAAGCTGTACATTTTTAAAAGATTAGTTTTATTACCAAAGAAATGAATGGCTTACAATTTGGAAAATTCACATTAAAACAATCCGTGGCTACCAAATTATTTTGCTTCAAATTTCCACAGTGTGCATAATTCTGTCAGGGCCAACCGCAGAGTGCACCAACCACAATCCACCTCCCCCCTGCTGACTGTTTGCGGAGGTGTTAAATCGTGTGAGCACTTGCCACTGTATCAGTCAGGTCATCAAGGACAAAAGAAAGATTTTAACTTTGAATGCATTTCAACTCTAAACTTAAGCACACATAACAATGGAAACATGATTCACAATTTAAGACAATAAAACAGAATTACGGCATTCGGGATTGCACTTCATCGAGGAGCTCTCTTGATCCGTCAATATAACCTCAGTAGTAGGGAAGGCACAAAGGTGACTACAATACCAGCAGTGATTAAGGAGAGCTAATCTTCTCCAAAAATTGTTGGCCAACTTTTACCGATGTGCAACAGACAGCATAGTCACACATGGAATGACAGTGTGCTACTATAACTGCAGCAAGACAAATCACAAAGCACTCCAGCAGATGATTAGAATGGCTCAGCATATCAATGGGACTCAACTACTGGACCTTGAGACAATCTACAACTCTTGATGCCTATGGCGGGCTCTTAACATCATTAAAGGCCCATCTCATTCTGGAAATTGCCACCTGGTAAGAGTTACAGAAACCACCTAGCCAAGACTGAAAACAGCTTCTTCCTGAATAATGCTACATCCCAGCTTACCAGTAGCCTTTGAGCTTTACAGACCATCAAAGTCACTTGTTGCATGCAAGTATAGAATTTTTTTAATTAAGCCGTACCATATGCATTGTAAATAGCTATGTTGCATGGACTGGAGCAGCACCACAATCTCCTTGGCTTAAACAATGACAATAAAGTTCTATTGTATCCTATTCTCTGCTCCAAGTATAGTCTCACTAGAGTCCTGCATTGCGGCAGAATAGACTCCTACTCATATATTCTAAGCTCATTGCAATAAAGGCTGACATGCCTTTAAACTGCTTGCTATGACTACATGAAAGTTTTCTGCATTTTCTTACATTGTAGTTCTAGATTCTCCTGTTCACCATTTTTAAAATTAATTTAATATTACTATTGCTTCCATTCTTGACATCTCTCCCGCAGCTCAACTTTCTCATGTAGATCTATATTGTTAGTAAACTTTGTTATTGGAGACTTTGTCAACAAATCAAATTACCAATACAGAAAGCAAACACGAGGAAATCTGTAGATGCTGGAAATTCAAACAATGCACACAAAATGCTGGTGGAACGCAGCAGGCCAGACAGCATCTATAGGAAGAAGCACTGCTGACGTTTCGGGCCAAGACCCTTCGTCAGGACTAACTGAAAGGAGAGATACTAAGAGATTTGAAAGTAGTGGGGGGAGGGGGAAATGCAAAACGATAGGAGAAAACCGGAGGGGGTGGGATGAAGCTAAGAGCTGGAAAGGTGATTGGCAAAAGTGATACAGAGCTGGAGAAGGGAAAGGATCATGAGACGGGAGGCCTTGGGAGAAAGAAAGGGGGAGGGGGGAGCACCAGAGGGAGATGGAGAACAGGCAGGGTGATGGGCAGAGAGAGAGAGAAAAAAAACAAACTAACAACTAAATATGTCAGGGATGGGGTAAGAAGGGGAGGATTGGCACTTTTGCCAATCACCTTTCCAGCTCTTAGCTTCATCCCACCCCCTCCGGTCTTCTCCTATCATTTCACATTTCCCCTTCCCCCCACTACTTTCAAATCTCATAGTATCTCTCCTTTCAGTTAGTCCTGACGAAGGGTCTCGACCCAAAACGTTAACAGTGCTTCTTCCTATAGATGCTGCCTGGCCTGCTGTGTTCCACCAGCATTTTGTGTGTGTTACCAATACAAAATGTAAGTCTTCAAGGGCTTAGCTTTAATCCTTGTGGCAAGAACACTCAATGTTTTATGAACAGCTTCTTGCCCTCTGCCCTCCGATTTCTCACTATTTTTGTTCTCTTTTTGCACTATTTATTTAATTTAATTTTTCTTAATATACAATTTATAGTATTGTAATTTATAGTGTTTTTATGTATTACACTGTACTGCTGCTACAAAGCAACAAATTTCATGACACATGTCAGCGATTCTAAAGGCGGTTGTGATTCTGAAATGTTCCATGATTTAACCACTATAAGTGGTCAGAAAATGTTAACATCAGATAGACTATTAAGAACATGTCAAATGTAATTTCAAGTGCCTGAAGATAACAGATTAATTTTGTAACTGACAATGTATGAGAAGTCAAATTGTCATTTTACAACTGTTCCTTTTTCCTTGCAAAAGGTTGTTACAATAGATATAGAGGCAGCTACTTAATACAGAGGTTTAAAAGAAAAAGAAAGGTGTACTTTGCTTATTCTATTCTAAACTTAAAATGATGTGTGCAATTCAGAAATACTTTATTAAGCATTGTGTGGTTAAACACCAAAAAGCGGAGTGCATGTGTCTGTTCATCTAGTAATAATCTTGATTCATAAGGTGATAGTTTTAATTTCCACTCCAAAGGCTTGAGCACAAGATTAGGGATAACACTTCTGTATGGCTCCGAAAACAGAACCAAATGCTGCACTGTCAAAGGTACCATATTTTCACTTAAGTATTAGATCAAAACCCAACTGTCCTCCCAGCTGGACATGAAAAATCCCACAGTATCAGTTCAAAGAGCAGCAACTGAGTTTCACACACAAAATGCTAGCTCAGCAGGTCAGGCAGTCAAGTTTTCAGGCCAAAACCCTTCATCAGGACTGGAAAGGAAGAGGAAAAAAACAGTATAAGATGATGGGATGGGGAGGGGGGAGTACAAACTAGAAGGTGATAAATGAAACCAGGTGGGCAGGGGGACCGAAGTAAGAAAATGAAAGCTAGGAGCTACCACAGCAACTGGGTTTCTCTTGTGTTCTTATCAAACAATAAAAATAGAAATTATGATCACATTGGGACCTTGCTGTGTACAAATCAACTATTCACTAAAGCACAAAACTACTTCAACAGCTGTAAACTTGAGGTTCCTGAGATTGTAAAAGTGCTCCACAAGTTTCTTTCCTTCACTTTCTATGCAAACTTTCAATAATCAGCCTCAACTGCAGATTCGTAAGGAACCTACACATGGATCAATGCAACATATCTCCATTTCACACACCTATAGTAATTCAATCACTCAAGTAAAGTACAATGTTCCCCTAAGGGATTGTCTTCACACGGCTGCAGAGCCCGATCTGGGATTCACGTATTCTGAGGGGCTTCCAGACCTCAGTCCTGCCCACATTGCCACTTGCTGATCATGATGGGACTTAATCCAGGATGTTAGGGTGGATTTCCTTAATGGAGAACGCCTGTACCTGACTTTGTTTTACATGGGGAGGCTGATGCACAAGTAGTCATCACACGGTCCTCAACAGATTAGGGTCAGAGTCCAATGGTATAGAATGCAAGATGACCAGGGACCTTTCACTACTGCAACTTTCCTCCGCCTTCAGATATTGTGATGTTGCATCACCTTCTGCCAGCTCCACCATTGAGGTATTGCTTGGATCGCTCCTGCTCGAAACCTTCCCCTTCACCTTACCATTATGAGTGAACCAGCAGGAGCTAAGCAACAGATGGCTAAACTCCAGATGGCATCACTCTCATCAGAAACGTACACACCAGCACAAGGTGGCTTGCCATTACAAATTGAGCAAATGTTTGGTAAAAGTTGACTGGTAGCTAACAGAATGCTGGGACAAGAGAAGGTGCAATGAGATAACTTGATTTGGTTTTTACGACTTGTCTGTCTCCCTGGCTTCCTCACTCCAAGGCTGCAAGTAATTTCTAACATCACTCCAAGTAGGAAAATAAATCCATCTGATTTCCCTATGTACCCTGAACCCAATAGATATTTACATTGCTCCACTCATGTGATTAAAATTACATTGGAAAATTTACCTAATTCCCGATAGAAGTTTGAAAACTTCAGTTAGATCATGCCCATCTTTAGATTCCTGATATTCTAAATGGGATCCACTATGCAATGTTTCCTTTCAAAGACAATAATTTCCTTTAATGATCAGGTGTCCAATATGGCACCCAATATTCTAGGTAGGATCTATATACATTCTACCTTAATATATAATTTGGTATCCCATTCGTCTTTACCTTTTATTAAAGTTAGAGCTGAATTATATCACTTGTAAATTAATTTACAATACTGTACTGATGTACCAGTCTAGTTTCATGACTCAAGTCCTGCCTGTCAATTTAGTGAAGATGGAACCTGAGCATGGACGGTAGAGCAGGTTGTATGAGCTGAATAACCTCATTATGTTTCTCATTCTTACAAGCTCATGAATCAGTGAAGGCTGACTTAGGACTGAAATGTTCTGTAATAAATTTATTTTGCACTTCAAAGAATACTGCCACACTTTCCATCGCCTCTTTTCTGTCAATGCAGGAAATTATACTGAGAATGAATTGCCCCATAGCTAAATACAATAAAATCCCAATCTTTAATGTTCAAATCGAAAAAAAAGATAGGATTTACCTCAGTGGAGAACATGGCTCATTACCAAAAGCAAACATCCTAAACTAGCAATAGAAAATCATCAATCTCAAAGGGAAAAGAAAGAAAACTGAGTAGTCGAAATGAGAAATAAAAACAGAACATATCAGATAAATAGGTAATCACTCAATATCCATTAGGAGAACAACATAGAACATAGAATAGTACAGCACATTACAGGCCCTTCGGCCCACAATGTTGTGCCGACCCTCAAACCCTGCCTCCCATATAACCTCCCACCTTAAATTCCTCCATATACCTGTCTAGTAGTCTCTTAAACTTCACTAGTGTATCTGCCTCCACCACTGACTCAGGCAGTGCATTCCACGCACCAACCACTCTCTGAGTGAAAAACCTTCCTCTAATATCCCCCTTGAACTTCCCTCCCCTTACCTTAAAGCCATGTCCTCTCTACTGAGCAGTGGTGCCCTGGGGAAGAGGCACTGGCTGTCCACTCCGTCTATTCCTCTTAATATCTTGTACACCACTATCATGTCTCCTCTCATCCTCCTTCTCTCCAAAGAGTAAAGCCCTAGCTCACTTAATCTCTGATCATAATCCATACTCTCTAAACCAGGCAGCATCCTGGTAAATCTCCTCTGTACCCTTTCCAATGCTTCCACATCCTTCCTATACTGAGGCGACCAGAACTGGACACAGTACTCCAAGTGTGGCCTAACTTGAATTTTATAGAGCTGCATCATTACATCGCATCTCTTAAACTCTATCCCTCGACTTATGAAAGCTAACACCTCATAAGCTTTCTTAACTATCCTATCTATCTGTGAGGCAACTTTCAGGGATCTGTGGACATGTACCCTCAAATCCCTCTGCTCCTCCACACTACCAAGTATCCTGCCATTTACTTTGTACTCTGCCTTGGAGTTTGTCCTTCCAAAGTGTACCACCTCACACTTCTCCAGGCTGAACTCCATCTGCCACTTCTCTGTCCACTTCTGCATCCTATCAATGTCTCTCTGCAATCTTCCAACAATCCTCTACACTATCTACAACACCACCAACCTTTGTGGCATCTGCAAACTTGCCAACCCACTCTTCTAACCCCACATCCAGGTCGATAATAAAAATCACAAAAAGTAGAGGTCCCAGAACAGATCCTTGTGGGACACCACTAGTCACAACCCTCCAATCTGAATGTACTCCCTCCACCACGACCCTCTGCCTTCTGCAGGCAAGCCAATTGTGAATCCACCTGGCCAAACTTCCCTGGATCCCATGGCTTGACTTTCTGAATAAGCCTACTGTGTGGAACCTTGTCAAATGCCTTACTAAAATTCATGTAGATCACATCCACTGCCCTACCCTCATCTATATGCCTGGTCACCTCCTCAAAGAACTCTATATCAGGCTTGTTAGGCACGATCTGTCCTTCACAAAGCCATGCGGACTGTCCCTGATCAGACCATGATTCTCTAAATGCCCATAGATCCTATCTCTAAGAATCTTTTCCAACAGCTTTCCCATCACAGACGCAAGGCTCACTGGTCTATAATTACCCAAACTATTACCCAGACCTTTTTTGAACAAGGGGACAGCATTCGCCTCCCTCCAATCCTCCGGTACCATTCCCGTGGACAACGAGAACATAAAGATCCTAGCCAGAGGTTCAGCAATCTCTTCCCTTGCCTCGTGGAGCAGCCTGGGGAATATTCCGTCAGGCCCCAGGGACTTATCCATCCTAATGTATTTTAACAACTCCAACACCTCTTCTCCCTTAATATCAACATGCTCCAGAACATCAACCTCACTCATATTGTCCTCACCGTCATCAAGTTCCCTCTCATTGGTGAATACAGAAAAGAAGTATTCATTGAGGATCTCGCTCACTTCCACAGCCTCCAGGCACATCTTCCCACTTTTATCTCTAATCGGTCCTACCTTCACTCCTGTCATCCTTTTGTTCTTCACATAATTGAAGAATGCCTTGGGGTTTTTCCTTTACCCTACTCGCCAAGGCCTTCTCATGCCCCCTTCTTGCTCTTCTCAGCTCCTTTCTTGCTACCCTATATTCCTCAACAGACCCAACTGATCCTTGCTTCCTAAACCTCACGTATGCTGCCTTCTTCCACCTGACTAGATTTTCCACTTCACTTGTCACCCATGGTTCCTTCACCCTACCATTCTTTATCTTCCTCACCGGGACAAATTTATCCCTGACATCCTGCAAGAGATCCCTAAACATCGACCACATGTCCATAGTACATTTCCCTGAAAAAACATCATCCCAGCTCACACCCGCAAGTTCAAGCCTTATAGCCTCATAATTTGTCCTTCCCTAATTAAAAATTTTCCTGTCCTCTCTGATTCTATCCTTTTCCATGATAATGCTAAAGGCCAGGGAGCGGTGATCACTGTCCCCTAGATGCTCACCCACTGACAGATCTGTGACCTGACCCGGTTCGTTACCTAATACTAGATCTAGTATGGCATTCCCCCTAGTCGCGCTGTCAACGTACTGTGACAGGAATCCATCCTGAACACACTTAACAAACTCTGCCCCATCTAAACCCTTGGAACTAATCAAGTGTCAATCAATATTAGGGAAGTTAAAGTCCCCCATGATAACAACCCTGTTATTTTTGCACCATTCCAAAATCTGCCTCCCAATCTGCTCCTCGGTATCTCTGCTGCTACCAGGGGGCCTATAGAATACCCCCAGTAGAGTAACTGCTCACTTCCTGTTCCTGACTTCCACCCATACTGACTCAAAAGAGGATCCTGCTACATTACCCACCCTTTCTGCAGTTGTAATAGTATCCCTGACCAGTAATGCCACCCCTCCTCCCCTTTTCCCCCCTCTCTATCCCTTTTAAAGCACTGAAATCCAGGAATATTGAGAATCCATTCCTGCCCTGGTGCCAGCCAAGTCTCTGTAATGGCCACTACATCATGATTCCATGTATGTATCCAAGCTCTCAGTTCATCACCTTTGTTCCTGATGCTTCTTGCATTGAAGTACACACACTTTAGCCCTTCTGCCTTACTACCTTTATACCGAGAACGAAGTGTTTTCCAGGAATGGACTTTTCATAAGAAATGATGGAAGAATCTATATCTGAAATGGCCATTTAGATTCTGTCTTCATGCATTATGCATTTACAGTATTTTCTGCCTTTTTTTATTGTCCATTTTAAGAAACCTCCATTAGTTCTTTAATTTTCAATCAAAAACTTTAAAAATCACAAAAATATTTTGAAAATAGTTACAAATGGATTTGCAATTTAAAGTGCATATTCTGAATAACTACAATGCTGTGACATGGGACAGTCAGCATGGCTGTTGTAGGGCAGGCCACATCTTGCAAAGCTGATCAAGTTTGTTGTAGAGATAATAGACCAGTTTGATGAGGGTAAGGCACTGAGCATTATCTACATGCACTCTGGTAAGGCAATTGATAAGGCCCCTCCTAGGTTAGTTCAAAAGATAAAGATACATGAGATTCAGGTGAATTACAAGTTTGGATTCAGAACTGGCTTGCCCATAAAAGACACATAGTAGGAGTGGAAAGACGTTACTGTTGGTTATTCTCATTGGAGAGCAAAGACTAATGGTATTCTGTAAGAATGTGAGTGACGGGGTTAGGGATTGTTATTATCACTTTTTTTCTACAGTGCAGGGGTGGGGATTTGATACTATCGCCGCCGATTTTTTCTGTGTGGGTGTGTGTGGGGGGTCATCGAGTTTTGTTCCTTTTCTATTTCATGCTGGGGGGGGCAATTGATACTTTTTCTTCAATCAACTCCCATGGGCTTTCTGTATTTCATGGCTACCTGGAGAAGACAAATATCAGAGTTGTATTGTAAATGCATACTTTGACTAATGTACAAACCTTTGACTAATGTTTCATTTACCTTGAAGATACTGCATCACCGTCTTGTCCATCTCCTCTGGGACGCTGTACTGTTCGTCCAATCACTGATGGTCTGGGACTAGTGCTCCTGGGTGATGGATTTTGGGAAACATGCATCCCATGTGCTTCCTGGGAATAAGCCAATGAGGAGTTCTGGGAAATTAAGTCTAAAGGAATAAAAGTGAATATAATGCATTTCTTTTTCTGATATTAATTAATTGACTCCTCAAAACAAGGATTAAATGTTGTTAGTGGTGTATCAATTTGATATAAAGGGTTTCTACCTCCTGAAAGTTTAGTGTCTGCCACAATTCAGTGTAGGAACATTGCTCATCACATTATATATTGCTAAAGATAGAACAAGACCTGATATAACTGTTATGTGAATGCCTTGGTAGTAATGGCCCACTGCACACCACCAATAGTGTTTTTAAAATGGTAAAGTGCAGGACTTTCTTCAATACTATGCAAGAGTCTTAGGCATATATACACACAAACATACATATATATGTATGTATGAGGAAAAGCGCCAGGGGCTGGGGGTGGTGTGGATGCAGACACACTCAGCCCTGAGACACCAGGCAAGGTCATTTGATTCCAAACAACTAGTTGGTTTATTGATCATTGCAGAATGTCTCTCTGGAGTTTCCTGCTCCATTCTCTCTCCCTTCCCCTTTCTCCATCCATCATTCCTCTCGCCCAGCCCCCCTTCCCACTCTTGTCCACAACAGAGAGCCATATTAGAATCAGGTTTATCATGAATCACTCACATGTCATAAAATTTGTTGGATTTAACTTGGCTTTTTTGACAATGATCAACAGAAAAGACTCTTTTATGTCAAAGTGAAAACAAATTTCTACAAATTGTTCTAAATTTATTAAAATTATTAACACAAAATAATTGATTGCACAATTACTCACTTCAAGTCGATGCACCTTTGGCAGCAATTACAGCCTTGAGTCTGTGTAGATAGGTCTCTTTCAGCTTTGCACATCTGGGCACTGCAATTTTTCCACATTATTCTTTACAAAAACTATTCAAACTCTGTCAGATTGCATAGGGATCATGAGTGAACAGCCCTTTTCAAGCGTAACCACAAATTTTCAATTGTATTGAGATCTGGACTCTGCCTTGGCCACTCCAGGACATTAACTTTGTTATTTTTAAGCCATTCCTGTGTAGCTTTGGCTCTGTGTTTGGGATAATCGACTTGCTGGAAAACAAATCTTCTCCCAAGTTGTGGTTCTCTTGCAGACTGCATCAGGTTTTCCTCCAGGATTTCCTTGTATTTTGCTGCATCATTTTACCATCTACCTTCACAAGCCTTGCAGGGCCTGCTGCATGAAGCATCCCCACAGTGTGATGCAGCCACCATCATGTTTCATGGTAGGGATGGTATGTATTGATGATGTGCAGCATTTGGCTTACGCCAAAGACAGCGTCTAGTCTGATGGCCAAAAAAGCCCATTTTTGATTTCATCAGACCATAGAACCTTCTTCCAGCTGACTTCAGAGTCTCCCACATACCTCCCACAAACTCTAGTCACGATTTCATCAGAGTTTATTTCAACAGTGGCTTTCTCCTTGCCGCTCTCCCATAAAGCTGCGACTGGTGAAGCACCCAAGTAACAGCAGTTATATGCACAGTCTCTCCCATCCAAGCCACTGAAGCTTGTAACTCCTCCAGAGTTGTCATAGGTCTCTTGGTGGCCTCCCTCACTAGTCCTCTTCTTGCATGGTTACTCAGCTTTTGAGGACAGCCTACTCTAGGCAGATTTACAACTGGGCAATATTCTTGCCATTCTTGATGATTGACTTAACAGTACTAAGGGGATATTTAGTGACTTGAAAATTTTCTTGTATCCATCTCCTAAATTGTGTTTTTTCAATAACCTTTTCACAGATAGGCTTGGAGTGTTCTTTTGTCTTCATGGTGTAATTTTGCCAGGATACTGACTCACCAGCAGTTGTACGTTCCAGATACAGGTGAATTTTAGTACAATCAATTGAAACACCTTGACTGCACACAGGTCTCCAAAAACAGATCTCCATTGAAACAACTGTCTGCACCAGTGACGACTTGATGTGTCATATTAAAGGGGGTGAATATTTATGCAATCAATTACTTTGTGTTTTATATTTGTAATTAATTTAGATCTCTTTGTAGAGGTATGTTTTCACTTTGACACAAAAGTCTTTTTCTGTCGATCAGTGTCAAAACAGCCAAATTAAATTCACTGTAATTCAATGTTGTAAATCAATAAAACATTAAAACTTCCAAGGGGGGGGTTGAATACTTTTTATAGGTACTGTATGTGTCCAAGAGTTTTGCACAGTACTACATCCTCCCCTCCTCCCCGTGCTAGTGTTGGGAAAGCCCTGTAGGAGCTCTGGAGCACCATCTGCAACCTTGAAGCTACTCACCCCGTAGGTTTCTTCATTGCTGCTGGTGTTTTCAATCGTGCCAACTTAAAACAGTTCTGACAAAGTTCTACCAGCATGTCAACTTCACAACCAGTGTTCATGGAACCTACAAAGCTGTACCTCGACCCCTGACCTTGGCTACTCAGAACACATATTTTGCTAATTCCCACCTACAGACCACTGGTTAAACGAGTCAAACCAGTTTACATGGACATCTGGACCTTGTCAGGTGGTGCCACCTCAGCAGTGCAAGACTATCTTAAAAGCATAGACTGGAGCATATTTAGGGAGGTGGCTACCTATGATCATCATGTCAACATTGATGAATATGCAGGATCAGTGATTGACTTCATTGAGAACGTTACCATGACTAAAGACTACACTGCCAGAGCAAACCAGAAACCATGGACAACTGCAGAGGTTCATGCATTGCTTAGGGATTGGGACGCTGCTTTCAGACTGGGGATCAGAACAACTCTAAGATCAGCAGGAGCCACAGTCTCCTGTGTCATCAGGAAGGCAAAGTGAGAGTACTCACAGAAAATTGAGAAAACTTTGTGACACCATGTACACGTGGTGCATGTGCCAAATTACGTATATTATAACAGATTACAAATCCACCCTGCATATCGACAACATCTCCCTTCCTGATAGGCTAACTGCCTTCTATACATGATTTGACGTAATGAATGATGTGATATCAAGGAAAGCCCTTGCTGACCAAGGAATAGGCACCCCATCTAGCTGCAGTCGAGGTGAGGTGGATCCTAGCAAAGGTAAGCCCACGCAAAGCTGCAAGGCCAGACAACACAACCGGTCATGTGCTGAGGTATTGTACAGTCATCTAAGGGGTCTTAGCAGACATCTTTAAAATCTCTTTGCAACAGTCTACTGTGCCTGCAGGCTTCAGAGTAGCCACCATATCCTGGTGCTCAAGACAGTAATGGTAACTGGCCTAAATGATTACTGCCCAGTGGCACTGAACTCAACAATCATGAAGTGCTTTGAGCGGCTGGTAATGGATTGTATAAAATGCCATTTCCAGTTACATTGTACCTTTACCAGTTCATCCACCACTCAAACTGGATCATTGATGATGCTACAGACTTGGCCCTCCTGTGCCACCATGAAACAGATGCCTCAAACACCAGGATGCTGTTCATCAGCTTCAGCTTGGCATTTAACATGATCATTCCTCTCTACTGCCCATTAAGCCGCTGGCATTTGATGCAGCAATGAAGGTCCTCCATCTCTGGTGGTGCCCTGGGGCTTCCTTCTTCGTGTCAGTAGCTCGGTTTTCACTACTGTCAGTCATAAAAGTCTCAGCTGGAGACTCAGGAATACCGTCGCAATCATATGTAGGATTCATCATTGCTGCTTCTGTAACAATATTGTTTTACCAGTCAGGGTTGTCAGCCTGGAGCTGAGCCCCCGAACCTGGAAGATCGGTGGACCATTCTTACTCTGTCCTCTATCCTTTGACCTGTTTGGCATGAATGACCCTACCAAGGGCACAGCTCTCCAGATCACTGAGGTACTTAAGCCTCCAAACCACAACAAGGTTGTGATCCTCTTGGAGGGATCATCCATCAGAGACTGGATAAATTGCCTTTGTTGGGACTCAACGCCCCTCTTTGTAGAAAGACAGAAAGACCCAGTCAGTCAGCTCGAACTCCATCACACTAAGAACTGGTGCCCATCAGGACTGTGTGCTCAGCTCGCTGCAGTTCACCCTCCTCACTCACAACTGTACTGCCAGATCCAACTCAAACAACATCATCGAGTTCGCTGATGATACTACAGTGACTGGCTTCGACAGCAACAATGAGTCGGCATATAGACAAGAGATGGACAGGCTTGTCAAATGGTGTGAGAAAAACCTGAATCTCAACGTGGACAAAATAAAAGACACTATTGTGGACTTCAGGAAGGTGCATGTTGATCACTCTCCATTGCACTTCAACAGCTCTGCCGTGGAGAATGTGAGCAGCATGAAATTCTTTGGTGTGCACATAACAGAAGATCTAACCTGAACCCACATCACCTCCACATTAGTCTAGAAGGCACAGCAGTGTCTACATTTTCTGAGGAGATTGAGGCATGCAAGGCTCCCCACCCACATCCTAACAACCGTCCACAGGAGCACCACTGGAAGTGTTCTGTCTGGCTGCATCATTGAGTGGCATGGAAGCTGCAAGATATCGCACCACAAAACCCTAGAGGGTAGTAAAAACTGCCAAGAAAATCATCAGGATTTCCCTCCCATTTGTGATATTTACCAAGAGTGTAAAATATAAAGGGCCCGAAGATGCTGAAGATCCCTACCACCCATACCACAAACTCTTTGACTTGCTATACTGTCAGGAAGGAGCATCAGTACTAGTACTGCCAGACTGGGTAGCAGCTTGATCCCTCAGGCTGTGAGACTAACAAATACCTTGCCACTACCATCACTAGGACAGCTAGCTGTTTACCTGTGCTGCTCACTCTATGCATTTTGAATTATATTTTATTAACTTATTTGTGGTAATTTCTTTTTGTGTGCTGTATATTTTGTGAGTGCACCATGATCCAGAGGAAAGTTGTTTCATTTGACTGTATATATGTACAACCAGATGACAATACACTTGAACTTGATCTTGTGAACACAACAAACTCTTCAGCTGGCTAAATCCACACCCCTATCCTAAACATTCTCAAGCCTTTCTCCCACCTCGGTCAATCATGTAGAATGTCTCCATATTTCAATCAGGTGTAGTGAAGCCTCAGCACACCAGAGGCCTACCTGCTTTTGATAAGAGACAGAGCTGCAGACAGTTCAAAGGCTGGGTTCAGTTTTTAATTGTTTCTGAACCTAATAAAATTGTAAATAATCTTTTAAAATGTAAAAATTTATAATACTGGCATCTTTGTTAATTTGTAAATATCTGTGTTTGAAAAGCCAGCAACATTGGCATGGAATGAATGACATCCAGGTAACTGCAAAGCGTTCACAAACTTGCGCGTGTCATGAAGTGTGCTGTTTTGCCCCAGCACATACACCTTATTGTCATCTACAGTTTTTTTTAAAACTGTCTATTGTAATGTACATCATGATACGTGCCAGTCATTTATTCCTGACTGTGATTCCTCAACAGGACTGGAAAGAAAAGGGGAAAAAGCCAGAGTGAGGTGGTGGTGGAAGAGGGAAAGGTGTGATGGGTGATTCTCTTTCTCGATAATTCGCCTGGTCCATTTCCAACAGCTCCATTCCCTTTTTCAATATCACTGTCTCTATCTCTGGAGACAGCTTATCCACCGATGTCTATTACAAACCCATGAAGGCTCACAGCTACCTGGACTATGCCTCATCCCACCCTGCTCCCATTCCCTTCTCTCAATTCCTCGTCTTTGCTGCATCTGCTCTCTGGGTGAGGCTTTTCATTCTGGAACGAAGGAGATGTCCTCATTTTTCAAAGAAAGAGGCTTCCCTTCCTCCACAATCAACACTGCCCTCAACCTCATCTCTTCCATTTCAGGCACGTCTGCTCTTACCCCATCCTCCTGCCACTGTACCAGGGATAGGGTTCCTCTTGCCCTTACCTACCACCCCACCAGCTTCCTCATCCAGCACATAATTCTTCGAAACTTTCACCATCTCCAACAGGATCCCACCACCAAGCACATCTTTCCCTCCCGCTCCCACCCCCTCACTTTTTGCTTCCCGCAGGGATCACTCCCTACGCGACTCCCTTGTCCATTTGTCCCTCCCTGTTGATCTCCCTCCTGGCACTTATCCTTGTGAGCAGAACAAGTGCTACATCTGTCCCTACACCTCTTCCCTCACTACCATTCAGGACCCTAAATGGTCCTTCCAGATGAGGCGACACTTCACCTGCGAGTCTGTTGGGGGTTATTTACTGTGTTCGGTGCTCCCGGTGTGGCTTCCTGTATAACTGTACACCTTATATTCTGTTTGGGTAGCCTCCAACCTGATGACATGAACATCAATTTCTCAAACTTCCTGTAACACCCCCCCCCCCCCACAATTTTCCATTCCCTTTTCCCTCTCTTATCTTATCTCTTCGCCTACCCACCACCTCCCTCTGGTGCTCCTCCCCCATTTCTCTCTCTTCCATGGACTTCTGTCTCTTTCACCAATCAACTTCCCAGCTCTTTACTTCATCCCTCCCCCTCCAGGTTTCACCTAGCACTTGGTGTTTCTCTCTTCCCTCCCCCCACCTTTTAATTCTACTCCTCAGCATTTTTTCTCCAGTCCTGCCAAAGGGTTTTGGCTCAGAACATCAACTGTACTCTTTTTCCCCCATAGATGCTGCCCGGCCTGCTGAGTTCCTCCGGCGTTTTGTGTGTGTTGCTCGGACTTCCAGCATCTGCAGATTTTCTCTTGTTTGTGAGGTGATAGGTGAAACCAGGTGCAAGGCAAGATGGGTGGGTGAGAGGTGATGAAGAAGTAAAAAGCTGGAAGATGAAAGGTGGAAGAGGTAAAGGGCAGAAAGAGGAAGAATTTGGTATGACTGAAGACCATGGAAGAAGGGGAAGTAGAAGGGACACCAGGGGGCAATGTCACATCCTCCCCCTTCCTGTCCAGTCCTGATGAAACGTCCGCTATTCCTCTCCATAGATGCTGCCATGCCTGCTGAGTTCCTCCAGCATTTTGTGTGTGTTACTTTGGATTTCCAGCATCTATAAAATTTCTTGTGTTTGGTATTATTTCAGTTAAGTTTTATTGGATTACTGGTCTCCAGTGCTTCAGCTGTCTTTGTTGAGATAAGAATATAAAAAATTCAATAGAGAGAATAATAACATCATTCTTGGAGATTCTAATTAACCAAAATTACTCCAGACCAAATGAGAACAGAGCAAAGAACCATATTCTGTGTTGAATAATTCTGTAACGTCTATTACTAGAATAAATGAAGAAAAGGGGTTTTAAACAATGAACATTTCCAAAAAGAAATTACTTCATGGGCTTACAACGCAGATGTTGTATTGATGAACAATGAGATAGGTCAAACAGACAATCAGGAAAACTGAAATTTAGCAGTGAGTGCGGGGAAAAATTACTCATACAGAAATGGTTGTCTCACTGCAGTTAATGACTTAAGAGTCACTGTCAAACATTACAATTAGATTATTCTGGCATTTAGTGAGAGACAATACCGCCTACATGGAGAGCAGAAACACACTATAGAAGGACCATTGCGCATTTTCTGCTTCACGCTGTGATGTGATGTAACTCTGAATGCCTACACTAATTAACTTTGAATGGGGTGAGTCAGTGAGGTAGAGAGCATTAATGAACTTTAAATATATACTTCTTTCATCACGTCAGTCACAGACCTCCTGTACTTTATAAAGTGGCCACTGAGTGTACTTTCGTGGCCTTCTGCTGTTATAGCCCAAACACTTCAATGTTCGACATGTTATATGTCCAGAGATACTCTCTGCACATAACAGTTGTAATGTGTGGTTATTTGAATTACTGTCATTTTCCTGTTGGCTTGAACTCATTTGGCAATTCTCCTCTGACCTCTCTCATTATAAGGTGTTTTCACCCACAGAACTGTCGTTCACTGGATGTTTTTTGTTTCTTACACCATTCTTTGTGAACTCCAGAGACTGTTGTCTGTGAAAATCCCAGGAAATCAGCAGTTTCTGAGATACACGAACTACCCTTCACCAGCAATCATTCCATGGACAGTCACTTAGATCAAACTTCTACCCCCATTCTAATGTTTAGTCTGAACAACAACTGAATCGCTTGATCATGTCTACATGCTTTTATGTATTGAGTTGCTGCCACATGATTGGCTGATTAGATATTTGCATTAACAAGCAGGTGTACAGATGTACCAAATTAAGTGGCCAGGGGTGTGAATTCCAATGCCAACATTTTTCAGCATTTGAATCACAGGCAGACCAAATATGATTCTAATTTTAAAGCCATTAAGTAAAAGATTACAGTGGTAGTTTTGACAAACTTTCTCCAACAAAATCCAGCTTCAAGCCAGTCTCTTGGCATTCCCTCACTGAACAACTCTTCTTCCTCCCCCTTTTCTATCGGCCAACTGGCAACAACATCCTTCCCAAAGAGAGCCATTCTCAAAATGAATCTCAATGCTCAGGGAAAAGCATGCAAAAATTTAAGTTAAAACCTTTTGAGGAGTTCTGGACAACACGTAGACTACTCTCCCACTTTTCGCTGGAAACATATTTGGGCTGAGCAGACCATGGGGTCTGGAATCACAATGAGGCACAAGAGGTTTAGATAAAATCGGAGGAACAATTTTTTCACCCAAAGGACAGTTGCAAATCTGGAATACACTGCCTGAGGAAATGGTAAAGGTAGGTACTCCCTCAACATTAAAGAGGCATCCAGATGAGAACTTGAATCGCCAAGGCACAGTAGGCTATGGATAAGTGCTTGTAAATGTGATCAGTATCAATAGATACGCTAAGTTCAATACAGACATAATGGCCAAAGGGCCTGTTTCTATGTCGTGAGACATAATAATTTCCTTATGTTCAAAGGGAAAAACTGTGTATGCTATAAATCTGAAATTAAAATAGAAATGTTGGAAATACGCAGCAAGTCACAAAAGCTCTTTGGCATGAAACATTAACCTTGTCGCTCTCTCCATCCATTTATTTTGCCACACCTGCCCAGTACTTCCATCAGTTTCCGATTTAAAACAAGCTTACTCATCTCACCTTGCTTTACGGAGAAGAAGCTGGGATCCCTGTGGAAGTTCAGTCGACTTTGTAGATAGCTGCAGAGTTGAGTCAGGCAGCCTATAGCAAGTATTGCTAAGTATTGTTTTCCATCGCCTTCAAATGCTAACTTCATCAACAAAAGAAGATTCTGAAATATTAAAAACAGTTAAGATAATTATGATCACATTAAAAATCAAAAATAAACTCGCACAAATATAAGTAAATACAGAGGATTGTAGTTTATTGGGACACACCAGTACATTTTAGCCCAATTAAGCGCTTCCTCAATTAACCAAAGTTTCATGTTAAAAAGATACATAAAAAAGACAAACTACCATTTAACTGAGTAACAAATTATGTATTTAAATGAAATACAGAACAAATTGGAAAAAATGGCTTTTTTATTTCTTTTACATCTATTTTTCACCTTGAATGTGTTTCTGGGACTATCCGAGCCTTCAATTTACAGTTTGGAGATCGTTTGAGTTATCTGGCACTTTGCTGCCTGTGAAAAGATTCCAGGAAGTGAGCGTGTACTTAGACGGACTCGATGTGAAGAAACTTCTAGACGAGGCAGAAGCCAATGTTCGACCCCATTTCGCCAGTTAAAGCACCTGTAATCGCTGATTAAAATGTCGAGGGGGGGGACTTCCGGTAAGATGGCGATTGTTTAGCTGCTCCGAACTTTTGTTCCGTTACTGTCGCTACCTTTGCACTAAATGTCTCCATTTTTTAAACCTTAGTTAGGAATTATTTCCGTATCTCTTACTTGCCTGTGAATATATCTAACTTACAATGTCTAGCAAGAGTTCTAAATCCGGGAGAAAAGAAGCTATGACCCCGTCGGACGAGACTATGGTTGCGCTTGGAAAGCTCCGAGACAAAATCTTAAAGGAATTTAAAACCACTTTCAAACAGTTAGAAGACAAACTGGATCGGATCAATGATAAAGTGGACAAACATGCTGAACACTTATCTCGCATCGATTCGACTTCTGAAGATTTAGAAAGTCGTGTTCGATACTTGGAGACTCTCTGTTCCAGCTTAGAGGAAAAATCTAACAAACTTCTTTCCAAAATGGTGGATCTCGAAAATCGCAGCAGACGCTGTAACATCAGAATTCTGGGATTACCAGAGGCGACTGAAAAGGGATCAACCGTGATGTTTTTCACCGAGTTTCTCTGTGAGTTATTCGGGAAAGATTTGCTTCCGAAGCTGTCCGAGCTCGAACGGGCACACACAGTTTACGTTCCCCCCGGAATTCTGGGCTCCCGCCCGCGACCAGTAATCTTGTGTTTCCATCAATACCAGGTAAAACACAGTCTGACCGTAGAGGCGTGTCGCAGGGGGTCGCTTCCTTTCAAGGATACAACCATTCGCTTTGTGGAAGATTTTGCACCCCAGACCTTAAAGATGCGCGCTGAGTTTAAAGGTGCAATGAAAGTGCTTTTTGATCATGGTTTCAAACATTCCCTTCGTAACCCTGCTGATCTATGAATCAAGCTTAATACCGGGAAATATAAGTGGTTCAAATCAGCGAAGGAAGCTGAAGCGTTTGTGGCAAGTCTTCCGGCTATCCAGTCATCTTCGGAATCTGATCGGACCTCATAAAATGGCGGATAAGTACTCCTCGTAGTAAAATTACTTTCTCTGGACTCGGAATTCACTTGAATCACTCAGACATTATTCATTGAAACTTTAAGGGCTGTTGACAATCTCTCCCAGGATTTGGTGTGTGTGTAATCTATTTTTATTCTTGTATAACTTTACCTACAGAGTTCTGCAACTAATTCTAACTTGTTTTGGAGGTTCGAAGTCTTTAGTGAAGGCCTCCCTGTTTGTCGGTTCACAGTTCAACTGCTGATTTATTTTTCCTTTGTTTTAAATATTTATTTATTTTATCTTTTTCTTTTCTTCACCGCTTTTTTCTAATCTCTGAATTTTTTTCTCCCTTCTCTGTAAATGGTTGATAAACACTCGTCTTGAATTTATAACTTTCCCCTTCCTCTTCTTTTTTTTCTTTTTCCTTCTTACCTTTTTTTCCCTTTCTCTTACTTTATTCTTCTATAATGTTTCACGGGTAGGTTAGTTTTGGTTTTCTTCCGATTTTCTCTGTATTAAGTTGTATATTTCTGCAGAAGGTGTTCTAATCTGTAGTTATGTTTTCTAGTGCATAAATTAGTTATTATTTGCTATAATATTTATACCGAAATGTTGTTAATGACACAGATCTGGAAGTTGTATTTGGGTTAATTTTTTTGTTAGAGCTAGCTACTTGTTTTGGTAGCCGTCTAGTTTTGGGTTGTGCGGGTGGGGTGGATTTTCCAGTTCCAACATCTCTTTATTGCTTAGGACATGTTTATATTTTGACCTTACGAATCTATGTTTACATCTCTGCTCCCAGACTGCTATTGTACTGCTTGACTTTTTATATGCCTGCTGCCTTTTATGCATTAGTAATTGATAATGGTTAGTGCACTTAAATTCGTGAGCTGGAATGTAAAGGGACTGAACCACCCTGTTAAAAGGAAGAAGGTATTCTCACATATCAAACAACTCAAAGCTGACATTGCTTTCCTTCAAGAAACTCATATTTGTTGTTTTGATAACTCCCGGCTTCTGTCAAAGTGGGCGGGTCAGCATTTTCATTCATCCTTTGCCGCTAAAGCTAGGGGAGTTTCCATTCTTATTAATTCAAATATTCCTTTTGAACTCCATAATAAAATATCTGATACAAATGGCCATTTTATTATTGTTTCTGGTAAACTATATAACACTAAAGTTGCACTAGCAAACCTGTATGCCCCCAACTTTGATGATGTTAACTTTTTTGAACGTTTTTTTTCCTCACTACCAGACTTAAACTCATACTCTCTTATATTGGGTGGTGATTTTAACTGTTGGTTGGATCCTAAACTGGACCGATCGTCCTCTGTTACCAGATCACCTACTAAATCTGCCTTAGCTATTCAATTGGTTCTTAATTCGGATCTAAAGTTCCATAAGGTCTGGGGACCTTTTATCGAGTACTTTCATAACCTTCCTCTTGACTAGGGTTTTTTTTTCTTTTCGGTCCCTTGCTTTCAGCTCCCTTTTTTTTTCTGGTAGTAGGCATTATTATCCCCTGTTGCTAAGTGTATTCACAGTCTGGGAGTTTGACTGTCCGGACTTATACTCTTTATACTGTGTGGTGGTTGGTCTGGAGTTGTTGTTTTTTTCTTGTGTTGTGGGGCTTGGGGAGGACACTAAGCTTACTTGTCTTTAATTTAGGTGCTTTTTTTGTTAAATTCTCTTCCTTTGTAGCATATTGTTATTGTATGCTTAATCTTGCACTGTATTAATGCTCCTCATTGGGATTTGGGGTTTTTAATTTTGTAAAATGTTTTGAAAAACTAATAAAAAATTTTTTTTAAAAAATGTCGAGGAAGACATCAAGGCAGGTGCGGAAAGCGAATGAGAGTGCAGCACCAACTGCCTGCTTTTGATCACTGCTGGAGAACAGATCTGAGCGGCCTATCGCTGTGTGGGTCACTGCGGCAAGCAGGTAGGCCTCTCTGCCTTGTGTGGTGTCCCTCCCTTTCAGTAAACGTCAATGATATCGCAGGATGGTATCGCCGTTCTGCTTTTATGGATTGGACTATTGCATTTACGGACTGTGGACATTTTTCATTCTTGGGGCTTTTAATATTCTGTATTTTTGATCATCTGTTCCTTTTACATTTTGTTGTGCAAGGTGAGGGTGCTTGGGGATTGATGTTCTGTTGTGTTCTGTTAGTGTTTTTGTGCAGAAGGGTTGTTTTTTGTGGGGTTTTGAGAGTTTATGATTGGGATGCCGTTTGGGGGGAGAGTGGGTTTGATGTTTCTCTATGAACAACTTTCATGGAGGATGCAATCGCCAAAAGCATTTTATGAATGTAGTCCATTATCTGCATTAGGTATCTGCACTAATTTTGTTCATTTATAGTCGATCAAAAGAACACAGCAATGTGTTGGTTGTTCATCATATCCAATGATGATGGGGAAACGTGTGGGAGTGTTTTTTAAAGTGGAAAAGCTGTTGTACTGGGACAGTTCCACTCTCTCAACCTCAGAATTCCAGGTCCAATGGCATCACAAACTGGGGTCTTCCTTGGTTGCTATGACTTCTTCCTTGCCTTATCATATCCTTCATTCTTAATGAAGCATTGCAGAACTGCCATTAGATCTCACTGTTGAACTCATCCACCAGATTTACCGATGACTTCAAAGGCATGTGCCTATTTCACTAGCTATGAGGCCCGCCGACTTCCAACACTTGGTTTAGCCCAGCTGTCAAAGTGGTGTACCAGGGTGTGGCTTGGAGCCACACCTGAGAGCTGAATGTCAGGTAGAGACCAAAGTGAGTGAGCTACCCTCCTTGAACACCTCACAAAGTGTACACTGGATGAATTCCTCCATTGATAACTGTTAGGAACTAATACACACACTTTAATAGTATTGGCATTGCTCTAATTTGTTCTGTGTTTCATTTAAAAATATATAATTTGTCACTCAGTTAAATGGTAGTTTCTCCTTTTTAGACCTTTATAACTATTTCTATGAAACTTCTGTGAATGGCGACAGCCGCTTAATTGGGCCAAAATGTATTGGTCCTGATGTGTCCCAATTAACCAGAATCCACTATACAGTTTTATTCTCCACCTGAGCCAACATATTCAACTAGAGTGACAATAAGGATACCACAACTGCCTCGTACTCACACAAGGAAAGACTCAAATGAGAATAATCAAAATGCTATCTAGCAGCCTTGAAGTAATGTAAAAAAGTAACTAAACTGCTTTATTGATTACAAAAATAAGTACTCTGTGGGTAAGCAAAGATTAACTAAAAGTTTAAAAAATATGACAAACTTGCTGTCAAGTAACTGAATTAGTGAATTTAGCATTGTACTGCTTCACGAAGACACAAAGAATAAAAGTTGGTCAAATTTGCTTCTGAAACACAAGACACAAAGCCTTAGGATTTTACGTAACATGAGATTGTCACAAAATATTTTAGTTTGGAAAAGTGGCTACCCTGATGTTCACTAGAGGCAAGACTTCCCCTGATAGGAAGTAATTATGCACACAATAATAGAAAGAGTAACAAATCTACCAAAAACAAAAAGGAATAGAATTGCTAAGAAAAGGAAGCTAGTCTAAAAATGGAATACATTATTTGAAAAGTAATGTTAAGGAGTTATATAGTGAAGATAAGAGATATAATTTAGATATTAGCTCCACATTCTATTTCAAGAGGTTTCTAACAGTTTTATAATGTAACTTGGCATGTAAAGGAATGAGGAGCATAAAATGAGGAAGAATCAAACACAAATTGATATTCAGTCCTAAGAATGCCAGTGCACTGCACAATCTTCTGCAGAATCGGAGCTTTAATCAATATAAGTATTTCAGTCTAAGACAGTATCTTACTGAACAATACAGTACTCTCCAAATGCAGACTTGGAAAAAATCAGTTGGAATATGTTACTTAATATGAATAGATAACTCTATGACCAGCAGTTTGTCTGATCTGATTTATTGAAAGCAAGCTTACCTGGATTGTATGTGTATAATATAACATTATTATAACTGAGTAATTGGATTTTAAACTCTCTTCTCACTCAGATAACTTCTATTACAATTTTAAATGAATGGGGCATGTTCATTTTAATTCATTTCATTCTGAATCATCATTAGAGCTGGCAAATATTCATGACCCAGGTTTAAGTGTATCTAAAATCGTTGATCTTTGTTTGGGTCACTGCCCCATCCCAGCCTTACCAGAATCTGACATTAATTTCTGTGACTCTTAATTTAATCATATTTTCTCAATTAATGGCACTTTCTAAGCAAAGTTCTTCATAAAAATTGTTACTTAAAAGGTTTTCATAAGTACAGCATCTTGATGAATGGATGATTCATATTATTAATGTTGTGTATTTGCCATCTCTTAAGCTTAGGGAATTGTGGGCACACTATGTTTGTTTGTTTATTGAGACACAACACGGTATAGGCCCTTCCACCCTTCAAGCCATACCACTCAGCAATCTCCCATTCAATCCAAGCCTAATCAAGGGACCATTTACAATGAACAATTAACCTACCAACCGGTACGTCTTTGGTGCCAGAAGCACAGCAATACCTACAGGCTGCCCCAGCACAATCCTGTGCTGGTCGTTGACACAAAATTATATCACTGTGCATGTGATGAATAAAGCTAATCTTTTAATATTTATCTTTAATCTTCAACATACCTCTCCACTTTTTAACCACTCCTCTGGAATGGCAAAGAAGTGGAAATGGGAACAGTTCATGATGCCGATAAAATTTGCAATTCATTCAAAATTAAAGCAGCATTTCAGCTGGAAATCTGATGAAAAGCCATTGACCTGAAACTATCACTTCTCCATGATTCTAGTCTGCTGCAATTTTCCTTTTTTTGTTACTATTATTAATAGATTTTCTTTGCCTCAATAAATTGAATACCATACCAAAAAGCCAATTTATTCCATAGAGTCACAGAGCACAACATCACAAAAAGAGGCCATCAGACCCATCTAGTCCATGCTGAACTATTATTCTGCCTAGTCCCATCAATCACACCTGATACGTATGAGAAGTTAAAGAATTTATCTGAAGGAAGATGATAAGATGGTTTTTCTAAACTCCCCAACAGCAGTCATGATGGGAAATGGCATACTAACCCATGCAAAAACAGGACTCAAATTCCCAGTTTGAATAGTCAAAGTCGATGTTAATGCCATCAGGTTGCAGGCTACCCAAACGGAATACAAGGTGTTGTTCCTCCAACCTAAGTGTGGCCTTATCCCGACAATGGAGGAGGCCATGGATGGACATATTGAAATGGGAATAGGAAGTGGAATTAAAATGGGTGGCCACTGAGAGATCCCATTTGTTCCAGCAGATGGAGTGTAGATGCTTGCTGAAGCAGTCTTGCAATCTACATCACGTCTCACTAACAGACAAGAGACCACATCAGGAGCACCGAACACACTATATGACCTCAACAGACTCACAGGTGAAGTATTGCCTCACCTGGAAGGACTGTTTGGAGCCCTGAATGGTAGTGAGGGAGGAGGTGTAGGAGCAGATGTAGCACTTGTTCCACTTGTAAAGATAAATGCCAGGAGGAATGAATGGACAAGGGACTCACATAAGGATCAATTCCTGCAGAAAGCAGAAAGTGGGAGAAGGGAGGAGGGGACCATTCTCAATTGTCAACTTAATGAGTTGACAACATAATTACAGTAGAACACAAATTATCCTTTCAAACATGTTCCATAGACATGGCCTTCTTTCACAGTCAACTCGTAAATTCTGAAAGTGGTAAGATGTTATTCTACCATGTGCTTAAAGGATATTCAACTTAATGAAAATGAATTTTGTCTTTTGCACCTGAACAATCTTTGGCCGCTGAAGGAAGATCTCAGCTGGAAAATCCTGCATGATGACATCTTGTAAAAGCTCACAGGTATTGCGAACTAAAGAATGATTAGTACTGGTTAAGGAGCTGTTCAACAAAAGAAATACAGGTTAGGTATGTTCAATTTTTTCCACATTACATATTCAAGAATATATTTTGCAGTGCCTCCAACACTGTCAAAAATGCCTGACATCCTTCCTGCAATCTTTAGACCTCCTGCCGTCAGGCAGAAGGTTCAGCAGAATAAGAAACAGAACTTTCAGGCTGGATAACAGCTTCTTGCCCCAAGCTGTTAGACTTCTTAACATCATGCAGCTTCCCAGCAGACATGCACATCCTGTCTGAATGCACTGCAGCCACAACGCCCACCCCCTCATCCACACACACCCCAGCTCACAGACACACTCTATTCCTGCACTGGTCACCTTTCATCTTTTATTGTTGTTGTTTCATATATTTATACTACTGCTTGTATCATAATAATAGTGCAGATAACATTATGCGACCTTACATAAGCACGTACCTTGCACTTTATGGCAACCTGTCAATCTTCAGGCCATGTCACTCAGGAACTTCTGCTAATATTATCTGGTGATTGTATGTTTTGGATCATTACTGTATGTGCTGTGTCTGACTATATATACTGTGTTTTGTAACTCAGCTCCAGAGAAATAATGTTTCGCCTAGGAAAAATGTGTGTGGTTGAATGAGAATAAACTTGAACTTGAAGATTTGAATGGGTGCTGCTAGAAAATGAAACAATGAGACAGCCATGTTTTGTGAAGCTCAGATCCTTGTAGAAATCTGTTTCTTTGGGTTAGTAGAAAGCCAAATAAATTGGCAATGGTAATGAGTTACGTGCATTACCATTTATACATGTGGCCCCAAAATGAGAATCTTGCATATTTTAATAAGCATATAAAGTATTACCCCTCAGTCAGGTTTTCTTTGGTATAGAAAATGTCTATATATTTTTGTTTTAATTCTTTTTGCTAATTCTTTACTCCATTGTTGGTTTTAACGACCCCTACCAACAATTCATAGTTATTAAGAAGAAATTGCCACACAATTTACTCCTAAATTTGGTCACAGTATTCTGCATCAGTTTGAGTTCATCAGGAATTGGTAATCTAATAAAAATAGAAAATGCTGGAAACACTCAGTAGATGCGATAACCTAACAATGAATTTAAGTCAAAATGTGCACGCTTATGGACCTTTTAGCTTCTAGAAGATATTTTCAAAAATGTGGAAAATTGGATTTCCATTATATCACAATGCTGAATTATTTACCGAGAACATGCTGCATTACATCTTTGGTGACAGTCAGAATCACTAATATACTTAAAGGATTTGCTGCAAATCCTTAAATAATGTGCATACCCATGGGTTCCAGCAGAATCAACTGCTTGAAAGGTACTAACATGTAATCACACAATATCTATGTAATATCTTCTCCCAAACACACCATCGTTTCTCCAATATTGTTTGTATCACCAATAAAAGGCATGATAAGAGGCATAGATCAAATGGACAGCCACTGACTTTTTCCCAGGGCTGAAATGGCTAATACAAGGGGTTATAAGATTAAGGTGATTTGAAGAAAGTATGGGGGAGGGATAGCCAGCCAGTGGTGTAGTGGCTTCAGCACCAAACTTCGAGGCAAATGGTCCTGGGTTCAAATCCAGCTGCCTCCTTGCACACTCAGCCCAGCGCGGATGGAAAACGCTGAGCTAGCAACTCGGCCTTGTAAAAAAACACAGACAAATACTAAAGAAAGAGCAAGGTTGCCACCCGATGCACTATGAGTCACGGACATGAACAACAGCAATTTGGAGGGGGGGAGATTTTATATCAATATCTATACATACATATAGAGAGAGATATACAGAAATAGATAGACACACACACACACACACACACGTGGGTGGGTGGGATGTCTTGCCAGGAGAGTGGTAGAGGCAGATAAATTAAGGGTATTTAACAGACTCTTAGATAGGCACATAGATGACAGAAACATGGAGGGTTATGTCTGAGGGAAGAGTTACGATTGATCTTAGAGTAGGTTAAAATGTCAGCACAACATCATGGGACGAAGGGCCTGTACTGTACAGTAACGTTCTGTGTACTATGAACTTAAAATCTGCTAATACCTACCTCTCATTTGATAGAAGAACATGCCTGTCTGTCATAGTCAGCGTTAACCAGGGGAAGGTGGAATATTTCAGACATTTCACTGTATCATTAACTAAAAATAGAGAATAAAATTAAACTACTGGGAAAAATAGTATCATAAAGTTAGCATATCTACAGCCTAGATTAATAACACACTGAATGCCACATGCAGCGCTCACAGTGGAAGTTAGCCACGACATCTTTTTTCATCCGTTCCCACAATAAATGCATGTATTAGTAGCTCTGCAGAAAAGGTGAACTGCCCACATACTGGTGAAATTAACCACTGGGAAGCAATGTTGTTCTTCTTCCTGCTAGCCCTTTGTCAAATATCAGTGTTAACAAAAACAATGTTGCTATCCTCTGCCCATTCCAAAATATCAGGGGAACTACAAGTCCCGATGCCACCAGACATTATGATCAAGCAAGAATGTGTTATCACAGCGAAAACACGTCTGGATGTAGGATCTCAGGCTGAAACCTCAACTGTTTATTTCTCTTCATAGATGCTGCTTGACCTGCTGAATTTGTCCAGCATTTTGTGTGTGTTACTGTCATTACAGCAACCCTCATTACAGCAATCCTGCCTTAATATTGCACCTCTTCTGCAGCAACATCCCCACTGGAACCTAATCTACAGAATGTTTAGGAGATTGTCATATACTCCCAAAACTACTCCTAACTCAGTCGGTTGTCATGAAACAGCATGCAGATGATACTTGCATGTACATGCCCAAAGATTTAACTCTAAAGCATTCCAACAATAAAATATAAGAGCACAATAGCGTAATGGTTAGTGTAATGCTATGACCATGCCAGTAACCCAGGTTCATTTTCGACCATTGTCTCTAAGTTTCCACATTCTCCCCATGACTGTGTGAGGTTCAGACAGGTATTCAGGTTTTCTCCCACGTTCCAAAGACATTGTGGGTTAGTAGACTAATTGGTCACACAGGCGTAATTGGGTGGTACGGACTTGTTACTGCATTGTATCTCTAAATAAATAAGAGGATGGGCCTTAAACTACAGATCTAAACACAAACATTCTTTGCCTTCCAAACATTGCCACAAATCACTGTCCCTTAACCAGGATCCAACATAAGCCTCTGGTTTTCATGGATCATATCCCATTTCTTGGGAGCAGTGCTCAGCAAGGACAAACAACAAAATCCATCCCAACCTTCAGCATACCTACACAGCCACCTGAAGAAAGGTGTGCTTGAACACCCAGTAACAACTTCATGGTCTAACAGTCAGGATTCCCATTCTCTTGTGCACAGAGATGTGGATGACTAGAGACTATTCAAAGCAATACTGTCCAATACTAATGATCGATGATAACATCTCTTCCTTGCTGACAATTAATATAGATGTTAAAGATGTGTGCTTAGCCCACTGCCCGACTCTTTCTACAATACACAACTCAAACACTATTTATAAATTTGCAGATGACACCACTGTTGTTGGTAACATCTCAGTTGACAACAAAGGGGCGCACAGGAATGAGGCAAATTGGCTGGTTGAGTGGTATCCCAACTACAAACTCACACTCAACATCAGCAAGACCAAGGAATTGATTTTTGACTTCAGGAAGGGGACGTCAGGAGAAAGCCCACTGGTTCTCACTGAAGGGTCAACAATGGAAAGGATGAACAGCCTCAAGTTCCTGCTTGTTAACATCTCAGAGGTTCTATCCTGAGATCAACACATAGATGCAATCAGAATCAGGTTTAATATCACCGGCATATGTCATGAAATTCCTAACTTGGCAGTAGCAGTACAATGCAATACATAATATAGAAAAAAAAACAAATAAGTAAATTAAAGTATATATTTGTACATGAACAGTTAATTTAAAAAATAGTGCAAAAACAGAAATAATATAAGTGAGGTAGTGTTCATGGGTTCAAGGTCGACTTGGGAATCGGATGGCAGAGGGGAAGAAACTGTTCCTGAATCACTGAGTGTGTGCTTTGAAGCTTCTGTGCCTCTATCCTGAAGGTAACTATGAGAAGGGGCCATGTCCTGAATAATGGGGGTCCTTAATGATGGATGCCACCTTTGTGAGGCACCACTTCTTAAAAATGTCTTGGATCCTACAGAGGCTAGTACCCCAGTTGGAGCTAATTTTATAATTTTTGTAGCTTCCTTCAGTCCTGTGCAGTAGACTACCCCCCACCCCCCATAACGAACAGTGATGTTGTCTGTCAGAATGCTCTCCACGATACATCCGTAGAAGTTTGACTACCTTAGGTGACAAACCAAATCTCCTTAAACTCCTGATGAAATATAGCCACTGTCTTGCCTTCTTTATAGCCACATTGATATGTTGGGATCAGGTTAGATCCTCAGATATCTTGACACCCAGGAACTTGAAATTACGCACTCCCTCCACTTCTGATCCCTTGTCCTACCCTTTCTGAAGTTCACAGTCAGCTCTCTGGTCTTATTGACATTGAGTGCAAGGTTATTGCTATGACACCACTCAACTAGCATGTATATCTCACTCTGCATGCATTCTCATCTCCATCTGAGATTCTGCTATCAATCGTATCATCAGCAAATTTATAGATGGTATTTGAGCTATGCCTAGCCACACAGTCAAGGGTATAGAGTAAGTAGAGCAGTGGGCTAGGCACATATCCCTGAGGCGTGCCAATGTTGATTGTCAGCGAGGAAGAGATAATACCAATCTACACATATTGTGGTCTTCTGGTTAGAAAGTCAAGGATCCAATTGCAAAGGGAGGTACAGAGGCCCAGGATTCATTATTTTTAGATCAGGACTGTGGGAATGATTGTGTTAAACACTGTGCTACAGTTAAGGAACAGCATTCTAACATAGGTGTTTGTATAGTCCAGGTGGTCTAAAGCCGTGTGAAGAAACACTGAAATTGCATCTGCCGTAGACCTATTACGGCGATAGGTAAATTGCAATGGGTCCAGGTCCTTGCTAAGGCAGGAGTTCAGTCTAGTCATAACCAACCTCTCAAAGCATTTCATCACCATAGATGTGAGTGCTACAGAACAGTAGTCATTAAGGCAGCTCACACTACTCTTCTTGGATACTGGTATAATTGTTTCAAACTGGTGGGAACTTCCAACCATAGCAATGAGAGGTTGAAAATGTCCTTCAATACACCCGCCAGCTGGTTGGAACAAGTTTCCACAGCATTACTAGTTACTCTATGGGGGCCTGCCAACTTGCAAAGATTCACCCCCTGAAAGACATCTGACATCGACCTCTGAGACAGATATCACCAGGTGCAGTAGGGATCTTCATCTCTGTAGTTATACTCTTCCTTTCAAAGTGGGCATAAAAGGCACGGAGCTCATCTCATAGTGAAGCATCACAGCTATTCATGCTATCGGGTTTTGCTTTGTAGGAAGCAATGTCCTGTAAACCTTGCCAGAGTTGACGTGCATCTGATGTTGCTTCCAACCTTGCTCAGAATCGTTTCTTCGCTTCTGAAATAGCCCTCTGCAAGTCATACCTGATTTTCTCGGACAGGCCAGGTCGCCAGACCAAAAAGCCACAGATTCAACCCTCTGCAGACAAAGAATCTTCTGATTCATCCACAGCTTTTGGTTTGGAAACGTATAGCAAGTGCTCGTAGGCACACACTCATCCACGCAAGTTTTAATGAAGTCGGTTACACTACAACATGCTCATCCAGATTTGAACATGAATCCCTAAATGTAGTCCAGTCCACCAATTCAAAGCAGTCCTGTAAGTGCTCCTGTGCTTCCCTTGTCCATACCGGGTTGCAGTCTTCAGTGTTTGCCTATACTCAGGGAGTAAATGTACAGCCAGGTGATTAAACTTTCCAAAGTGTGGGTACATGGTACGCACTGTGGTCCAGTGTGTTGTTTCCCTAGGTACTACAAGTGATTTGTTGGTGATAATTGCTTGGTGACTTTTTCAAGCTAGTCTGGCTAAGATCCCCCAAAATGATGGTGAAGGCATCAGGGAATGCTGTTCCATGCGTGTTCATCACACTGCTCAGATCATCCAAAGTCTGTCTGACATTGGCCTGAGGTGGAATGTACACTGCTACCAAAATGATGGCAGAAATCTCCTGCAGCAGGTAAAATGGACAACATTAAATTACAAGATATTCCAGGTCTGGTGAGCAGAATTGAGACATCACTGGACATTTATGCACCAAGAGGAATTGTCATGAGGCACACACCTCTATGTCTGCTTTTGAGAGACTTGACAGCCCTATCCTGACAGTAAACCCTTCAACGTGAATCCCTGCATCCAGTACGGAAGGTATTAACCAGGATTCCATGAAGCACAGGGCGCACACAGTCCCCTAATGTCTCTCTAAATCAGCACCCCAGCTCTGAGATCGTCAATTTTATTTACCAGAGACTGTGCATTTGCTAGCAAGATAGTCGGTAATAATAGTCAAAAACCTACGGTAGTCATTTTTTTAAAAAAAATTTTTAAACGCACTTGTAGCCCCGAGCAAAAGCCACGTTTTTGTCGAGGAGTCCTCCTAGCGAGGATCTTACGCCCACAGTCAGCATTATTTCCATTGGTTTTAAGCAGAGATGGATTGTTCAACTGCATTAAAACATCTTTATTAACTGTACAGACCTTGGATGCAGTTGTGATTCTCAGCTATAGCAGGCTGAAATGGGAATATTTAAACATATCCACCAAGCTGCTCTGCTATGAGTTCGCCCTTTTAAAGGCTCCCCGGAAGTATTCACAGAATCATGAAGAAGTAATGCCAGTAGCTCTACATCAGTAGGATTTTGAGGAGGTTTGCTATATCACCTGGGTGATGGGGCAGAGATAGGTCTGTACCAAGGGATATGCAAGGAGATCCTTCCCTGCACAAGTCTGCAGGTCACCCTTGGGCACGGTGTAGCACCTGCGTAGTCCCCAGATCCGGGTCACATGAAGCCATGGGAGCAGGTGATGGATGGTCATATCAGCAGCTGCTGCATACCACAAGACCTGGTTATACGACAACTGACGCCAGGCAGACAATCTCTGAGAGTACTGATACTGACAGAAGTTCCCACTTGCTTCAAAAAGGCAACAATTATACCAGTGCCTAAGAAGAATAATGTGGGCTGCCTGAATGACTATCATCCTATAGCACTCACATCGACAGTGATGAAATGCTTTGAGAGGTTGGTTATGACTAGACTGAACTCCTGTCTCAGCAAGGACCTGGACCCATTGCAATTTGCCTATCGCCACAATAGGTCAACGGCAGACGTAATCTCAATGACTCCCCACACAGCTTTAGACCACCTAGACAACACAAATGCCTACGTCCAGAACCTGGACCTCTGTATCTCCCTCTGCAATTGGATCCTCGACTTCCTAACCAAAAGACCACTGTCTGCGAGGATTAGTGATAACATATCCTCCTCACTGATGATCAACACTGGCACACTTCAGGGGTGTGTGCTTAGCCCACTGCTCTACTCTCTGTATACACATGACTGTATGGCTAGGCATAGCCCAAATATCATCTATAAATTTGCTGACAATATAGCCATTGTTGATAGAATCTCAGGTGGTGATGAGAGGGCGTACAGGAGTGAGTTATGCCAACTACTGGAGTGGTGCCGCAGCAACAACCTTGCACTCAACGTCAGTAAGATGAAAGAGCTGATTGTGGACTTCAGGAAGGGTAAGATGAAGGAACACATACCAATCCTCATAGAGGGATCAGAAGTGGAGAGAGTGAGCAGCTTCAAGTTCCTGGGTGTCAAGATCTCTGAGGATCTAACCTGGTCCCAACATATTGATGTAGTCATAAAGAAGGCAAGACAGCATCTATACTTTACTAGGAGTTTGAAGGGATTTGTCATGTCAACAAATACACTCAGAAACTTCTATAGTTATACTGTGGAGAGCATTCTGACAGGCTGCATCACTGTCTGGTATGGAGTGGCTACTGTACAGGACCAAAAGAAGCTGCAGAATGTTGTAAAGCTAGTCAGCTCCATCTTGGGCACTAGCCTACAAAGTACCCAAGACATCTTCAGGGAGTGGTGTTTCAGAAAGGCAGCGTCGATTATCAAGGACCTCCAGCACCCAGGGTGTGCCCTTTTCTCACTGTTACCATCAGGTAGGAGGTACAGAAGCCTGAAGGCACACACTCAGCGATTCAGGAACAGCTTCTTCCCCTCTGCCATCCGATTCCTAAATGGACATTGAAGCTTTGGGCACTACCTCACTTTTTTTAAATATGCAGTATTTCTGTTTTTTGCACATTTTAAAAAATCTATTCAATACATAATTGATTTGCTTATTATTATGTCTTATGTATGTAATTATTATTTTTTTCTCTCTCTGCTAGATTATGTATTGAATTGGACTGCTGCTGCTAAGATAACAAATTTCACGTCACATGCCAGTGATAATAAACCTGATTCTGATGCTAATGGCTGGGGTCACCCATGTTGTAAAGACACTGCCGAGAATGCAGCAATGGCAAACCCTTTCTGTAGTAAAATATGCCAAAAACAATCATGGTCATGAGACCCTGATTGCCTACGTCATACGACATGGCACATAATGATGATAATGTGACGTCACCAAAATCTTGCAAATCTCTACATATGTACAGTAGAAGTCAGTCTGACTGGTTGCATTGAAGCCTGGTATAGAGGCTCTAATGCATATGTTTGCAAAAGGCTGCACAGGGTTGTGGACTCAGCCACGTCCATGACAGACACAACCCTTCCTATCATCAAGGACATCTTCAAGATGGCAATATCCATCATCAAAATCTCTCACCATCCTTTTGCCCATTACTACCATCAGGGATGAAGGTTCGGTGCCTGAAAACCCATACTCAATGATTCAGTAACAGCTTCTTTCCCTTCATCATCAAATTTCTTAACTCAGTATTCCTTCTATTGGTACTATTTATTTCTTTCATAATTTATAGTAATGTTATGTCTTACCACTGTACTGTTGCCACAAAGCACCAAATTTCATACCATACAAGATAGTGATAATACTTCTGATGCTGATTCTTCAAATCCTCTCATGGCATAGGCACACCTACGCTAGTGTGCACTCCTACGTTTAACAATCTCATAGCAACAGCTCTGATGGAGCCGCACAATTCCAATGTGCAGACCATATCCTAATGTAAGACTCCTGAGACAAGCATGCTGATCCTACCTCTGTCAAAACATGCTTTTTCTAGGACAGAAATAAAATGTGTGAATAATATCCTCCAAGCCTCATTGAAGACATGTAACATCCTTACATCTCACATAATTCCAAGACCAGTCAAACTGACAGAGAAACACACAGAAAGGAATCAACTTCAAGTCTCTCTGATAGTAGTACCTGGAGACAATGTTCAAATGTCCCACCTGCCTCCAAATGAGATGAGCCAATCTCTCCAATTATTTGCTTTCTGTGCCAGCAAGACACCAAAAGGAATTATTCTGAAATATTTCCAAAAGTAAACTAGTACTAATATACGAAAAGCATTTGTAATGTTACGTAACTGGGTCACTTACCAGCAAAGATAGAGAGGTCCGTTGAAGTCTGATGGTACTATTTTTAACAGTATTTATTGATAAAAATGCACAAAAATAATATCAATGCAACCATACAGATAATATACGTCGTCAATACTAAATCTAAAAGCGCGGGTATAATAATAATCAATAAGAAATAGCTCTATTGTTGTCTAGGGGATAATGTATTGTCCGATGGAAATATAAAAGTCACTTTAGTTCATTCAAGCTGTAGGCTGCAGCCTTTGGTTGGAGTCAAGGGAGAGTGTTTAAACTTGCCCATTCCTTTTATGATGTCAGTCCTTCTAGAGTCGGTGGGGGCTGAGTGCTCCTTTGAGTTAGCTAAAGCCGTTCTTCCATGGCAAGACTCACCAATTTCGAGGCAAATGGAAAAGGACGCACGTGGGTCATTTCCACCGGCTTTCACTATTACGCTGTTACAGGAGTTCTAGCTTTTCTTCTGGTGCGTCTAAGGGGCTGTTCCCACAGGCCCTCTTTTATCCCCACTCACGGGGTCTCAGATGTCAATCAGGATGGAATGATGCCATCCCCCCAACCAGCCCACTTTGCCCGAGGGCTTCCACGAAGCACAGTATTTTAATACACAATTCCGTCTCCAAGAGACAATGGCCGTTTCCCGTAGCTTTGTATCGCCGCGGGGCTAAACATTCCAAATGTCTCTCTCTCATTTCCTGGGTCTCCGGACCTGAATTAATAGCGATCTTGCGATTCTCAAAAGGGAGGGGGCTACAGGCGTAACAGTAACAACAGCATTCTGAAAACATTGTATCACTTCTCTCCTGACACAATAGCATGTTCAGCTGAAATCTTTAAAGGTAAGACATCAAAGTGGAAAACACTGCAGAATAAGGAGTTCTTGATCTACTTAGAAGAGTTTGTAGAGTAAATAAACTACATGTTTTGCAAGACTGAAGATCCATTCAACTGCATAAAACTTCTTAAAGTGGGGTTGC
This sequence comes from Hemitrygon akajei, assembly GCF_048418815.1. NCBI lineage: Eukaryota > Metazoa > Chordata > Chondrichthyes > Myliobatiformes > Dasyatidae > Hemitrygon > Hemitrygon akajei. The sequence continues at coordinate 127,467,319 of NC_133124.1, forward strand.
ATTGATGTATTAAATACTTGGTACTAACTTGATGCAAGTTTTAAGATGTCCCAACTGATATCTTAGTCACTTTTAGTAAACCACAAACTCACTACACTGCCAAATCTTCCTTATGGCATAATGTTTTTTATATTTGAATAAAGAGTAAAAGTACATGAAGATACTTATGTTTTAATTCACAAGGTTTAAATTTTATAAAGAAAAGAAAATATATCTGGAAGCATCCAAGCATATAACATTCTTGAAATCTCACCAACTGCTTTCCGGGGCACTTGATTGTTTGGTTCCACTTGATTGCAGCTGTGCCTCTGAAAGTAACCAAATACTGTTGTGTCTTCTTCAGGTGGTACACTGGACACTACTGTAAAAGAACATTTTTTTTTAAAGAATTTAAAATGTTAATTGTTCAATGAAATACCACATAACCACAGCTCAGAACATTTCATCGGATATATAAAATTTACAAAATTTTCCAAAACACTATTATAACACAAAATGTAGGAAGAAATCAGCAGGTCAGGCAGCATCTATGGAGAGGAAAAGAAGTCGACATTTTGGGCCGAGATGCTTCATCAGGACCTGATGAACAAAAAGTGCCTAAAGAGGCCAATTTCTCGACGACTATATATTATGGAAGTAAAAATGTACAAACAAGGGAAAGATTTTGTCCAGAGATCACGACCTCTTCCTCAGGACCTGATGAAGTGTCTCGACCCAAAACGTTGACTATTTATTCCTCTCCATAGATGCTGTCTGACCTGCTGAGTTCCTCCAGCATTTTGTGTGTGTTGCTCTGGACTTGCATCTGCAGAATCTTGTGTTTATTATTCTTCTAAAGCATTTTCATGGGAGATAATTTGCTTCAGTCTGCTAATTTTAACTACCATAACTTTCTTGTATAAAGTACATTTCCTTTTCTTTACTTGCAGTCTAAAACATAGAACATTAGAGCACAGTATAGACCCTTCAGCTCACAATGTTGTGTCGACCTTTTAACCTACTCTAACCTTCCCACATAACTCTTCCCTCCCACATAACCCCCCATTTTACAATCATCCACGTGCCTATCTAAGAGATTTTTTTTAAAAAATACAGCATAGAAAAAGTTTGACTTATCAATGCAATTCTTCAGGTCACAGGTGCTAACAGAATAGAATAAAATTCAATTTACAGATGCAATTCTTTTGGTCAGAGGTGCTATCAGGAGACTCATATAGACTTCCATTAAAAAGTCATCTTTTCTGATATAGACCTCAGTGGCTTGGTGAACATTCATTTACCACCCACGAATAACCAAAATGAATAGCACCTGATGTCATGTCAAGAGAGCAGCTCAAGAATCAACCATATTGATGGTTATGGGATCACATAAGCATGCATATTTTTCTCTGTAGAGTATTGCTGAACCAGATTGTCTTTTATTATAATCTAGCAATTCCATGGAGCTAGCTGCTAATACTGGATTTATTAAGTGTTCATAATTTGTATTGTTTGAACTTACACCTCATGGGTATTCATATATGGTTGAATAACAATTAAACTTGAATTTGAATGCTAAACAAATGCAGCACATCTGTCCTCATACAGAGAACTCAAAATCTATAAAGTGTTTACACACATGCAATACAACTCTTACTATTAAATGTCATAAGCTTAATAATAACCAACACAAAGTACCTTTGTCAGAGGATCTTGAAGGCTGTGACTGATAGACTACAGTTGGATCAACATCCACAATTGTGTCAGGCAGTTTAAGCAGATCATCCATTATCTCATCAATGCAGACCTGCATATTTGGCTCCACATTGGTTCGCAGTTGTGCTAGAAATTCCAAAGCTCCAATTTCTCGAAATATTTGAGCCACTGACGAATACTTCAAAGCCGAAACACAAAAGGTACATGTTAGATTGACAATGTAGATTTTATTCTTAGATCCATTCAGCAAGTCAGACAGCATCCGTGAAAAGAAAAACTAGAGTTAGTGTTTCAGTTTACAAACATTTCATCAGATTCAGATTCAGTTTATTGTCATTTAGAAACCACAAATGCAAGGCAGTTAAAAAATGAGACAACGTTCCTCCAGAATGATATCACAAAAGCATATGACAAAACAGATTACAGCAGAAAATCCACATAATGTTTGGCAATCCCCAATTCAGAGTCCGGAGAGGCTGCTGCGTATTAATGTCGTGCTACCGTCTTATTGCGTTCCCCGGAAAGGAGCTCCAAATTCACCAGACAAAACAAGACCAAAAACTAAAGTTACAAGACCTGCACAAAACCACATAGTTACAACAGTGCAAACAATAGCATAATTGATAAAAAAAAACAGACCATGGGCACAGTAAAAATAGTCCAAAGATGTTAAAGGACTATAAGTTCAAAAGAAATCACCACACAATTTCCACAAGTCCCCAGGGTCCCGACAGACTTGCCATCCCACTCCGGCGGCAGAAGGGAATACCCCTTCAGGATACCTAGATCAGTCTTTCTTTCCACATATGCTGCCTGTATAGAGCTTTTTTATTTCAGACTTGCAGCAACTACAGTTTTTTAAAAATGTTTCTGGCTTTTAGGTCTTATTCTTCCTTCCCTCAACTACTCCTTGGTTCATCTAATGGTTGATGAAATGACAGGGTGCAAAATATTCAAACTAGAAGGAAAAGTAGTTCATGAGAAGGATGTAAAGACTGCAAAATACATAGACACATTAAGCAGGTGAGCAAAGAAAAGTGGCAGGTAGAAAACTGTGGAAGTTATACATGTTATTAAGAAAAGAGACTGTCTCTTAAACAGTGAGAAACATTGATGTGCAGGAGAAATTTTCAGTATTTGCACAGGAAGCAATCTGCATGTGAACAAGTAAATAGGAAGGCAATTTGTATTTTACACTTTATTACAAAGGTATTTAGGTTTAAAAAAGAAATGTTGCTGAGAATTTGACAAGATCATAACAGAAGTAAATATTTAGGTTTGTTTTCTAAACTGTAAAGAAAGACTTAATATTTGAGTCCTCCTTGGTATGTGCACAAATATAACACAAAAATGGAGGTTGTAAGAGAAAATGGTGCCTCAATGGAATGCCGGAATATTTTGAGAATGAACAGGAGTACCAATCACTGTTTTCAGAGTAGGTAACAGTATTTTAGTCTTTAAGTTATGTGTCAAGGTTGAAGGTCATGGAAGATATGAAGGCACAACCTGATGCCATGGAAAAGTACTTGGGTTATACTACGGTTGAAAGGTATAAAAGGGACAACTTCTTTGTGCATGTTGGAATCTTGTCTTCAGCTGTATCATGATCAATGCGAAGAGGCTGAAAGAGCAAAATTGTAGAAAAGTCTGTCAGACAGATGAGGTTCCTTCTGTCATTATTAATGGTTGATAAGTATTATTATGTTTCTTAGCAAGTTTTTGTGTTTTTATCCGTTAGGTAATTCCAATGAAGTATTTTCCTAAAACCTTTAATATGTGTACGGTGCATCCTTTGGTACTGGCTCCTGCTCATTGCTGAATCAGGAAAGAACAAGGAACAAATCCTCAAAATATTCTCATTACATTAACTAAAGATTACAGCAGCACTCCCAGGTGAAGGAATATTTTATTAATGAACCTTCACTACAATGAAAGGATTTGTTTCAAGTTATCACTTAAAGGTTTGGTTCCTTCAACAAAAAAATCAGGGAATGCATTTGTACATTGCATTTCATACATAGGTCCATAAAAACCAGTAACTGTTTTAATTGGATCAATACAGTTGACAGGAAAATAAATAAACTATTTAAAATGAAAGAAACTCACAGCATCTCTGCTATTCGACCCAGCAACAACGGTGATCAATTTATAACCTGTTTTTATAAACTAAAATGTACAAATATAGCTTGATTTAGATTTACAGCATGGTAACAAGCCCTTCCAGCCCAACAAGCCTGCACTGTCCAATTACAACCATATGACAATTCACTTACAACATGGAAAAGGTGGTGTTTGGCACACCTGTCCTCCTCAGTCAGAGCACTGAGTACAAGAATTGGAATGACACCTTACAACTGCACTAGATGATGATGAGATTGCACTCAGATCGTTGTTAAATTACAGGGAGGAAAGAGTGCAGAAAAAAAATTCACACAAAGATGTTACTGGGACTAGAGATATCTAGTTATAAAGCAGAGACTGGATAGGCTAGGGCTTTTTTCCCCACGCACAAAATGGGTGATCTTACATAGAGCTATAAAAGCAGTGGATAGGATGAATGGTCAGTCTCTTTCCCAGGTAGTGGAGTCTAAAGATGGAGGAAAAAGGTTTAAACTGAGAGGAAAAAGATTTGAAAGGGACCCGAGGGATAACTTCTTCACACTGAAATATCTGAAGATGGTTTCATCATCCGCCCTCTCAATCCATCTCAGAATTTTGTATGTCTTTCTCTCATTGCTTCTTCTTTGGAATTCTCTATTTCAAGTGGGCTTGCCCTCTGAACACACTCAAGGCTGAGAAAAAATGGGATCTTTGGATACCACAGGAATCAGGTTAAAAGAAGCTGACCGGAAAGGGAAAATGACACATGATCAACCATGAAATTATTGCATAGAACATGAGACTTCAGATGTTATAAAGCCTATTTCTGCTGCACTTTATAATTTTATACGTTTAGCCAACATCACTAAAACATTTTTTTCAATCATTAGTCCTATTACTATCTATAGGAGGGAACAGGTGTAAAAATTAGAATTTCTCTATATACAGCATTGAAAATAACAAACATCTGTTGGCCTCGATAAACTTAAGGTTAAGAAAGATGTAATAAAAAGGCAAGCTAGCTAGATTTGTACTACTATTCCCATACTCTTGAGAACATATAAATTGTAGTACACTTCCATCAACAGATTAGGTCACCATCTAAAGGAAAAATATTTCTGCTTTAGATGACCAGACACCCTCTCACCACCCACAAGATGCTGTCTATACCCCATTAACAACAAATCTATTCCCATATCCGGAAATTTCCAAAGTGGAATTGCTGACCAGGCCACTGTTAGGCTAATCCACAAATCCCTAAAACCATACTCCTGCATATATTCCATAATTATCTGCCAAAAACACTTAACAATTCTTTAGTATATTCCCAGCAAACCATTAAAACTGAATATGTCAAATGAGATGTTTCCCCACCCTACCACGGCAGTCCAGTATGCAAGGCTCAATTTTTCTCTCCACAGGCCAAGCGGCATCTCACTTGGTTAAACCCTCAATGCATCTCTTGGTGTGATCTAGAATGCTCCACTACAGATTCTAAGTGCCTGGCCTGTAGGACATCCAACCTATATAAAACTGAACGAGCTGTCTCCCCATAAATCATACAACCATAATCCAGACAAGAGTGAATTAAAGCACGATAAATTGTCAATAGCACACCCCTAGAAGTCACTCAGTCGTACTCGGCAACACATCACAAAAAGTTAATGACCTGCTTATGTTTATCCTCCAAAAACTTCATGTGTGTTCTCCAAGTCAGTCTCACATCCAGCCATAACCCCAAATAGTCAAACACAGGAACCCTAAACAGCAAGCACCCCATACAGAGTAAGGTGAATATTATCCAACCCATTTTCCAAGTAAAAACATATATTTTGACTTAAAAACAAAATGTTTAAAACCCCAGTTCAAAAACCATTCTTCCATTGCTGATAACACCATTTGCACACACATTACCACAGAGGCAATATTACGCCTTGCCGAAGGGTCTCGTCCTGAAATATCAACTGTACTTTTTAACCATAGATACCGGCTGGCCTGCTGAGTTCCTCCAGCATTTTGTGGGTGTTGCTTGGATTTCCAGCATCTGCAGATTTTTGCTTGTTTGTGAGGCAATATTACAACCCCTTTTACAGAGTGCCCTATCATCAGCATACAAAGCCAACACAAACCTTGGTGCAACACCATCAAAAACATCATTAATCACTGGATGAATGACATTACACTGGGGTATTTTTCAGTGGAGGAAATGGGAAGGGTCCCATTATCCACCGAAAACTCTGATATAATTTCTTCACACATCCTCACTCTAAGTAACCAGTCAAACAGAAAATCCAAAACCCAGTTGTTACACCTCCCACCAATACGAATTTCATCAAAAGTCCTTCCCTCCAGAGAATATCGTAAGCTTTTTTATGTTGAGAAACACTTAAACCACTGATTCTTTTACTGAAAAAGCTTTCTGAATATGATTTCCCAGTACTACAAGGGCATCAAATGTGGATCTCCTTTTATGGAACCCACACTGGTAGTGACTAAGTAATTCTCTCTTTTCCAAAACAAACATCAGCCTCATTACTATCATTTTGTCCATTATTTTACATAGTGAAGAGGTGAGAGCTACAGGCCTGTAGCTATTTGGCAGCATCAAGTCCTTCCCAGGTTTTACAGTAGGTAACACCAGAGCCCTTTTCCAGTCTTCCAGGAGAATTCCTTGCTTCCAGACCTTATTATAAAGCTCAAGCTACTTCTTTAGGGCTGCCTCAGCAGATGCTGGAGCTTATGATAGCTGAGTATATCCTGTCCTGGGGCTGTAGTACTTACAAATTTCAGTTCAGCCAACATAAAACCATCATTCATGGCACTTTCAAACATGTCTTTTCTCACAAATCTTCCCATTCTCCTTCAAAATACTGCCATATCTTTATATACTCATCCCCCAAATCATCTAGTCCATGTATCTTTGTAAATATGCTTCCCAGACATTCTGCCCCTTCTTGTCCACTGTAGCCGAATTTCTATTTTCCGCTAACACTGGAATCTGGTGATAACCTCCGACATCATTCATTTTCTTCAGCATTCTCCACACCTCTGTCAGATCAGTTCCCCCCTCCCCCAAATGATCAGCAAAATCCCCTCCAAGCCGCCCTTTTAGCATTCGTAATAACACTCACGGCTATCGCTCTTTTCTTCTGAAAGTTCAGCAAGGCTTCTTGCGTTAATCTACGTTTCAAAACGCAAAAAGCGCGTCTCTGGTCTCTGACAGCCTCTGTACATTCCTGTGTCCACCAATACACCAAAGGAATGTCTTGATGGGCTGCCCCACACAAACCAGAAATTATACTCTGATACTCTTATTCTATGTTATCACCTAGGGACAATTGATCAAATGATTTCTCACACTCAATGGAAAATCTTCCCCAATTTGCCCATTTAGCAGCAGAACCCAAATACTGATAGCGAAGCAACACACACACACACAAAATGCTGGTGGAACACAGCAGGCCAGGCAGCATTTTGTGTGTGTTGCTTGAATTTCCAGCATCTGCAGATTTCCTTGAGTTTACGTTCTGATAATGAACCTTGTAGGGATTACCCTACAATACACAGGACTGGGACATGATCACTCCCCACACAATCAGTTGTTGCAACCCAACTACTAAGTCCAGCAAGTGGTCAAATCCAGACAAGAACACTCACCTTTAGCAACATCCCCTACCCTTGCCTTTCTTCCATCATTTAAACAAATTAAATCATATTCTTCCAAAAACTCCACTACTACTGCCCTATTAGCATCTGTAGTCTTATTGCCCCATAAACCGCTATGACCATAAAAAATATTTTTACCAGAATAATTTCCCAACATTCTTCCCAACCCTTCCCGATCACAATTATAAAAGTTCACAATTTTGATCCCACCCTGTGGATATAACAATTCAGTTCTCTCTGAAGAAGGCAACATTCTGTACAATAAATCCCCCTTCACAGAAGTAGCACAGCCTCCTCCCGCATTCTGTATGTCTATCATATCTCACAAGTTTATAACTTGGAATCTTTAACGATAAATGTGATCGCAACCAAGTTTCTTGTACATCCAAGGAATGCCAAAACTTAAAACATACGCTTTAAATTCCTGTCTGTTGGCTAACAAACTCCTCGCATGCCAACGAAGAACTGTAAGTTGGTCGGATAAGCACCCTGTGTACAATCACCTTCTATCACTAGTCCATTCCCTCTACTATCATTCCACAAATTTTCTCACCGAAGTACTTCATGTACCTGTTCTGCAGTAATTCCCACTAAACCCAAATACTTTGATGCAGCATCCACCACGATCCCAAGTCTATCAGATCTCTTCCATGAACCACAGCAAATAGAAATGCAAGAAAATCTATTTTTAAAGAATCAATACCTCACTATAGACTTTACCTCTCCCACTACCCCTCGTTCCATGATCAGGCTCCATCCGAATCCCTGGAAGTGTCTATTTTTACCCGACACACAATAGATGTAGTGAAACCAAATCTTTTCACAGCTTCAACATAAGAAAAATATTATGTGCTAACTTCACCTTTCGACTTTCCCAAGCCTTTTATAAAACAGGGCATCCTAATGGAAATAGACATCTGTTAGTCTCGAGAGACCATGGATTTGCACCTTGGAAAGTTTCCAGGGCGCAGGCCTACGCAGGGTTGTATGGGAGACCAACAGTTGCCCATGCTGCAAGTCTCCTCTCTCCATGCCACCGATGTTGTCCAAGGGAAGAGCAAGGGCCGATACAGCTTGGCACTGGTATCATCACAGAGCAATGTTTGGTTAAGTCCCTTGCTCAAGAACACGACACGCTGCCTCAGTTGAGGCTCAAACCAGTGACCTTCAGATCACTAGGCCGATGCCTTAACCACTTGGCCACATGCCAAAAACTCACACTTTAGCATAACACTCAATTAAAAAAAAGGTCTGTAAGCACCAGTTATGGTTTTACCTATTGCTGAGTTCATATTAGGAAGAAGTGACAAATAATGAAATGGATTCAGGCTGGAGATGAGCAAACACTATTTGATATAAAAATACATGTCCAAACATTACATTTCTGATATACACTCAGTGGCCACTTCGCTAGGTACCTCCTGTATTTATTAAAGTGGCCACTTAGTTTATGTTTGTGGAATTCTGCTGCTGTAGCCCATCCACTTCAAGGATCAACAAGCTGTGCTTTCTGAGATGCTCTTCCATACACCACAGTTGTAATGCCCGGTTATTTGACTTATTGTCGCCTTCCTATCAGCTTGAACTAGTCTGGCTATTCGCCTCTGACCTCTCTCATTAACAAGGAGGTCTTGCCCACAGAACTGCCACTCACTGGATTTTTTTTTTGGCTTTTTGTTTGCACCATTTTCTGTAAACTCTGGAGACTGTTGTGCATGAAAATCCGATGAGATCAGCAGTTTGAGATACTCAGCCTGACTGGCAACAACAATCATTCCATGGTCAAAGTCACTTAGATCACATTTCTTCCCCATCTTGATGTTTAGTCAGAACAACAACTGAACCACTTGACCGTGTCTGCATGCTTTTGTGCACTGAGTTGTTGCCAGATGATCGGCTGATTAGATATTTGGATAAATCAGCAAGTGTACAGGTATACTTCATAAAGTGACCACTGAGTTTATAGTGCATCTTTACTGATAATGCAGGTGTACTCATCAGAATATTTATAATAAATGGAAAATAATCAGCTTTAACTGCAGTTCAATATGATGTATAAACCAGAAAAACAAGCAGGAATTCTGGGACATATGCTCTAATGACCACCAAGCTTACAAGAAAAAAACAGACCAACCAAAATTCACCATTTGCAAGCTCAGTACTAAACACATTGACAGGGTCCTTTTTTGCCTCATTATTCTTTAATACGCTTAAAATATACCCAATGTCTAAGTAATTCTTCAATGATTCCTCTCCCACAAATAACTTACCTTTACAAGTTGACCACATAGCTTGAGCACTTCTCCTTGCATCGGAACAGTCGGGAAGTTGAACCATTCGAACAGTCGAATAAAGAGCCTCTTTTCTTGTGTCAAGTCAAAAATGGAAATCAATCCATGATCAATTTTGCTCAAAATATTCTTCAGAGCTCGAACTCTGATTTCCACCAACTGGTGACCTAAAAATAAAAAGCATGTCATTTTCCATACTTCCAGCATCTCAAACACTACCCCACCACCAAATACTTCTATCCTTCCCTCTTCCACTTTCCGTAGGGATCACTCTCCACATGGCTCCATTGACCCTCCCCACTGATCTCTGTCCTGGCACTTACCCTACAAGAGTGACAAGTACTAATACCTACCTCTACGCCTCCTCCCTCACCTCCATTCAGGGCCCCAAACAGCCCTTACAGGTGACACTTGACCTGTGAATCTGTCAGGGTCATTGATTGCATCCAGTGCTCCCAATGTGTCATACTCATCATCAATAAGATGCAATGCAGATTGAAGAACCACTTCATCGAACACCTTTTCTCTATCTGCCACAAACGTTGATTTCCCGCTGGCCATCCATTTCAATTTGACTTCTCATTTCTATTCTGACATGAGGCGGCCAAACTCATTTTCCATTTGGGTAGCCTTCAACCTGCTGGCATGAACACCAATTTCTCTAACCTCTGGTGATTTATCATCCCACCCTCTTCTCTCTTTTTCCATTCCCTATTCAGGGTCCCCTTTTTACTCCTGCTTTTTCTACTCACCTCCTTCTGGTTTCCCCACCTCTATCCCTTTCTTCCGTGGTCCACTGTCCTCTCCTATCAGATTCCTTCATCTTCAGTCTCTTACCTCTTCCATCTAGCGTCTCTCAGCTTCTTACTTCCCCACCCCACCCACCTTTCCCCTCACCTGATTTTATCCATCGCCTGCTGGCTCAACTTCTTATTCTGGCTCTGCCCCCTTCCTTTCCAGTCCTGATGAAGGGTCTCAGCTCGAAGTGTCACCAGTTTATGCCTCTCAATAAATGCTGCCTGACCTGCTGAGTTCCCCAGCATTTTGCATGGGTTAATTCAAGGTTCTAAGCATCTGAAGAACCTCTTATATTTTAGAATAAAACCAAGATCCAGTTTGTAATTTGCATCTAGATTTTCACATTTAAGGTGGATAATAACAGAGCTAGTCGTCTCCTTTCAAATTGCAGTAATACAACCAATGGAGAGTTGTGTATCCTCCTTCACTTTTGCACTCCGTAGAGAAAATACAACCCCAAATTCAGATATACATGAGAGCTAGTACCCCTCACTTCCATTGATTCTGGAACTGAACCAACAATATTATGTGGCACAAAATAGCTCAACGAACATGTAACATCATTTATCTTGACAGGAAAATGCACATGCAATGTCATTTCCAGATTCTGAAAGTACAGCGGGGAATAAAGGAGTTCTCTGAATCTTAATTCGTGAAACATTCACATTAGGCCCTTCTGGCCCAAAAAGCCCACAATGCCCAATTACACTCAAGTGACTAATTAACCGACTAACCTGTACATACTTTGAATGTGGGAGGAAATCAGAGCACCCAGAGGAAACCTACATAGTCACAGGAAGAACGTATGGTACAAACTCTTCATAACCAGTGGTGGGAAATGAATACAGGTCTCTGGCACTGTAAAAGGGTTACGCTAACCGTGACACTACCATGCCACAAAGTAAAGGTGAATGATTTAATACTTGTCATTATTTATAGGCACAATCAGCCTGTGACTGTGTGATAGACAAAAGCATCCTCACTCATACTGATTTGTCCTTATGCTCATTGCTCATCTGTCAGAACTTGTAGCCAGAATCATTCTGTTTCTAAATCATGCTGCAAAAATTTAGAAGTCGATATCTGCATCAAAATGCTAATCAATAAATGTACGATAAAAAATCAGATATGAATAATAGCTTGCCTCAACAGAATACTTCTATCCTTCCCTCTTCCACTTTCCGTAGGGATCACTCTCCACATGGCTCCATTGACCCTCCCACTGATCTCTGTCCTGGCACTTACCCTACAAGAGTGACAAGTACTAATACCTACCTCTACGCCTCCTCCCTCACCTCCATTCAAAAGTAGGATGCAGCATTGGGATCAGTGGATAAGAATCAAAGGTTTGAATTCCTTGCCCAAATTCCCACAAAGGGAAGGAAATAACCATTGAAGGTTAGAGATGCTGTGGAAGGGAAACAGTGGATGATTGAGCGAGAAAAAGCAGAGCTTTAGATGAGCTGAGGTTTATGCAGCAAGAAGTTTGCAAAGGAGGATGAAATCATCAATGCAGAATTTTGAGTAAATAAGCCATTGTCAAAGGCAACATGGTGTCAAGAGCAGATATTAAAGAAAAACACTCCAAACAAACCTGGATAGATCAGCCTGAACAATGGGGTTTGATGCTCTGCTCAAACAGGACAAAGTGCAGAAATACAAGAGCAAATTTAAAAATACATTATTAATTAGTTGGCAATTTTTAAAGGTAAATTAAACCAAGAAATTGGTAAAAATGAAAACAAAGAATAGGCAACAATAGCAATGAATATCAGAAATCTAAAGGGATTCACTAATTCATCAGGTATACCATAGAAATACTAAATAATTAATATCTGCACAGCTTCTAACAATTTGCTACCATTATAAATTCTTCAGTCTGAATTTATCAAAAAAAACAGCTCACATAAACTTTTGGAAGAAATGTGGCAATGCCACCAATGGTAAAGATATAACTATAGATCAACAAGTTCACATAAGCTATTCTGTAATGTGGTGGGTGCCAGAGCACAGTGACATTTTGCAGTCTGCTCTTAAGTATTCCCATTTTAACCTTTAAAAACTCAAATTTGCAGCCACAATTACTACAGAAATGCATAATGTTTTAAGCCATTTAAATGTTTTCGCAATCTTAGGATAGCTAAACAAACAAGAAAGACTCTGCAGAACAGACCACCCAGAAGGCGAGTTCAGTACCTGGAAGCATTAGGAATGCCTTTATTGTGTCAGAAAATGTGGCACCAGGGAGGACTTCCGGCAAAATGTCATATCAGAGACAACAGGGACTGAGCTTTACTGTTTCATAGCTCACCCAGCTCTCCAGCCCCAGAACCACTGCATGGATTGGACAGAGGTTTCAGGTTAAGTCATAGGCAGCTGCATTTGAATATTGATTAACTCATGCTGTACTCAGACATAACAGTTCTATCAGAGTCCTGCTCCCCCAACCTGGAACATGTGGCAGTGGTATCGTTTGTACTATCTGCTGAGGGAATTCCCCCACCATCATCCTTATTCCAGTATACAGCCTATGCCACGCAGGCAGGCATCAAACTGGCACTGGAGGAATTGAGTGCCACAATTACCAAGCACAAAACATTGCACTCCAACATCTTTCTCATTATTGCTGGCTTGAAGAAGCCTCTGCCAAACTACACCAGCACATCATCAGGACATCTCATGCCCACATTTCAGGAAATCTGACCACCCAGTCATACTTCTTCCTGCGTACAGACAGACTGAAAGGTCCAGCCTCAATGGAAAAGGTACAGTAAAGCGAAGTGAAGGAGTGTATAAAGGATTGCTGTGAGTTGGTGGATTGGATGATATTCAAGATTTCATCAATGGATCGGAACAAATCTGGCATAGTTGTCACCAACCTCATCAAGACTAGCATGGACAAGTGTGTGCCCACAAAACAGATAGGGTCTTTCTAAGCCAAAAGCTGTGAAAGAACAATGAGTTTCAGCGTCTGCTGAGGGCTAGGTCTGGGGCAATCAAGACTGGTAATCAAAAGACCTACATGAAATCCAGGTACAACCTCTGGAAAACTATTGTGAGCAAAGAGGCAATTCTGGAATAAGCTGGAGACACAGAGGGATATGCAACAACTGTCGCAGGACTTAAACTCCATGAACTCCTACAAGAGAAACACAAATAACATGAACAGCAACGATGCAATCTCACTGATGAGTTTAATGCCTTTTACGTCTTCTTTTAGAGGGAGAATAATAACACATCTGCACGAGTCCTCACAGCTTGAATGGTAACATAACTATAGCCTTGCATTCATGAGCAATATAAAGGAACTTAGTGTGGACGTTAGGAAGGAGAAGTTAGACAAACACACGCCAGTCCTCATTGAAGTCAAAGGTGGAAAGGAAACAGCCTCAAACTCCTGAATATTAACATCTTGGAGGATCTATTCTGAGCCCAGCATACGTGAAGGCAGTATGCTAATGTCTCTACTTTCTTAGAAGTTTCTGGAGATTTGGAATGACATCAAAGACTCTGACAACATTTACAAATGTATGGTGGAAAGCATTTTGACCAGATACGTCACAGACTGGTATGGAAAATCCAATTGCACAGGAATGCAAGACGCTACAGAGAGTACAGTCAGTTCATGGGTACCGATCTCCCCACTTTTGAAGAAATTTCAAGAGAACATTTCTTAGGAAGGCAATATCCATCATTGAGGATTCCAACCGCCCAGATCATGCCTGCTTTTCAATGTTACTGTCTAGCTGGAGATACAGGAGCCTGAAGACACAGACTTCAAGGTTTAACAACACCTTATTCAATATGCCATCAAGTACTTGAACAGACTTGCAAATCCTTAACACTAATTCAGACTTTAGTTCCTTTTTTCTTTCACTTGCACACATCATTTTGATTTTGTTTAATTTATGTACTGTACAATTTATATTAAGCCTATGGTAACTTAACATGGACTTAATTAACAAAGAGCAGCGAGGATGAGGGCTAGTGGTTCCACCCCAACCCCAGGTCAGTGAATTGTCAGTGGGCTCCAGGATCGGAGTACCGTGCAGGCAAGGGGCATGAGGGCCAGTGACCCCCTACGTAGACAAAGTTAATGAGTCTGGAGTTTGAAGCTTCGCTCAGTCTCATCATCAATGAGTCTGAAGTTTGAGGACAGGAGTTCTGATCTTCATTCGTCGTCATTCTGGGGTGTCAATACCAAAAGATGGATGCTCAATAAACTGATTAGAAAGGGTGGCTCTGATATAGGGGCCAAACTGGACACACTGGAGGCTGTGGTAGAACAAAAGACCCTACGGAAAATCCTGGCAATTCTGGACAATGTTTCTCACCCCCCTGCATACCACCTTGGCTGAACAGAAGAGCACTTTTAGTAATAGAGTAAGACAACTGTGCTGCCCCAAAGAGCGCTATATGAGGTCATTCTTACCCTCGGCCATGAGTCAACCAAGATAGCCCCCCCCCCCCAGTTAAGACTGGCATAACTTATTTTTTATTCTTTCTTACTTCTATTCTAATATTTGCATATCTGTGCACTTGCATCGTGCTACTGTGACACTGTAACTTCCTTTGGGATCCATAAAATATTTATCTATCAGAAGTCGAGGCCCGATGGACGAAGCACTAAGCCTGTGTGAATCTCAGTGAGTTTGCTGAGGAAACAGGAGGCCCAATGTTTGCACGTCTGAGCCCACTGAAGACTGAAGGCAGGGAGGCCTGTCCTTGGGTTAGAGGACTGTCCATGCGTATGGGAGGGTGGGAGGGAGGAACGTGGCTAGTTATGCTGTGGTTTGTTGCTTGATACGTTCTGTTTTGTAGTGTTCTGTGCCATTCCGCCAAGGATGGTGGGCATGCTACACTGGCAACAGAAACACTAGCAGGCTGCACCCAGCACATCTGTAGGTGTGTTGGTTGTTGACACAAATGACATTGCACTGTACCTTTCAATGCACATGTGTTAAATAAATCTGAATTTGGATCTTATGTTTGTCATGCTTGTAACTTGCTCTGCAACTGTTGCAAAAAAGCTAACTTTGACGGCATTTATACCCTGTGTACATATATGCCTCTGACAATAAACAAATTTGAAACTTAAACTGGGACACACGATATTCCAATAGAAAGTTTAAAAAGGCAGAATACATACTTTTAATTTAACTGAATTTAGTTTGCAAAATCTGTATCAACTTTCTCTAACTTTGATTAATTTGGAAATAATAATGGGTCAATATTCCCCATGCGCAACACCTCAGAAGAGTTAATGGGTGAACCAAACTCAAGATACTTGCAACAGGTTTAAATTTTTCGCACACCCTGTCATACAGACACAGATTCTCCATCAACGCAACACACTTTATCACATAGAGACGGACTCTACACTCAACCAAGGCTTCTACTACACAGCAACAGAGTGCGTTAACTTGTCAAATTCTACAGGAACACATCCGACACTGATCTGGGAATGTGTACATCACGCAGAGGCACTTTGCACTATCCTATGATGGCGTGTACTTCATGAGAACACACTCTGTACTGATCCACCACAAACGGTTTTGTAACGTTCTAAAATATCCCAGAGCAGGATTTGCCCTACAGAGTGCGTTTTAAGGGAGACCCATTGTCGGAACACGCCCAATACTAATCCAGATGGGAATACATTACCGGTACACTCCCTGCACTGACCAGGGACAGGGACGGGTAAGAGGAGACTCCGCGTCCGTTCGAGGCCGCCGACGACCGCTGGCTCTGCCTACCTAGTTTAGAGATGAGCACCGTCAGCTCCATGTCCAAGACCCAAAGGGCGATTCAACGGTGGCGCCGGTCCATCTCCGGTTGTGGTCCGGGTGAAGCAGCGACGCCCAGCACCGTTCCAGACCGACAGAAAAGGAGTTGTCAACTTCAAAACAATCACTTAGCGCGCCACAGCAAATAGCGACTTCCTGCAAAAAGCATCGACCACCAACGTCACTGTCTCTGCTGATGACACTTCACAACTTCGTTCCGAGATGTTTTAGACTAAACTCCCAGGGGTCTCCGGGACGCACGGCGGGCGAGAGGGCGGGGGGGCGGTCGATGGGAATGCGCATGCGTCGGCTCGCAGGGTGTTCTGGACCTTGTAGTCGTCGTTGGTGAGAGTTACGGGGTTTTACTGTTTGCACCATCCGTGGTGGGAAATTCAGAAGTCTACATAGACTGTAATAGTTACTCAGTCAGAGTGTGTGGCCCTCCACCGTTGCGGTGTTTTAAATGCTGGCGAGTGGGACATATCGCTGCTTCTTGTGGGGGACATCGCGATGTGCAAAATGCGGGGCTGATCATGATTACCGGAATTGTGAAGTTGGCGCTGAGGCAAGTTGCTGCAGCTCTGGGGGGTGCTCATAGTGCTGCTTACTTAGGATGCCCTGTTTTACAAAAGGCTCGGGAAATTCAGCAGCGCATAAAACTTTTCTTAAATTGAAACTGTGAAAAGATTTGGTTTCACTACATCTATTGTGTGTCGGGTAAAAACAGACACTTACAGAGATTCGGATGGAGCGAGAGATAGTGGGGGAGGTGAAGACTATACAGTAGTGAAGTGTTGATTCTTTAAAAATAGATTTTCCTGCGTTTCTATCTGCTGTGGTTAATGGAAGAAATCTGATAGTCTCGGGATTTTGGTGGATGCAGCATCGAAGTATTTGGGTTTAGTGGGAATTACTGCAGAACAGGTACATGAAGTACATCGGTGAGAAAATTTGCGGAATGATAGTAGGGGGAATGGACTAGTGATAGAAGGTGATTGTACACAGGGTGCTTATCCGACCAACTTACAGTTCTTCGTTGGCATGCGAGGAGTCTGTTAGCCAACAGACAGGAATTTAAAGCGTATGTTTTAAGTTTTGGCGTTCCTTGGATGTACAAGAAACTTGATTGCGATCACATTTATCGTTAAAGATTCCGGGTTATAAAGTTGTGAGATATGATAGATGTACAGAATGCGGGAGGAGGCTGTGCTACTTCTGTGAAGGGGGATTTATTGTACAGAATGTTGCCTTCTTCAGAGAAAACTGAATTGTTATATCCACAGGGTGGGATCAAAATTGTGAACTTTTATAATCGTGATCGGGAAGGGTTGGGAAGAATGTTGGGAAATTATTCTGGTAAAAATATTTTATGGAGATTTTAATGCACATTATAAGGCAATAAGACTACAGATGCTAATAGGGCAGTAATAGCGGAGTTTTTGGAAGAATATGATTTAATTTGTTTAAATGATGGAAGAAAGGCAAGGGTAGGGGATGTTGCTAAAGGTGAGTGTTCTTGTCTGGATTTGACCACTTGCTGGACTTTGTAGTTGGGTTGTAACGACTGATTGTGTGGGGAGTGATCATGTCCCAGTCCTGTATATTGTAGGGTAATCCCTACAAGGTTCATTGTCAGAATTTGGGTTCTGGTGCTAAATGGGCAAATTGGGGAAGATTTTCCATTGAGTGTGAGAAATCATTTGATCAATTGTCCCTAGGTGATAACATAGAATAAGAGTATCAGAGTATAATTTCTGGTTTGTGTGGGGCAGCCCATCAAGACATTCCTTTGGTGTATTGGTGGACACAGGAATGTACAGAGGCTGTCAGAGACCAGAGACGCGCTTTTTGCGTTTTGAAACGTAGATTAACGCAAGAAGCCTTGCTGAACTTTCAGAAGAAAAGAGCGATAGCCGTGAGTGTTATTACGAATGCTAAAAGGGCGGCTTGGAGGGGATTTTGCTGATCATTTGGGGGAGGGGGGAACTGATCTGACAGAGGTGTGGAGAATGCTGAAGAAAATGAATGATGTCGGAGGTTATCACCAGATTCCAGTGTTAGCGGAAAATAGAAATTCGGCTACAGTGGACAAGAAGGGGCAGAATGTCTGGGAAGCATATTTACAAAGATACATGGACTAGATGATTTGGGGGATGAGTATATTAAGATATGGCAGTATTTTGAAGGAGAATGGGAAGATTTGTGAGAAAAGACATGTTTGAAAGTGCCATGAATGATGGCTTTATGTTGGCTGAACTGAAATTTGTAAGTACTACAGCCCCAGGACAGGATATACTCAGCTATCATAAGCTCCAGCATCTGCTGAGGCAGCCCTAAAGAAGTAGCTTGAGCTTTATAATAAGGTCTGGAAGCAAGGAATTCTCCTGGAAGACTGGAAAAGGGCTCTGGTGTTACCTACTGTAAAACCTGGGAAGGACTTGATGCTGCCAAATAGCTACAGGCCTGTAGCTCTCACCTCTTCACTATGTAAAATAATGGAGAAAATGATAGTAATGAGACTGATGTTTGTTTTGGAAAAGAGAGAATTACTTAGTCACTACCAGTGTGGGTTCCATAAAAGGAGATCCACATTTGATGCCCTTGTAGTACTGGGAAATCATATTCAGAAAGCTTTTTCAGTAAAAGAATCATTAGTGGAGAAGATAACAGCATCTGTTAATCATAAGCTGGAACAATTTGATTCATACTGGGAAAAATGATCTAACTACATAATGCCTCATAGGCCTGATTTTATTCTCACAAATCAATGAATATTTTGTTAAAAAAAAAATCACTCCTTACTTGTACATAGTTCTTTCCTTTTGCTTGTTTTTTCTTTCCACTCTTTTCTATAAGTGTATACCCCAGATAAATACTTTGTGGAGATTTGTGATATATATGATTATATGATATATATGTACAATGTCTGAAATACATCTTATGGAAATGTTTATTTGATGAACTTCAATAAAAAAATAAATTACAAAAAAGAAAGAATCAGTAGTTGCAGTGTTTCTGGACATAGAAAAGCTTACGATATGCTCTGGACAGAAGGGCTTTTGATGAAATTGGTATTGGTGGGAGGCGTAACAACTGGGTTTTGGATTTTCTGTTTGAACTGTTGCTTAGAGTGAGGACATGTGAAGAAATGACATCAGAGTTTTTAGTGGATAGTGTTCACTGAAAACTACCCTAGGGTAGTGTCATTCGTTCAATGATTAATGATGTTTTTGGTGGTGTTGCACCAAGGTTTGTGTTGGCTTTATATGCTGATGATAAGGAACTGTGTAAAAGGGGTTGTAATATTGCCTCACAAACAAGAGAAAATCTGCAGATGCTGATATTGCCTCTGTGGTAATGTGTGTGCAAACAGTGTTATCAGCAATGGAAGAATGGTTTTTGAACTGGGGTTATTTAAGTCAAAATATACGTTTTTACTCGGAAACATGGGTTGAATAATATTCACCTTACTCTGTATGGGGTGCTTACTGTTTAG
This sequence comes from Hemitrygon akajei, assembly GCF_048418815.1. Lineage (NCBI taxonomy): Eukaryota > Metazoa > Chordata > Chondrichthyes > Myliobatiformes > Dasyatidae > Hemitrygon > Hemitrygon akajei. Next base: position 127,487,151 of record NC_133124.1, read on the forward strand.
GGTTCCTGTGTTTGACTATTTGGGTTATGGCTGGATGTGAGACTGACTTGGAGAACACACATGAAGTTTTTGGAGGAGAAACATAAGCAGGTCATTAACTTTTTGCGATGTGTTGCCGAGAACGACTGAGTGACTTCTAGGGGTGTGCTATTAACAATTTATCATGCTTTAATTCACTCTTGTCTGGATTATGGTTGTATGATTTATGGGGAGACAGCTCGTTCAGTTTTATATAGGTTGGATGTCCTACAGGCCAGGCACTTAGAATCTGTAGTGGAGCATTCTAGATCACACCAAGAGATGCATTGAGGGTTTAACCAAGTGAGATGCCGCTTGGCCTGTGGAGAGAAAAATTGTGCCTTGCATACTGGACTGCCGTGGTAGGGTGGGGAAACATCTCATTTGACATATTCAGTTTTAATGGATTGCTGGGAATGTACTAACAGAATTGTTGAGTGTTTTGGGCGGATAATTAGGGAATATATGCAGGAGTATGGTCTTAGGGATTTGTGGATTAGCCCAACAGTGGCCTGGTCAGCAATCCCACTTTGGAAATTTCCGGATATGGGAATAGATTTGTTGTTACTGGGGTATAGACAGGGTCTTGTGGGTGGTGAGAGGGTGTCTGGTCATCTAAAGCAGAAATATTTTTCCTTTAGATGGTGACCTGAGCCGTTGATGGAAGTGTACTACAATTTATATGTTCTCGAGAGTATGGGAATAGTACAGGTACATTTTTGTTGGGTACCAGTACATGTGGGTGTATCAGGTAATGAAAGGGCAGATGTTGCAGCAAGACAAGCACTTACTGTGTCAGAGATAGATATTATAGTCAATATAGGAAAGTGTGAAGCTAAATCTTGCATTAGGTTGGCTGGGATTAGAAAATAGCAGAGTTTGTGGGATAGGACTGGAACATGGGGGGGGGGTGGCATTACAATTGAGTTCCATCAGTTCTGGAAGGTGCCTTTTGGGAAGGAATAGGAGGGAAGATGTGTGGTTGGTAAGATTGAGGTTAGCTCACACAGATCTGCAGTCCACTTTGGCACTTATTGGTAAACATGGGAATGGGTGGTGTGACTTTTCAAAGGCACCAGAGATAGTGGAACAAGTGTTCATATTGCTTGTCTTTTATTAGTTTTCACATTTAAATCTCAAGGCTCCTCAATCCTGTGTCACCCTCATGATTATCAGATTTTTCACCAACAGCGTGCAGATTAGTGCTCTTTTTGACTTTTCTTTTAACCTGCCCAGCATACACTTTATACATGTCATACTTTGTTGCATTTTCTGCAGATTTCACCTTTAAACCTTCATTGGTCTGGTGTATATGAGCCCTTGCCACAATACTAATGCAATTTGTTCAACCCGGCTAGTTTTTGTTCAGATATTGCAATTTTGTTCATGCTTGCCATTAATTGGTGACTGCAACTCAATTGTGTCTCTGTCTACCGTTTCCGTTTCTACAACAATTTCTACGGTTCTTTTAAATGTGAGATGTGCTTCAGTTAGGAGACGTTTTTGAATGCTTTCACAAACTAAATGATATCTCAGTATATCATTAAGCCCATCACTAAGCTGACTGTCTGGTATGGAGGGGCTACTGCACAGGACCGAAAGAAGCTGCAGAAGGTTGTAAATCTAGTCAGCTCCATCTTGGGTACTCGATGATGCACCATCAATAACTCACTCTGAGACGTAAAGAGAGTTATCGGCTGGTGCATCAATTTTATTGACTGGAAGAATGAACAACACAACATCCTGGAGAATGAGGGCCGGCCTCAGGCCTCAATCGCCTTTATACAGGGGTTTGTGGGAGGAGCCACAGGAGCAGTCAGCAGGGGTCTGTTGGGAGCAAACCACTCTGGTATATGTAGTTCACCACATTCGACTACAAAGTACCAAGGACATCTTCAGGGAGTGGTGTCTCAGAAAGGCAGTGTCGATTATCAAGGACCTCCAGCACCCAGGGTGTGCCCTTTTCTCACTGTTACCATCAGGTAGGAGGTACAGAAGCATAAAGGCACACACTCAGCGATTCAGGAACAGCTTCTTCCCGTCTGCCATCCGATTCCTAAATGGACATCAAATCTTTGGACACTACCTCACTTTTTTTTTAATATACAGTATTTTTGTTTTTGCATGATCTTTAAAATCTATTCAATATATGTAATTGATTTACTTGTTTATTTATTATTATCTTTTATATTTATTATTATTTTTACTCTCTGCTAGATTATATATTGCATTGAACTACTGCTGCTATGTTAACAAATTTCACATCATATGCTGGTGATAATAAACCTGATTCTGATTCTGACAATGCTGAGACAATTTCTTCAGTTCAGCGACATACACTGAAATGGTCTCCTCTGCCTTTTGATTCCACTTATGAAACCTAAGGCATCAACAATGTTTTTAGTTCTAAATGTACCTGCATTATGTTTGCAATATCAGCAAAGATCATTTCATCTGGTTTGGTTGGAATAGTGAAACATCTGAGCAAACTATGCCTTTGCACCCAATGCATTTAGCAAAACTGGCACTCGCTTTTCGTTGGCTATTTTATTTTTTTAAATACCACTCAATTTGCTCAGTATACAATATCCAGTTATCTCTTATGCAATGAATGCATTTATCTGATATAGCCAACCATCTACGCTTTATTTATTATTTTTTATTATTATTACCTGGTAGTTACTATTTATGAACCAGTGAATTTCGTCCATTTTCTGCTTTTTTTTTAAACACAAATGTCTCGGTGCACTTCTGAAGAAAATAAGCATGTTGCACTTTTATACATTTCAGGTTGGCCACTATTATTTTTTGTAATTCCAGCAACTAATCAGAAGAAAAAGATGGGAGATGTATGTCTTAGTTTCATTTTACTTTAGTGAAGTGCACATTTATGACATAATGGCATACGCCATTCACGTACTTTTACATGTAAGCTCGGCAAACACCACAACAAAGAATAGTTAATGAAACAATATATTTATAATAAGACCATGAGACACAGGAGCAGAGTTCGACCATTCAGCTCATTGAGTCTGCTCCACCATTCCATCGTGGCTGATCGCAGATCCCATTCAACCCCATACACCTCGCCATATCCTTTGATGCCCTGACCAGTCAGGAAATTATCTACTTCTGCCTTAAATATACACACGGACTTGGCCTCCACTGCAGTCTGTGGTAAAGCATTCCACAGATTTACTACTATATGGATTAAAAAAAAATCCTTATCTCTGTTCTAAAGGGTCACTCCTCAAATTTGAGGCTGTGCCTTCTAGTTCTGGATACCTCCACCAAAAAAAAACACCCTTTCCCCATCCACCCAATGCAGTCCTTCCAACATTCGATAGGTATCAATGACAGCTCCCCGCATTCTTCTAAATTTCAGTGTGTACAGGCCAAAGCTGCTAAATGCCCCTCATATTTTAACCCCTTCATTCCTGGAATCATCCTCGTGAACCTTCTTTGGACTCTCTCCAATGACAATATCCTTTCTGAGATATGGGTCTCAAAACTGTTGACAATATCCAAGTGCAGCCTGACCAGTGTCTTATAAAGGCTCAGCATTATCTCCTTGCTTTTACATTCTATTCCCCCTAAAATAAATGCCAACTTTGCATTTGTCTTCTTTACCACAGACTCAACCTGTTAATTAACCTTCTGGGAGTCTTGCACAAGGACTCCTAAGTCCCTCTGAAACTCTGATGTTTGAACCTTCTCCCCACTTAGATAATAGTCCGCACTATTGTTCCTTTTATCAAAATGCACTATCATACATTTCCCAACACAGTATTCCATCTGCTGCTTTTTTTGCCTATTCTTCCATTTTGTCTAAGTCTTGCTGCAATTCCATTGCTTCCTCAACACTACCTACCTTCCACCTATCTTCATATCATCTGCAAACTTTGCCACGAAGCCATCAATTCCATTATCTAAACCATTGACAAATAATGTGAAAAGCAGCAGTCCCAATCCCTGAGGAACACTACTAGTCACCGGCAGCAACCAAGAAAGGCCCCTTTTATCCCCACTCGCTGCCTCCTGCCTGTCAGCCATCCATTCCAGGATCTTTCCTGTAACACCATGGGATTTTATTTTGTTAAGCAGCCTTGTGTGGCACCTTATCAAATCCAAGTAAATGACGTCCACTGCCTCTCTTTTGTGCACCCTTATTGCTTCCTCGAAGAACTCTAATAGATTTGTCAGGCAAGATTTCCCTTCCTAGAAACCATGCTGACTTTGACTTATTTTATCATTTTTCTCCAAATACCTCAAAACCTCATGCTTAATAATAGACTCCAACACTTTCCCAACCACTGAGGTTAGGCTAACTGGCCTATAATTTTTCTTTTGCCTTCCAACAAATAATATTTCTCAAGTATTACTGAAATATTAAATACATAACATAAATTGTGTTTAATGTATTTATTAAATTTTAGAAGTTTAGGATTATTTCTAACTGACTTACTGTCCATTTGTGTTACAGCAAGAGAATGGAGTCTAAAATAAAGGCAGAGAAAGCTGGAAAAGCATGCCATCTTGATCAACTTTGGAGAAGACATGGAACCTGAAGGATAATGGGATAAAAATTCTGCAGCAATCCTTTTTAAGATAACTTAAATTTGTTACGAATGTGGAGCAACTCTGAGGGGCTGAAGGATGCAAAGTCGCCCCCTCCTTTTTGAGAATCGCAAGATCGCTATTATTTCGGGTCTGAGACCCAGGAAATGAGAGAGATACACATCATGTCAATAATGAGAGAGAGAGAGAGACGCAGGATCACAGCAAAGGCAGTTGTTATAGACAACGCAGAATACACAAGGTAGTGGAATGCCTCCTAACAAAAGCGGAACGGAACCACTGATTACTGCTATTGTCTCTTGGAGAAGGAATTGTGTATTGAGTACTGTACTATTCATTGAAGCCCCTCAGGGGACAACCAGAGTGGTCTGGTTGAGAGATTGCATCATCCCAACCTGATTGACATCTGAGACCCTGTGAGTGAGGATAAAAGACGGGTCTGGGGAACACCCCTCAGACACACCAGGAGAAATGTATGAGACCGGTGGGGGCTAGTGTGTGTGTCCATCCTTGCCTGGGTGGCGAGTCCTCCACGGAACGGTCTAGCTAAAGGACGGATATGGATCAAGATCGTACCAAGGAAAGTCGGCAAGTTATTCTTCTATTTCTCTCTCTCTCTCCAACAATTGCAACACAGCGACAAACAAATGACGGCAGCCTGTGTGAACTGAAATGAACTTTAGACTTCCATCGGACAATTCATTATCCCCTAGACAACGATAGAGCTTGTTTCTTATTGATTATTATTATACCCGCACTTTTAGGTTTAGTATTGACGATGTATATTATCTGTATATTTGTATTGATATTATTTTTGTGTATTTTGACTAATAAATACTGTTAAAAATAGTATCACCAGACTCCAACGGACGTCTCTATCTTTGCTGATAAGTAACCCAGTTACGGGGTTCGTAACAAATTAAACATATTTGTCTTAAATAGGAGAGAACCAGTAATGTAACAGAAGAAGAGACAACTGAAGAGTTGTTGGACTGGGGTGTAGAATTGTCATTTTTCTTGTATCTTAACTTCCTGTGCTAATTTGTATCTCTATGTAATCACACATATATGCTTGTAATTAGTCAGTGGATTTTCCAGCAATTACAGTACAGTTGTTTCTATATTTGTTCTAGAAACCTCTGAGTTTTCAGTAGCAGGAGTCATGCGATTCGAATCTGGCTGTCTTATAGGTTAACTGATATCATTGGAATTTGCTGTTATCTTTCATTTGTGTATAAGTTGCCCACAACTACTTTTTAGTCTGGTCCTTTTTTTTTGTTCCCTCAACTCTTCTTGTTCTTCTTTGCTCTCATAATGTTTTATGAAGTAGTCGTAAGCAAAAAGTTTTATGCCTTATTCTTGACTTCTGAAGAACCTCTGGATCACAGCAGCATCAGTATCCAATAGGGTCTTTTGTCTGTGCTGTATATCGATATCAGGTATTATGTTTTTCAATAACATAAATCAGGAATTTTTCATGTTCTTGAAAGACTTTTCAAATATGATGGCAGGATATAGTATTATGGGTAAGTCTCTTGGCAGTGTGGAGGATCAGAGGGCCCTTGGAGTCCGAGTCCATAGGACACTCAAGGCAGCTGCGCAGGTTGACTCTGTGGTTAAGAAGGCGTATGGTGTATTGGCCTTCATCAATCGTGCAATTGAATTTAGGAGCCGAGAGGTAATGTTGCAGCTATATAGGACCCTGGTCAGACCCCACTTGGAGTACTGTGCTCAGTTCTGGTCACCTCACTACAGGAAGGATGTAGAAGCCATAGAAAGGGTGCAGAGGAGATTTACAAGGATGTTGCCTGGATTGGGGAGCATGCCTTATGAGAATAGGTTGAGTGAACTCAGCCTTTTCTCCTTGGAGCAATGGAGGATAAGAGGTGACCTGATAGAGGTGTGTAAGATGATGAGAAGCATTGATAGTGTGGATAGTCAGAGGCTTTTTCCCAGGGCTGAAATGGTTGCCACAAGAGGACACAGGTTTAAGGTGCTGGGGAGTAGGTACAGAGGAGATATCAGGGGTAAGTTTTTTACTCAGAGAGTGGTGAGTGCATGGAATGGGCTGCCGGCAACAGTGGTGGAGGCGCATACAATACAGTCTTTTAAGAGACTTTTGGATAGGTACATGGAGCTTAGAAAAATACAGGGCTATGGGTAAGCTTAGTAATTTCTAAGGTAGGGACATGTTCGGCAGAACTTTGTGGGCCGAAGGGCCTGTATTGTGCTGTAGGTTTTCTATGTTTCTAAGTAATTGTGGTCTTATACAATATCAGATCAAGAATACAATCTGAGGTGTAATCATTCATTCTTAAATGAAATTAATATGAATTTCATAGGTTTCTTTTTCATTCATCATTGATTGACAGTTGACAGATATGAAAACGTTTGCTTTGAAGCCCATAAATTTATGTAGATATCCATCCTGAATGTATACAAAATACTATATAGTTGGACTCTTGGTAAATAGCATTTCTGCCATTGTATAGATGAATTAATTCTCCCAGCCTCTGGTTGTTTTCTGAATTATTCTGTCATCGCAGCAGCTTGTGTATAGCATTCTACCAATGGCAATATCTAACAAAACTACTGCATTTTCAATACATATTACAGTTTTGGGCCAATTTTCCTTCTTTAATTCCCATTGAGGATGACTGATTGACAGCTTTAGTATCTCCTGCAGACCTACTGCAGGAATCACAGGCAGACTACATTTGAAATCATACTCATTCAGCTGAGCCCACTTTTGCATTTCCAAATCAGACAAGCTTGACAGGCCCAGAGCCACATCTGGTAATGTAGGATTGTTCTCGACAGCAACTTCTTTTTCTAGTTCCAGCTGTTCTATCAGTCACTGACATCTGACACAGCCACATTTAAAGAGCATGCTTCACATTAGGATAAATAATTCTATCATCGTAATGTTAATTTTAAAAAGCTACACATAATACACCATGATTTGCCATTTAGCATTGCCTGCTTCACTCTACTGTACTTCTGTGACCAGAGAATTTTTTAAAACCATGTAGTCACCATCAATAAAAATAAAGGTATCCAGAATTAAGTATATTGACAGAAAGATAATATATTGAAGTAATATTGTTTAAAGATCAGGGATCAAGGATCAACTTTATTCACCATATTCACTTATATGCATTGGGAATTTGTTGGGGTGTGTTGGTCAGGGCCGAGACCCTTCATCAGGACTGGAAAGGAAGGGGGAAGAATCCAGAATAAGAAGGTGGGGGAGGGATAGGAGTACTGTACAAGCTGGCTGGTGATAGGGGAAAACCAGCTGAGGGGGAGGGCAGGTGAATGAACTGAGAAGCTGGGAGGTGATAGGTGAAAGTGATAAAGGGCTGAAGAAGAAGGAATCTGATAGGTGAGGAAAAGTGGACCATGGGAGAAAGGGGAGGAAGTGGAGCACCAGAAGGAAGTGATTGGCAGGTAAGGAGAAGAGAAGAGATGAGGATAGGGGGATCCAGACTGGGGAATGGAAAAAAAGAGAAAAGGGAGAGGGATAAATTACTGGAAGTTAGAGAAATAGATATTCATAGAAACAAAAGTTGTGCCGAATATGTCCCTACCTATTCATGCCATCAGGTTGGAGGCTATGCAAATGGAATATGAAGTATTGCTTTTTCAACCTGGGAATGGTCTTACACTGAGAGTACTGACGTAACCATTCACAGATTTGAAAATGGGAGAACGAATGGCCTTCTATTTCTAGTTCCAATTCCTTTTTACCTCTTTTAAGTTTGATAACTTAAGCTTGGATAGAATTTCATATGTACTAGGAGCTTTTTGCCATCTGATACAATCTTTTAGCTTTTCACGTAGAAATTGAGAAGTGTATTAATAAGGTATTCAATCTTAGATGTGGTGGTAGGGTGGGGAGGAGGTGCACTTGGCTCACCCTTGAAGTTAAGCCTTGAAGCTGTTTGGCCTTTATTGCTGAATAAACAAGAGTGTGTCTATGTCACTGAGGCAACACAAACACGGTGCCTTGTGGATCCAGCTGATATGGCAGTAATAAAGCTGTAGCAGGGCCTTTGATGACCTCAATATTATTTGACACATTTCACTTCCCTTTAATAATAGCTTCAGAAATCAATTTGCACTACAGTATATTCATTCTGGTGTTGTAGACACACTAGTTAGAGGACTGCAACCCTTGCTTTCAAAATGTTGACATTGAAACAAAATAAATTTCAAACGAGTGTTTTCATAATACAGCTAGTCTATTCTTATTTTCATTGGGATCACCATTAACAATTTAAATAATTTCAAACCTCTTGAATTATTGTTTACAGAAAGTTTTGTAGTCAAGAAAAATGTCATACTTATTTTTGCATTGTGGCACCAATCCTTGATGAAAAAAGTAAATGGAAAATAATCTTATGCTTCTTAATAATGAAATGTCATGAATTTGAATGAAACAGACTTAAAAACCTTGTGTGTCCAAATGTTAATGATAGCGTCAAGATGAACTGTTGTACAATGTGAGTATTACAATTGAGTATCTTGGTTAATGGTAAGTGATGTTTAAGTGGAGGGGGGGTGATGGTATTAACTGTATTGAAGCTATAGGAAGCTAATAATCAGAGTAGCGGTATCTACAAAGTCAATGAAATTCCTCTGTATTAAATCAGAGATGTAAATGCATAAAATACATTGTAGTATGATTGAAGAATTCTTTTCATTTGTTATTTTCGAACATTATCCATTACCAAAAGATGATCCATATTCCAAGGCAAATAAATGCTGTGCCGAGACTCTTTATTCAACATTCAATTAATTGCTAATACAATTAATAAGAGGATAAGTACCATATTTATCAGAATATGGGATCAAGAATAGACCATGACTTAAAAGAAATGACTTCTGTTCATTGAATTAATATCTCTAAAGGCATTCCAATATTCAGCAGTGTAGAAACTATTAAGATGCTGTAGTAAAAGAGTATCAGTTATGACTTGCATCATCCCATGCCCATGTTTCTGAACTAAAATATAATTGAGAGTTTGGAGTCATTGGAGAGTAAACATTGCTTCAAATTGCAATAATCAGTCAAACTATAAGTTCACTTACAAATTAGTTTTCTCCACTGTACAATAAATATTCAGTAGGTACTGGAAATGAAATTTTACCTGTCTCCTTAAGAGCATTAATGGCATTTTGAAATTCAATATCTTTGGCAACAATTTAATTCAAGCCATTTAAAATAATTGTAAACAAAACCACTTACTGGAAAATTATGTGTAATAAATATAACATACTAAAAGTCAACTCAAATTTTATTCTCTCACTTGATCAAATACTTATTTGTTCTTTGCTTAAAATCCCTGCTCTTTTTCTCCTCCACACGCACTTCTTTTGCTACCTTTGTTCAGAATCAACTTCCTTTGATGAAAGTTGCTTAGAGTTCAAGTTACCTTTTATTGCCATCTAATTGTACATACATACAACCAAACAAGTGTCCCTCCAGATCATGGTGCACTCACAAAACACATATCACACACAGCATGCAAAACAATATATTACCACAAATAATAAACAATTCAAAAATGCATATAGTGTGCAGCATTGACAAACATAAACAATAAACAGTAGGAGTATCATACTTATGCTGAACTGCAGAAGAATTAATGTTTGCAGATCATGGAGAGTATCCATGTGTTTCATTTTCAAGTAGCGATCTTAATCTAGTCCCGTGTTTCTAAAATGACAGATCATGAGTAAACCAAATGATTTAGATGATAACGTAATCTGGTTCAACACATTTGTGGATGATACCACAATTGGGGGTGTAGTGGACAGTGAGTAAGGCTATCAAAGCCTGCAAAGTGGTCTGGATCAGCTGGAAAATGAGCTGAAATTTTTCAGATGTGGGATTTAATGCAGACAAGTGTAAGGTGTTGCACTTTGGGAGAACAAAGCAGGGTAAGACTTACACAGTGAATGGTAGGGCAGTGAGATGCACGGTGGAACAAAGGGATCTGGGAATACAGATCTATAATTCATTTAAAGTGACATCAAAGGTAGATAGGGTCATAAAGAAAGCTTTTGACACATTGGCCTTCATAAATCAGAGCACTGAGTACAGGAGTTGGGCTGTTGTTTTGAAGTTGTATAAGACATTGGTGAGGCCAAATGTAGAGCACTGTGTGCACTTCTGATCAAAAAGCTTGAACGTGCATGGAGAAAATTTTACACAGATGTTGCTGGGACCTGAGGACCTGAGATACAAGGATAAATTAAATAGGTTAGGATTTTATTCCCAGGTGTGCAGGAGAATGAGGGGAGATCTTATAGAGGAATACAAAGTTATGAGGAGTACTAGATTTCATAGGTTTAGTGTGAAAGGTGAACAATTTAAGAAATATCTGAGGGGGAACTACTTCACTCTGAGGGAGGTGTGCGTGTGAAATGAGCTGCCAGCAGAAGTGGTAGATGCAGGTTCAATTGTAACATTTAAGAGAAATTTGGATAGGCACATGGATGTTAGAGACCTGTGAATCTGCAAAGATTGTATTATTTTGCTGATAACAAACAAACTCACCAATTAAATTTTACTGCAAACTGATTGATCTCAAACCATAAATACTTCAGCTCTCCACTGATGCTGTTTGACTTTTCAAGTAGTTATAGTAACTTGTTTTAATTTCAATGGCAGTATTTTGTGTCTATCTTCTAAGTGAACAGAGCAAATTTTCACAAAACTCTGAAAGTTAATCACTGTTCAAAATTGCCAGCATCATCCAGCACTTTACACATGATGTCTGCGAGGATGATATTGATTGCATTTGTGCGATCATAATGTACATATTATCCTTTATTTTTGGAGCTCAATATTTTCTGTTTCCATATCACAATAAATATGAATTTCATGCATGTTTGAAAGAGCAAGAGTTACCTAGAAAATTAGAACCAGGTTTAATATTACTGGCATATATCGTGAAATTTGTTTTGTGGCAGTACTATAGTGCAATGCATCATAAAATGCTAAAAGATAAAATAGGAAATAAACAAGTAGTGGAAATAGAGATCAATATAGTGAGGTAATGCTCATGAACCATCCTGATGTCCGAAAACATTCTTCTCTGAGATGATGGTGAGTTTGTGAAATTAAATATTCAAGTATTCTCTATTAATTGAATAATGAATCATATTCTGTTTAATTTTAAAAAATGTATTCTTGACTAACTACTTTGTTATGTGCTGGGCCATAAATGTCTTAATTTGTCACTTAGTAGATCACACGTGTATTTTATATTTCAGTAATATTTGAATAATATTGTAAATATATTGTTTAAGTATTCTTGTTCATTTCAATAAACCATATGTTAATGTAAAAGTATGTGAAAGGCATATGTCGTCACGTCATCACATAATACGTGCACCTTTCCTAAAGTAAAAATGAAGTTAGTCATGTTATTCCTGGCTCCATGTTTTTAATTCAATTAGTTTATTGTTTTGGATTTGATGAGAATGTTTTAAACAAACCTAAGATGACTTCTTACCTGTTGAAGCACAGTGAGACATTCAAGTACAAAAAAAAGCAGAGTGAGTGAGACGTTCTAAATTTTTTAAAGTGCAGCAAGATACTTGAGTTAAAGACAAAGCACAGTGAAATGTTCAAGATAAAAAAAGGCAGTAAATGGATAAATTCCATGGGTTCATAAACAGTGAGTACCAGGTGATAATAATACAAATTTTAAATAAGCAGAAATGGTTGGCTACATGTGTAAGATAGGCACATTCTGGCTGGTGCATATTGAGTGAATTGAGCAGTATTTTAAAGCAAATGGAATAGCCAATGAGAAATGAGTGCCATTTTTGCTGAGTGTAATTGATGGAAGAGCATACACCTCGTTTAGAAGTTTGACTGCTCCAACCAAACCAGCCAGAATGAGTTTTGATATTGTGAAACATTTAGAACCAAAGCCATGTTGAAAGCAAAATGCTTTAGGTTTCATAAGTGGAATCAAAAGGAAAGGGAGTCCATTTCAGTGTATGACACTGAATTGATGAGTTTGTCTGAGCATGTCAGTTCAGTGATGGGCTTAATGTACTGAGAAATTGTTTAGTTTGTGAAATCTTACAAGAAAGCATTCAAAAAATGGCTCCTGACTAAAGTATAACTTCCATTTAAAAGAGCAGTTGAAATATCTGTATCAATGGAAACAGCAGACAGAGACGTAATTGAGTTGCAGTCAGGAATGAAAGTGAGCATGAACAAAATTATGGTGTCTAACAGAAACCAGCCTGGCTGAGAAACTTGGATTACCATTGTGTCAGGAGCTCACATACACCAGACCAATGCAGATTTAAAAGCAAAACTTGGAGAAAATGCAGCAATGTAGAACCTATACAAAGAGCATGCTGGGCAGACAAAAGTAAATGGACTGCATAGGGAAGAGAAATAAAAAGTTGAGTTGCATTTTCAAAAAGAGCACTGATCTGCATGGTAATGATGAAAAATACGATAACAATGAGAGTGACTATTCTATAAACCAAGCATCACTTACTGTGGTCATACCATTGACACACCAGGATTATACTGTGCATTGTAAATGGACAATAGTGGTTGATGATCAATAATGAGGATAAACTCTCGTACAAGTACAGTTGAAATGTTTTACTCCCCAAACCAGATTCAAAGCCTCTCCACCAATCTGTGCATAATTTTTCTCTATCGTGGTAAGTGTGGTGTGTTGACAAAGTTCAAACAGTGGTGGATGCCCTGTGGCAAAAAGTTGTGTCCCAGATGTAGTCCTTTATAGGATTTTACAATTACTAAAACAGGTTCCTGTCAAACCTGACTACTTGCTCCATACTTTAAACTCATTACTACAGATCGGGAAGAAATTGCAATGGACAAAGAAGTGTGAGGTAGCTTTTCAAAAGGCAAAGAAAGTGGTGATGTCAGACACTACTCAGACATTATGACTCAGACATCCAGTGAAACTTGCCTGTGATGCCCCATAATAGGAGCAATCATGCTGCATGTTATGAGTAATGGAATTGAACGCCCCATATCCTTTACATCACATTCCCTTACCACCATAGAGAAAAATTAGGCACAGATTGGCAAAGAGGCCTTGAGTCTGGTTTGGAGTGTAAGATGTTTCAACTTGTATGAAAGTTTACCCTCATTACTGATCATCAACCACCAGTGTCCATTTTTAATGAAGAGTAGCAACACAAATCCAGAGATGGGCATTGTTTCATGGAGGACACAATTACAGGATTGAATTCAAGAGGACAACTAATCATGGAAATGCTGATTGATTGTCCTGTTAGCCTTTGGAAAAGGAAATCACTGAAAAATTTACAAAAGAGGACACTCCTCTTGATGTATTCTCACTAATGAAAATCGAATGTCTCCCTATTATGGCAGAGATGAGCCAAAGAGAAACCAGATAAGACCCCACACTGTCTCCGGTCTACATGGCAACCCAAAATGGCTGGAATGTGCAGCTGAAACTCCAGTTTCCCCAATTTATTCAGCGTCAGAATGAATTTGTACCATACAAACAGTTAGAGGAGCTACATTCAGGTCCCCTAGGCATGGTCAGAATGAAAGCGTTGGCTCAAAGCCTTGTCTGTAGGCCTGAGCTAGACAAGCAGATCGAGCAGCTTGCCATGCAGTGTTCAGGATGACCACACATCCAGAAGAAAGGTGTCCTGAGCTGTCACAGGCACTTCCTGCAGTTCCAGAGTCAATTCTTACAACCACCATGTCTGAGTTTGTTTCACAGCCACAAGTTTCACCTGCCAAGCAGAGTGACCCCCCTCCTTGTCAGGAAAGATGTTAGCCAAGAGGAGTAAGAAAGTTTCCGCGGTGATTGAATCTTTAGGCCTGAATGGGACACATTAAAATTTACCATGCCATGGTTGTCTATATAGCAGTTACATTATATCGAATACTTTATATATACGGTTTATATGTACAGGATATAAGTTGAGATGCATTCTATATTGAGATAGAGTTTATAGCTAAGCATAGAGGGGTGTTGTCTATTTACTATTTCAATAATATTTGAGTAATATTGTAAATTAATCATTTGATTGAGCATCTTTGTTTATTTAAATAATTCATCACGGATTTAATGTAAAATTATGTGAATGGCATACGTCATCATACATCATATGTGTGCACCTTGCTTAAAGTAAAAACAGCATTAGAGATGTTATTCCCAGTTCCATGTTTTAGTTCAATTAGTTTCTTGTTTGGAGTTACAAAACATGACAGATCGGAACAGCAAAAGTGTAAAATTTAAACCTCACCTGCCCAACAGCTCCCTCAGGGGTCCCTCCTCCTTCCCTTTCTCCCACTGTCCACTTTGCTCTCCTGCCAGATTCCTTCTTCAGTTTTTTACCTTTTCCACTTATCACCTCCCAGCTTCTGACTTCATTTCCTACCCCCCCCCCCCCCCCACCCACCTCCCCTTCACCTGGCTTCACATATCACCTCCCAAGCTGTGTTCCTTACTTCTGTCCTTCTTCTTATTCTGGCTTCTTCCCCCTTCCTTTCCAGTCCTGACGAAGGCCCTCAGCCTAAAACATCGACTGTTTATTCCCCTCCATAGAAGCTGCTGATCTGCTGTGTTCTTCCAGCACTTTTTGTGTGCTGCTTTGAATTTCCAGCATCTCCAGAATCTCATGTGTTCTTAAAAACTAAGAACTGAAGATAAATGGAATGTGAGAGTGTAAATCATTTTGCATTGTACTTTTCAACTTTAATATTTTAAAATCTAAGTTTGATAAAAATAAAACTAGTGAATTAGGGACCAGGAACAACAGTGTCTCATTAAATATTGATATCATGCTTTCATTTATCTGATGCACAGTCAAAAATATGATAGACTTGTTCTTTGAATGCTTTTGACTCTTCCAGTGACACCATCCACCCTAGGGTTTTATGTAAAACCACAGCAGACCTCATTAAGTTTAAGTACTGTCAGTTGTTTTTGCCATAAATATTGACAACCTCAACAGCTCCTCAGAGACTTCTGTAACGCTAATCACTTAAAGTTAATAAACAACAGAAGTATAATGTAGCAGCTTACCTTGCTACTTAAGCATTGAAATCAAATTAACTTAAGTTTGTAATTGAGAAGCAAAACAAAAACTGGGTTGATAAATCTAACATATTAACATAATATGCTGCATGTAATTTACTTAAGAAGTATCTGTGTAGAAAGACACATAATTAACATTTAAAATTGAAAGGTCAATTGCATTTAATAAAATATTCGCGATGTATGAACAAATTTTTTTGAAGGTGTTGTTTCTGCAGAATTTTATTTTGTTTATGATAGACTGCTTGAAGCTGAACACAAGTGTAATTTCAGACTACTTGTATCACGTACAAAGGTGAAGAAACAAGAAATTAACTTTTATTGAACATAATGCTTAACAGTGCTGATGCTTTGCAATAGTTCAACTAAGCTACAAATGTTTTCTTGATGAGTTTCATTTGTACTTCTCATTTAAGTATCCAATAATAATCAGCCAGCATTGATGGATTCCAGTTGCCCAGATACCGTTTCTACATGACTGCAATGTCTTGGTGAAACCTTCCACCATGCTTGTTACTGACAGCATCAAGATTTGCAAGGAAGAAGTCTAAAATGGGAATGCAAAAAATGAATCCTTAGTAACATGTCGCACTTCATGGTTTTGTATGCTTGAAGCGTCTTGTCAAGCAACTGCATGTAATCTCATGCTCTGTAGTTGCCAAGAAAATTTCCAACCACATCTTTGAATGCCTTCCATACGATTTTCTCCAGTCCCACTTGTAGTTCTTTGAATTGCTAATCATTGATCACCTATTTGATTTGTGGACCAACAACAATGCCTTCCTTAATCTTGGCATTAGTTATTCTGACTAGAATTATGAATTGAAATAACAAATATAGGAAATTTCAAGAAAATAGTGTGTGATAGGGAAATTTCATAATGATTTTCATGATCAGCAGCCACAAATTCATAAGATACAACCAAAAATCTTCAGGAAGCGAAATCTTTGTTGTCCAGTGTAAGCTCTACAACAGGGAAGATCACCCAAGTCAATCAACAGATTATTTTCCACCATCTTCTGTTTTACAACAGACCATGGGATCTTCCCTTCATCATAGATTAATTCCACATTGAAATATTAGAAAATATATTGAATCAATCTCGCAACGAAATAATTACATTTGAGTTTTACCTGTAAATGCATAAATTTGGATCTCACAGCTCCAATCTGCTAACTAAATTTGCTAACGACACTACATTGATTGGCCTAATCTCATACTACACAGGGGAAATGGTGTCAAGAAAACAACCCCTCCCTCAGCATCGCAAAAACAAAGGAGCTGGTTGTGGACTACAGGAGGGATGGAGACAGGCTAACCCCTATTGACATCAATGGATCTGGGGTTGAGAGGGTGAACAGCTTTAAGTTCCTCGGCATAAGCATCACCAAAGATCTCGTGCGGTCTGTACCTACCGGCTGTGGGTAAAAAAGGCCAAATAGCACCTCTTTCACCTCAGACAGTTGAAGAAGTTTGGTATGGCCCCCCAAATTCTAAGAACTTTCTATAGGGGCATGATTGAGAGCATCCTGACTGTACTTCCCTCAATTGCAGGACTCTGCAGAGAGTGGTGCAGACAGCCCAGCGCATCTGTAGATGTGAACTTCCCACTATTCAGGACATTTGCAAAGACAGGTGTGTAAAAAGGGCCTGGTGGATCACTGGGGACCTGAGTCACCCCAACCACAATCTATTCCAGCTGCTACCATCCGGGTAATGGTACCACGGCATAAAAGCCAGGAACAAAAGTTTCCAGGACAGCTCCTTCCACCAGGCCATCAGACTGCTCAATTTATGCTGACGCAACTGTGTTTCTATGTTATATTGGCTATCCTGTTGTATATAATATTTATTATAAGTTACTATAATTTCACATTGCACATTCGAATGGAGATGTAATGTAAAGATTTTTACTCCTCATGTACATGAAGGATGCAAGTAATAAAATTATTTCAGTTCAATTCAATTCAAAAATATTGTTTTGTATCTTGCTTTATTGAGGATTGTTATATTGAAAAGCGAAACTATATTCTTCATCGGGCAAAAGGTACAGGAGCCTTAGGTTCAGGAATAGTTATTACCCTTAAACCATCAGGCTCCTGAACCAGTGTGGATAACTTCAATCACCTCAACACTGAACTGATTGCATAAGCTGCAGACTCACTTTCAAGGACTTTATGACTCATGTTTTCAGTATTTATTGATTAATCGATTTATCTACCTATTTTTTATTCATATATTTGCAGAATTTGTCTTCTCTTGCACATTGATTGTTTATCAATCTTTTTTCATGTATAGTTTCATAAGTTCTATAGTATTTCTCTATTTTCCCATAAATACCCACAAGAAAATAAATCTCAAGGTAGTATATGGTGACATACGTATTTTGATAATAAATTTATTTTGATTTTGACTTTGTAGCACTTTACTCTTCTTCTTGTGTTCATTCATTACACCTTTTTTTGCTTCAATTAATATCTTTTCAATAAAATCTTAGACTTGCATTGCTTAAAATGGAGGGAAATTTCAAATAAACGAACTGGATGTGTTCTTCAAATTCTTTTCTCTTAACACACCATGTGTTTTTAGTCTCATGTGCCAGACATCTGATGGAATTGCCACAAGTTGACTTAATTGGGGAATCAAGGGGCTCCATTAAACAATATCTTTGGCTATTTGTACGTGTCAGTATTTTGCTTGTAAGGCTCAGACATTCCGTCAGATGTGGCACACGGTTGTGTAGGTTGGAAGTAGCAATCCTTCACTTTATCTCTAGCCCATGAATTGAGTTGAGGAGCCTTTTTTGTAATTTTGTGAAGTGTTTGTTGAAGCACCATCGTCTGTCATTATAAAGTTTTAATTCCTTGAGTGTAAGATAAAATATGAGGCAATTTCTTATAAAGCAAATGAGATTCACAATAGAATTTCTGGAACCTTGTGAAGATTTATGTATAATTGTGTTTTTTGCTGTATTACCTTTGAATTCATTTTTTATCATGATGAATGCCAACTTCTAGGACACTTTGAATTGTTGCTGTAGGCTGACAACATCGAGGTTGAAAGATCAATGGTTGCAAATTTATTTTCCTCTCATAACTCTTGTGCAAATAGCAGAAAAAGAGCTCCAGATAAAGTGAGGATTCTATCAATGTTGTGAGATTTCCCGATTCTTGTCAGGGGTAGAATCTTCACCATTCTTTACGTGGCGAATATAGAGACAAGTAAGCAGAACAAGGAAGGAGTGTTATGCTTTCCTGGTTTGAAAAGTAGCCGATATGCAAAGAAAGATAAGATTTCCTCACCGAACCTAACACCACCACATCCCCCACCCATCCTCAAAATAAAACATAGAATATTGAACGTTACAGCACTGTACAGGCCCTTCAATGCTGTGCCAACATTTTACCCTGCACCTAGATCAATTTAATCCTTCCCTTCTTCATAGCCCTCCACTTGTTCTATCACCCATGTGCTTATCTAAGAGTTTCTAAATGTCCGTAATGTATCTGCCTCTATCACCAGCACTGGAAGGGTGTTCTACACACTCACGACTCTGCGTAAAAAAAACTAACCCTAAAATATCTTCCTGAACTTTACTCTAATCATCCTAAAATTATGCCCCCTTGTGTTAGCCATTTCTGCCCATGGATAAAGTCTCTGAAGGTACAGTAAGGCGAAGCCCACAAATAAAGAAATGTTTTTAAAATTAAAACTCAAAGAAGCTGCATACATGGGATCTCAAGATTACCTACACCATAATGATTCCTAAGGCACTGCTCCCCTTAGTAAATATGCATTTTTGTTCATGATGAAAAATGTGTCAGTAAATTATCCATGAGTATATGAAATATTTAAATCAATCATTTTCCTGCATTCAGGAATAATTTCAAAATCCAACAGAACTGTCAATCATTACCAATGTCCTAGTTAACATTCATGCCCTCATTCCCATAAATCATCTTACAGCCTGTTAGTTATCCATTGACTTTAAAAAGTATAATTATCATGACAGTACATATATGACACCCTATACTACCTTGACATTCATTTTCTTGCTGGCATTTACAGGAAAATAGAGGAATGCTATAGAATTCATGAAAAATATACAATAAACAAAGACAATCAATGTGCAAAAGAAGAAAAATTGTGCAAATAATTATTTAATAACAAAAAATAATACTGAGAACATGAGTTGTAAAGTCCTTGACAGCAAGTCTGGAGTTAGTGGAATCAGTTCAGAGTTGAGGAGAGCGGTTCAGGAATCTGATGGTTGAAGTGTAATAACTGTCTCTGAACCTGGAAATGTGGGACCTAAGGCTCCTGTATCTCCTGCCCAATGGTAAGAACAGACAATGCAATCTTCAATAAACGCATTTTGATACTTCAGTATATTTATACAGTCCTTGTTTGTATTGGTGTAGGAAAAACACTATAAAAAGAAGCCTTAAGTGAAAGGAGGCCAGAGTTGGGATTGGTATTGATTAAAACCCAACAAGAAACCAAAAAGAGGGCAAGAGGCAATAAAGTTGAACCTGCCACAGCGAAGGCAAAAGCTGCAGTATGGAGAAGAGTTTGGAAGCTTAAATGTAAAATAAAGACAGTGAGTGAGGCCTCTATCGGTTAAGGTCAACCTTGGATCCTAGCTGTCTAGATATGCAAGCCTGGGCAGTACGATATGGAGAGCAAGCTCCCCCCTCAGTGCATCTGATGAACTCAAAGGAATGGAAGAGACCGATACAGTTTGGTACCAGCAGCATCACAGGAGTTATCATTCAGCATTGAACTCAATGTAGGACTGCCTTAGGGACTCCAACTCCAGATTCTTCTCTCGGGGTTCACTCCTGAAGTCTTCCCCATGAGTGGGTACAGCCGCAAGACAGCAGAGGTTTGAGATCAGTTTTTCTGCTCACAGATGAGCTGCCAGCCACAGCTGATGAGCCCCATCCACCCGAAGTGACTGGTTTTCAAGGCACCTGTAACCCATCTTTGTCCCTTCTCCTGTCAGTAGAAATGGTTCCACCAGGTTTAGTAGCTAAACCACACTTGAAGTCCAGGAGCTGGACGTGGTTGTCTGAGGCTAGTAAAGGCAGAAGCTATCTATCTATTGGAAACATTAGGTCAGGCATTGAAGTAACATCCACAATTCGTGGCTTTGCTACCATAACGTGCAAGTCATGGGGTGAAGGATTGTGTAAAATCAATTGATAATCAGAGTTGATACTTCATTATGTAGCATCCTTTGTCAGGAACAACAAAATAGAACATAATAAACAACAAAACATCAACAACAAAACCCTTCCACCCATGCATTTACACACACGCTTCTTTTGTCTCCTTCCCAGTTCTGATGAAGGTTCTTGATCTGAAATGCTAACTCTATTCTCTTTTACTACTTCCACTGAACCAGCCTGATCTGCTGAGTATTTTCAGGGATTTCTGGTTTACTTCCAACTTTTCAACATCTGTACTTGTTTCAATTCCTGCAATTCCTGCAGGGTAGCATTGCAGTTAGTGCGACCCTATTGCAGCTCAGGGTGTCGGAGTTCAGAGTTCAATTCTGACAAACTCTGTAAGGAGTCTCTGTACATTCCCCCCATGGAAATGCATCGCTCCACTTTCACCCCACAGTCTAAAGACATACTGGGTAGGTTAATTGGTCACTGTAAATTGTCCTGTGATTAGTTTAGGGTTAAATTGTGATTGTGGGGGTTGCTGGGCAGTATGGCTCAATGGGCAGGAAGGGGCCTATTCCATGCTGTATCTCGATTGGATAAATAAATATTATTTCTTATTGTGTTGCAAGTATCTGATATTGGCTGCAACACTGGGGCACTTGTTGTTGGTTTTCTTTTTGGGAGATGAGATTGACATTGGCAAGGCCGACTGTGGTGAACTACATATACCTGTCTGGACACGCCACCCCCCCTGCTGACTGCTCCCGTGGCTCCTCCCACAGACACCGGTATAAAGGCGATTGGAGCCACAGACCCTTCCTCAGTCTCCAGGATGTTGTGTGATGGTCACTTGCTGCTTGTGCTTTCTTCCAGCCAATAAAAGCCTACCTTAACCCACGTCTCAGAGTTATTGATGGTGCATCACCTACTCCAAGTTCAATCTGACTCTTCCTTCCTACATAGCCTTCCATTTCTCCATCATCTATGTACCTATCTCAGAGTTCCTTAAATTTTCAAAGTAAAATTTATTATCAGAGTACATACGTGTCACCACATCCAACCCTGAGATTTTTTTCCTGTATGCATACTTAGAAAATCTATTGAACAGTAAACAGGATGAATGAACAACAAACTGTGCAAATGCAAATATAAATAAATAGCAATAAATAACAAAGGGATGTAATAACAAGATAAATAGTCCTTAAAGCGAGACCATCGGATCTGGAAACACTAGAAACAAATCTCCTTTTGTTCAACAGCCTAATGGTTGAAGGGTAGGAATTGTTCTTGAACCTGGTAGAGTGGGTCCTGAGGCCTTCTACCTTCTACCTGATGGCAGCATTTCAGTTGGAAGAGAACCTTAAAGGTGGATAAATTCTGAGGGCCAAGTGGGAGTTATCCTATTAGACTGCTATGGGAGCAGGGAAAGAAGATGGAGCTTTTATTGATATTTTTAAGTTTTTGCTTACCACAAGTGAGGTTCCTGTTGACTGGAGGACAGTAAAATACTGTCCCCATTTACAAGAAGGCAGTAGGAAAAAGATTGATAATTACAGTCCTGTGTCAATCATCAGTATTAGGGAACAACACACACAAAATGCTGGAGGAACTCAGCAGGTCAGAAATGAAAAAACATTCGACGTTTCGGGAGCAAGACCTTTGTTCATGACTGAAAAGGGAGGGAGATGACTTCGGAATAAAAAGGCGGTGGTAGGGGAAGGAGGATAGGTAGAAGGTGATAGGTGAAGCCAGGTGGGTGGGAGAGGACTGAAGAAGATGTAGTTCTGGTCACCAAATTATAGGAAAGATGTCAACAAAACAGAGAGAGTACAGAGGAGATTTACTAGAATGTTACCTAGGTTTCAGCACCTAAGTTACAGAGAAAGGTTGAACAAGTTAGGTCTTTATTCTTTGGAGCATAGAAGGTTGAGGGGGTACCTGATAGAGGTATTTAAAATTATGAGGGGGATAAATAGAGTTGACGTGGATAGGCTTTTTCCGTTGAGAGTAGGGGAGATTCAAGCAAGAGGACATAAATTGAGAGTTAGGGGGCAAAAGTTTAGGGGTAACACAAGGGGGAACTTCTTTAGTCAGAGAGTGGTAGCTGTGTGGAACGAGCTTCCAGTACAAGTGGTAGAGGCAGGTTCGATATTGTCATTTAAAAAAATATTGGATAGGTATATGGACAGGGAAGGAATGGAGGGTTATGGGCTGAGTGCAGGTCAGAGGGACTAGGTGAGAGTAAGCGTTCGGCACGGACTAGAAGTGCCGAGGTGGCCTATTTCTGTGCTGTAATTGTTATATGTATATATGGTAATCTGATAGGGGAGGAGAGGGGAGAAAGGAATGGAGAAGGGGACTCAGGGGGAGATGATGTGCAGGTGAGAAGAGTTAAGATGCTAGAGTGGGGAATAGAAGTGGGGAGGGGTAGGTAAAGTACTTCTCACAGGAAAGAGAAATTGGTTTTTGTGCCGTCAGGTTGGAGGCTACCAACACGTAAGGTATTGCTCCTCCACCCTGAGGGTGGCCTCTTCTTGGCACAAGAGGAGGCCATGGACCGACATGTCGGAATGGGAATGGGAATTGGAACTGTTACGTACCCGTGACACGTGACAGTGGTACCCTTGTCACGTGACTGGGGTTGAAGTTATACTGGACATGAGGTAATGGTGGAGTGATGTCATTTTCCCGCCAGTAGAGGTCATGTGACAGGTTTTTTCTACAGGGTATAAAAGGAAGACCCACCCTGTCAGGTGGGGCAGTTCGTGGCTGGATTTGCCAAGATGACTTCATGTTACTGTGTGATTTAATGTGATGACGCAGTTTAGTTAAAAATGAAGTTTTATATGATGCCTAAAGTTTAAGAGGTCAGAGCCAACGGTTTCTTTGCTAAGGGAGAGTGAAGTTTGGAAGACAAATCGAGAAGAATCGATTTTCGATGGATTGACTTCGACCTTGTTTGATCCTCATTCGGAAGGATTTCGTTGACTATTCTCGCTGTTGACCCCTGGGATGACCAGAAAGGGTTTGAGAATAGTGTGGAAGGAAGGTCAGTCACTTTAAGTTGTTATATTTAATAAAATTCGACGTGGGAGTTCGACGCTGGGAATCGAAGGACATCGACGTGGAAGAGAATTTGCATCGCTTTAAAAAGTCTCTCCTTTTAAAAGTACCGTGAGCTTTTGAACTGTCGGCATGTCGTTTTAAAATGCTGTTTACTTTCGGCATATCGCTTTAAAGAATTGAGTTCTTTTCAATACCGCTTTAAAGACTGTTTGGGACTGCAACGCTATTAAGGACTGTTTGAGCAGCTGCCAGCAGCTGAGCTCGGACCATTGTTTGGGTTTGTTTACATTTGAAGGGGGTTTGTTATCAGTGTTTAATAAACGTGTTATTTGTTATAAAACCCCTTGCCTAACTCATCTATATTATTGTTGCCCGAATACGTAACAGAACTAAAATGACAGATGGAGCAGAGGTGCTGGACACAGTGGTCCCCAATTTACAACAGGTCTCACCAGTGTGGTGGAGGCCTCATTGGGAGCACCAGGCATAATTAATGACCCCAGCAGATTCACACATGAAGTTTCTCACCTGGAAGGACTATTTGGGGCCCTGAGTGGAGGCGAGGGAGGAGGTGAATGGGCAGGTGTAGCCCTTAGGCTGCTTGCAGGGAGGAAGATCAATGGGGAGGGACAAATGGATGAGGGAACCATGGCGGCAGCAATCCCCATGGAAATAGGGAACCTACTGGTGAAAATAGGCTGAATGGTCACAGCATTCACTTTATAGCACCGGCAATCACTGATCGGGGTTCAATTCCCACTGCTATCTGTCTACGCGATTTTCCTGTGGGTGCTCTGTTTTATCACACATTTTAAGGAAGTGTCGTCAGGGTTAGGATTAGTAAACTGAGTGTGCAAAGTGTCGTCAGGGTTAGGATTAGTAAACTGAGTGTGCAAAGTGTCGTCAGGGTTAGGATTAGTAAACTGAGTGTGCAAAGTGTCGTCAGGGTTAGGATTAGTAAACTGAGTGTGCAAAGTGTCGTCAGGGTTAGGATTAGTAAGCTGAGTGTGCGGAGTATCGTCAGGGTTAGGATTAGTAAACTGAGTGTGCGGTACACGTGCAGGCTGCTCCCACACAAAACTTGCTGATCCGATTTGACAGAAATGACACATTTCATGAATATTTTGACGTTTTAATGTACATGTGACAAAGCTCATTTGTAATCTTTAAAAAATGCTAAGGGACAGGATTAATGGTCACTTTGTAAAACAGAGTCTCAGTCAGAGGCAGCCAACATGACTTTGAAAAGGAAAGATACTGCCTGACCAACCCGATTGAAGAGGCAACCAAGTGTATCAATGAGGGCAGAGCAGTAGATGTGATTTACATGGACAAGAAAGGTCTTTGGCAAGGTTCCACATGGTGGACTGGCCCTCAGCTTAGGGCCCATGGGATTCAGGCAATTTGGTAAACTGGACCCAAAATGGGAGACTGGTGGTGAATGAAGAGGATTGTTTTAGCAGTTTCATGTCTGTTACTAACGGTGTTCCCCACGCATCGGTGTCTGGACCATTGCTGCTTGCAATATACATGAATGATTAGGATGTCAGAGACATGATCGGTAAATTTGCAGTTAACACAAAGCTTAGTGAAGTCATGGATACTTCTAGGCTACAGCGTGATATTGGTGTGTTTCTGAAATGGGCTGATAAACTGCAGATGAAATTTATTCCAAGTAAATGTGAGATGATTCAGGGGGTGCTAATGTGGCTAGACATACTCTATATATTGTACAGTTTTATATATATATATATATAGTGCTGTATTGAAACTAGAGTAACAAGTATTTCATTCTCCTTGAAAATAATATTAAACAATCTTGGATCTTAAGTCTTGAATTCTGAGAGGCCCTTTTCCATGTTGCCCGTGTCTCTGACTCTAAGTTTTGCAGCAGTTCAAGCAGTGCCTCACCAGCATCTTTGCAACGGCAGTTACAAATAGGCATTAAATGCTGGTCTTGGCAATGATGCCGAAATCCCTAGAATTTGCCCTTATGTAATGGAGACAAAATACTGGAGGAACTCAGCATCTATGGAGATGAATAAACTGTCGATATTTCAGGCCGAGGTTCTTCATCAGGACTGGAAAGGAAAGGGGAAGATTAAAGAATATGAAGGTGGGGGAGGGGAAGGAGGACAAGCTGGAAGGTGATAGATGAAGCCAGGTGGATGGGGTAAGATTTGGCAGGTAAGATTTTCACTTAAGGAAACCATGTTGACTACAAACACGAGGAAATCTGCAGATACTGGAAATTCAAACAACACACACAAAATGCTGGTGGAACACAGCAGGCCAGGCAGCATCTATAAGGAGAAGCACTGTCGACATTTTGGGCCGAGACCAGGACGAAGGGTCTCGGCCTGAAACGTCGACAGTGCTTCTCCTTATAGATGCTGCCTGGCCTGCTGTGTTCCACCAGCATTTTGTGTGTGTTGTATGTTGACTACGACCTATTTTGTCATGTGCCTCCAAGTACCCCAAAACCACATCCTTAACAATCACCTCCAACATCTTCCCGACCACTGACATCAGGCTGACTGGCCTAAAATTTCCTTTCTTCTGCCTCCCTTCCTTCTTGAAGAGTGGAGTAACATTTGCTAATTTTCCAGTCCCCCCAGAACCATGCCAGACTCTATTCATTCTTGAAAGATCATTACTAATGCCTCCACAGTCTCTTCAGCCACCTCTTTTAGAACCCTTGGGTGTAATCCATCAGGTCCAGGTGACTTATCTACTTTCAGACCTATCAGATTCCCAAGCATCGTATCCCTAATGATAGCAATAGCACTCACTTCTGCTCCATGACAATGTCAAACTTCCAGCATATTACTAATGTCCTCCACAGTGAAGACTGATGGAAAATACTTACTCAGTTCATTATATTTCCTTCTTCCCAATTATTATTTCTCCAGCATCATTTTCCAGTGGTCCAATATCTCTTCTCGCCTATCTTTTACTCTTTATACATCTGAAAAACACTTTTTATTCGTGACGTGACTGCACCTACACCATAAGGCGGGGCATTCCAGGCAAGCTTCACAGGACGATGTGGACCATAACATGTGAGTACAGTGTCTGACATCACCATTTCCTTTACCCTTCGGGCAGTCACCTCACACGGTTTTGTCCATTGACATTTCATCCTGATCTGTAGGAACAAGTTCACAAGGAGGAGCACAGAAACCAGGATTGGCAAGCTCCTGTTAAAGTAATTGACAAATTCAATAAAGGACCACAACAGAAATGTCCTTTGGCCTTGTAACATGCATCACTGCCTGAATTTTCTCAGCACACTTGTGTAATCCTTGCGTGCCGATGGAATAACCACAGTAAGTGAGATTGGTTTAAAGAATTCACAGTTGTTGCATCATGTTCTGAGCCCATAATTTTCTCAACTGTTTAACACTGTTTGGGAACTTGGAGATGTTCCTTGTCATCCTTGCCAGTAACATCCAGTCTTACAGCACCAGGTCCACAGCTTTCTGCCGGAATGCAGGTACAGATGCTACTCCAAAAATAGTGATAAAGCCCTCTGTGAGCGTATATGATGAGATACTCTTTGGATTCTACTTTCATCTCCATCTGTAGCTAGGCGTCAGTTAAATCCATGTTGCTGAAGTGTTTTCCTCCAGAAGAATTTGCAAAGATACCCCCTATGCTGGGAAGAGGGTATTAATCTACTTTCAGTACTGGGTTGACAATGACCTTGAAATCACAACAAATTCTCACAGACCCATTGTCATTGCCCATGGGCTTTACTCAACCTTAGAAAGAATTCCTTCAGCCTCCATGTGATTTAGTTCACTGGCTACTTTATCATGGATGGTATAAGAAACTGGATGGGCTTTGTAAAAGTTGGAGTGGCATTTTCATTTAAAACATTGAAGCTATATTGAATTTTCCAATGTGATCTTTGAACACTGTTGTGGTACCATCCAGTACCTTTCTTAGTTTGCTTCCAGTTGACTCAATGCAGGAGATATGGTATGCAAATGGTGGATGGATGTCCCATCAATTTGTAGTTGTCTCAACCAATCATAACCCCACAATGCTGGTTGTTGGTTGTTGTATTTCACTGTTACAAATGTCATTCCCACAGGAGTTATCTATTCTTTAATATAAGCTCTTAGTTGGGTATCTGCAGGCTTCAGTTCAGTATCTTTAAAATGCCATTCAAACTCATTTTGTGTCATGACTGAAACAGCCAAGCCAGTGTCCAATTCAATTTTAATTAATTTGTTATTCATTTTCTTGTCTAAGCCTTGTTACTTGTTTCTTGTTATTTTTCACAATGTAAATCTCGAGGTTACTCAGTCCTGTGTCACTCTATCATTATTAGTTTTTTCCTCAGCAGCATGCAGAGTAGTGCTCGTTTTGAGGCTGCAGCTTGACTTTCTTTTTCTTCACAGTCCAGTTCATTTATTTTTGTCTGCCTGACGTACTCTTTCTATATGTCCTACTTCCTTGCATTTTCTGCAAGTTTCACCTTTAAATCTGCAATGGTCTTGTTTATTTGAGCCCATGCCACAACAGTAACACAATTTGTTTAGCCAGGTAAGTTTTTGTTTAGACATTGCAATTTTGATCATGCTCACTTTCATTCCTGACTGCCACTCAAATGCATCTCTCTCTGCCATTTCCATCGATGCAACTACTTCAACTGTTCTTTTAAATGTAAGTTGTGCTTTAGTTAGGAGCCATTTTGAATAGTTTCATGTAAGATTCCACAAACTAATTGATCTCTTGGTGCATCATTAAGCCCATCACTGAACTGACAGTGCTCAGAGAATTTCTTCATTTCAGCCACGTATGCTAAAATGGACCCTCCTTCCTTTTGATTCCATGTATGAAACCTAAAGCATTCTACATTCAACAATTGTTGCATTTTGAAATGTTATTGCGTTACTTTCACAATATCAGCAAAGCTCACGTCAGCTGGTTTGGTTGGAGCAGACAGACTTCTAAGCAAACTATATGTTCTTCCATCAAATCGCTCAGCAAAATTGGCACTCATTTCTCATTGGCTATTCCACTTGCTTTAAAATACTGTTCAATTTGTTCCGTTTATATCTCCCAGTTACCTACCATGCAATTGAATGTACCATCCAGAGACAGAGAAGCAGCTTCAGCGGCAGGTTGCTATCGATGCAATGCTCCTCAGACAGGATGAAGAGATCAATACTCCCCAATGCCATTCGGCTTTACAATTCAACCGCCAGGGGTGAGATATGTTAAAGTGCCGGGGTTAGGACTGAGCTTAAGTTACCATTCAATGTATTTTAGTAAACTATTTAAGAACTTTTTTTTAAAGCTATTTATTAATGCTTTTTGAGATAGTGATTTAGATGCATATCATATTTTTTTTTACTGAGTTAAGTATTGTATGTAATTAGTTTTGCTACAATAAGTGTATGGGACATTGGAAAAAATGTTGAATTTCCCCATGGGGATGAATAAAGTATCTATCTATCTATCTATCTATCTATCTATAACTATCTTTCTGATGCAGCAAGACATTTCCGCTTTTTCAAAATTTATTATTATTATCACCTAGTACTCACTGTTTAGGAACATGGGAATTTCTTCCTTTTTCTGCCTTTTTTAAAGCTCAAAAATCTTTCTTTCCGCCTTCCAAAAGAAAATGTATTGTGCTTCTTTTTAACTAAAACGTCTTGCTGCACTTCCTGCCCAATGAACCTGTGCTAGCCAACTACACCCATATAAACAATTAACCTTCTTACCCGTATGTTTTGGAATGTGGGAGGAAACAGGAGCACCTGGAGGAAACCCATGCAGTCATGGGAAGAATGCATGAACACCTTACAGACAGCGGCAGGAATGAACTTGGGTCGCTTGTGTTGTAATAGCATTACACTAACTGTGCACTACTGTGCTGCCCCATTTCTGCTTTCCTTTGTCATTCTTCTCTCTGAGGCCCTATTTCTTTTCTATTTATTTTGTCTCCATTGATTTGCTTATTTGGCTTTTCTATCAACCTTAGAACAGAGATGAAGAGGAATTTCTTTAGCTAGAGGGTGGTGAATCTGTGGAATTCATTGTCACAGATGTCTGTGGAGGCCAAGTTAATGGGTTTATTTAAAGCGGAGGTTGATCAGTTTTTGATTTGTAAGGGCATCAAAGGCGATGGGGGAATGCAAGAGAATGGGACTGAGGCAAATAATAAATCGGCCATGATGGAATGGGAAAGCAGACTCAATCGTCTGAATGGCCTAATTCTGCTCGTGACTTATCGTCTTTCTGTACTGTCACTGAATGTCCACCAGATGGCAGACTTCCAGCTTGTCTTAGGTCAGCCTCACAGCATAATGGTTCGAGTTCTGCTGAAGTATGAATAAACCAAGTGTTGTCAATGATGCAGATCGCCCAGTTACCTTGTGAGGATGCGATACTCCCTGAAATGCCACTGCTGAGAAAATTGTGCCATTTTGTCATTTGAATTATTCCTGATCCTGCCATAAATTTGCAGCAATTAGACATTAATCGTTCATTAAATTTGAGATAAATTGCTCAGTTGGTACGTGCTTAATGGAACTGATAATTATCAGCCTCTCTTCCCCCCCAAAAAGGAAACATTGCTTATGTCACATCACTTTCATTTAGATTGCAAATTACTTCAAGAGATATTAAGAATATTAAAATTGAAATGTTACCCTTTTTAACACTTTTCCTTTTGATATCTTTTCACAATTTTACTGCAATCAAAAAACCATATGACCATAAGATATAGGAGCAGAATTAAACCATATGGTCCATTGAATCTGCTTCACTATTTCATCATGACTGATCCGTTTCCCAATCAGTCTCAATCTTATGCCTTCTTCCTGTAACCCTTTGTGTCTGACAAGTCAAGGATCTATCAAACTCTGCCTTAAATATACCCAAAGACTTGGCCTGCATAGCTACCTATGGAAAAGAAGTCACAGTCATCAGAATCAGGTTTAATGTCACCGGCATATGTCATGAAATTTGTTAAATTTGTGGCAGCAATACAATGCAATACATGATATTAGAGAGAAAAAACTGTGAATTGAAGTATAAAACTATTTAATAAATAGTGCAAAAATTAGGAAATAAAAAAAGTTGTGAGGTTGTGTTCACAGGTTCAACGTCCATTCAGAAACTGGATGACAGAGGGGAAGAAGCTGTTCCTGAATCATTGAGTCTGTGTCTTCAAGCTCTTCTTCTTTCTCTGTTGTTTTCCATTTGATATTATTGTTTGTCCAATAAATTAGCCATCTGATATTGTTGTCTGTTCGGAAATCTAATGGCAGAGGGGACGAAGTTGTTCCTAAAATATTGAGTGCATGTCTTAAGGACCAGCTTTATCCGCACCCCCGCCCCCCCGCCCCCGGTGGTCAGATTTCTGAATGGATAGTGAAACCATGAACACTTATACCACTATTTTTTGGTCTCTTTTTGCACAACTTATTTATTTTTAATACATGTTTATTATTATTATGTATAATATATTTTAAATATTGCTTTGTTTTATTGCTGCAAAACAACAAATTTCATGACAGATGTCAGTGATAATAAACATGATTCTAATTCTGAGTGCTCGTTACATTAGAAATGAGAAATGGCATGTCTCGTCTTGCTTTTGTTAATCCTGGTTTTGGACTTGGTATTGAGTCAGCCAGGACAAGTGATCATTAACTTTGTGAAAAGAGAAATGATCTAGAATTTGGGTTAGTCAAAGGCTCTGTGATGTGGGTACGAATCAGGAGGTCTGAAGTTTGTGTGTAGTTTCAAAGAAAGCATTGTAGATACATTGTAAATATGGAATTCTCCTTTGATGTTGAGCACATAAAATATCAAGGGCCAGGCAGACCTTTCGACCAAAAGCATCTCCATATGATGCCTGCTGTATCTTGTTTTGTCAAGTAAAGAAGCTGCTTCATACCTACCATTACTTTTCTCCAGTGACTTCCTTTATGCAATAACCCTCTTGGCCCTCCTTGACAAAAATAAATTTGTACCAGGAAAGGCAAACCTTAAGGAGGATCTATTCAAATAGGCAGCAGAAATGCTCTGCCTCAGAATTTCTCCCCCCTCCTATCACTTTATGTGCATCTACATCTACCCTACCATCCCTAATGGCTACCTACAAAATACTAAGCAGAAAGATTGTTCCAGAACTTTGAACAACAGTCTTTCGAAATGAGTCTTCATCGTATGCCTGTTGGCTTTTCCTCTGCTGGCCGACTGCAGCTTAATCACATTCCTCATCTTCACCCCTTCATTTTCTGGCAGCTAAAACTCTCTCCTTCCAGGGGCACCAGCAAGGTAAGTGCATCAGGCTCACAGGCCCTCTCATTGATGTACGGGAAGGTGTTGGAGTGGTCTCTCTCTGAATGACTGCAAGGACCTCTCCCCGGTGGCACCCCCTTCCAAATTGTGCGGTTGATTGCTGACCCGAATGCTGAAAGGGCCCAGCTCATTTGTATTCTGGTTGGGGGATGACTGCCGTGTGCAATCTTCCTAAGTCTGCCATGCTGTCAAAGTTGTAGAACCTCCTCTCTCCGCTTTAACTTAAATCCCTCCCAATCTATTTTCCCCAAAATATTTTCTACTCTATGCTATTCAAACTATTCATCGACCTTCAGCAACCAGCCTTCATTACAGAGTACCCTCACACTTTAGCATGCTATTCACGGGTTTCTGTCACGCTCTCGGTGTCTCCTGCCTTCGCGTTTCCTGTGGGGCTGTTTCCATCAACTGTGGTCGGGTCTGGTGTGGCCGAATGGTGCTCATCTCTTAGGTTCTCTGTAGTTACACAGTTACTGGGTACACTTGATCCTCCACTCTGTGGGGCAACAAGAAGGTGAGTCGTACGGTTTAATCTGAGTCCAGTGTTTCCACTCGCTGCCTTTGCCAAGTCTGCACACTGACACAATTGTCACTTAAAAGTACCACCTGTGGTCCTATCCATCTGGGAGCAAACGCTGCCCTTTCAGGGAGCACCCTCACCTGACTTGGTCATCCAACAGTGGGAGGACCATCTTCTTTCCCTTTATTACCGCATAAGGGAGTCACATTGCTCGCCCCATCAATAATTCGTAGGGCTGAGCCCCAGCGTGCAGTTTGTGGTTGCTCACAATCTCATCAGGGTTCCTGGTAATACATCAACCCATGCCTTACCTGTCTCAGCCACAGCTTTGGCTAAGGCATCCTTGATGGTTCGGTTCATCTTTTCTACTATTCCTGAACTCTGAGGGTGATAGGGTACGTGGAACCGTTGTCGAATCCCTAACAGTCAGCCCATTTCCTTCATCACTTTCCCTGTGAAATGTGCTCCCTGATCTGAGTCCACCTGAACTGGGGTTCCCCACCTTGGGAGGAATTCCTGAACTAGAATCCATGCAGTCGTGCTGGCAGTGCAGTCCCTTGTTGGGAAAGCCGCTAACCACCGGGTGAAGTGGTCCATAATTACTCGACAGTAGCTCTCCCCCTTGCTTTTTGGCTGGAGTCCCATGAAGCCTATTTGGATGTTTTCCCAGGGTCCCCTCGGCCATGGCTGATTTGCCAGCTGTAGCTTTCTGCCCTTACGAGCATTATGTTAGACATTAATGATACAGTGGCGGCAGAATTTCTCAACATTCCTGCCCATCCCTGGCCACTGCCAGAGGGTTGTGATCATGTTCTGCCTTTCCTGATGCATCACTGCATGATATAGCTCAGGTAGTATCTGCCTAACACATGGTGGGGCCACCATGACTCCTTCCTCCCTGTGTATCCAGCTCCCATCTGGTCCCGCATTTGCTCCCTTTCTCCTTCTCTCAGCCTTCACCTCTTCATATAACTTTACTAAGCTGGCCTCCGTCGTTTCTTCCTGCACACTTGCACTTTCAATCGCCTCTGGTTCCTCTGCTGCCTTCTTCGCAGTAATGTCCTTTCTGGTGAGCTTTTACTTTAGTTACAGCCACCTCTGCTGACAGACTCACACCGATTGTCCGTGTGTGCATGTATGTCTGTGTCTGTCTATATCTATACCGTAGTGCACTGCTTTGATCAGGGCCACTAGTGCTGAGAATCCTTGTATGAATTTATGGCAGCAATGGAATAAACCCGTTACCTTCCTCTCTCCCCATACGTTTACTAGGCAGGGCACGAAGCTGATTGCCGAACTTCTGTCACCTGGGGAGTGGTGTAGCCTAGGTACCGTATAGATGCTTTCCCATCTGATCCTTGTGTGGACTGATTTTAAAGCTCTTGTCTTGCAGTATCCCTAAAACACTGGCTATTGCCCCTAAATGACCAGCTCCATCTTCCAAAGCAATCAGTAAATCATCTGCATGTTGGAAAGGTGTCTTTTTGAGCTTTTGTAAAGTCTGCATCATGGCCTTGTGAAAAATAACTGAGCTGATGTGGAATCCCTGGGGGAATCTGGTTCACATAGACTGCTGCCCACTTAGGGTGAAGGCAAATCGGTCTTGGGACTCAGCTGCTTAAGGGACCCCCCAAAATGCATTAGCAATATCCAGGACTGAAAAAAAATTATGTTCCAGACACAGGCCATTCAGTTTTGTACAGGACTCGCCACAATGAGAAGCAATCTCGGCGTGGTCTTATTAAGGACTTTATAGTCTATTGTTCACTGATATGACTCATCAGGCTTCTTTACCGGCCATATTGGCAAGTTAGTAGTTGCCACAGTCTCTTAGAGTACCCCTTGGTATTTTAGTTCTTTCACTTTACCCTGAACAGTTGTCAGCACGGCTATACTGGCTATGTTGTGTTCTCCGTTGCCCGTACATGTTCACTGTCCCTGGCTTGTCTATATTATTTCTCCCTTTCCTGAATCTGTAATGGCCTCTGCTTCTCTTAGGATGTTTAGTCTAAGGGTAGTACCCTCAGTATTTGGACAGACCCAGAAATACACTGGAAGCTGCATACTGCTGATTTTGAGTATTTGCAACTTGCTTCTTTCTGCTTCTCACTGTTTTTCCTCCTGCACCCATAATATAATTAGCCTGTCTGGATTTAGGTCAGTTATTGATACCAATGCCCCTGTGTCAATTAACATGTCACATTGCTGGTCCCCTAGCAATGCTGTTGGGTACATCTGTGGGTCACCAGCACTGGCAGTGGGGACTGCCACCACAACACCAGTTCTGTAATTCTGTAAACTTCCTGGTGTGCTGAGCTCTGGCCTTCCTTCATCATCTTCAAGAAGACTTGGTCGTCCCTCCCTGGATTATCCAACCCTGAATACTCCTCATACGCTCGATATTTACGTTCTACATAATCCGTGGCTGTCTCGTAAATTCTTTGAATCACTGCCATTATCATTCCCCAGTTACTCTCACCTCCCCCAGTCACTTCCCCTTTAAAAGGGTGATTTCTTTCTTCATTGCTGGCATTCCCAGTAGTTGCCCATGTACCATCCTGCACCCCCGGGAATTACTGTCCCACATATTCCTAGGGCACTTCATCTTTACCAACACGAGAATATCTTTAGGTGAATTTCAACCATTTCCTCGTGCTTGCACCAGAATTCTGATTTCCTACATATGCCTTTAAGCATGGGTAGCTCAGAAAAAATGGTCAGTCTCTCCCCGGGGGTGAATGGTCATAATCAGATTCAAGGGCTGGCTCGGATCATCGGGATTCTCGACCCGACGTTGCCTGACCTCAATAGGTGCCATCCTGACAGATATATCTGGGTAAAATCTCCCCCTGAAATATCTCCACACTAATTCCCACACAACGCAAAATAGAAATAACAGATACCCGTTAAACAGCGCATTGTTGCACTGACTTGGCAGTGGATCGAATCCAAGTGCTGAACACAGGCGCGGAGGCTGAGGAGGGAGACACTGCCGTCGTAGCGAGTGTGGGAAGGGTTCCAAGGGGGATTTTTCCCGGAGTCTTGGTCTTGGTAGATAATTCCGGAACAAGGCTAGACTTAGAACTGATAGTTCTAAACACCATGGAGTGAGGTTACTCGTACACGAGTTGACCAACGAACTGGCACCTTCTAGTAGTGGTCACAGGACTCTTGTGCTACTCTGGTTGGTGGAATGCAGGCGTTGGTAATTATTGGAACCTGGGAATAGATTGGGAACTAACGAGGTATTAAAGGCCCAGCCAGGTGCCAGAAGGGACCATGACATGCATATTTAAAACCGCAGAGTATGTCCTCTGCAGTCTGCTTCTTTTGAGCACCTGAACTCATGATACCTTTGCATCACGTTCACAAAAAGGCTAAAATGCTAAATTGTGGCCCCAGAACAAGTATACACACCAAATGTTGCGTGAATGAAGTTATTGGAGAAAAGCACTAGCAGATATGAAACAGGCTCTTTATTTGACAAAACTAGATACAGCAGGTAGCAGCCACTTTGTTATGTACAAGTGTACACCTGCTCGTAATGGAAATATCCAAACAGCCAATCATGTGACAGACGTGGTCAAGAGGTTCAGTTGTTGTTCAGACCAAACATCAGAGTGGGGAAGAAATGTGATCTAAGTGACTTTGACCGTGGAATGATTGTTGGTGCCAGATGGGGTGGGTTGAGTATCTCAGAACCTGCTGATCTCCTGGGGAGTTTACAGAGAATGGAACAAAAACAAAAAAAAAAACATCCAATGAGCATCAGTTCTGTGGGTGAAAATGCCTTGTTAATGAAAGAGGTCAGAGGAGAATGGCCAGACTGGTTCAAGCTGACAGGAAGGTGACAGTAACTCAAATGACCACATGTTACCACAGTGGAGTGCAGAAGAGCATCTCTGAACACGCAAAATGCCGAATCTTGAAGTGGCTGGGCTACAGCAGCAGATCATGAACATGCACTCAGTGACCACTTTATTATGTACAAAAGGTACCTAATAAAGTGGCCACTGAGTATATTAGTAGGTAAATGATAGAAGAAGACGGTCTTAGAACAACTGAAACCTCCCACGTGTGTGTGAGTGTGTCTGTGTATGAGCATATGTGTGTGTCTGTTAAGATCTGACACCAGTAAACGTATTTTCATTTGACATGGCTTCTCAGCACAACCTGTAAATTGATTTTCAATCAAACAGATTAAAAATCCCAGACTGGACTGAAGTTTCATTTCCACTGGCTTCAATAGAAAGGATCAGACATAATCAAAAGTCACCCTTTGAACGATAGCTGTATTGTAGAAGATACCGGAAGGGTAAGTGATCAATGCCTTTCTTTTTACTGTCATTCTCCAAAAGATAGAATCGACCTTTGATGGAAGAAGTTTTTCTTTAAGCAGTATGAGACCCACATGTAATGCAGAATGGCATTCACTTCTCTTTCCTGCCAAATCAGAATATAGATGAGCATTAGAAATTTCTGTTGTGTTGACAAACTATGCTACTGAATCTGTGAGAATAACCGCTGCTGGAAGCAAGCTCTCATCATCGAGAGAGCCCAGGAACTGACGCTCACCGACTATCAAATGAATCAGAATTGAAATGGCAGATACCAGAGGGAATGCATTTAGTTTGAGAGGGGACAATTTGAAAGGAGATTTGAGGGGTAAGATGTTTTTACACCGAGAGCAGTAGGTGCCTGGAGTGTGCCGCCTGGGCTGGTAGTAGAGGCAAATATACCAAAGACTTTTAAGAAGTGTTTAGACAGGCATATGGATGAGAGGAAAGTGAAAAATGAACATTGTATAGGCAGAAGAGATTAGTCCAGTTGGCCATTTGGTTACTAATATAATTGGTTCAGCACAACTTTGTGGCTGAAGAGCCTATTCCTGTGTTGTACTGTTCCATGTTCTACTGGTGAAATTCCCATCACTTGTTGCAACAGGGAAACGCAAGACCATAAAACCATATGATATAGGAGCACAATTCAGTCCATTATGTCTGCTCTGCTGATTTATTATCCCCCTCAACCCCATTCTCCTGCCTTCTCACCATATCCTTTCACAGGCTTGTTAATCAAGAACTTACCAACTTCCGTTTCAAATATACCCAATGACTTGGCCTTGACCAGCCATCTGTGGCAATGAATTCCACAGATTCATCATCCTCTGGCTAAAGAAATTACAAAAACTGTGAGCATGACTGCAAGAAATGCAGTAGTTATTGCAAAAGAAACCATCTCGGCCTTGTGACATTAAAACCCAACTCATGTCACAGATAAAAGGTGCAGACAAGTACAGAGATCATAAACACAAGCGATCCTGCAGATGTTGGAAATCCAGATCAAGTCACACAAAATGCTGGAGGAACTCTGCAGGTCTGGCAGCATCTATGGAGAGGAATAAATAGACAATGTTACGGGCCATGAGCTTTCATCAGGACAGAAATCACTCCCCCAAAAAACTCAAAAGAAAGTAGAAGAGAACAAATAAACACCAGAAGCTGAATGAGTGATTAAAATTGGACATCATTTATCAGACATCTAGGATTGGAATTTACATAACTTTATTTGGACCTGGTTTACTTTAAAATAACTGATAAATTTTTCAAACTATCCCCAATTATTCTCAAGACGTACAAAAAAGCTGGATGAACTCAGCAGGTCGGGCAGCATCCGTTGAAAGAAGCAGTCAATGTTTCGGGTTGAAACCCTTCATCAGGACTAAAGAAGGAGGGGGCAGGGGCCCTATAAAGAAGGTGGGGGAGAGGGTGGAAAACCAATCAGCGGAAAGATCAAGGGGTGGAGGAGGGGAAGCAGGGAGGGGATAGGCAGGAGAGGTGAAGAAGGAATCTAAGGGGAAAGCACTATGGGTAGTAGAAGGCAGAGTCATGAGAGGTGATAGGCAGCTGGAAGAGGAGACAGAGTAGAGGTGGGATGGGGAAGGAAGAGGAGGGAATTACCCAAGGTTGGAGAATTCAATGTTCATACCAAGGGGCTGGAGACTACCCAGATGGTATATGAGATGTTGTTCCTCCAACCGAAGTTTGGCCTCATCATGGCAGTAGAGGAGGCCATGTAAGAACATAATATGATGGATAATATTATCCTCCGCAACTTCCACCACCTTCAACAGGACCCCACCACTAAGGACATCTTTCCCTCTCTACCCCTCTCTGCTTTTCGCAGGGATCGTTCCCTCCGCGACTGCCTGACCCACATGTCCCTCCCCACAGATCTCCCACCTGGTACTTATCCCTGCAAGCATAAGTGCTACACCTGTCCCTACACCTCCTCTCTTACCACCATTCAGGACCCCAAACAGTCCTTCCAGGTGAGGCAACACTTCACTTGTGAGTCTGTTGGGGTAATCAATTGCATCCGGTGCTCCCGGTGCGGCCTCCTCTACATCGGCGAGACCCGACGCAGATTGGGGGATAGCTTCGTCGAGCACCTCTGCTCCATCTGCCACAACAGACAGGATCTCCCGGTTGGCACCCACTTCAACTCTCCCTCTCATTCCCATTCGGATATGTCCATACATGGCCTCCTCTACTGCCACGATGAGGCCAAACTTCGGTTGGAGGAACAACATCTCATATACCGTCTGGGTAGTCTCCAGCCCCTTGGTATGAACATCGAATTCTCCAACTTCCGGTAATTCCCTCGCTCTCCCTTCCCCATCCCACCTCTACTCTGTCTCCTCTTCTAGCTGCCTGTCACCTCTCATGACTCTGCCTTCTTCTACTACCCATAGTGCTTTCCCCCTAGATTCCTTCTTCACCTCTCCAGCCTATCCCCTCCTTGCTTCCCCTCCCCCACCCCTTGATCTTTCCTCTGATTGGTTTTCCACCCTCTCCTCCACCTTCTTTATAGGGCCCCTGCCCCCTCCTTCTTTAGTCCTGACGAAGGGTCTCGGCCCGAAACGTTGACTGCTTCTTTCAATGGATGTTGCCCGACCTGCTGAGTTCATCCAGCTTTTTTGTACGTCTTGATTTGACCACAGCATCTGCAGTGTACTTTGTGTTCCCAATTATTCTTATCCAGCTAGAAGATCAAAAATCTTTAAAATAAAGCTGTGTTTAGTGAAAGCAAAATGACCTCATGGTGTCTTTGCCATCCATTAGCCTCTGTTCTAGCTTTCTAGTGGTTCATGTCAGACATCTTTTGTTTAATGCCAATGATATCTTTGTTGTCAAATTCTTTTTATGTTCATCCTGCTAACCATATCATGCAAGCTTTTCAAAGCCAGTTCAATTCAAAGTACGTTTATTATCAACAGACAGCCATAAAACAAATAAGAACCACAGAGCCAACCTGTTCAAAGAAAAAAAACCATCTTGATAACCATTTCAAGGCTTGAATGCACAGCACTGAATTCATATCAATGCAAACAAGAAATTAAGCCAACTTCTAATTGAGATGATCCTTCTCATTAAGGCGAGAATAGTGTATAAGATATTAAATTCCGTTGTCTTGATCCCAATTCTTCATCGCTTGCAAATTTTCTCCTGTTTTGGGGAGAGCTGCATTAATCTGAGTCCTTACATTGGAGAATCGTTACTGGCTCTATAAGCTACAGATTCACTTTCATGGACTTTTTACAACTCATGCTCTTAATATTACATTTATTTGCACAATTTGTTTTCCTTTGCACATTGCCAGACTTTATGTAAGCTTTTTCATAATATTCTCTTGTATTTCATTTTTCAAAGGTTTCAAAGGTACATTTAATGTCAGAGAAATGTATACAATATACATCCTGAAATGCTTTTTCTTTGTAACCATCCATGAAAACAGAGGAGTGCCCCAAAGAATGAATGGCAGTTTAATGTTAGAACCCCAAAGTCCCCCCTCCCCAGCTCTGCACGTAAGCAGCAAAAAAGCGACGATCCTCCCTCCCCCCACCAGCAAAAAAAAAGCATCGGCACCCACCACCGAGCAATCGAGCTTGCAGCAAAGACACAGACTGGCAGTACCCCAAAGACTAAGCATTCACCCGGTATTCGACATACCACAGGCTCTTTCCTTAATAAGGGAGAAAGAGATGTCTCCATTTCACAGCGAGAGGGGAGACATAACAAACAACTCGCTGATTTATGATGTTAAAAGTCCGTTGCGTCACTTCTTCTGAGCTCTGTGCCCAAAGACCACAGTTCACTGGGCACACAGCCAAAGGTCTTCCGGCTCTCATGCCACACCGGTCTGTCGGGACACTGGCCTTCGATCCGCCCGTTTCCAGAGCCCTGAGATCCCAGGCCTCCAAAGGTGAGCCGAGCTCTTCGGCCGCGCCCTCTGCATGTTGGATAACGGCCAGTCGTGAGACCCCGAGAGTGGGTCCCACTCCAGCAAAGAACTGAAGTCAGGGTGTAACTCCAGGTCAGGGTCTTCAAAAGGACCCTGAAAGGGAAAAATAGAGATAATAAAGATGGAAATAGGGCTGTTTCTGAAGATGCAAGCAAAGGAGTCGCTGTTTACCGCCATCTTGACCTTTCCTGTAAATGCCTGCAAGAAAATAAATCTTGGGATAGTATATGATAATAGATTACTTTGAATCTTTAACTTTGAAATGTCCTGAGCCTGATTTAGCTTTGCCCTGCTATTCCTTAAGGGTCCTTTTCCTGTTTTTGCTACTTTATGACTTACGATAATTCAAGTCACTGTGCTGTTACGAACCCCGTAACTGGGTCACTTACCAGCAAAGATAGAGAGGTCTGTTGAAACCTGATGATACGATTTTTAACAGTATTTATTAGTAAAAATACACAAAAATAATATCAATGCAAACATACAGATAATATACGTCGTCAACACTACATCTAAAAGTGCGGGTATAATAATAATCAATAAGAAATAAGCTCTATCGTTGTCTAGGGGATAATATATTGTCCGATGGAAATATAAAAGTCACTCAGTTCATGCAGGCTGCAGCCTTTTGTTGGAGAGGGAGAGGGTTTTTGAGAGACTTGCCGGCTTTCCTTTTATGATTTCGATCCGTCGGGAGTCCCGTTGGTGTGGCCGTTCACTTGTGGCCTCTCCTTTAGCTAAAGCCGTTCTTCCGTGGTGAGGCCGCCAATCCCAGGCAAGGGAAAGACGCACACGAGCCCCCCACCGGCTGTCGCTATTAAATGCTGTCACGGGATTTCTAGTGTTTTTCCTGGTGCGTCTAAAGGGGTTGTTCCCCCAGACCCTCTTTTATCCTTACTCACGGGGTCTCAGATGTCAATCAGGTTGGGATGATGCAATCCCTCAACCAGCCCACTCTGGTCGTCCCCTGAGGGCTTCAATGAATAGTACAGTACTCAATACACAATTCCGTCTCCAAGAGACAATAGCCGTTATCAGGGGTTTTTGTTTCGCTGAGGCCAGGACACATTCCAAACCTTGTGGATTCTCTCGCATTTCCTGGGTCCCAGACCCGAATTAATAGCGATTTGCGATTCTCAAAAAGGAGGGGGCGACTTTGTACCCTTCGGCCCCTCAGAGTTGTGGCACATTCGTAACAGTGCTAACATAACTAATATTTTTACCTCTTACATTTAATGAGCAAAAGAATTCACACTATTCTGGTTAATAGAATGCTAAAACAAAAAAAAACCTTTGTACACATATTCGCTTTTAATAACTGTGTTTGTTAGACATACATTCAGTGACCTCTTTATTAGGTACACCTGTACACCTGCTCATTAATACAAATATCTAATCAGCCAATCATGTGTCAGCAACTCATTTCATATAGGCATGCAAACATGGTCAAGGGGTTCAGTTGTTGTTCGGACTGAACATCAGAATGGGGGAAGAAATGTGATCTCCGTGACTTTGACTGTGGAATGATTATTGATGTCAAATGGGGTAGTTTGACTATCTTAGAAAATACTGATCTCATGGAATTTTCACACACAACCATCTCTGGAGTTTACAGAGAGTGGTGCAAAAACCAAATAAAAGAGTCCATTTAGTGGCAATTTTATGGGTGAAAATATCTTGTTAATGAGGGAAATCGGGGAAAATGGATGGACTGGTTCAAGATGACAGGAAGGTGACAGTAACTCAAGTAACCACAGACTACAACAGTGGTGTGCAGAAGAGCATCTCTGAATGCACAACACATCAAACCTTGAAGTGGATGGACCACAGTAGAAGAAGACCATGAACATACACTCACTGGTCATTTTATTAGGTACCTAATAAAGTGGTCACTGAGTATAGATCAGTTACAGTTATGGGCAGGAAAATGGCAGATGGTGTTTAATCCGGGCAATTGTGAACTGTTGCACTTTTTTCAAAGGTTCAAAGGTGGAATTTAATGTCAGAGAAACGTATACAATATACATCCTGAAATGCTTTTTCTTTGCAAACGTCCACAAAAACAGAGGAGTGCCCCAAAGAATGAATGGCAGTTAAATGTAAGAACCCAAAGTTCCCCCCAGCTCCGCCCTCCTGCACGTAAGCAGCAGCAAGCAACAATCCTCCCTCCCTCCACCGGGAAAAACAAGCATCGACACCACCACCAAGCATCCAAGCGTGAGCAAAGCAATAGCAAAGATACAGGCTCTCATGTCAAATGTAAAAGGAAAGTGTACAGTTAACGGCAGGGCTCTTCACGGCATTGATATACAAAGAGATCTTGGAGTCTCGGTTGATATCAACCTGAAAGTAGCAACACAAGTAGATATTATGGTAAAGAAAGCATATGGCCTGCTTACCTTCATCTCTAGGGACAGAGTATGAGAGGTGGAAATCACCTTTAAACTTTGGTTAGGCTGTACTTGAACAATTCTGTTCGCCCTATTACAGGAAAGTGGTGGCAGCTTTGGAGAGGGTGCAAAAGAGTTTTATCAGGATGCTGCCTGGATTAGTGAGCACTGGCTCTGAGGAGAGGCTGGAGAAACTTATGTTGTATTCACTGGAGCATTGGAGGCTAAGGGAAGACTTGATAGTAGTTTATAAAATTATTTGAGGAATTAATTGGGTTAGACAGCCAGAATTTTTTTCCCTGAGTAGAAATGTTGACCACTAGAGGGCGTAGCTTTTAAACTGAATTGGTTGGGGGGG
This sequence comes from Hemitrygon akajei, assembly GCF_048418815.1. Taxonomy (NCBI): domain Eukaryota; kingdom Metazoa; phylum Chordata; class Chondrichthyes; order Myliobatiformes; family Dasyatidae; genus Hemitrygon; species Hemitrygon akajei. The sequence continues at coordinate 127,530,980 of NC_133124.1, forward strand.
GGCGGGGGGGGAGGGAATCTTTTAAAATCTTTTCCACAGAGAGTGGTGAATGCAATGTGCCGCCAGGGGTGGTAGTGAGCACATTTACGATAGTGGCATTCAAAAGGCTTTTCCATAGCCACCGGAATAGACAGGGAACGAACTGAGGTGAAAACATGCTCAGGCAGAAGGAATTAGTCTAGTTTAGCATCCTGCTCATCACAGACACTGTGGGCCAAAACTGAACTGATCTATGTTTTACACATGGCTTCCTATATGTGCATTCAAGGTTAATCATATACAGCTATACATCAAATGTGACATGCTACGAGGAATAAAGTACATTAAGCCACATGTCTGGGAGTCTTTTGTGCCTTTTATTTGATTTGACATTGTGTAAAGGATGTGCACAATTTTGATAAATGCTATTGCGGCTGGCACAGAACTTTGCATGCTAATCTGTGCCTATCTGATAGATAATTAACTCAGGTTCAGAATGAGATTCAGATCTATTTGTCACATGTATTGCACATTGAAACATACAGGTTAACAGCTGGCACACCCAAGGATGTGCTGGGGGCAGCCACAAATGTTACCACCCACACCTGCACCAACATGCCATGCCCACAATCCCACAAAACAACACAAGCAGTAACAAAAGCAACAAAAAAAACAGCAAAACAATCCCCTCTCCTGTCCCTGCCACCCACTCACACACCCAGAGAGGCCTCTCAGTCTGTTCATCTCGCATAAAAGTTGTTGATACCACAAAGTTACTGCAGGTATTTCTGGACAAAATTTAAGTATTTCAATCTACCTTTAGTGGTCATTTTATTAGGTATACCTGTACACCTGCTCAATAATGTGAATACCTAATCAGCCAATTGTAAGGCAGCAACTCAATGCATAAAAGCATGCAGACATGGTCAAGAGGTTCAGTTGTTGTTCAGACCAAACATCAGAATGTGGAAGAAATGTGATCTAAGTGACTTTAACCATAGAATGATTGTTGGTGCTATTACGTTTGTTCATTGTAAAGACAAACAGCGTGGGTAAAAACGCTAGAATATTTGTATTTACAGATTTATAGAAACAGTTTTTGCTCCAGCCTGAGGATGTGTGATATGCTCACCTGCCTCATCTCCTGTCCCAGGTGAACCACTCGCATTGCCCACTGGGAATTGAAGTTCTTTATTATGTACACATGATAACACAGGTGACAGACAGGTTGATCTGAGTATCTCAGAAACTGCTGATCTTGAATTTTCACACATAATGGTCTCTAGAGTTGAAAGAATGGTACGAAAAACAAGATCATCCAGTGCGTGGTAGTTCTGTTGGAAAAACATCTTGTTAATGAGAGGTCAGAGGAAAATGGCCAGACTGGTTCAAGTTGACAGGAAGGCAACAGTAACTCAAATAACCACACGTTACAACAGCGGTGTGCAGAAGAGCATCTCTGAATTCACAACACATCGAACTTTGAAGTGTATGGGCTACAGCAGCACAAGATCACAATGAGTTACCTTATTCGCCATATACATTTACATCTACTAGGGATTTGCTGTGATGTGTTTGCATAACATGCACCAAATAACAATATGTAGGTGCCTGTGAAAGATATTATATGTGGTGGTTCATTTGATAATACTCTGCGATGAAACTATTTGAATTATTTTGAAATAAAAAGAAAGCCTTGCAGTTGTGTGACAAACATGGGAAAATCTGCGGATGCTGGAAATGCCAGGCAACACACATAACATGCTGGAGAAACTCAGCAGGCTGAGCAGCCTCAATGGAAAAGAGTAAACAATTGCCGTTTTGGGCTGAAACCTTTCTCCAGTCCTGATGAAGGGTCTCAGCCCGAAGTGTCAACTGTTTACTCTTTTCCATTGATGCTGCCTGGACTGCTGAGTTCCTCCAACATCGTGTGTGTTGCTTTGCATTTGTCGAATTCACGTTTACTAAAATACTAATAATCAATAAAGTACTATAGACTTGTAATTTTTGTTGCAATGGGGAAAATCTAGTGGCTAATTTTGTACAGAAATCTTCCAAAGACAGTAATCAAGGTCAAGGAGATAACTAAATGAATATGAATCCGAATTGAAGATGGCAAGATCGCGCAATCAAGTTACTTTATTTTTTTTTTTTTTATTGAGATACAGCGCGAAATATGCCCTTCCAGCCCTTTAAGCCCCACTGCCCAGCAATCCCCTGAATTAATCAGAGCCTGATCACAGGACAATTTACAGTAACTAATTAACCTACCAACTGGTAGGTCTTCGGACTGTGGGAAGAAACCAGGCAACCCAGAGCAAACCCACGGGGAGAAGTACAATCTCGTCACAGGCTGTGGCGGGAATTGAACCCTGGCCGCCCATACTGTAAAGTGTTGCGCTAACCACTATGCTACCGTATACTCCCAATTTTTGGGCTGTTGACTAAGGGCACAATATCAGCTAGGGGAATCAGGTTATTGCTGCTTTTCTTCAGAATAAAGGGATTTTTTTTAAGATCATCTGAGAGAGGGGGTTTCCTCTTTTAGTGCTATCATCATACAGTAGCACGCTGAATTGCCAGTGGATTTAGCAAGGAGCTGAGGATCAAGAACCTACTTTATTCACCATAGACATTTACATGTACTAGGGATTTGTTGTGGTGCGTTGGCGCGACATGCAACAATATGATAATAACAAGGAATACTATTCCTGCAATGTCAGTTAAGAGATATGATTTGGCTAAAACGTGGAGGATAAGTGCCTGGTTCTTTTCTAACTTTTGTTTCAACATCTCGTCTGAAGAACAGTATCTCTGACAATGTAGAGCTTGCTCAAGTGCATAATTCTGTGTGAAGGACATGAATCAACGATGTTGAAACACGAGTCAGCAATGTTCTCACCCTGGGTGGCAATGTGGCATAAATTACAGGTCTCATTCACACCCTTGAGCATTTCACATTGCACTTAGTGACTCACTGACTCTTCAGAATGTGTGCTCGACAATTTCAAGTACTTGATTGCTTCACAGTTGCCTAATGCATTAGGTTGCTGCAATTTAGCGCAAAGCGCAGTCTGTGTTCGATCACAACCCTGAGTCTGCCAATCTGTGTGAGTCTGCTAGAGAAGTTGAAATCCCCACATTGAGAATCTACAAGTCCACCGGAAGCCGAAGGAGATGGCCCGTCCTGGGGTTAAAGGACCATAGGACTATGTATGTGCGTGGGTCAGAGGGAGGAACAGAGCTTGTTTCACTGCTGTTGTTCTGTTGCTTGTCATGTTCTGTGTTCTGCTGACCATGGTGGGCATGCTATGCCAGCGCCGAAATGCATGACGACACCCGTGGGCTGCCCCCAACACATCCCTGCGTATGTTGGATGTTAATGCAAATGGCACATTTCACTGTATGCTTTGATGTGCATGTGCTAAATAAATCTGAATCTGATCTGATCTGATCTGATCGACTGGCACTGTAGTTGAATCAAAGTTAATTCTTGACTTGGCACTGGGAGTGAAACCACCACGATTCTTCAGCTCGTATCCTTGCAGTTATAATGGAGGTGAGTAACTAGCCAACGAAAAGCTAATGGTTTCAGATTTAATTACAAGGTTAAATTGATCTCTTTTTTAAGCTAAAATATATGATGCAATAGTTTGTTGACGTGCTTGCATACAGATAAAATACTTACAGGGAAGGGAGAGTGGGCTGCAAATTAAACATTACTATTAAAAAAATAAGTTTTCTGAAGTGAGTTCCTTTCTGATCCGGAGTGGTGATTGGCCCGGTTGTGTTATACAGCTGCAACTGGTGTCTGCAGGTTTCACCATAGCCCAAGAAACGATCTTTTATGAGAAGTCAAAATTGTTGTATTCTTTCTCTAGGTAAAGCAACTGGTGGAAGTTAACAGTTCTGAGTTCAATTTATTATCAAAGTAAGTACATGTTTCCATATGGTACCCTGAGATTCATTTTCCTGCAGGCATTCACAATATATACAAAGAAACACAATAGAATCCATGAAAAACTGCGCAGACTATCAACCAATGTGCAAAAGACACTAAATTGTGTAAATACAAAAAGAAAAACAAAATAATAATAAAGATGAGAGGTGACTTTATAGAGGAGTATGAGATGAAAAGAAGCATAGATCAAGTGGATTGCCCGAGAACTTTGAAATGGCTAATACCAGGATGCATAGTTTTAACCCTGATTGGAGGAAAGTACAGGGGAAATGTCAGAGGTAAGTTATTTTGGGAGGAAGTTTGGTATGGGCCCCCAAATCCTAAGAACTTTCTACAGGGGCACAATTGAGAGCATCCTGACTGGCTGCACTCCCACCTGGGATGGGAACTGTACTTCCCTTAATCGCAGGACTCTGCAGAGAGTGGTGCAGACAGCCCAATACATCTGTAGATGTGAACTTTCCACTATTCAGGACATTTACAAAGACTAGTGTGTAAAAAGGGCCCAAAGGATCATTGGGGACCCCCAACCACAAACTGTTCCAACTGCTACCATCAGACTGACTAACTCAAGCTGATTTGAGCTTATTTCTATGTTACATTGATTTATAATAAATGACTATGATTGCACATTGCACATTTAGACCGAGATGTAATGTAAAGATTTTTACTCCTCATGTATGTGAAGGATGTAAGAAATAAAGTCAATTCAATTCAATTTTACACAGAGTGGTGGGCACATGAATACTCTGTCAGGGGTTGGTAGAGGCATTTAAAATTCTCTTAAATAGGCATCTGGTTGATAGAAAAATGGAGGGCTACATAGGAGAGAAGAGTTAGATTGATTTTAGAGTAGGTTATAAGGTTGTGGGCTGAAGGGCCTGTATTGTGCTGTAGTGTTCTATGCTTCTATGGTCTGTAATTCCTGAATGGTTCTCACAGCTGGCCCAGATGTTGTGATGAACATGGAGAAGGATGGGGGTGCTAAGTGTTTCGGCCAGAATCACAGCCTGCTAGAGGTATTAAGGAATCTAGATTTGGGCCCTTTTACTGATCTCAGCCTTCAGGAAATGTTCTCAATTGCACCTCTGAGTATTTTTTCTGTCAATTTCATTCATCTTTTAGTCATTCAATCAAGAATTGTTCAGTTGTGAAAATCTCAGCGGTGTCTTACTGCACTATGTCTCTCATTTCAACATCAACTATATATTTCTATATCTATTCAACTATATTTCCTATCATTTATTATTATAGATCCATTTTTCATTTCAGCAAATTACATCTGACTTGCAGTTTTGCTTAGAGGTAATTTAGCTGCTCATGATGTCTGGTTTTCGTGACATGTGCACCAAAATTACTTCATACAACTCTTCCATTTTACTACTGATCAAATCTGCTTAAAAAAAATTATGAAGGCCTTCTGCAGTATTGCGATATCAACAATCCCAGTCTGTAACTATAAAGGATCTAGGAATCCCTGGTTAGCGACCCATTAGATTTACACTGACTGTAAACTGAGTGACTCCCTCCTACCCCACTTGTATCAAGGAGAACTTGAGGAGAATATTTCTCTGTGTTCAATGTGTTAAGTGTGCTCATTGAGCAATATCTATCATCAAGCACTCCCATCATGCAGGCCATGCTATCTTCTCACTACTACCATCAAGCACTTCTCTGTGGATTGTCGCCTTGTCGTGGTGGAGAAGCTTGTGTGGTCCTGAGATCCCGAGAGCGATGCCGTCTGGAGCCATGCTCCTGGTAGGGTTATCCACGGCGGTAAGGTCGAGGGTGAGGTCCCTGACAAAGAACAATCCAACCAAGACCTCAACAGTGGAACAGATGGACAAAGTTACTTCAAACTCAACGGCTGTGAAGGCAGATGAAGGCTGTAGCAAATCCATCAGCTCCAATCGTCGTGGTTTCCATGCCTTTGGAATCAGTTGGTTGATTCGTGAAGTATCGTGTACTTCTTGGAGTACACGTTAAACATATACACACACAGGCGTCTTCGCTCTGTAGAAACGGAACAAAGACCATCATCCTCGACCTCGAGGGATAGCCATGATGACAACCATCGGGCAGGAGGTACAAGAGTCTAAAGTCCCACAACACCAAGTTCAGGAACATTATTACCCCACAACCATTAGTTTCTTGAACCAGCATGGATATTTCATTCATCTCAACACTGAACTGACTCCATAACCTATAGTCACTTTCAAGAACTCTATAACTCATGTTCTCAGTATTGCTTATTTCCTATTTTAGAATTCATTTTACTTGCACAATTTGTCTTCTTTCTACACTTTGGATGTTTGTTAGTCTTTGTGTGTGGTTTTGTATTGATTCTGTTGTATTTTTTGTTCCACAATGAATGGCTGAATGAAAATTAATCTCAAGCTAGTACATGGTGACATATACGTACTTAGATAATAAATTTGATTTGAACTTTGAACATATATGCATTGAGCCTTTCAGTCAGCTGATCCTAGCTGCCATTTGGGCCTATCCAAGAAGGCAAAGAAGCATAGAATGGCACAGCCTGGACTATTTTGTTTGTACCTGTTTTCACATTCTGTTTCAAATTTATTTATCATATGTACATTGAAACACAGTGAAATGAGTTAACCACCAGCAACAACCAAAGACGTTCTGGAGACAGCACGCAAGTTTCACCGTGTATTCCAGTGCCAGTATATCACACCCATAATGATGAGTTCCATCAGCATTTTGTGTGTGTTGCTCTGGACTCCGGCATCAGCAGATGTGTTTACGGATCCCCAATCAGTAGATCTAAGCCATGGTCATTCGCACGAGCCCCAGATATACCTGCCTTTTCGTTGGCTACACAGAACAGTCCATGTTCCAAGCCTTCCCTGATAATGCTCCCCAACTCTTCCTTCGCTACATTGATGACTTCATTCATGCTGCTTGCTGCACCCATGCTGAGCTTGTCAATTTCATCAACTTGCCCCCAACTTCCACCACTAAATTCACTTGTTCTATTTCTGACTTCTCCCTCCCTTTTCTCGAACTCTCTACCTCCATCTCAGGAGACAAATTGTCCACTGACATCAATTATAAACCTACCAATTCCCACAACTATCTTGACAACACCTCTTCCCCACCACCCCCCATCACCCAGCCCCTCCCCTCCACCCCCCCCCCACACTCTCGTCTCCTTTACCCAGTTCCTTAGTCTCTGCCATATCTGTTCCCAGGATGAGGCTTTTCTAATCAGGACACCAAAAATGTCCTCCTCCTTCAAGAAATGGGGTTTCCCCTGTTCCACCACTGATCCAGCCCTCACCCACGTTTCCTTCATTTCCTTGACATTCGCGCTTACCCCATCTTCCTGCTGCCTTAACAAGGACAGAGTTCCTGTCATAACCTACCAACCATGAGCTTCCACATCCAGCACATTATTCTCCACAAGTTCTACCACCCCCAAAGGGATCCTACTGAACACAGCTTTACCTCACTCCCACTCTCCACTTTCCGCAGGAATCGCTCTGTCCATGATTCCCTTGTCCATTTGTCTCTTCCCATTGATCTCCCTCCTAGCATTTATCCTGGCAAGCAGCCAAAGTGCTACACCTGGCCTGCCCATTCACCTCCTCCCTCACCTCCATTCAGGACCCCAAACAATCCTTCCAGGTGAGGCAACACTTCCCCTGTGAATCTGTTAGGGTGGTCCGCTGTATACAGTGCTTCCTCTACTTGCTGAGATCCATCGTAAATGGACAGACTACTATGTCAAACATCTCTGCTCCACCTGCCATAAGCACAATTTCCCAGTGGCCAAGCATTTTAATTCCTATTCCCATTCCCATTCTGACATGTTGGTCCATGGCCTTCTCTTTTGCCAAGATGAGGCCACTCTTAGGGTGAAGGAACAGCACCCTATATACTGTCTTGGATGCCTTCAACCTGATAGCATGAACATCAATTTCTCCTTCTGGTAAAAAGACTGTTTTTCCTCCCTTTACCTCTTCTTCTATTCCCCATTCTTCTCACCTGCCTATCACATTCCCCAGGTCCCCTCCTCCTCCTCTTTCTCCTTTGGTTCACTTTCCTCAGAAGATTCCCACTTCTCCAGCCCTCTACCTTTCCCATTCACCTGGCTTCACCTATCACCTTCTAGCTAGTCCTCTTTCCCCTCCCCCACCCATTATTTCATCTGGTATCTTCCCCCTTCCTTTCCCGTCCTGAAGAAGTATCTCAGCCCAAAATGTTGACTGTTTATTAATTTGCATAGATGCTATCCCACAAGATGCTGTTCCTCCGGTATTTTGTATGTGTTGCAGCAGATCTAAATGTGCCTGGTCACAATTTTGCACTGAAAACTTTGATTTAATTGAAGCCTTTATTAATGAGAACAGAAAGAAATCAATGATAGGTGCCTCTCCAGGGGATCTTGTTGTGCTTTTTTTCTGAAATCATTATAATTCCTTAATAATGAAAATACATTCAATTAGAAGATATGAGCATAAGGACAATGGAAACAGAAGCAAAAAGACTTCACCTCTTTGTTGCTCTGTTATTCAATAAAACCCTGGCAGCCCTTTTACCTCAGGTATTCCATATTCCTAATCTTATGTATATACGGCCACATTCAACAGTTACTTATACTTTGTATTTTATAGGAATACTTTTATAATTATATTAATTGTATTTTTATGCTTATTGTGCTTTTTATGTTGTATCAGATCTGGAGTAACAATAATTGTGTTCTCATTTTCACTCATGCAGTGAAGAATGACAATAAACAACCTTGAATCCCTTGAAAACTTTGAGTGCATGTGGTGCAATGGACCAATAGCAGAAGCTGAATGTAAATTGTGGTGGCAGTAGGTGGTGTTGTTCCTATGCCACCCTGTAAACCACTTCTACATGGGTGGAGGTCACAAACTGTACTAGCAGGGTTGTTAATAAAGTTCAGTGGAGTATCCTGCCTGCTAGTGTCCTAGTGTGTTCTGCACTATCCCTCAATAACAAACACAACATGGTGTCAGAAGTGGTTGATCATTAATGAGATGGTGCTACAAACCAAGTGAGATCCCCAACAAGAAAGAATTTACAGCAAGACTGCTCTTGTCCGCATATATCGAAGAAAAATATCCAGAGACTTATCAACCTAAACTTCCTGTGCTAGTTTGCTAATTGTATGCACCATGAGGCTGAGCTCAGAAGGGACCAGGGTCGCTAAGCAACACCTTCAAGCCACGCCGAGAAATGGATACCTTGTAATAATCTGTGAGCCACTAGCCATGGAAAGTGCACAGAGACACAGGCACAGAAGTCAGTCAAACTCACGGGGAGAGAAAAGAAGAAATTTGTAGTTTAAATAAATAAAATAGCAAATGAACAAGCAAACAGGAAAATTGAATGAATACTTGCAGTGACTATATCTACTTACCTAATAAAACTCCCTAAAACATTTGATTTCTCTAAACCAGGGGACTTTGCGAGATTTAGGGTTGCAATCAATCTCACTCAGGCTTCAGAAGTGCAACAAGTAAGCACACTGATATACTTCATGGGTGACAAAGCTAATGACATCATGGGTGCATTAGGACTGCCAGACGCTCAAAAAAAGGAGTATAAAACAGAACAGGACAAATCCAAAGAATATTTCACAGGTAACTGAAAAGCAAAATGTGTGAGGGCAAAGTTCAACTCCTGAAAACAGGAGCCAGCTGAAAGTGTGAATGACTCTGTCACAGCATTGTCAGACAGCTGAGCATATGGAAATCTGAGAGATGAGCTCATTAGAGACAGGATTATTCTCAAACTACTAGACACCAAATTGTCAGTGAGACTTCAAGTATAGGCAAATCTCACACTAAAGAAAGCTATTTTCATAGTCAGGCAGTGTGAGTATGTTCGTCAGCAACAGGCAGAACTCGGTTACAAAAACAATGCTGAGGTAAAGCTAGAAGCTGTATAAAAAGAAAGGTGCAAACTGTAAGGACAGTTGTTTCATTTCAACCAGTAAAGCCGAAACAGGGACAACCTATTGCAGCAAAACACATTCTTAAAACCTGTGCTTGTATCACATCCCAATATTTTGAAGTTGAGGATGAAGCTGATCCATAAGCCACACACAGCCATGATCAAACACAGATCTAGTTAAACAAATATAAACGGTCAACAAAGATTTTCATGTAGCACCCCAAGAATATCCACATAGACACCTGAGAACATTTAATGCTCCTTTACATTTATCAATTATTTTACTGATAGGATTCTGGAGACTGCGAAGAAGCCGTCCTGTTCTTTTTTTCCCTTTTCCAAACTCACTTAGACAAAGTGAGACATTTTGAGACAACACTGCATGGAAAAACGAAGAGCGTGCATGATCACTGATGCACAGCAAAGTTGCTGCACAAGAGTGGTGACGCTGTTTGGGTTTCAGACCAATTCATCAAAGGAACCATAGTCCAGCAGCATGCACCACGATCGTTTGTGATCAGAACATCACAAGGTGAAATGAGAAGGAACAACATTGCGCTCGTACATCTTTGAAGTCCATGAAAGGTCGAGAAAGAAATAGAGTATCCTGATCCTTATGAGGACCACTTATGTCCTGATCCCTATGAGGACCACTTACCTGAGGTGGATGCACCTGTTCAAGGAACTGGTGAAAATAAAGGAGGAAAACAAAAAGAAAGAGAGTTCCAGTGTTGGCAATTCTTTTTTATGTTTATGTAAGTAACATAAGTTACACGGTATGGTAAAGTGAACTGAATTGCTCAATTTCAGTGAGTTTAATTTCAATGCAGTGCTATAGACAAGAAGTATGTACCTAGTTTTTCTTTTTTGTCGATCAGTGGAGATGTGCTGGTAGTCAGTGATGTTATTCCTATGTCACTCAGTATGTAAACTCACCCAGGAGTTCACATACTGCACAAATAGCATTGTCAAAAAAATTCAGTGGAGTATCCTGCATACTGGCATCCTGGCATGCTCTGTACTATCCCTCAGTAATGAACACAACATAAATCACTATAATATTCACTATAAAATCACTATAATATCACTTGATTCCTATTGTATCTACAATCATATTAATATTTGTTTTGAAAATATTCAGCAGCTGAAGTTATCCAACTCTCTTGGACAAAGAATCTGAAAGTTTACTACCTTTGGGACCAAGAACTTTTTCCTAATCTCAGTCCTGCAGCGCCAGCCCCTTATTTTGAGGCTGTGATGTTCCAACCGACAGAAACATCACTTCCACGTCCTCTCCTGGAGAGTATAGGCCGAGCCTCCACCATTTCTCCCCAGAGCCAGCAACGTTATGTGGATGCAGTCAGCAAGTGTATGGTTGGAGCTCAGAATGCAAATGACGTATTGGACGTTTGGTTCATAGAAAAAAAAAACAGATTTCAATTCTATGGAGATTTCAAGTGCTCACGTAGCGCAATAAGTGTGGAGGGGCAGGTTCCATATTCCTAATCTTAGGAATGGCTAAGATTGGCTACACTCTACAGTTAATTGTACATTCTGCTTTATGGGATTGCTTATATTTATATACTTTGTGTTTTTATGTTTGTTGTGACTTTTGTGCTTCATTGGATCTGGAGCAACAATCATTTTGTTCTTCTTTACACTTGTGTAATGAAGAATGACAATAAAAAAACCTTGAATCTTGACTATTCACTAACCTCTCAGTACTAAACTCTTACTGTATCTAAAAATGTACCAATGTTTGTCTTGAATATATTTTGTGCCTAAGGATCCACAGCTCTCTTGGTCAAAGAATCTGCAAATTCTCTATCCTTCCTAAATGGCCAACACTTTACCTTGAGACTGTGATGGTCCAGCCAAAGGAAACATAATTTCTGCATCTGCTCCTTTGTAAATTTCAATGAGATTAACTTTCATTCCCCTAATCTCTGGAGAGTATCGTCCCAGTCTGCTTAACTTCTTCCTATAATACAACCTCCATCTTTGTCCTAGGAATGTTACCTGGATGTAGTCAGCAAGTGTTCAACCAGAGATCATAATACAAACGTTGCTTTGGACATTTGGTGCATAAAACAGACAACAGATTTCTATCCACGAGATTTCAAGTGAAAGAAGCGTGGAAGACAATGGATTCCATTTAATTTCATTCAATATAAAGTGAAACATAAGGCTTACTTTAATTGACTTTGAGACATTGCTTAGTTAATGAACCAATGACCAATGTGATTTCATGCTGGTTACTCTTCTTCAAGACTTCCCAAGTTTCTCACAGTATTATAGTTTTTTGAAAGGTCAGTTGGTAACATACCTGTGGCCAGTACAGTTGCTTTGATGAATTATTGGACACCTTATAGGGGATTCACAGGTCCTGAACCTTATAGAGGAGATACAGGAAACTTTTGGGTGGGAGGGTGGAGATGCATCTCTGCCAAAGGAGGTGTAAAGTACTCCAATCCTCCGTTAGCCTGTAGGTTACCCTTGGGCAAAGTGTAGCATCTACTTAGCCCCTCCCCCAGATCAGGTTCACATGAAGCCATGGCTACAGGTGGTGGATGACTGTGTGAACAGCTGGTGCATATCACAAGTTCTAGCTTCTAGTTATGTGACCACTGATGCCAGGCAGACAATCTCTGAAGAGTATAGATAATGGCTGGGGTCATCTGTCTTGTAAAGAGACTGCCCAGAAGAAGGCAATGGCAGACCACTTCTGTAGAAAACTTGCCAAGAACTATCATGGTCATGGTCAGGAACAGCTATTACCCTTCAACCGTCAGGCTTCTGAACCAGTGTGGATAACCTCACTAACCTCAATGCTGAATTGACTTCACAATCTATAGACTCACTTTCAAGGATTCTATAACTCATGCTCTCAGTATTATTTATTTACCTTTATGTTATTATTTGCATGACTTACCTTCTTTTGCATTTTGGTTGTTTGTCAGGCTTTATAGAATTTATAGCTTTTCATAAATTCTATTGTATTTCTTTATTTTCCTGTAAATGCCTGCAAGAAAATTAATCTCAAGGTAGTATATGGTGACATATAAGTTCTTTGATAATAAATTTACTTTGAACTTTAAACTTTAATATAGGACAAGGGGCCTTCCAGGATTAGCTGTGATATTACTTGAAGTAACTACCAACTATGGAAGATTTTACAATGACTTACTGTACACTCTGGGTCTGAAAATTTAACCTTACATAGGAAATATAGTTCCACATTACAAAAGCATTAAATATAACCCTTTCTTATATAGTAAGCAATAATAGTTAGGTATCAAGACTTCTTAAGATAAAAAGATTATAACATCCACTCGTATTTATTCTGAAGTAACAAGCAAAGGAATAGAATTTGCCTCTGTTGATGCTGCCACCGTTTGGAAGCATTTTGTTGAACTGTTAAATTGCTGATAAAGGGTCTCAGTTCGAGCTGTCAACTGTTCATAGATGTTGCCTGACCCGAAGAGTTCCTCCAGCATTTTGTGTGTGTTCTCTGGATTTCCATCAGCTGTAGAAACTCTGGTGTTCATTGTCCTTTTCCAAATCTTTCTGCTCCAATCCACGTATTTTAACGGAGCAATAAATTCAGCCTGTCTTGGGAAGTCATTGTGTTCAAAATCAGCAGTTTGGATGCTTGTGTCAGACACCACAAGATGCTCTTGCATTCTGTGAACCTCAATCATGTTACAGCATTCAAAGCAGCCAAGCATAATACATAGAATCACTCTGGGAAGATATTTTAAAAATTGCGAACATCAGTTACACACCTATAAAAAAAAGCCCAGTCAAATGTGTGACAAGTTTTCGCTGTCATCAAAATAATCTATTATACCAATATGTTCTTATACTGATATAATAAAACTTTCTCAAATTCAGCAGACCTAAACTTTTAAAATGCCTGTCTTATCATACTCTAGCTGAATCCAGATCTCCAGTACTTTATCCTGTTTCAGATATCATTAAGTACTGTTATTTTAAAAAAGATAAGCTATATTTGTCAACTGTAAATTGAAACATCCAAACATTCAGATTCAGATTCAGTTTATTGTCATTTAGAAACCACAAATGCAATGCAGTTAAAAAATGAGACAACGTTCCTCCAGAATGATATCGCAAAAGCATATGACAAAATACACATACAGCGTATACAGTGGAATGAGCTGTTTGTGTTGGTCACCAACACAGTCTGAGAGTGTGCTGGGGCAGCCTGCAAGTGTCGCCTTGCTTTCTGCACCCACGTATCTTGCTTATAACCTATTAATCCTCAACTGTACGGCGTTGCAGGAGGAAACTGGAACACCCGAAACCACCCATACTTCCAGGAAAGTAGAGGCACTAATGTTCCTTCTTTGTAAGGACACTTATGTGCTGGTCCCAGGACAGATCCTCTGAAATGATACCAAAACAAGTTAAAGTTACTGACCCTTTCCACCTCTGAACCTGAATGAGGACTGGTTCTTCCTCCTGCAGTCAATCTCAGCTCTTTGCTAATTATTTCTTGCTGTTAATATTCTTCATACTGATTTATTAAGTGCATATTCTCCTGATGATTAAATATGGACTGTCCCTTATCAGTTCCATGATGGAGATAAGCTGGGAATGTTTATCTTGAGTCAGTGAAGAAGAAAGAATCAAGTATTCCACTCTTAATGCAGAACATAAAACATCAGTTTCTTGTACCAAACGACTGGTTCAATAATACTATCTTGCCAGTAGGAGGACCAATGAGTCCATTGTCTGAGTCTGATGAACTATTTGAAATTTAAGACTACCGAGGTTTCAATAGTGCTGAGCTCTGCAAAACCTGTGACATACCTGCAGAAATACTTCAGCTGTAATGTGTATTTATATCCTCCATTCTTCCTTTGTTGGAACTAGGATGATTTGTTCCTGTAATTTCTTTTGCCCTCTGGTAGACTGACTCAATTTCTGCTGTAAATTAAGGACAGGCGCTGGAGCTACGTGAACTACGTGGTATTAAATGAACCAGCAATTAGTAGGTGAAATGGACAAAAATGATAAAGCCATAAGAGGTTGTGCAGATGCTACAAATTCAGAGCGACAATACACAAAATGCTGGGGGAACTCAGCAGGTCAGGCAGCAGGGATGGACATGAATAAACAGTTGATGTTTCATGTGGAGACCCTACTTCAGGTCTGGACAAGAAGGGGGAAAATGCCAGGATAAAAGGTGGGGGGAGGGGAAGAAGGACAAGCTAGAAGATGATAGATGAAGCCAGGTGGGTGGAGAAGAGGGGATTGAGTAATAAGCTGGGAGGTGATAGGTGGGAAATGCAAAGGGTTGGAGAAGATGGAACCTGACAAGAGTGGATCATGGGAGAAAGGGAAGGAGAAGGGCACCAGTGGGAGGTGATAGGCAGATGAGGAGAAGGGGTAACAGGCCAGAGTGTGGAAGAGTTGAAGATGTAAAGGGGAGGATAAAAATTGCTGCAAGGAGTAATCAATGTTCAAGCCATCAGGTTGGAGACAAAATATGAGGTTTTGCTCCTCCAACCTGACATTGGCCTAATTGTGGTAGAAGAGGAGGCCATGGAGCGACATGTCAGAATGGGAATGGGGATAGGAGTTAAAATGGCTGGCCACTGGAAAATTCCATTTTCTGCAGATGGTGCGGTCCCTCAGTTTATGTCGAATTTCACTAATGGAGAGCAGACTGCATTGGATACAGAAGACGATCCGGACAGATTCAGAGGTGAAGCGTTGCCTCACCTGGACCGACTACTTGGGGCCCTGAACTGAGGTGAGGGAGAAGGTGAATGGGCAGGTGTAGCACGTCTGTCACTTGCAGGGATACGTCCCAGGAAGAAGAATAGTGAGGAGAGACAAATGGACAAGAAATCACAGAGGGAATGATCTCTGTGGTAAGCGGAGAGTGGGGGTGGGGGGGTTAAAGTTGTGTTTGGTGGTAGGATCCCATTGATGATGGTGGAAGCTGCAGAGAATGATGTCTTGGATATGAAGGTTCATGGGGTGGTTGGTGAGGACAAGGTGGGGGAACTTTATCCCTGTTAAAGCAGGAGGAAGATGGGGAGAGCATGGATGTCTAGAAAATGGAGAAAGAGCAGGAGGGGGCAGCATCAATGGTGGAGGAAAGGAAACCCCACTTTTTTTAGAAGAAGGAAGACATTTCTGTCCTGGAAGGGAAAGCCTCATCCTGGGAATAGATGTGGTGGAGACAAAGGAACTGCATTGTTAAGGGAGAAGGGGTGGAAAGAATTATAGTCAAGACTGTCAGGGGAAAATGGTGGGATTATTAAAAGTTATCAGTAGTCAGTTTGGTCCAGAGAAGGAGAAAGGGAGATTGAGAGAGAGGAGAGAGGTGTCAGAAATGGGCCAAGTGAATTTAAGAGCAGGGTGGAAGAAGGAGGCAAAGTTGGTGAGACTGATGAACTTGGCGTAAGTGCATGAAGCAGCACTATGTAGCATGAAAAAGTTAGGGAGAATTACCAGGGAAGGCTTGGAACATGGACTGTTCCATGTAGCCAACAAAAAGGCAGGCATAGCTTGGGCCTATGCAGGTGACCAAGTCTGCACCTTGGGTTCAGAGAAATTGGGAGGAGCTGAAGGCAAAATTGTTGAGGATTAGGACCAGTTCCACCGGACAGAAAAAAGGTAAACACGAGGAAGTCTGCAGATGCTGGAAATTCAAACAACACACACAAAATGGTGGTGGAATGCAGCAGGCCAGGCAGCATCTATAGGAAGAAGTACAGTTGACGTTTCGGTCCGAGACCCTTTGTCAGAACTAACTGAAAGAAGAGATAGTAAGACATTTGAAAGTGGGAGGGGGAGGGGGAAATCCGAAATGATAGGAGAAGACAGGAGGGGGAGGGATGAAGCTAAGAGCTGGAAAGGTGATTGGCAAAAGGGATACACAACTGGAGAAGGGAAAGGATCATGGGACGGTAGGCCTAGGGAGAAAGAAAGGGGGAGGGATGCACCAGAGGGAGATGGAGAGCAGTCAAGGAGTGAGTGTGAGAGGGACAGAGAGAGAAAAAAGAGAGAAAAGAAGAAAAAAAGGAAAAATAATAAATTCATACATACATACCTAGATAAATAAATAAACAAACAAACAAACAAACATGGTATGGGGTAAGAAGGGGAGGGGGGCGTTAACAGAAGTTAGAGAAATCAGTATTTATGCCATCAGTTTGGAGGCTACCCAAACAAAATATAAGGTGTTGTTCCTCCAACCTAAGTGTGGTTTCATCTTGACAGTAAAGGAGGCCATGGATAGATATCAAAATGGGAATGGGATTTGGAATTAAAATGTGTGGCCACTGGGAGATCCTGCTTTCTCTGGCAGACAGAGCGTAGGTGTTCAGCGAAATGGTCTCCCAGTCTGGTGATGGTGATGGTGATGGTGGAGGGGAATTAGATGGGTCTGTTCTCAAGAAAGAGAGGATGTTAAGGCCTTCTTGATGGGGGATAGAAGGGTATAGGGACTAGACATCCCTGGTCAGGGCTTGGGAATTGAAAGTCATTGGGAAATCATTATAAAATGATAATAACAATGACTTTGCTTTACATGCTCCTATTTACTGAGCTTGTTATGTAATATCTTGTCTTCCAGAATAAAAAAAATTCTCAAACTTATGAAAAATGCTACAGCTTACAGATGACTGGAGTTCATCAGTTCTAACTGTGACACAGTTATTGGTCAGATAAAAAGGTATAGGCATTGTGTGCTTTACAAACTGGACTTAAATGATGAAAAACGCACTGAAAATTCTGAAGAAACTCAACACATCAGGCAGTGTCTACTGAGAGAAAGAAACAGTCGATGTTTTGGGCTGAGATCCTTCATCAGGTCTGGGAAAGAAGTGGGAAGGAGCCAGAATAAAAGGTAGAGGAGGGGATGGAGCACAACCAGACCAGTGATAGATGAGACCAGGTTAAGGGGTAGGTAGGTAGGTGGGGGAGGATGGAATGAAGTTGGACTCTGGGACGTGACAGGTGGAAGAGGTAAAGGGCTGAAAAGAAGAAGGAATTTTGTAGCAGAGGAAAACGGACCGTGGGAGAAAGTGAAGAAGGTGATGAGCAGATGAGAATTGTTAAGAGGATAGCCAGAATGGGGTATGGGAAAAGAAAGGGGAGGCACGGAGAAATGAGCATAAGTTAGAGAAATTGGTGTTAATGACATCAGGTTCAAGGCTACCCAGACATATATGAGGTGTTGCTCCTCCAACTTGAGAGTGGTTCTATCATGTCAGTAGAGGAGACCATGGACCAACATGTCAGAATGGGAATGGGAAATTACAATAAAGGAAACCATGGACCAAACTGTGGATGTGGGATTACCGTATATTCAACAGAGAATGTAGTAAATACTTTATCTGCGGGATTGACTAAATTTTATAGCATATTCTATTGAGACTGGTGTTAGATAGATAGATAGATAGATAGATAGATACTTTATTCATCCCCATGGGGAAATTCAACATTTTTTCCAATGTCCCATACACTTGTTGTAGCAAAAACTCATTACATACAATACTTAACTCAGTAATAATATGATATGCATCTAAATCACTAACTCAAAAAGCATTAATAATAGCTTTAAAAAAGTTCTTAAGTCCTGGCAGTTGAATTGTAAAGCCTAATGGCATTGGGGAGTATTGACCTCTTCATCCTGTCTGAGGAGCATTGCATCGACAGTAACCTGTCGCTGAAACTGCTTCTCTGTCTCTGGATGGTGCTATGTAGAGGATGTTCAGGGTTTTCCATAATTGACCGTAGCCTACTCAGCGCCCTTCGCTCAGCTACCGATGTTAAACTCTCCAGTACTTTGCCCACGACAGAGCCCGCCTTCCTTATCAGCTTATTAAGACGTGAGGCGTCCTTCTTCTTAATGCTTCCTCCCCAACACGCCACCACAAAGAAGAGGGCGCTCTCAACAACTGACCTATAGAACATCTTCAGCATCTCACTGCAGACATTGAATGACGCCAACCTTCTAAGGAAGTACAGTCGACTCTGTGCCTTCCTGCACAAGGCATCTGTGTTGGCAGTCCAGTCTAGCTTCTCGTCCAACTGTACTCCCAGATACTTGTAGGTCTTAACCTGCTCCACACATTCTCCATTAATGATCACTGGCTCCATATGAGGCCTAGATCTCCTAAAGTCCACCACCATCTCCTTGGTCTTGGTGACATTGAGACGCAGGTAGTTTGAGTTGCACCATATCACAAAGTCCTGTATCAGTTTCCTATACTCCTCCTCCTGTCCATTCCTGACACACCCCACTATGGCCGTGTCATCAGCGAACTTCTGCACATGGCAGGACTCCGAGTTATATTGGAAGTCAGATGTGTACAGGGTGAACAGGACCGGAGAGAGTACGGTTCCCTGTGGCGCTCCTGTGCTGCTGACCACTGTGTCAGACCTACAGTCTCCCAACCGCACATACTGAGGTCTATCTGTCAAGTAGTCCACTATCCAATCCACCATGTGAGAGTCTACTCCCATCTCCGTTAGTTTGTGCTTTAAGATCTTGGGCTGGATGGTGTTAAAGGCACTAGAGAAGTCAA
The DNA here is from genome assembly GCF_048418815.1 of Hemitrygon akajei. Taxonomy (NCBI): domain Eukaryota; kingdom Metazoa; phylum Chordata; class Chondrichthyes; order Myliobatiformes; family Dasyatidae; genus Hemitrygon; species Hemitrygon akajei. The sequence continues at coordinate 127,550,441 of NC_133124.1, forward strand.
GGAATGTAATCCTCACAGCACAACTGACCCCATCTAGGTGAGAGAGTGATTTGTGCAGCAAATACGTGATAGCATCCTCCACTCCCACCTTCTCCTTATACGCAAACTGAAGCGGATCCCGGGCGTGCCTGGTTTGCGGCCTCAGATTCTGTATTATCAGCCGCTCCATGGTCTTCATCACGTGCGACGTCAAGGCAACAGGTCTGAAGTCATTCAACTCCTTTGGTTGTGGTTTCTTCGGTACCGGGACAATACAAGATGTTTTCCACTGTCTGGGTACTCTTCTCTGATCTAGACTCATGTTGAAGATGCGCTGTAGTGGTTCTCCCAGTTCAGTCGCACAGGCCCTCAGTAATCGAGGGGAAACTCCATCCGGTCCAGCCGCCTTGCTGGTACAGATCTTCCTCAGTTGACCTTCCACCTGTGCAGCCGTAAACCTGGGCGTGGGCCAGGTCTCCTGTGAGTGGCTATTTTCCTGGTGTGGAGTTCTGCAGTGAGGGTGAAATTGTGCTGTCGAACCTATTGAAGAAGTTGTTCAGCTGGTTCGCTTTCTCCACATCTCCACTTATGTTTGCCCCCCGCTTTGCACCACATCCGGTGATGATCTTCATCCCATCCCACACCTCCTTCATGCTTTTTTCCTGCAGCTTTTGTTCTAACTTTCTCCTATACTGCTCCTTTGCCCCCCTTATCTGTACTCTGAGTTCCTTCTGAACTCTTTTAAGCTCCAACCGATCACCATCTTTAAAGGCCCTCTTCTTCTGGTTTAGGAGGCCTTTGATGTGACTAGTGATCCAGGGCTTATTATTGGGATAGCAGCGAACAGTTCTAACAGGAACAACCGCATCCACACAAAAATTAATATAGTCCGTTGTGCATTCAGTGACCTCCTCAACGCCCCCACAGAGCCCCCCTTGCAGTACATCCCAGTTAGTAGTACCGAAGCAATCTCTCAGGGCCTGTTCAGCTTCAGGAGTCCACTTTCTAAAAGAGCGTGTGGTAGTGGGATGCCTCATCACAATTGATTTATATCTGGACTGTAACAAAACCAGGTTGTGATCAGCTTTCCCCAGTGCAGGCAGCGGGGATGCACTATATGCATCCTCTACGTTTGCATACAGTAGGTCAATAGTCCTGTTACCCCTGGTGTAACAATCCACGTACTGGGAGAAAGCAGGTAGTGTCTTGTCCAAAGTCACATGGTTGAAGTCCCCTGTAATTAACACCAGTTGAGGGAATACTTTATAAAATTTAGTCAATCCCATGGATAAAGTATTTGCCACCTTTTCCATTGAATTATATGGGACACTTAGGAAAGTACTATGGATTTTGAATTTCTGAAACAAGGTGTTCAGAATGAAAATAAATGGTTTCTGCTCCAGCACAGATGCACCTACCTTAATAAGAACTATTAATCATTCAGATTTACAAAGCCTTTTGCAAGATGCATCCACAAAAAGAAAGAGAAATGATCCTGGGAAAGATGAATTCCAAAAATAAAACTTGGGCATTAGCTTTCACTTGCAGTTAAATGATTTACAGAACCGTGTAAACTGTTATTCTCTAATTCTCCTGTGTACATTCATCTCTTGTTTGATTCTACTTATTTGACAACCTGACTTGAGTATTCAAAAAGCAAATGGTTGTAACCTTCTGCAAGTTAGATATCATCACAGACCTTAAAATGAGACAGGCCTTGATAGTGTCACAATTGCTAGGATTAATTTGATGTAATACAGTTAAATGATGGAGTTACCCAGATTCTAAGTTTCCTAAAACACAAGCTATCTCATCTTCTGTCACACTGTGAGCTCTGCCATTGAATTATGGGGAACAATTATTATATGGTCTAAATAACAAGTTTCTTTCAGGCAAATCAACGATCCCTTCAAATTGAATTGAATTGATGGCAGGGACAACTTCAAACTATAACAATTAAAATCAACATCATGCACACTCATCTAACATTCACCAGAGGACACTAATTCACAAGAACTCCACCATGGATGGTCTCAAGCCGGGATGTGAAAGGAGGAGGGTGGGGCATGGGACTAGCAATCCCATTCCAGAAACACCAACAGAAGCTCCAAAGGCCTAATCCCTGCGGGAGGAAGGATGGGCTACACCTGGAGATAATTTGAAAGACTGGCCCAGGACAAGTCGCAGTCAATGGCCTAAACCCCAAAGGGGGCGAAGGGTTTACATAAGGAAATAAGTACTAAATCTCAAATGCTTTTGGCATTCAGAGTTGTACCTGAAAGCAACCATTTCAAAATTGTGATGAAGTATTAAAAGATATATGGTCAATGGCTACTTTTTTAGATAAAATATATACCCAATAAAGTGGACACTGAATGTATTTCTGCAGGTTCATGGTCTTCTGCTGCTGGAGCTCATCCACTTCAAGGTTTGATGTGCTCGTCTACACACCACTGTCATAATGTTTGGTTATTTGAGTTTCTGTCACCTTCCCGTCAGCTTGAACAAGTCTGGCCATTTGCCTCTGACATCTCTCCAGGCGTTTTCGCTCACAGAACCACTGTTCACTGGATTTTATTATGTTTTTTTTTTGCACACCATTCTCTGTAAACTCGAGAGACTGTGTGCGTGAAACTCCCAGGAGATCAGCAGTTTCTGAGAAACCAAACCCTGTCTTGCCTCGTGGTCAAATTCACTTAAGATCACATACCTTCCCCATTCTGATGTTTGGTCTGAACAGCAATTGAACCTCTTGACCATGTCCACGTGCTTTTATACATTGAGTTGCTGCCACATGATTGGCTGATTCAATATTTGCATTAACGAGCAGATGTACAGGGGTACCTAATAAAGTGACCATTGAGTGTATGTACTGTACCTTTCGCCAGCAGTTCAGTAGGGGACAGTCGGCAAGCTGCCCTTCATAGGTCAGCTCAGTTCTGACTTCAGTGACTGCATCACATAGCAGAAACTTTGGGATCAGGCTGGAAAATGGAAGGATATGGACATTGCGTAGGCAGAAGAGATTAGTTTAGTCAGCCATTTGATTACCAATGTAATTTGTTTGGCACAACATTGTAAGCCGAATGGTCAGGTCCTGTGCTGTACTGTTCTATGTTCCATGTTTTAGATGCCGAAGGTATATTTTGCAATTTGTAATGTCTGTAGAATTAGTAACCAAGGCATGAACAATATGCACCAAAGACAGACAAACTGTGTTATGCACTAAGCTTTTATCAACAATATGCCCTTCCACTTCACTTATAAAACAAATACATTGTTCCCAAGTATGGGAACACCACCCTGGGCATTTCTCACCAAGAAAAGAGAACAGTGTTAATGTCAAAGTTTAGATTCCATTGCGCTAAACCCTTACTTGCTTAAGTGTCCATTGCTAATCAATCACTTGGCTTATGACTTGCATCTGTAAAGAACAGTGAATTACAGAGACCGTATTTTTTCAAATGACTGTACATTTAATTGAGATGCTGAAGACGCTAACATAGCTTAACTCTTCTATGTATAAGTTGCTAGAATGCAGATAGTGATCATTTGCACCTCACAGCTCACTTAACAGCACTGAAACCACACTCTACAGAAACTTCATAGTGGCAGAGAGGAAGGCTCTGGAATAGGTAGTCAAAACTGCCCAATGCATCACCAGCACCCTTCTACCCACCATCAAGGACATATATATGGAAAGATACCAGAAAAGGGCAAGTCACATCATAAAGGATCTCACCCACCTTGCTCACAGACTGTTTGTCCCACCCCATCAGGGAGGTGGCTACGTAGCATCCATGCCAGGAATACCAGACTCAAAACAGTTACTTTCCCCAAGGTGTAACGTAGATCAGCACCACTACCCCAAATCCCCTTCCACCACTAGTTTATTGTTACCCCTTAGAATCACCTTATGTATGAACACCCCTGTGCCTAGCATCACTTTGTGGATGTACAATCAAACAATGTGTATAAGCTATCCCATGTATTTAGATTTATTGAATTTTTATTACTGAGTTCTTTATCTTATTCTGCTTCTTTTGTGCTGCACTGGATTTGGAGTAACAATTATTTCATTCTCCTTTATACATGTTCACTGGAAAGAACATCAAACAAAACTGCATCTTGGACTGATATTACCCAGATTACATTGTCTAACTAAGCATTATTATATAATATATAGGTAAGTGCAGTATTGTTTCAAATTAAATCTGATTTTCTGTCTATGTCATCTATTTATATACTATGTGCTCTGTACTGATATAGACACAGTGGCCACTTTATTAGATACCTCCAGTACCTAACAAAGTGGCCTCTGAGTGTATGCTCATGGTCTTCTGCTGTTGTAGCCCATCCACTTCAAGGTTTGATGTGCTGTGCATTCAGAGATGCTCTTCTGCACAATACTCTTGTAATACATGTTTATCTGAGTTTCTGTCACCTTCCTGTCAGCTTAAACCAGTCTGGCCATTCTCAGCTGACAACACATGTACAAAATGCTGGAGGATCTCAGCAGGCCAGGCAGCATCTTTGGAAAAGAGTAAACAGTCGGCGTTCGGGCCAAGACCCTTCATCAGGACTTCACCAATCTTGACCTGAAACATCAGCTGTTCACTCCTTTCCACAGATGTTGGCAGGCGTGCTGAGTTCCACCAGCATTTTGTGTGTATCATTCTGATTTCCAGCATCTGCTGATCTTCACGACTTTTTCCTCATTAACAAGGTGTTTTTGCCCACAGAACAGCCACTCACTGGATTTTTATTTGCTTCTTGCACTATTCTTTGTAAACTGTAATGACTGTTATGCGTGAAAAAAATCAGATCAGCAGTTTCTGAGATATGCAAACCACCCCATCTGGCACCAACAACCATTTTATGGTCAAAGTCATTTCTTTCCCATTCTGATGTTTGGCCTGAACAACTGAACCTCTTTATGCATTGGGTTGCTGCAACATGATTGGCTGATTGGATGGCCACTGAGTACAGAGTTCATTGGCTGAGAGCACTCAGCAATTCAAGATAAATGGCAGAATGAGTATGCCATCGCGAGACATCTCAGCCTCTCCAGGCAACTGCCTCCTGCTCCACCTACATTCGTATTCTGTGGTTCCCTCATTGCAATTGTAAAGAATAAAGAATTTTATAAAAGTGAAGTTAGTGTTAGAGTAGGGATATATTTAAAATCATTATCTGATGTAACACAAACATTTAAAATTTGTACTCCTAGGAGATGACAATTGTTTTTGGTGATTTCCATCAATTATTCTTCTGTAGGCTATTAAAATTGTTGTTTTCATCTAGTGAGTTAATTTTTCACTTAACGCTACTTAGAAATAAGATTTTATCTACATGCAAACATAAAACCGAAGGCTTCTGTTTTAAGGGTGCCCATTTTGGTAATCTCTGTGCAGGCTGAATTCCCGGAGCTGTAAATAATCCGACCTTGCAGCTGTCGAAATGGCTTCTGGCAAAGTCAGCACTCCTCCAGCTGTAGCACAAAATGCACTGAAGTACAATTTTCACAGAACTTCATTTCGTTGTTAGGAAAGCCAGGAGTGGCCATGCAAAATTCTTGGCAAGTGGGATTAAAGAGAATCCCAAGGCATTCTGTGCAAACGTCAAGAGCAAGAGGATAAATAGGCAGTGACTAGGAGCAGTCAAGGAGAAAGGAGGGAAGATGTGGGTGAGGTAACTTGCATCAATATTTACCAAGGAGAAGGAAGTGGAAGGATGGAATGTTAGTACCAAATGTATTGATACGCTGGGGCATTTTGAGATAAAGGAGGAGGTAGTGTGGGTCTCTTAAAGAGCATTAGGGTGGATATGCCCAGGACTTGATGGGATATATCCAGGTTATTGAGAGAGGCAAGAAATGAAATTGCTGTGGCCTGGACCAATATCTTCGTGTCCACTCTAGTCACAGGCAAGGTTGTGGAGCACTGCAAGTAACTACTGTTATTCTATTATTTAAGAAATGAAATAGGGATAATCCTGGAAACTAAAGACCAATGAATCTCATGTAAGTGGTTGGGAAGTTACCGGAGATGATTTGGAAAACCATGGCCTAATTAGGGACTTCAGCATGTCTTTGCACAAAACATTTTGACTGAGTTCTGAGAAATGGTGAAGGTGACTGATAAAGGGAGAGCTGCGGATGTTGCCTACGTGGATTTTATTAAGGTGTTTGACAAGGTCCCTCATGGGGCATTCATCTGGAAGATGAGATGTATGGGATCTGTGGTTGAGTAGCTATTTGGATTCAGAATTGGCTTTCCTTAGAAGGCAGAAGGACTTATTCTGTTCTGTGACTAGTGATGTCCCGCAGTCATTCAGACAGGGATCTCTGCTGTATGTGATCCTATACATGATTTGGATGGGCGGGTTAGTAAGTTTGCATATAATAGGAAGATTTTTGGTATTGTGGGTAGAGTAGAAGAGTGGCAAAGGATACAACAGGATATAGATCAATTGCAGATATGGGTGTAGAAATGCCAAATGGAGTTTAACCTGACACAATGTGAAGTGTTGCCCTCAAGGGGATCAAATGTAAACAGATAGTACACTGTTAATTCGAAGATTCTTACAGAGAGATCTTGGAGTCCAAGTTCATAGCTCCTTAAAAGTGGCCACACAGATTCATAGGACGATAAAGAAGGCATGTGGCATACTTGTCTTTATCAGTTGAGGAACTGGGTTTAAGCGTTGGGAAATTATGCAGCTTTATAAAATGCTAATGAGGCTGCATCTGGAGTACTGCATTCAGTTTTGGTTGCTCAAAGGATGTCAAGGCTTTGGAGATGGTGCAGAAGAGATTTACCAGGATGCTGCCTGGATTAAAGAGAATATGCTATAAGGAGAGATAGGGCATGCTTGGGTTGTTTTTTATGGAAAAGTGGAGGCTGATAGAGGTTTCCTAATGTTATGAGACATAGACAGAGTAGATAGGCAGTATCTTTTTCCCAGGGTTGAAATATCTAATAACAGAGGGCATACACTTAAGGTGAGAGGAGTAAGCTCAGAGGGGGTGTGAGGGGTAAGTTTTTTTACACAGAGAGTGGTGGGTGCCTGGAATGTGCTGACTGAGCTGGTGGTGGAGACAAACACAATAGAAACATTCCAGAGACTCTTAGAAAGGCACATGAACGTGCAGAGAATGGAAGAATATGGGCATTGTGTGAACAGAATGGATTAGTTTAGGAGGGCACTTGATTACTAATGCAATTACAGTACTGTGTAAAAGTCTTACTGTATATAGCTAGGGTGCCTAAGACCTATGTATATATTGGTTAAAATAAGGTGGTTGGAAAATAGAAATAAGAGTACTTACCTTTGTATTAGCTCAGGGGTGCTAAGTTTTATTTGGTAACTGAAAAGATATTAAATACAGTATTGTGAAAAGGCTTAGACATCCTAGCTATGTATATGTGTCTAGGACTTTGGCACAGTACTATAGTTTAGCACAACATTGTGGGCCAAAGGTCGTGTTCCTGTGCTCTTCTCTGTTCTATGTTCTATGTTCATGTTCTAACCAAAGAAACTTCAAGAAAACGTTTTCATCACTAAATTAGCGTGAGTGTGAATGCTCATTGTGCATCTCTGACCAGGTGGTAATGATGGGGTGAAGTACTGTAGATTTGTGGTTGTATTGCTCAGCCTGCAAAACAGACAGCTGGGCAAATGATCCGGAGATATAAATCCAGACTTAAATTCAGCTGACGGATAAGTCAGAAATAAAAAGCTACTATCAGGAAGGTAGCTGTTAAATTGTTTCAAAAATCTGACTAGCTCACTAATGTACATTCTGGACACCTAGTAGCCACCTGTCGCCAAACACACCACAGATTCTGAAATGGTCTACTCAAATTTAAGATCAGTTAAGAATATGAATTGGATACAGGCTATCCTGATGATATCCATGTTGTGTGAATGAATAAAGAAAAATTGTTATCCACTTTCGTCCTCACCCTTCAATAATACGCTCACTGCTTCCAGCTTTTCTGTACAATGCTGTAAAATACACCCAGTAGCCACTTTTTAGGTACCTCCTATACCTAATAAAGTGGACATGGGGGTGTATGTTCGTTATCTTCTGCTGCATTGAACCTCAAGGTTCAACATGTTGTGGGTTCAGAAATGCTGTTCTGCACACTATTATTGTAACAAGTGGTTATTTGAGTTATTGTCATCTTCAACCTGTCTGGCCATTCACAGCTGACTTCTCATTAACAAGGAATTCTTGTCTACAGAAGTGCCACTCACTGGATGTTTCTTGCTTTTCATACCATCCTCTGTAAACTCTAGAAACTGTTGTGTGTGAAAATCTTGGGAGATCAGCAGTTTCTGAGATACTGAAACCACCCCATCTTGCACCATCAATCACCTCATGGTCAAAGTCACTTAGACTACATGCCTTTCTCATTCTGATGTTTGTTCTGAAAAACAACTGAACCAGTTGACCAGGTCTGTATGCTTTAATGCATTGAGTTATTGGCACAAGATTGGCATTGTTGGCGTTAACAACTAGGTGTACCGGTGTACCTAATAAAGTGGCTACTGGGAGTAGATATAATGAGCATTGTTGGAATATAACTTGACCATGAAAATCATGTGCTTTTAAAGAAAACTATTACATTGCTTGCTTCCAGGATAATACTGACTGTATTGTGTAGCCCACAGAAATTTTAAAAGCAATTCAATTCATACAATACTTGCCTGAGCAGAAATATGTTATTGTCATGTCTGATACTTCAGGGAATATGGTGCAAAGTGCAGGTTCTAACTGTGGACTTGATGGTTGTTGGTGAATATCAAATGAAGGAGCTTGACCTTAATTATCGGGGGATAGTTTATGAATTCAGAGGAAAAGCTGTCCTCACCATTGACACACTCACAAGGAGCACTGCCACAAGAAAGCAGCATCCATCATTAAGGACCTCCACTATCCAGGCCGTGCTCTCTTCTCACTGCTGCCATCGGATAGGAAGCACTGGAATCTTAGGTCCCAAACCATCGGGTTCAGGAACAGCTATAACCCCTCAACCATCTAGTTCCTGAATCAATGTGGACAACGTCACTCACCTCAACTCTGAACTCTAAAACTCATGTTCTCAATATTATCTCTTAGTTATTTATTTATTACTATTATTGTTTTTATATCTATTTGGTTTGTCTACTTTTGCACATTGTTTGTACATCACTATATGTAATTTTTCCTTGATTCTATTGTGTTTCTTTGTGAATGTCCGCAAAGAAGCAAATTTCAGAGTAGTATATAATGATGTATATGTACTTAGATAATAAATTTACTTTGAACTTTAAACTGTGAACTAAGCTTCAAGTTGCTCAGCTGTGTTTTAAGAATTGAGTAAGCAATACCTTTGTTTTCAATTTAGCCATTATTACATAGTCAATTATACTACTTAAACTCAACAGCAGCTCCTTGACAAAAGGTCAAAGGCTATTCGAACTTGCACGGTCATATCAAGAGGATGTCCTCAGGCGGGGAATTCTGATTATCTTTTTGTACCTAACAAGAGGTTCTGCAGATGCCGGAAATCCAAAGCAACACATACAAAATGCTGGAGTAACTCAGCAAGTCAGGCAGCATCTCTGGAAATAAATAACCAGGTGATGTTTTGGGCTGAGAGCCTTTCTCAGGACTGGAAAGGAAGGGGAAAGAAGTCAGGATAAAACAGTGGGGGGAGGAGAAGGAAGATAGCTAGATGATGATAGGTGAAGCCAGGTGAGTGGGAAAGGTAAAGGGCTGAAGAAAAAGGAATCTGATAGGAGAGGAGAGAGGACTATGAGAGAAAAGGAAGGAACAGGGGCACCAGAGGAAGGTGATGGGCTGGTGAGGAGAAGTAAAAGAGTAGGAGGGGAGCCAGAATTGGGATAGGCAAAGGAGAGAAGAGGGAGGGAGGAGGAATTACCAGAGTTAGAGAAATCGATGTTCACATTGTCAAGTTGGAGGCTACCTAGACGAAAAATGAGGTATGCTTCTCTAGCCTGAGAGTGACCTCGTCGTGGCAATGGAGGAAGCCATGGATCAACAGGTCCAAATGAGAATAGGAAGTAGAATTAAAAGTGGGTGTCAACCAGGAAATCCCACCTGTTATGGCAGATGGGGTGAAGGTGTTTGATGAAGTTGTTGCAATCTATGCTTGATGAAACTGTTCCGCAAACTAACTCTAATGTAGTTCAACAAACAAAACAGTAACAGATGTTGTCTGACCTGCTGAGTTCCTCCAGCATTTTCTGTGCGTAAGAGGAGGAATGTGATAGAAGAGGAGAGTGGAGAAAGGGAAGGGGGGGCTCCAGAGGGGGGTGATGGGCAAATGAGGAGAAGAGAATGGGTAGAGGGGAGCCAGAATGGGGAATGGAAGAAGAGAGCGGGCAAAGGGGGGGAGAGGAACACTCTTTCACTAAGAGGACAGTCTCAGTGATCTCACAAGTGATAGCCAGCATGATTGCGACACAAGAAGACTATCCCTCCTGTCCTTCAGCAGTCTGCAGCCTTTATCAGTGACAAGACCAACATCCTTTTCTGAAGCCTCTTCACCATTCTCCAGTTGAGAGGTACAACCTGTGCATGGCTCCTCTCTTCATTTATTCGACTGGGATCGGAGAATCACCTGCCATGATTTCTTTTCCCATTCCTGCTTGTCCAGGGCCTCCAAATGATCCACACTTGATCCCATGATTTCTTCACCTTGGACACCATTATCTGAAAATGTAGTACTGATTAACACATAAATAAAAAGGCTTTTTCTCAGGGCACCCAAAAGCACTTTGCAACCAACAATGGACTCCTGAAGTTTTGTAAGATAGGAGATAGACCTGTCCTGGGTTTGAAGGACTTTCTGCGTGTGTGGGTGGGAGGGAGAAAGGGGCTTGTTTTGCTGTTGTTCTGCTGAGTGTGGTTGACATGCTATGTTGGCAGTGGAATTTGTGATGACACTTGCAAGCAGCCCCAAAAACATCCTTCGGCTGTGTTAATGCAAACGATGCATTTCACTGTACCTGTGATAAATAAATCAATCTGAATCTAAATATAGCAAGTAAATTGAAGATACCAGGATCACACAACAAGTTACATAATAATAACCCAGGAATTGATTTTTGTCATGTTGACTGAGGGAATAGTATGAGCGAGGGCAGTCAGGTCATTACTGCTTTTCTTCAGAATAATGGAACCTAAGTTCATCAGAGAGAAGAGGGGTTCCTCTCTTAGCACTTTCATCATACAGCAGTGCAGTGAATTGCCAGCCCGGATTTCTGAATTCAAGACTGAAGTAACCTACAAATTTCTAACACAGATAACTATCAACCAAGATGCTTCTAACACAAAGGATTATCACCAGAGTACTTCTAACACAGAGTACTAACAATCAAACTGCTTCTAAGACAGAGTACTACCAACCGAGCTGTTTCTAACATGGTTGTATCAAATAGCAAAAAAGTCAAGCCCTCCCTGATCAAGTTGTCTGTATTTCCATTTACTAACTATGTTTTTTGAGGGTCATTCTAAAAGTGGTTATCATTCTCTATTCTACAATCCACTAATATTGGGTATATTTAAAACAGAGTTGATAGGCTCTTGACTGGCAAGGGTGTCAAAGGTTACGGAGAGAAGGCGGGAGAATGGGATTGAGAGAGATAATAAATCAGAATGATTGAATGCTAGAAGGGATTCGATGGGCTGAATGGCCCAATTCTGCCGTTATGTCTTTTTTGGCCTTTCAATTTTGTGATGCACACAGCTCTATAATGGTTGCAAAAAATACTCTTATGTTCACTTCTCTCATTCTCCTGGCAGAGTGTGCTCTCCAGAAATAGCATAGGTAAATGAAAATGAATTTGATCCCATTTTCTGTGATAAATTTCCACGCACTGTGTAAATCCAGTTTCTGGTACATGTTGAATCAATTGACCTCAACTGATGAAACATTGATGAAAACCTTTGGACCAGACAGAGATTGCTAGCAAATATTATTACGAGACAATCACATACACAGTATATTGTTGTTTAGAAACCACAATGAAAGAAAACCACAATGGCTGTGAGAGATTATTTATGCAATAGCTGAACTGAATGGAATTTTAATCGTTGACACCAAATATCTCAAAAGCAAAATCCAAACTTTTTAGCACACCAGTTCCAGGAGCCTGGAGATCTCTCAAAGTTGCCATGCAGGTTGATAGGGTGGTTAACATAGAACGTAGAACATTACAGCACAGTACAGGTCCTTCGGCCCACAATGTTGTGCCGACCTTCAAACCCTGCCCCCCATATATCCCCCCCCCCACCTTAAATTCCTCCATATACCTGTCTAGTAGTCTCTTAAATTTCACTTGTGTATCTGCCTCCACCACTGACTCAGGCAGTGCATTCCACACACCAACCACTCTCTGAGTAAAAAACCTTCCTCTAATATCCCCCTTGAAATTTCCACCCCTTACCTTAAAGCCATGTCCTCTTGTATTGAGCAGTGGTGCCCTGGGGAAAAGGCGCTGGCTGTCCACTCTGTCTATTCCTCTTAATATCTTGTACACCTCTATCATGTCTCCTCTCATCCTCCTTCTCTCCAGAGAGTAAAGCCCTAGCTCCCTTAATCTCTGATCATAATGCATACTTTCTAAACCAGGCAGCATCCTGGTAAATCTCCTCTATACCCTTTCCAATGCTTCCACATCCTTCCTATAGTGAGGTGACCAGAACTGGACACAGTACTCCAAGTGTGGCCTAACCAGAGTTTTATAGAGCTGCATCATTACCACGTGACTCTTAAACTCTATCCCTTGACTTATGAAAGCTAACACTCCATAAGCTTTCTTAACTACCCTATCTACCTGTGAGGCAACTTTCAGGGATCTGTGGACATGTACCCCCAGATCCCTCTGGTCCTCCACACTCCCAAGTATCTGCCATTTTCTTTGTACTCTGCCTTGGAGTTTGTCCTTCCAAAGTGTACCACCTTATACTTCTCCGGGTTGAACTCCATCTGCCACTTCTCAGCCCACATCAGCATCCTATCATTGTCTCTCTGCAATCTTCAACAATCCTCAACACTATCCACAATACCACCAACCTTTGTGTCGTCTGCAAACTTGTCAACCCACCATTCTACCCCCACATCCAGGTCGTTAATAAAAATCATGAAAGCTAGTCACAACCCTCCAATCCGAATGTACTCCCTCCACCATGACCCTCTGCTTTCTGCAGGCAAGCCAATTCTGAATCCACCTGGCCAAAACTTCCCTGGATCCCATGCCTTCTGACTTTCTGAATAAGCCTACCGTGTGGTACCTTGTCAAATGCCTTACTTCTAATCCATGTAGATCACATCCACTACACTACCCTCATCTATATGCCTGGTCACCTCCTCAAAGAATTCTATCAGGCTTGTAGACATGATTTGCCCTTCACAAAGCCATGCTGACTGTCCCTGATCAGACCATGATTTTCTAAATGCCCATAGATTCTATCTCTAATAATCTTTTCCAACAGCTTTCCCACCACAGACATAAGGCTCACTGGTCTATAATACTCCGGTATCATTCCCGTAGACAACAAGGACATAAAGATCCTAGCCAGAGGCTCAGCAATCTCTTCCCTCGCCTTGTGGACGAGGACTTATCTGTCCTAATGTATTTTAACAACTCCAACACCTCTTCTCCTTTAGTATCAACATGCTCCAGAACATCAACCTCACTCATATTGTCTTCACCATCATCAAGTTCCCTCTCATTGGTGAATACCGAAGAGGAGTATTCGTTGAGGACCTTGCTCACTTCCACAGCCTCCAGGCACATCTTCCCACCTTTATCTCTAATCGGTCCTATCTTCACTCCTGTCAACCTTTTGTTTTTCACATAATTGAAGAATGCCTTGGGGTTTTCCTTTACCCTACTCACCAAGGTCTTCTCATGCCCCCTTCTTGCTCTCCTCAGCCCCTTCTTAAGCTCCTTTCTTGCTACCCTATATTCCTCAATAGCCCCATCTGCTCCTTGCTTCCTAATCCTCACGTTATGCTGACTTCTTCCATCTGACTAGATTTTCCACCTCACTTGTCACCCATAAGAAGACATATGGCATGCTGGCCTCATTAGTCGGGGGATTGTGTTCAAGTACTGTGAGGTAATGTTGCAGCTCTATAAAACCCTGGTTAGACCATGCTTGGAGTATTGTGTTCAGTTCTAGTCGTGTCCTTATAAGAAAACTGTGGAAGTTTTGGAGAGGGTGCAGAGGATATTTACCAGGACATTGCCTGGATTAGAGAGCATGTCATATGAGGATAGGCTGAGCGAGCTAGGGCTTTTCTGTCTGGAGTGAAGGACGATGAGCGGTGACTTGATAGAGGTGTACAAGATGATAAGATGATAAGCCAGAGACTTTTTTCCCAAAGCAGAAAGGGCTAATAGAAGAGGGGTAGAATTTTGGAAGGGAAGTGCAGGGGAATGTGAGAGGTTTTTTTTTACACAGAGGGTGGTGAGTGCAAGGAATGCCCTGACAGAGGTGATGGTAGAGGCAGATACATTGGGGGAATTTAAGAAACTCTTAGTTAGTCACATGGATGATGTAAAAAATGGAGGGTAATGTAGAAGGGAAGGGTTATAGTGATCTTAGAGTAGGTTAAAGGGACAGCACAACACAATGGACCGAAGGGCCTGTGCTGTGCTGTAATGTTCAATGTATTAAGTTCCAGTAAAACTCGCGTGTGACAGCACAACCATGTACCTAAAAATCCAGGGCTGATCTTTTGATTATTTTTCTCCTCTGCTGCAATTTCCCAGTTTGCTCCATCTGTTCTTTCTCTGCAGAGGTCAATGTTCAAGAAAGTGAGAATGAAATCAATGATATTGTACAGGACAGGTGCATTCAGGTAATGCCTTCTTCCTTTGCAGGGTTTAAATTTAACACCACTTCTCCCTCACCCCAAGCCAGGTCAGCACCTTTGTCGATAAGGCCAAGAGTCTCCGTGGAATCATTTGGGTATATTTATGCCATTGATCACTTCCGCAAGAAAGCAGCATCTGTAATCAATAACCCTGTCATCCAGGCCATGCTCTCTTTTCACTGCTGTCACTGGGAAGGAGGAACCTGAGCTTTAGGTCTCATGTTACTAGATTCAAGAACAGTTATTAGCCTTCAGCCATCAGGCTCCTGAACTGAATTTCACTTACCTCAACTCTATCTATCTATTCATTCCCTCCCCCCTTCTCTCTTTTCCCAATCCCCATTCTGATTCCCTCCTACCCTTTCCTCCATGGTGCACTTTCCTAGCTTATCAGATTCCTTCTTCTTCAGCTTTTTACTTCTTCCACCTATTATTTGCCAGCTTCTTAGTTATTCTCCCTTCTCCACCCACCCACATTCCCCCTCACCTGGCTTCTCCTACAGTATCACCTGCCAGGTTGTACTCCTTCCCCTCCCTCCCCCTTCTTATTCGGGCTTCTTCCCCCTTCCTTTCCAGTTTATTGAGGGATCTTGGCCTGAAACACTGACTGTTTATTCCTCTCCATAGATGCTGCCTTACCTGCAGAGTCTCTTCTGCATCTTGTGTGTATTACTCCTGATTTTTCTCCACATATCGCTAATAATTGCAGAACACTTGACAAAAGGCAGCTCAGCATCTACAGCAGGAAATTAATAGAAGATACAAATTTAAAATACAATCACAGTACATAGCTGGTGGCCATCAGTATTAATTGGACCAGCAGAGAGAGCAATAATCAATGTTATTACTACAATTGTGTTTTTCATGCCATCGTACAGTGACTTAACAAGAGCCAACTTCAAACAAAAGCATCTATAAATCTATTGGCTGGTGACGTAGTGGCATCAGCGCTGGACTTCGGGGCGAGAGGTGCCGAGTTCAAATCCAGCCGGCTCCCGTTAAGAGCTGGTGAAACTCACCCGGCAGAAAGCAATGGCAAGCCACTGCTCTTTCCAGGTAACCAACACGTCAGAGCGGCGTGGAAAGAAATCGTCCACTACCTGGATGTGACATACCTATTGTTAAACTGACCAGACTGAAAGCCCAACCTCACATCGTATCCAACGACAAGAACTGACATTGTTTGGAGACCAGACTCCCAGATTCCACTAAGCATCTGACACTGACTCCCAAATGTGGAGGCCCGTAAAGCCACAAGACTATAACACATAAGAGCGAAATTAGGCCAATTGGCTCATCAAGTCTGCTCCACCATTCCATTATGGTTGATTAATTATCCCTCTCAACCCCACTGTTCTGCTTTCTTCCAGTAACTTTTTATGCCCTTTCTAATCAAGAATCTATCAACCTCTGCTTTTAATATATTAAATGATTTAGTCTCCACAGCCATCTGTGGCAATGAATTCCACAGAACTGACACACTCTGGCTAAAGAAATTCCTCCTCATCTCTGTTCTAAAGGGATATCCTTCCAATCTGAGGCTGTGCCCTTTGGTCCTAGGCTCCTCAACTATAGGAAACACCATTTCCATTGGGAACGGCTTGATAACACCCATTCTTCTAAACTCCAGCGGGTACAGGCCCAGAGCCATCTATTACTCCTCATATGTTAACTCTTCCTTTCCCTGGCTCATTTTTGTGAACCTCCTCTATACTCACTCCAATGACACTTGTATAAGGGGCCCAAAACTGCTCACAGTACTCCAAGAGCCACCTGACCAATGCCTTATAAATTTTTAGCATTACATCCTGGTTGAGTAAAGGCCTGATCCTCAGGAGTACCTGATGCTACAGCCTGACGTGACAAAAGGCCCAACCCTCTGGACCATCTGAGGTGAGTCCTGTTGTAGGGGAAACAGTAACGAGGGCTAGTAACTGGTAAATAGTGATGTAGATTTTGCTAATGCGGTAACAGGGAAACACAGACAAAGCGCAAAAGTAGTGACTTGGAATGCAGTAGCAACAACGCCCAAATTTCAGGAAATTCATTAAATTTGTTATAGTGTGCACTCATTGTTCTAATAGAAAATTGGATTTGCTGTTAGACCTGTGGATAATCCTTTTAATCAATTTAATCATTTGTTACTTAATTAAGCCACCCTGACTTAATTTTGAATCACTGTGCTGGAATGGAGTTGCAAGGCTAGGCAGAGCCTTAGGGGGTCAGTTATAGACTGGACATTGATAACTAAGGCAGTGGAATCACAGCTACACTGTACAGTTTTTAAGTAGTGCTAATGTACCATAAAGCAACTTCCTTAGGCTTTCATAGATACGGTTCTAATTGTTCCAATACTTATTTGGAATGTAATAACACAATGAATCTAACGTCAGATGATCGACTCTAATGGTTTTCCCTCCAGTACTGTGTATTCCTCCAGATTACTAATGCTGTGCCATGTGAATGGTAATAAAATATATGTATTTACCCCTTATTAGAGCAGTAGATGTAGTGTATATGGATTTCAGCAAGGCATTTGATAAAGTTCCCCATGCAAGGTTTATTGAGAAAGTAAGGAGGCATGGGATCCAAGGGGACATTGCTTTATGGATCCAGAACTGGCTTGCCCACAGAAAGTAAAGAGTGGTTGTAGAGGGATCATATTCTGCATGGAGGTCGGTGACCAGTGGTGTGCCTCAGGGATCTGTTCTGGGACCCTTACTCTTCATGAGTTTTATAAATGGCCTGGATGAAGAAATGGAGGGATGGGTTAGTAAGTTTGCTGATGACACAAAGGTTGGGGGTGTTGTGGATAGTGTGCAGGGCTGTCAGAGGTTACAGCCGGACATCAATAGAATGCAAAACTGAGCTGAGAAGTGGCAGATGGAGTTCAGCCCAGATAAGTGTGAGGTGGTTCATTTTGGTAGGTTAAATATGATGACAGAATATAGTATTAATGGTAAGACTCTTGGCAGTGTGGAGGATCAGAGGGATCTTGGGGTCCAAGTCCATAGGATACTCAAGGCTGCTGCACAGGTTGACTCTGTGGTTAAGAAGGCATATGGTGCATTGGCCTTCATCAATCATGGGACAGAGTTTAGAGGCCGATAGGTAATGTTGCAGCTGTATAGAACCCTGTTCAGACCCCACTTGGAGTACTGTGCTCAGTTCTGGTCGCCTCACTACAGGAAGGATGTGGAAACCATAGAAAGGGTGCAGAGGAGATTTACAAGGATGTTGCTTGGATCCGGCAGCATGCCTTATAAGAATAGGTTGAGTGAACTTGGCCTTTTTTCCTTGGAGCGATGGAGGATGAGAGGTGACTGATAGAGGTGTACAAGATGATGAGAGGTATTGATTGTGTGGATAGTCAGAGGCTTTTTCCCAGGGCTGAAATGACTAGCACGAGAGGGCACAGTTTTAAGGTGCTTGGAAGTAGGTACAGAGGAGATGTCAGGGGTAAGTTTTTTACACAGAGAGTGGTGAGTGCGGGCAATGGGCTGCCGGCAACTGTGGTGGAGGTGGATACAATAGGATCTTTTAAGAGACTCCCAAACAGGTATATGGAGCTCAGGAAAATAGAGGTCTATGGGTAACCCTAGGTAATTTCTAAGGTAAGGATATGTTCAGCACAGCTTTGTGGGCCGAAGGGCCTGTATTGTGCTGTAGGTTTTCTATGTTTCTATGTTTACAAGGCTTCTCTCAGAGATATTGATATCAAAAATCAACTTTATTCACCACATGTATTCGCAAGTTGCTGTGCTGGGTTGGCCAGGGCATGACATACAACAAAAAACAACATTCAATGATTATACATGTAAAGAATAAAGAATTGTGTACACAATAAAGTCAGAGTTTAAAGTACAGATATGGAATAAAATGTGCACAAATACATAAATACCAAGATGTATTTACAATGTATTCAGCATTATAAAAGATGGTTTAAGTTGCTCACAGTGCAGTTACAGTGGTAATAGATAGAGATAGTTGGGGGGGGGGTGGTTTCTAAGTGGAATGGTTGATCAGAGTAGCCCTGTAGCATTTTCCAGAAGAGGCTTTTTGTAAAGGCAAGTTTGCAGGGTGGGTAGTGTCCACAACGATTTTCCTGTCTATTTCTTTATCCTGGACACATACAAGCCCTGCGGTGATAGTAGACTGCAGACAATGACCCTTTCTGCTGACCTGATGGTTCACTGTAATTTTCATATATTTTGAGAAGACACAGCACCAAAGCAGACAGTAGAACAGAATCATAATAAGAAGAAGAATCTGCTTGTTCTTGGAATGGGGCTCAATAGTTCTATGTAATAGGTGGGCAGATTTCTGATAAGCAAAAGAGTAAATGCTCTCTATCGGTAGATGGGGATGCAGAATTGAGTTTAAAATCAGAACACCTATGATCTTATGAAGACCTCTCCTGTTCCTAATTGGACACCACGGTAGCATAGCTGTGTGACGTAAAGGGTTAAATTACCTGCTGTTTGTAAGTGCTTTTGATTGGCCAATTTGAAGGATGCAATAGCTCTCTCCCATTGTTCTCCGAGGAACTGGCGGGATTGTGGGATTTGTACAGGCAGAAGGCGGAAGAGCCTCTGGCCACATGGTGGTTGAGTATATGGGATGGGGGGGTGGTTATTGTAAAGAGTCTATCTAATAGAGAGGGGTGTATGGGGTGTCAGGGAGAGGTAGTACCTCTGACGGGGAACACGTCGTACTCTTCTGAGTAGTTCGTCCGCATTGGTCCTCACCTGACACTCAGCTCTCACCAGTGGTTCCTCGTAGCTGTTTGCATGCAACAGCGGCCACACCCCGGGCAACGGCTTCGACTGGCCGGCAAAACCTGGTGAGGGTAGCCGATGGGCCTCAAACCCTCGGTGAGTTAGGGCTTGTCTACCTACGCATGCGAAGACTGAATTCGGCGGACTACGCGGAGGAGACCACCACTTGGCGGTCCAACGAGTAGAAAGACGGACCCAGCAAAGCGTTGTGGAGTGCAATCAGGGAACAGTGAGACACGTAGGACACTGCTGGCCATCCACTGCATCCCGACTTATCTCCAGCTGTCTCGACTCCGTCTTGCAACTGGATACAGATAGGTTGGGACGAGAGAGTGAGGCTGACGATTTGCGCAACTCTCCCTCACTTTAATCCAAGTCAAGCGCAAGTCACGACTCCAAACTCATTCCGCTAAGAAACTTCAAGTCCTGTGGCGATGGACGAGTGGCGAAGCAGCAGGTGTGGATACACTGGAAGCTGTAGTCACAAACCTGCACACAGGCAGCCCAGGGCATTGGGTCTTTCTCCGCTGGAATGAAGCAGCAGTGGAGCTCGGCAGCCCCCCGGGTGTCTGAGCAGTCCTCTTTAGGAATCGCTCTGCTCACCTCCATGGAGGAAGGGGCTAGAAAAGGTGCCTCAAACATAGCTTGCTTCATCTTACCCTGGCCAGCACACCGCGGCTGGCGAGGATCCCACTCAGCGGTCAAACTACAAAGAAGATGAAAGTGAAGGTGCTCAACCTTAGCACGTGGAATGTGTGAACTCTGCTTGACATCACCAAGGCTGTCAGACCAGAAAGAAGAATAGCACTGGTCACCAAAGAACTAGCCCGCTATAATGTGGACATTGCAGAACTCAGCGAAACACGTCTAGCAGACAAGGGCCAGCTTACAGAACGTGGTGGTGGGTACACCTTCTTCTGGGGCGGTCACAGCAGCACTGAACGACGAGAGGCTGGCGTTGGATTTGCCATCCGATCCCACCTCGCTCATAAACTTGCCAAGCTTCCAGAGGGCATCAACGATCGCCTGATGACGCTTCGGCTCCCACTTGGCAATAAGAGGAGTGCAACGCTGATCAGCGCATATGCCCCAACGATGATCAACCCAGATGACATCAAAGATAAGTTCTATGAAGAACTTGACGCCCTCATAGCCGCAGTCCCACAGTCAGAGAAGTTTATTGTCCTCGGGGACTTTAACGCCAGAGTAGGGACAGATTACCAGACCTGGGAAGGGATTCTTGTAGACATGGTATTGGCAAGTGTAACAGCAATGGCCTGCTGCTCCTCAAGACATGTGCTACGCATGACCTTGTCATCACCAACACCCTATTCCACCTCCCTACCCGTAACAAGACATCTTGGATGCATCCACGCTCTAGGCACTGGCATCTGATTGACTATGTCATCAACAGAAAGAGGGACTGGCAAGACGTGAGAGTGACAAAGGCCATGTGTGGTGCCGACTGCTGGACGGATCATCAACTCATAGTGTCCAAGTTTAAACTTTGCATCCTGCCTGTGAGAAGACCCCAAGGTCAGAAGACTGCAAAGAGGCTCAATGTCTCCAAGCTGAAGAGCGGTGTAGTTGCAGAAGAATTTCGTGAAGACCTACATAGCAGGCTGCTTGACACACCCCAGGATGACCACACCAGCACTGAAGAGCAGTGGACTGCTTTCAGAGATGCGGTCTACTCTACCGCTCTCGAACACCTCGGACCAGCAATCCGTAGACATCAGGACTGGTTCGATGAGAACGACAAAAAGATACAGGCACTGTTGTCAGAGAAACACCAACTGTTCAGAGCACTCCAGAACGATCCCACTTCACAAGCAAAGATAGATGCCTTCACCAGTGCAAGACGGAAAGTGCAGAAGAAACTCCGTGAGATGCAGGATGTCTGGTTCAGCAATAAGTCCGATGAGATCTAGGGCAACGCAGACAGTCACGACACCAAGCGTTTCTATGACGCTTTGAAGGCTATGTATGGACCTCAGTCCTCTGGCTCCTCCTCCCTCCTCAGTGCAGATGGGACTTGGCTGCTGACAGAGAAAAAGCAAATTTTGGAGAGATGGGCTGAACACTTCAACCAGATCCTCAACCGCCCTGCCGAAATCAGTGATGAGGCCAGTGCTCGCCTACCTCAGGTGGAGATCAACCTGGACCTTGACAACCTCCCCACAGAAGAAGAAGACAGAAAAGCCATCAGGCAACTTTCTTGTAGCAAAGCACCAGGATCAGATGCAATCCCTGCTGAAGTCTACAAAGCAGGAGGCCCATTCATGATGCAGAAGCTGATTGAGCTCTTCCAGTCTATGTGGAACTAAGGAAAAGTCCCGCAACAGTTGAAAGATGCCAGCATAGTCCACATCTACAAGAGGAAAGGCAACCACCAGACTTGTGACAATCACCGAGGCATCTCCCTCCTGTCCATAGCTGAGAAGATCTTGGCTCGCGTCCTGCTTAATCGCCTTCTCCAACACCTTGAGCAAGGTCTCCTCCCAGAAAGCCAGTGTGGCTTCCGTGCAGAGCGTGGAACTGTCAATATGATACTTGCTGCACGCCAACTCCAGGAAAAATGTCAAGAGCAGCACAGCGACCTCTTTATGACCTTTGTCGATCTGACCAAGGCATTTGATACGGTCAGCAGAGATGGCTTATGGAAGATAATGGAGAAGTCTGGCTGCCCTAGCAGGTTCATCATGATTGTTCAGCAGTTCCACGATGGCATGATGGTGAAAGTTTTGGATGATGGTGACGAGTCAGAAGCCTTCCCAGTGACGAACGGTGTGAAGCAAGGAAGCGTTCTCACACCTACACTCTTTAGCATGGACTTCTCTGCTATGCTGAATGATGCCTTCTGCGATTGTCAGGATGGTATACACGTCAGATACAGGACTGGCAGTGGGCTATTCAACCTCCGGTGTCTACAGGCTGTTACAAAGGTAAAGGAGACTGTCATCAGAGACCTCTTATTCACTGATGATTGCGCCCTCAATGCCTTCACAGAGCAGAAGATGCAGCGAGAAATGGACTGCTTCTCACCTTCGGACTTACACTCAGCACCAAAAAGACCGATGTTATGTACCAGCCCGCACCCAGAAAGCCCTACCAGGAACTATACATCACAGTAAAGGGGCAGAAGCTACTGGCAGTCAACAGCTTTACTTATCTGGGCAGTACTCTATCGCGAGTGGTGAACATAAATGCAGAGATCAGCAACAGAATTGCCAAAGCCAGTGCCGCCTTTGGGAGACTCCGTGAGAATGTATGGGAGCGGAGAGGACTCAGCCTTACCACCAAGCTGAAGGTCTACCGAGCAGCGGTTCTCACACCCTCCTCTATGCCAGCGAGACCTGGACTGTCTACAGCAGACACGCTAAACAGCTCAACCACTTCCACTTGAGCTGCCTCCACAGACTTCTCCACGTACGATGGCAGGACAAAGTCCCAGACACGGAGGTCCTGGAGCAGGCTGGCACCCACAGCGTCTACACCCTCCTACAGAAAGCCCAAGCCAGATGGGCTGGCCATGTCGTCAGGATGTCTGACAGTCGACTTCCAAAACAGCTGCTGTATGGAGAGCTGAGCCAGGGCAAGCGCTCAGTTGGAGAGCAGAAGAAACGTTTCAAAAACTGCCTCAAAGACCTCAGCATCAATCCCAGTAGTTGGGAATCGCTTGCTCTGGACCACCCAACCTGGTGGAGCAGGACCACTAAAGGACCGTATGCAGCAGAAATCAGATGCACCGCAGAGGCTCAGAGGAAACGCGCCGCGCGCAAGGCTCGAACTACCTCCACTTCCACTGCAGCACCTACCCTCATGTGTCCCACATGTGGGCGAGCTTTCAGGGCCCGGATTGGCCTCACCAGTCACCTCCGGACCCACAGTCACAAACCCTCCACCTGACAGAAGTCGTGGTCATCTTCGATTCCGAAGGATGAACAACAACATCTAATAGAGAGATGGGTGCCCTGGGGGAGAGGGGGCTGTCATCCCAACATGTGGTTAATACACTCTGAGAATGCCACCCATGGAGTGTCACAGGAGTCACAGGCCCAGCTCATATTCACATGGAAGAGTCGGCAGTACACCTGTTGGTGCCTCAACCTGGAGCACGTACACATTCCCACATTGCGTCACGGCAAGGTGGCTCAAGATTCACAGGGGATACCTCTAGACCCCAGCACCTCCACATCCCACTATATAGACAAGGTGCTCTTACAGAGGGCCTTACGGAACATAGTGAGGCAGCCATTGGTTGAAGTGGTTACCTCCCTGAGAGAGTGGAGTGGGTCTATCAACCCAGGTAAGATACAGGACCCCAATCAGAATGTTTTATACAGTTGCATTCTGGGCAGTGGGAGGTACCTGATAAGGCCTAGCACAAGATCTTGAAAGCTATGGTCCCCACCTCCAAAAATAAAATGAAACGTCTTGTAGGGCTCCTTGGGTGTCGGTTCCATCTTCTTTACCATCTGACCATGATATTACACCCCCCATACCAAGCATCCTGCAAAAAGACTGTTTTCCAATGGGATCCCGAACAGCAAGTGGCCTTTGAGACCGCCAGGCAGGCAGTGGAACAGGCTCTGCTGTTAGCTGCTAGGCAGAGTGAGGTATCCTTTGAGCTGTAGGTTTCAGCTACTCCTAGAGTGGCTGAGTGGAGCCTGTGGCAGGTGTTGAAGAGGCGCTGCATCCCTTTTGGGGTTTTCGACACCAACTTTCCCTGAAGTGATGACCTGATGCACCCCCTTTGAGAGGCAGTTGTTAGCCTGCTATGGGCCCAATAGAGGGCCCCTCTGGCCACTGAACATCAGACAGTCTCTGAGCCAGTTGTGCTGCGACCTCACCTTGCTATCATGCAGTGGGAGAAGTCCAACAATGCGACCCAATGGTCTTCAGTCATTAAGTGGAAATGTTATATCGGAGATGGGGAGAAGAAATGTCCTGAGCCATCTCCATGTACAGGTTATGTCCCTGCCCGATAATGACCATTGCACCCATAACAAACTGCAGTGAAACTGCAGTCAAACTGCAGTTGACTGCAGTGGTATCCATCTTGTGATTGGCAAAATCGTCATGCAGGAGGGAAAGGGGGGAATCCAGCCAGCTGGCTGTGTCAGTGTCTGTAACCCTGCCCCTCCGAGAAATGAACGGACCTGTTAGAGTCAATAGAGTTTGAGAAGGAAAAGGTAAAGCCTGATGTATCTTTGGAGTACAGGGAATTACAGAAGCATGAGAGGAGCCGTCTAACGTTGATTGGAAGGGGACATTAGCAGGGATGACAGCAGAACAGCAATGGCTGGAGTTTCACAGTATAGATACATACTAATGATGTAGAAACATTCTAAAGGGAGGATGAGACAACTGTAGCTAACAAGGGAAATCAAAGACGGCATAAAAGCAAAGAAGTGGGCATATAATATAGCAAAAAGTAATGAGAAGTTAGAGGATTAGAAAGCTTTTAAAAACCAACAAAAAGCAACTAAAAAGCCCTAAGGAGAGAACAGTTGAAATATGAAAGTAAGCAAGCCAATAATATTAAAGAGGATTCCAAAAGTATTTTCAGATATATAAAGAATAAAGCAGAGATGAAAGTGGATATTGGACCACTGGAACATGATGCTGGAGAGGTAGTTATGTGGGACAAAGAACTTAATATTTTGCATCAGGCTTCACAGTGGAAGACACTAGCAGTATGCCAGAAATGTGAGAGTTTCAGGGAGCTGAAACGAGTGTAGCTGCTATTACCAAGGAGAATCTGAAAGGTCTGAATAAGTCACTGAACCGGATGGCCTACATCCCACCTGAAAGAGGTGGATGAAGAGATTGTGGAGATATTAGTACCGATCTTTCAAGAAACATAGAATCTGGAATGGTTCTAGAGGACAGGAAAATTGTAAATGTTGCTCCACTCTTTAAGGAGGGAAGGAGGCAGAAGAAAGGAAATTTTAGGCCAGTTAGCCTGGTTTCAGTGGTTGGAAAGATGTGTTAAGGATCCATTGTTAAAGATGAGGTTTTGGGGCACTTGGAGGTGCATGATAAAGTAGGCCAAAGTCAACATGGTTTCCTTAAGGGGAATTCTTGCCTGACAAATCTGTTGGATTTATTTGAGGACATAACAGGCAGAATAAACAAAGGAGAGTCAGTAAACATTATTTACTTGGATTCTCAGATGCCTTTGGCAAAGTACAGCACATGATGCTGCTTACCAAAATAAAAGCCCATGATATTCCAGGAAAGATAATAGCATAGATAGAAGATTAGCTGACTAGCAGGAGACAATTAGATGGAATAAAGGGGGCCTACTCTGGTCGGCCGCTGGTACCTAGTTGTGTTCCACAGGGGTCAGTATTGGGGCCACTTTTTTCATGTTACTTTATATGTCAACAATTTGGATGATGGAATTAATGGCTTTGTGACCAAGTTTGCAGATGATACAATGATAGTTGGAGGGACATATAGTGTCGAGGAAGCAAGGAGTCTGCAGAAGGACTTAGACAGATTGGGAGAATGGACAAAGGAGCGGTAAATGGAATATAGCACATGGAAGAGTATGGTCATGCACATTAGTATAACAAATAAAGGTGTAGACTATTCACTAATTGTGGAGAAAATTCAAAAGTCAGACATGCAAAGGGACATGGGAGTCCTTGTGCAGGATTGTGCTGGTTTTGATTCGGTGGAAAGGAAGGAACATATAGTGTTAGCATTCACTTCTAGAGGACGAGAATAGATGAGCAAGGATGTGATACTGAGACTTTATACGGCATTGGTCAGACTGCACTTGGAGTATTATGAGGTGTTTTGGGCCCCTTTTCTGAGAAAAGATGTGCTGGCAGGGGAGAGCATCCAGAGATTTACTGGAATGATTCTGGGAAGGAAAGGGTTAACATATGAGGAGCGTTTGATGGCTCAGGGCCTGTACTCACTGGACTTCAGACAAATGAAGGGGGATCTCATTTAAACCAATCAAATATTGAAAGGCCTAGATAGAATAAATATAGAGAGGATGTATCCTATATTGGGTGAGTCTGAGACCAAAGGGCACACCTTCAGAATAGAGGGACGTCTATTTAGAAGAGAGCTGAGAAGGAAGTGGTGAATCTTTGGAATTCATTGCCACATACAGCTGAGAAGGTCAACTCATTGAGTATATTTATAGCGGACCAGGCAGCATCTATGGAAAAGAGTAAACAGTCAATCGTTTGGGCTGAAGCCCTTTATCAGGACTGATCGGGGTGGCCAGAGTGCAGTCCAAGGAGGATGGCCACAGTTGCCTGGTGGTCTGCACACCAGAAGAGTGGACACTTAGGGATGGAAGATGTTACAAAATGGGCAGAGGCTCAAGCTGTGATCCAAGTTATGACGAGGCCAAAACAGCAGCTGTAAGCTGCCTAATCTGCCAACAGGTCAAGCCCAGGGGATGGCCGTGGGGCATATCTGATGGTATACGGGATCTTGTCAGGTCTGGCAATAGATTATATTGGGCTTCTGCCACAACAAAGTGAAAAGAAAAATGTGCTGACCATGGTGTATTCCGGAGTTCTATGCTGAGCAGGAAAACTCAATAAAGACGTTACAGCACTCACCGTCCATGCATGGGATCCCCTGGGAGATTCAGTCAGACAAGGGTCCACAGTCAGCAGGACCCAAGGTTCAGGATTGAACTACGGAGGAATTTCATGGGTGTGTCACATCCCATACTACCTGAAGGTGGCGGGGCTGATTGAACGCATGAATGAGTTTTTGAAACAACAGACTCCTACTTGGACTGGGTGTGCTGCAGCAATGGTGGACCCCAAAGTCCTGGAATTTAACAGTGTCAGACCCTCCGAAGTGAGAGGAGGTGGAGTTGGAAGAAGAATCGGGGAAGGTTTGGTGTGGCAATCACAGGGGCCACTGGGGCAGTGGGGTGGTTGACGTTGCTGTTTCGTAAGGCAGGTGTTTTTCTCTCAACTCTTCTAAGTGTTTTTTGTCAAGCTGCTCCTCCGGGTCGTGGCCGCATCGATAGGCTGTGGCAAAGCTGTCTCGGATCTTGGTGAGAGGACCAGGTGGAGGACGTACTGGGTTGGGGCACTGCTGGGGTAATAATAGTATGAGCAAGAGCCTCGTTCGCTACTCACTAAGGGCTCCCCTTTGGACTGAAGGACTATTGGGAAAGCATCCTGCAGAAAGGAGGGTCCATGCACACACTTGGATAAGTACTGTACCTGTTTGTTTAACATTTAATGTTGTAGTAGTGTAACTTAGGGTGACTTAGCAAAGTACCTGTTGGATAGAAATGTCATTGAATGTTTGGTGTTATAGGTCTGTAACTTAGGGGGCTTAGCTAAGTACTTGTTTGATTTATATGCTTGGTTGAGTGTTTCACTGATAGTTTGTAAATAAACAGTTAATGTGCTTACTCACAATCGAGGTTTCAGTCCCACTTCGCGAATCCGTGAATCTGCAACAAGCAGTTGGCACGATGCTCTGGGTGTTCTGGAGTTGAGAGTTCAATTCCTCTACCTTTGGAATCATCTGTGAGGAGTTTGTCTGTTCTCCCCGTGATAGCATAGGTTTCCTCCAGGTGTTCTGCTTTTGTCCCACATACCAACGACATACCGGTTGGTAGGTTAATTGGTCATTGTAAATTGTCCTGCATTTAGGCTAGAGTTAAATAAGTGGGTAGATAGGTGGTGTGGCTCAATTGCTGGAAAGGCCACTTCCACACTGTATCTCTAAATAAAATAAGATAATTTATGTTTGTACATTTTTCCAAACGATCCAGAAGTAGATCCAGTGATGCAAGTACTGTGATGCCAAGTGAAAACATTATACAAGATTCAGTCTATCATCTAACTTATGCCAAAGGAGTAATAAACTCGAGAATAAATGAATCAGCTTTAGTCCATTATGTTTATAGTTGACTAATTAAGGCCATACTTTTAATGCAGCGCATAGTGCACCTTATTAGCAATAACCTGGTAATGAAAAGTGCAATGGCAAAGATTGCAATTAAGGGAGCTACATTTAAAGGTTATCAATTAAAGCGTTTGATTGAAATGCTGAGACGTACTCAATGGAAACAACTGTGCAATACTCCTTGATTGCCCATAACTACAGATAGTATAATTGAACATTGATAAAACCTTGTATTAAATGCTTTCGAAGACTCTTGACAAACTTGGAACAACTTAATACTTTTGAAGATACAATCTGTTCTCTTGCTTCCACCTGGTAGTTATTATCTGGTGTCACAATATGGCAGAGAAGCGTAGCAGTTAGCACAACGCTTTACAGTGCCAGTTGGTTCAATTCCCACCGCTGCCGGCAAGGAGTTTGCACCTTTTACCAGTGCCACTTGTGTCTCCTCTGAGTGCTCCGGCGTCGTTGCACTTCCCAAAGATAGACAAGTTCAAGTTCAAGTTTAATTATTATTGAACCATACATATATACAGAGCTTAATGAAACGTCATTCCTCCAGAACCAAGGTGCAAACACAGTACACACTGTCACACACAGCACACTACACACATAGTTTTGATACAGTCACAAGATAATATTGGCACAGGTCCCCGAGTGAAAGGGCTAGATGTCTGATGGTGCACGGTATGTTTATTGCAAGAACAAGCACGTACATTTAGTGTTCCTGAGTTGGGGGTGTGCTATGTTGGTGCCAGAAGCATGGCAGGACTTGTGGGCTGCCCAGCACAAACCTGTTGGTTATCGACGCAGAATAACACATTTTATTGTATGTTTCAATCTTTCAATGCCCCCGTGACAAATAACATTAATCTTCAACAACTTTATATCCATAATTGGAAAATTCTACTGATTTAGTCCAACCTAATGTGTAATTTCTTCAAAATTTGTCCATTTACATTATTGTAATAATGTAGAAGGTGAGAGAGTTCAGGAAGTAGTGCCACTGCTGAATCTGATGTGTGTGTGTGTGTGTGTGTGTGTGTGTGTGTGTGTGTGTGTGTGTGTGTGTGTGTGTGTGTGTGTGTGTGTGTGTGTGTGTGTGTGTGTGTGTGTGTGTGTGTGTGTGTGTGTGTGTGTGTGTGTGTGTGTGTGTGTGTGCGCGCAGGGAGGTGCTTATTCTGCTCTATGAGTGTGTATCTGAGTATAAGTAGCTGATGACTTGTGCATGTCCTCTTGCTTTCATACTGGTAGGTGTGCTTGAATATTTACGATGTCCATGGTATGTGGCATTCGGAGAAATTTGTGGGCAATTATATAAACTGGGAAATAGGTTGGTATAAGATTGTCTCCTTACTGCATTAGAGAATATTATTTACTGGTTTTTATTTAGAGATACAGCACAGTAACCTTTCCTACCAGCCTAACGCATCTGTGCCACCCAGTTACACCCATGTGACCAATTAACCTAGTAATCAGAATGTCCTTGTAATGTGGGAGGACACTGGGGCACCTGGAAGAAATCCATGCGGTCACAGGGCAACTGTACAAAGTCACTACAGACAGTGGTGGAAAGGAACCCAGGTTGCCGGAGCTGTAATAGCGTTAAGCTAACCGCTAAGCTACCAAGCCAATTCCTATTCCCATTCCGAAATGTTGTCTACGGCCTCCTCTTGTGCCAAGATGAGGCCACTCTCAGAGCAGAGGAGCAATAACTTATATTCCGTCTGGGTAGACTCCAACCTGATGGCTTGAACATCGATTTCTCCTTCTGATATAAAAAATAATCCCTTCCCCTCCCCTCTTCTATTCTCCACTCTGGCCTCTTAACTCCTCTCACCTGACTATCACATCTCC
Source organism: Hemitrygon akajei (assembly GCF_048418815.1). Classification (NCBI taxonomy): domain Eukaryota; kingdom Metazoa; phylum Chordata; class Chondrichthyes; order Myliobatiformes; family Dasyatidae; genus Hemitrygon; species Hemitrygon akajei. Next base: position 127,580,865 of record NC_133124.1, read on the forward strand.
CTCATTCCCTCCTTCTCTTTCTTCTATCAGATTCCTTCTTCTCCAGCCCTTTGTCTTTCCTACCCACCTGGCTTCACCTATCCCCTTCTAGCTATCCTCCTTCCCTTGCCCCAGCTTTTTATTCTGGCATCTTCCCCTTTCCTTTTCAGTCCTGAAGAAGAGTCTTGGCCTGAAACGTTGACTATTTATGCATTTCCATAGATGTTGCCTGACCGGCTGAGTTCCTCCAGCATTTTGATTTGTTGCTTTGGATTTCCAGCATCTGCAGAACCTCCTGTGTTTATGATTTGATGCGAACCCTTATTGTTTTTCTTGTTATTGCTTTTTCAAAGATTTGCAGACTCCAAGAATTTCACCTGGGACACTGCACACTGCAGCCCCTTATGCATGATTTTTCATAGGCTATGCAGTCACAAAGGGAAGGAGAATCCTAGTAGAATGCATCACAGTCCTCCATGAAAGACCTCCACCACCCCCTCCCACACATACACACACCCATCATATGTCAATCAGAAGGAAGTTTGTTATCTATTTTCTCCCTCCTTGGTCATCCCATTTCTCCAAACCAGCATTTAGAGTTCATTACTGTTGAGATGATGGATTCACCTTCAGACTTATTTATGACACGCACATTGGAACACGCAGTAAATTATGTTGTATGCATTAACAACCAACGCAACTGAAGGATGTGCTGGAGGCAGCCTGCAAGTGTCATCACACACACTGGCACCAATGTAGCACGCACAAACTATTCAACACAACACACAACAAGGAACAACACAGCCGTAGCAACAGGAACAGATCAAAACAAAACAAGGAGACCAAAACAAGACATGAACACAAATGGTTCTGCAGACACCGGAAATCTGAAGTAATGCATGCACAAAATGCTGGATGAACACGGCGTCTATAGAAAGTCATAAAGAGTTGATGTTTCAGACTGAGATCCTTCATCAGGACTCAAAAGCAGCAAAACCAGCCCCTTTGCTCCCTCCCCACTCCCCCACTGTAACATGGAAATACCGAACAGTACAGGCCCTTCAGCCCATGAAGTTGTAGTGACTTTTTAACTAACCTGCTCTGAGATCTATCTAACCCCTCCCTCCGACATAACCCTCCATTTTTCTATCATCCATGTGCCTATCTAAGAGTTTTAAAAAATGTACCTAAACCACCCCTGGCAGTGCATTCCATTCACCCACTAGTATCTGTGTAAAAAAATCTTACCTCTGACATCCCCCTATGCTTTCCTCCAATCACCTTAAAATTAGGGCCCCTCACATTAGCCATTTCTGCCCTGGGGAAAAGTCTCTGGCTGTCTCCTCTATCCATATCTCTGATCTTTGAATTTGAGTGTTTGCTTTGAACTGCTCCATTCCATTCTCTGTATTATTTTGGTGCTTCTTTTTACTATTTACACCATTTGTCCTCTTTTGCACATCTGATGTTTGTAGGTCTTTGTTGTGTGTGTTTTTTCCTGGATGCTATTGTTTCTGTTTTGAGGGTGAATCTCAAGTTTGCACATGGTATACATACTTTGATAATTCATTTAAACTTAGAACTTCAAAACTTGATAACTTTTTTGATACAAACATGTGTTTACTCTGCCTTTTCAAAGGCAACTAAGAGTTAATGGTGTCGTGTTTTGCTTTAGCATGACAAATTGCTTTTCTTGATGGATATTAGTGGATTTTGACCAATTCAACACAGACCAAAGATTGACCTTTAAGACTTGCTCTTCTCTGCTAATTGGTAACAAACTGCAAAGTGCACTTACCACTGTGTATTTCATGCTTGCAATCAATCAATATGTGAATCCTGTTTGGGCATTTATTAATCATCAAGGATTCCAAATATTTGTTCAAAAGTACTGACGGTAACAAGCAAAACAAACCTTGATATAATTTAACATGAAATTTATTCAATTTGTTAGAAGAGTCATAGGGTACCAGAGAACAGAAACAGGACCTTTGGCTCAGCTAGTCCATGCTGCCCATTAACCTGTCTATTCCCATTGACCCTCATGTGGACTGTAGCCTTTCACACACCTCCCATTCATTTATTTAACCAAACTTCTCTTAAATGTTGAAATCGAACCCGCATCCACCACTTCTGCAGTATCTCAGCACACTCCCACCACCCTCTGAGTGAAGAAGTTCTCTCTCATGCTCCTTTTCAGCATTAAACCTTTCGCTGAACCCATGACCTCTAGCTCTGGTCTCACCCAACCTCAGTCAAAAAAGACTGCTTTTATTTATACTCCTCATAAAGTCCTAATCTATTCAATCTTTCCATATAACTTCCCAGCAACATCCTTGTAAATATTCTCTGTACTCTTTTAATCTTATTTACATCTTTTCTGTAGGTAGGTGTGCAGTTTTGGTCACCTACCTACAGGAAAGATTTAACTAAGGTTGAAAGAGTACAGAGAAAATTTACAAGGATGTTGCTGGGTGTCAAGGACCTGAGTTATATGGAAAAATTGAATAGGTTAGGGCTTTACTTCTAGGAACGTAGATGATTGAAAGGAGATTTGATAGAGGTAATACAAAATTATGAGGGGTATAGTTAGCACAAATGCAAACAGGCATCTACCACTGAGATTGGGTGGGACTGCAACTAGAGGTCATGGGTTAAGGGTGAAAGGTGAAAAGTTTAAGGAGAACATAAGGGGAAACTTCACTCAGAGTGACGTGTGAGAGTGGAATCAGCTGCCTGCACAAGTGAAGTATGCGAGCTCGATTTCAACATTTAAGAGAAGTTTAGATGGTAGAAGCATGGAGGGCTGTGGTCCAGGTGCAGGTCAATGGGAGGATCAGAATCAGAATCAGGTTTATTATCATTGGCATGTGTCGTGAAATTTGTTAAATTAGCAGCAGCTGTTCAATGCAATTATTAATTTAGAAGAAAAAAATAAATAATTAAATCAATTACAGTATACATATATTGAATAGATTAAAAATCATGGAGTTTAAATGGCTCAGCATGAACGAGGTGAGCCAAAGGGCTTGTTTCGGTGCAGTACCTTTCAAAGACTCTATGACTCAATAATTTTATATACCTCTGTAAAATCCCCTGTCATTCCTCTACACTCTAGGGAATGAAGTCCTAGCCTATTCAACCTTTCCCTACAACGCAGGTTCTCAGGTCCTGGAAATACACTTGTAAATTTTCTCTGCACTCTTTCAATCTTATTTACATTTCCTGTAATAGGTGATGAAAACTGCACACAATACTCCACATTAGGCCTCATGAGCATCTTTTATACAGGTTCAAAAGAACATCCCAGCTCCTGTACTCAATACATTGATTTATAAAGGCCAATGTGCTAAAAGTTTTCTTTATGACCTTATCTACCTGTGACACCATTTTCAGGGAAGTATGGATCTGTATTCCCAGATCCCTTTGTTATACTACATTCCTCAGTGCCCTACCACCGACCATGTAACACCAACCCTGGTGCAATTTCTCAGACTTGTCAGACATTTTGGAGGAGGAAGTCAGTGGATCAGAATGGGAGTGCGGCGGGAGCCATTTTGATTTTTTCTTCTTCTCATCGGAGTTAAGAGAGGTGGGACTGCACAGGCGTGTGACGTTGGGCAGTGAAGCGGGGAAGATTTAAAAAGGACACAGCTTTTTACAGCGGGCAGCATCGTTTGCGGGCAGTGGAGTGAGCCGGGAGCAGAGTGAAGGCTTAAGGGCTTGGGCTCAATGGGCTTAGGTGGAAACGGGCGAGGCAAGGTAGTTTTAGGTTTCAGTTTTTCCTGTTATTTGAGGAAAGGGGGAAGTATGAGTGTGAGGGCAGCTTGTTCTTCTCGATGTTGGATGTGGGAGGTCCTGGAGTCTCCTTGCCTCCTGGACGTCCATATCTGTGCCAGGTGCGCCGAGCTGCAGCTCCTAAGGGACCGTGTTAGGGAACTGGAACTGCAGCTCGATGACCTTCGTCTGGTCAGGGAGAGTGAGGAGTTGATAGAGAGGAGTTACAAGCAGGTGGTCACACTGGGACCACGGGAGGCAGACAGGTGGGTCACAGTTAGGAGGGGGAAGGGGAAGAGTCAGGTACTAGAGAGTACCCCTGTGGCTGTACCCCTTGACAATAAGTACTCCTGTTTGAGTACTGTTGGGGGGGGGGGGGGACGGCTTACCTGGGGGAAGCAAGAGTGGCCGTGCCTCCGGCACAGAGTCCGGCCCTGTGGCTCAGAAGGGTAGGGAAAGGAAGAGGAAGGCAGTAGTGATAGGGGACTCGATAGTTAGGGGGTCAGATAGGCGATTCTGCGGACGCAGTCAGGAGACCCGGATGGTAGTTTGCCTCCCTGTTGCCAGGGTCCAGGATGTTTCTGATCGCGTCCAAGGTATCCTGAAGTGGGAGGGTGAGGAGCCAGAGGTCGTGGTACATATAGGTACCAATGACATAGGCAGGAAAAGGGAAGAGGTCCTGAAACGAGAATATAGGGAGTTAGGAATGTAGTTGAAAAGAAGGACCACAAAGGTAGTAATCTCCGGATTACTGCCTGTGCCACGTGACAGTGAGAGTAGGAATGGAATGAGGTGGAGGATAAATGTGTGGCTGAGGGTTTGGAACAGGGGGCAGGGATTCAAGTTTCTGGATCATTGGGACCTCTTTTGGGGCAGGTGTGACCTGTACAAAAAGGACAAGTTACACTTGAATTCTAGGGAGACCAATATCCTGGCAGGGAGATTTATGAAGGCTACTGGGGAGACTTTAAACTAGAATGGTTGGAGGGTGGGAATCAATTTGAAGAGACTAGGGGAGAGGAGGTTAGTTCACAAATAGAGAAAGCTAGTAAACAGTGTGTGAGGGAGGATAAGCAGGTGATAGAGAAGGGGAGCGCTCAGACTGAAGATGTAGGAGAGAAGGAAGAAAAAGATAATAAAGTTGTTTGCACCATTAGGGATAAACAGAGAGTAAGAGGTGGAGAATTTCTTAAATGCATTTATTTTAATGCTAGGAGCATTGTAAGAAAGGTGGATGAGCTTAGAGCATGGCTTGATACCTGGAAATATGATGTTGTAGCTATTAGTGAAACATGGTTGCAGGAGGGGTGTGATTGGCAACTAAATATTCCTGGATTTCGTTGCTTCAGGTGTGATAGAATCAGAGGGGCAAGAGGGGAGGTGTTGCATTGCTTGTCCGAGAAAGTATTACAGCAGTGCTTTGGCAGGATGGATTAGGGGGCTCGTCCAGGGAGACTATTTGGTTGGAACTGAGGAATGGGAAAGGTGTAGTAACACTTATAGGTGTGTATTATAGACCACCTAATGGGGAGCGAGAATTGGAGAAGCAAATTTGTAAGGAGATAGCAGATATTTGTAGAAATCACAAGGTTGTGATTGTGGGAGATTTTAATTTTCCACACATAGACTGGGAAGCCCATTCTGTAAAAGGGATGGACGGTTTGGAGTTTGTAAAATGTGTGCAGGGTAGTTTTTTGCAGCAATACATAGAGGTACCAACTAGAGAAGGGGCAGTGTTGGATCTCCTGTTAGGGAATGAGATAGGTCAGGTGACAGAGGTATGTGTTGGGGAGCACTTCGAGTCCAGTGATCACAACCCCATTAGTTTCAATATAATTATGGAGAAGGATAGGACTGGACCCAGGGTTGAGATTTTTGATTGGAGAAAGGCTAACTTTGAGGAGATGCGAAAGGATTTAGAAGGAATGGATTAGGACAAAGAAAAAGAGAGAGATCTACAATAAATATAGGCAGCATGGAGTAAATGAGGTGCTCGAGGAATATAAAGAATGTCAAAAGAATCTTAAGAAAGAAATCAGAAAAACTAAAAGAAGATATGAGGTTGCTTTGGCAAGTAAGGTGAAAATAAATCCAAAGGGTTTCTACAGTTATATTAATAGCAAAAGGATAGTGGGGGATAAAATTGGTCCCTTAGAGAGTCAGAGTGGACAGCTATGTGTGGAGCCAAAAGAGATGGGGGAGATTTTGCACAATTTCTTTTCATCGGTATTCTCTAAGGAGAAAGATATTGAATTGTGTAAGGTAAGGGAAACAAGTAGGGTAGTTATGGAAACTATGATGATTAAAGAAGAGGAATTACTAGAGCTTTTAAAGAATATAAAAGTGGATAAGTCTCCGGGTCCTAACAGAATATTCCCTAGGACCTTGAGGGAAGTTAGTGTAGAAATAGCAGGGACTCTGACAGAAATATTTCAAATGTCATTAGATACGGGGATGGTGCCGGAGGATTGGCGCATTGCTCATGTGATTCCATTGTTTAAAAAGGGTTCTAAGAGTAAACCTAGCAATTATCGGCCTGTAAGTTTCACGTCAGTGGTGGGTAAATTAATGGAAAGTATTCTTAGGGATGGTATATATAATTATCTGGATAGACAGGGTCTGATTAGGAACAGTCAACATGGATTTGTGTGTGTAAGGTCATGTTTGACAAATCTTATTGTATTTTTTGAAGAGGTTACTAGGAAAGTTGACGAGGGTAAAGCAGTGGATGTTGTCTATATGGACTTCAGTAAGGCCTTTGACAAAGTTCCACATGGAAGGTTAGTTAGCAAGGTTCAATCATTAGGTATTAATATTGAAGTAGTGAAATGGATTCAACAGTGGCTGGATGGGAGATGTCAGAGAGTAGTGGTGGATAACTGTTCATCAGGCTGGAGGCCCATGACTAGTGGTGTGCCTCAGGGATCTGTACTGGGTCCAATGTTGTTTGTCATATACATTAATGATCTGGATGATGGGGTGGTAAATTGGATTAGTAAGTATGCAGATGATACTAAGATAGGTGGCATTGTGGATAATGAAGTAGGTTTTCAAAGATTGCAGCGAGACTTAGGCTAGTTAGAAGAGTGGGCTGAAAGATGGCAGATTGAGTTTAATGCTGATAAGTGTGAGGTGTTACATTTTGGTAGGAATAATCAAAATACGACATACGTGCTAAATGATAGGGCATTGAGGAATGCAGTAGAACAGAGTGATCTAGGAATAATGGTGCATAGTTCCCTGAAGGTGGAATCTCATGTGGATAGGGTGGTGAAGAAAGCTTTTGGTTTGCTGGCCTTTATAAATCAGAGCATTGAGTATAGGAGTTGGGATGTAATGTTAAAATTGTACAAGGCATTGGTGAGGCCAAATTTGGAGTATTGTGTACAGTTCTGGTCACCGAATTATAGGAAAGATGTCAACAAAATAGAGAGAGTACACAGGAGATTTACTAGAATGTTACTTGGGTTTCAGCACCTAAGTTACAGAGAAATGTTGAATAAGTTAGGTCTTTATTCTTTGGAGCGTAGAAGGTTGAGGGGGGACTTGATAGAGGTATTTAAAATTATGAGGGGGACAGATAGAGTTGACATGGATAGGCTTTTTCCATTGAGAGTAGGGGAGATTCAAACAAGAGGACATGAGTTGAGAGTTAAGGGGCAAAAGTTTAGGGGTAACACGAGGGGGAACTTCTTTACTCAGAGAGTGGTAGCTGTGTGGAACGAACTTCCGGTAGAAGTGGTAGAGGCAGGTTCAATTTTGTCATTTTTTTATAAATTGGATAGGTATATGGACAGGAAAGGAATGGAGGGTTATGGGCTAAGTGCAGGTAAGTGGGACTAGCTAAGAGTAAGCGTTCGGCACAGACTAGAAGGGCCGAGATGGCCTGTTTCTGTGCTGTAATTGTTATATGGTTATAAATTCCATCTGCCATTTATCAGCCCATTTTTCCAACTGGTACAGATTTGACTGCAAGCTTTGTTAATCTGCCTTGCTGTCCACTACACCCCCATTCTTGGTGTTACTCCACAAACTTGCTGATTCAGTTAACCACATTATCATCCAGATCGTTGATAGGGATGACAAACAACAACAGACCCAGCATTGGTCCCTGCAGCACACCACGAGTCGCAGACCTACTGTCAAAGATCTACTGTATACCATCTGTACCCAGTCTCTTGTTACATTTTGTAACTTCAAAACATTAAACTAATTCAAAGGAAAACGCAGGAGCCTGAAATGTGAGTCTAACTTCATGCTTACTTTAAGCAAGGTGTGCACGTATTATGTGGTAGCGTGATAATGTATGCCATTCATGTATTTATACATATAACTCATAATAAATTATTCAGATGAATGCTTAATCTATCAATATATATATATATATATATACAAGATTACTCAAATACTAGTGAAATATTAAATTGATGAAGGTAGAGCAATAGATGTAGTGTATATGGATTTCAGCAAGGCATTTGACAAGGTACCCCATGCAAGGCTTACTGAGAAAGTAAGGAGGCATGGGATTCAAGGGGACATTGCTTTGTGGATCCAGAAATGGCTTGTCCACAGAAGGCAAAGAGTGGTTGTAGACGGGTGCCTCAGGGCTCTGTTCTGGGACCGCTACTTTACGTGATTTTTATAAATGACCTGGATGAGGAAGTGGAGGGATGGGTTAGTAAGTTTGCTGATGACACAAAGGTTGGGTGTGATGTGAATAATGTGGAGGGTTGTCAGAGCTTACAACGGGAGATTGATAGGAGGCAAACTGGGCTGAGAAGTGGCAGGTGAAGTTCAACCCAGATAAGTGTGATTGCCCAGTATCCAATCTTTATGAACTTGTGAACTCTTCTATTTTCCGACTTTTTAACTTGACTGCCTCTGCACATACTTTGCTGCTTTCTCTTTAACTCAACCATTTCTCACTGTGCTTTTTTGAACTCATCCATCTCATCGCGCTTAAACAGGTTAGTAGCGGTTTCAGGTTTGTTTTGAAAACACCTCATCACCACTGTTACATTTTGTAACTTCAAAACATTAAACTTATTCAATGGAAAACACAGAGGTTCAAAATGTGAGTCTAACTTCGAGTTTACTTTAAGGGAACCACGCATGTATCGCGCGGTAGAATGTTGATGTATGCATTTCACGTATTTGTACATATAACCCATAATGAATTATTAAAATAAACCAATATACATATACAGGATTATTCAAAGATTACTGAAATGTTAAATACAACACTTGTTCTTCTCCCGCGAAGCCAACGTCTTATCCAATTTACTATCTCATCTTGAATGCCATGACATTGAAAATTCTTGAAACCTCCCATGCAGGACCTTGTCAAAGGCCTTGCTAAAGTTCATGTAGATATCATCCACTGCCTTCCTTTATCAACTTTCCTGCTAACTTTCTCGAAAAATCTGAGATAGGTTTGACATGACTTACTACACACAAAGCTATGTTGACTATCCCAAATCAGTCTCTGTCTATCCAAATACTTATATACCTGGTCTTTTAGAATACCTTCCAATACATTCCCATTACTGATGTCAGGCTCATTGGCCTATAATTTCCTGGCTTATTCTTGGAGCCTTTCTTAAACAACTCAACATCGTTTGTTATCCTCCCATCCTCCAGCACCTCCCCTGTGGCCAAGGATGTTTTAAGTATCTCTGCTAGGACCCTGCAATTTCCACAATAGCCTCCCACAGGGTCCAAGGGGACATCTTGTCAGGCGCTGTGGATTTATTCACCCTAATTTTCTCAAGGCAGCAAACACCTCCTCCTCTGTAATCTGCACAGGGTTCATGACCTTGCTGCTGCTTTGCCTCACTTCTGTAGACTCTGTGCCTGTCTCCCTCTCTTTCAATCTTTTTATTAGTATTAAAAATATTATGAATAAAATACAATTAAAATATTGATAAGGGATTACAAACATATAGACTCCCATTACACATGAAGGAATACATAAGGAATGAATACAGTATAAGTAAGTTTTCCCAAAACATAAACCATATAGTATATATATGAACAAGGTAAGTCTAGATATTCCATAATATATAATATAAAAAAGAGAAAAAAATAGTAAATCTATATATGAAAGTTAACTAATCTACTAATCTAATATCTAAGAAAAAAAAAACAAAGAAGGAAAAAAAACTAAAAAAAAACTTTAAAAAAAGAGAAAAAAAAGGGCTGTTCATAGTATCTCACAAGCATACATAAACATCAGTGACGTCAACTCCGATCCTCTCAACATACATACGATTAAAGCTGAAAAAACCAATAAGCCTGGCACAGGGCCATTACATCATATGAAAATATTGAATAAATGGTCTCCATATCTTTTCAAATTTAATAGAAGTATCAAATACAGCACTTCTAATTTTTTCTAAATTTAGACATAACATAGTTTGAGAAAGCCAATGAAATACCGTGGGAGGATTAATTTCCTTCCAATTCAACAAAATAGATCTTCTAGCCATCAAAGTGAGAAAAGCAATCATTCGACAGGCGGAAGGAGATAAGTGAAGTAAGTCCATCATCGGTAAACCAAAAATTGCGGTAATAGGATGGGGTTGTAAATCAATGTTCAATACCACCGAAATAATATCAAAAATATCTTTCCAATATTTTTTCAAAAGCGGACATGACCAAAACATATGAGTTAAAGACGCGATTTCTAATTGACATCTGTCACAAATAGGGTTTATATGAGAATAAAAATGAGCTAATTTATCCTTGGACATATGGGCCCTATGTACAACCTTAAATTGTATTAATGAATGTTTGGCACATATAGATGATGTATTAACTAATTGAAGAATTCTAACCCAATTCTCAATAGGAATAATAAGATTAAGCTCTCTTTCCCAATCATTTTTGGTCTTATCAAAGGGCACTGAACGTATCTTCATAATTATATTATAAAGTTTTGATATAAGCCCTTTTTGAAAAGGGTTTAATTCAAACAAACTCTCCAAAATATCTGAAGACAGAAAATTTGGGAACGAAGGAAGTACCGTACTTAAAAAATGCCTAACCTGTAAGTATCTAAAAAAATGAAATCTAGGCAAATTATATTTATTAGCTAATTGCTCAAAAGACATAAAACAGTTGTCCAAAAATAAGTCGGAAAATCTTAATAATCCCTTAGTTTTCCAAGCCAAAAAAGCTTGATCTATAATTGAGGGTTGAAAAAAAACAATTAGATACAATAGGACTATTTAACACGAATTGAGTCAACCCGAAAAATTTCCGAAATTGAAACCATATACATAAGGTATATTTAACTATCGGGTTGTCGATTCGCTTTGGCAATTTAGAAAGAGCAAAAGGGAGAGATGTCCCTAAAATAGAACCCAGAGCATAAGCAGATACAGATTTAGTTTCCAAACTCACCCAATGAGGGCCAAAAGGACCATTCCATTCTTTCAACCAACATATCAAATATCTAATATTAACTGCCCAATAGTAAAATCTGAAATTGGGTAATGCCAACCCACCATCCTTCTTTGTCTTCTGTAAGTATATTTTACCTAACCTGGGATTTTTATTCTGCCATATATATGAAGAAATTTTTGAATCAACATTAGTAAAAAAGGATTTCGGAATAAAAATTGGTACCGCTTGAAAAACATATAAAAATTTAGGTAAAATAACCATCTTAATAGCATTAATCCTACCTGTCAGAGATAAAGATAATGGTGACCACTTAGTAAACAAACCTTTAATCTGATCAATTAAGGGTAGAAAATTAAACCTAAATAATTCTTTATGGTTTTTGGTAATTTTAATCCCTAAGTAAGTAAAAGAGTCATTAGCTAATTTAAAAGGTAAAATACCATAATTTGGGACCTGTCTATTCAAAGGAAACAATTCACTCTTATTAAGATTTAACTTATACCCAGAAAACTCACTAAATTGAGCCAACAATGATAAGACTGCTGGAATAGATTTCTCAGGGTTAGAGATGAATAATAATAAATCGTCTGCATATAAAGATACCTTATGAATATCTGTTCCACGATTAATACCCAAAATATCCTGTGATTCTCTGATGGCAATTGCCAAAGGTTCTAAAGTGATGTTAAATAGTAATGGACTAAGAGGACAACCTTGTCTAGTGCCCCGAAATAAACGAAAAAATGGAGATCTTTGATTATTAGTAAACACCGAGGCTACTGGAGTTTGATATATCAGTTTAATCCAAGAAATGAAGGTCGGACTGAAATTAAACTTCTCCAGCACATAAAATAAGTAAGGCCATTCAACTCTATCAAATGCTTTCTCTGCATCTAATGAAATAACACATTCTGAAGTATTATGTGAAGGAGTATAAACAATATTCAATAATCTCCTAACATTGAAAAAAGAATAGCGATTTTTAATAAAACCGGTTTGGTCTTCCGAAATAATTTGGGGTAATACCTTCTCCAGCCTGGAAGCCAGCAACTTGGAAAAAATCTTAGAATCCACATTCAATAAAGATATTGGTCTATAAGATGCACAATCAGTAGGGTCTTTATCTTTCTTCAGTATTAAAGAAATGGAAGCTCTATAAAAAGATTGTGGCAAATTCCCCAAACTAATTGCTTCTTCAAAAACCTTGCATAGCCAAGGAGCTAGAGTAGCAGAAAAACATTTAAAAAATTCTACTGTGTACCCATCTGGACGTGGTGCTTTCCCAGAATTCATTGAGGAAATAACCCCTTTAATTTCCGCATCCGTAAACGGAGTATCTATTACTGAAAGATCATCAGATGATAGTTTTGGAAAATTCAATTTCCCGAGAAAATCACACATGGTATTATGATCCTGAGGGAATTCAGATTGATACAGGGAGGTATAAAAGTCTTGAAAAGACTTATTTATCTCATCATGGTTAACCGTCAAATCCCCATTCTGCTGTCGAACCTTAGTGATTTGGCGTTTAACTGAAACATTCTTCAGCTGACTAGCTAACAGTTTTCCCAATTTATCACTATGTATATAGAAATCAGATCTGGTTTTCATTAATTAATTTTCAATCGGAGATGTAAGTAATAAACTATGTTCCATTTGAAGTTCAACCCTTTGTTTATAAAGTTCCTTGCTAGGAGTAGTCGAATATTTCTTGTCAATCTCTTTAATTTTATCAACCAATAAAAGAGTTTCCTTCTTAATGCGTTTTCTCAGACCAGCAGAATAAGAGATAATCTGTCCACGTATATACGCTTTAAAAGTGTCCCAAAGTATTCCGCAAGAGATATCCTCCGTGGAATTAGTTGAAAAGAAGAAATCGATCTGTTCCTTCATAAATTTAATAAAGTCCGGCTCTTGCAATAAGGTAGAGTCAAATCGCCATTGTCTAGCACTTAAAGCTGTATCCGTAACATTAATAGAAAGTTTTAATGGAGCATGGTCGGAAATAGCTATAATATCATAATTACAACCAATTACCGATGGAATAAAACAAGAGTCAATAAAAAAATAATCAATTCTTGAATAGGAGTGATAAACATGTGAGAAAAAAGAAAACTCTTTGTCATTAGGATGACGAAATCTCCAAATATCAAAAACTCCATTATCAGTCAAAAAAGAGTTAATACAAGTGGCCGACTTATTGGGTAGAGTCTGAATAGGTGTAGATTTGTCCATCAAAGGAATTAGACAACAATTAAAGTCACCACCCATTATTAACTTATATTCATTTAAATTAGGTAAAGAAGTAAATAAGGACTTAAAAAAGTAAGGACAATCCACATTCGGGGCATAAACATTAACCATAACAACCTTTTTATTACCGAGTAAACCCGTAACTAACAAAAATCTACCATTCGGATCCGAAAGGATATCATGTTGAACAAATGCAATAGAGGAGTCAATAAAAATTGAAACTCCCTTAACTTTGGCATTCGAATTCGAATGATACTGTTGACCCCGCCAAGACCTAAAAAAGTGATATTTGTCCTCCTTCCTCACATGAGTTTCTTGTACAAAAATGATATGTGCATTAAGTCTTTGGAATACTTTGAAAATCGTCTTTCGTTTAATCCGATGGTTTAATCCATTAGTATTCCAAGACACAAAGTAAATGGTTTGCGCCATGTTTCTAAAGTCATCCCTTTGGTATATAAAGGGTTAACCATGTTATAAACTCATGCACCCGGAAGAGGGACAAAAATAAGGAGCGGACCTGGAAGTGACGACATCGTAAACATATTTGTAGTTCAAGAACAGCCCAAGTAAAAAAACTAAAACAAATTAATAAGAGAAAAATTAAAAAGGAAAACAGACCAACCCCCACCCCCACATGAAAAAGAAAAAAAGCCAAAATATGGCTAGAAAAAGGAAAAAATGAGACTAACTCTACCCCCATATCAGCGGCAGACCACTCCGTGTTTAAAGGATATATAAAAAAAAACACCCCAACTTTAAGAATTATGATCGCAGTACTAAAAACTATGCTTCTTAATATGCTGGGTTGTAAAAAAAAAGGGAATATAATCACTAAAAGTTTATAAATCGGGTTATAACTCAAACAAATCAAGAAGTGTTTAAACTATGATAAGCGATACATTATAGGAAGAAGACGAAAAAAGAAACAATAACGCCATCTTAAACTAAACCAAGAATACTTTACAAAAAACCACTATCTTGATATTAAAAAAAAATTCCCTTCGAAAGGTTAAAAATATACCTTCAAGGGAACAAAAATAATAGACAAAAATATAGTATAGTAGTTAAAGTGTTTAAGACAAAGCGATTAATATAACGAAAGCACACTTTAACTTAAATATGTATAGGATAAACCTACACCAATAACCAGAGACTAACCCTGGTTTAAGGAATCAAAAACCGTCTTTCACGATCAGAATCACTCATTTATTAGAAAGTAGTGACTGTATCAGTAGGGAAGTTCTCTTCCAAATACTTTTTCGCCTCGAAGGTGGAAAGGAATACTCTACGCGAAGCGTTCGGCGGGGAAATCCTGAGCTTCGCCGGGTATAAGAGCGCAGGTTTTAGATTTTTCTCATAACATTCAGACATCAGAGGTTTAAAGAGAAGCCTCTTCTTCATAATTTCTGGACTAAAATCTTGCACCAAATGAAAGCAATAATCATGAAATTTAATCATCCCAGCCCTTCGAGCTTCACGAATGAGTTGTTCTTTGTTGTGAACATAGTGAAATCGGACGATTACCACCGGGGGTTTATCTGACGCACTCGGTGAATGACTCCAAATTCTATGTGCTCGGTCAAGTACCGGGGGGTTTTCTGGAAAAACTGACGGAAACGCATCTTTTAGAAATTGAGCAAAGTATTTCGAAGGGTCGCCTTTTTCTATGCCGTCTGGGAGACCAAGTATGCGTAAGTTCTGTCTTCTGGACCGATTCTCCAAATCGACACTCTTGGCTTTAAGTGTCTCCACCAGTTTAATGGTCGAAATTAAATCCTGTTGCAATTTTTCAATTGTCAAATCTCATTTCCGCGCTTCATCTTGCAAAGACGCGATAAGCATTTGCTGCTGGTTAATTACTGAATCCGTCTTAACCATATAATCTTGAAAAGCCTTTATATCTTGTTGAAAAGCCTGATGTTGTTCATCAAATTTTCTATCCAAAACCTCCATAAGCAGTTCATAAGTTAACTCAGTGCGTTGCGGTTGAGCTTGCTTCTTTCCACTACCGTTCGGGTTACGCCCCGGTTCTCATCCTTTGGATCTAAGAGCCATTTCTGTTTGCATATCTTCAAAAATTCACAATAAAATCTTAACGATAAGCCCAAGAAAGTAGCAAAAATCTTTTGGTGTAGATAACAATAAGTTGAATAAGGGTGATCAAAGGTTAGAAAAGGTAAAGGTTATGGAGCGGATCTGAAACAGTACTCACTCCATGAGCGTCTCCCGCTGACCTCTGTGCCTGTCTCCCAAGTAGAATTGAATTGATTAAGACCTTTTCCAAGATGGCGGTGCAACGCAGCTTGCAGCGGCCACTCTGGAGCTGATATGTTATTTGTTATGCGGGGGTGCTGTGCGCAATCCTAATCTGATGAAAAATGGACGTGGGAGCACGGAGCACGGAGGAACATCTGGAAATCTCCAGAAAGGCCCTCTTTGTTGCTGCTGCTGCTGTGAGGTCTGGGTCTCTGCTGAGAAGAACAGACCCCCGGTCCTCGGGGTCGCGTTGCCAGTAGCCATTGGCGGGGGCGTCTTAATACGCTCGGCAGAGGATGGTGCTCGGAGAAGCTGTGCCGGAGGGGATGGTCGGAGGCTCGGAGGTTCGATGGACTCGGAGTCCACTGCAGTCAGGTTGCTTTCGGTGTGTACTGTGTCTACAAGGCTGGGTCCGATGGAGCTTTCATTGTGTGCTGCGTCTGCGAGGCTGAGTCGGGCAGCGCTGTGGAAGTCCATAGCGGGGGTATTCCCTTCTGCCGCCTGCGTGGGATGATGAGTCTATCAGGATCCTGAGGACTTGTGGAAACTGTGTGGTGGTTTCTTTTGAACTTATAGTCTTTTAATATCTTTGGACTATTTTTACCATGCCCATGGTCTGTTTTCCGATCGATTACACTATTGTTTGCACTGTTGTAACTATATGTTGTAATTATGTGGTTTTGTGCAGGTCTTGTAGCTTTAGTTTTTGGTCTTGTTTTGTCTGGTGGTTTTGGAGCTCCTTTCCGGGGAATGCACTAAGACAGTAACGCAATATTAATATGCAGCAGCCTCTCCGGACTCTGGATTGGGGATTGCCAAATGTTATGTGGATTTTCTGGTGTAGTCTGTTTTGTCATGTGCTTTTGTGATATCATTCTGGAGGAACATTGTCTCATTTTTAACTGCATAGCATTTGTGGTTTCTAAATGACAAAAAACTGAATCTGAATCTGAAAATACACGTGGACGAAGATGTTAACTGTCCTGTGCTATCTCCAGTGGGATCATCAGTTGATCTGCCACCTGTCCTCAGGAGTTTCGGCCCACTTATGATCAAGACTCCCTCGAGGTGGTGGGCCAGCAGTGCTAAAGCCCCACCTCCCACTGATGAGCTTAACAACTTGGCATCTGCCTCTATCAGAGTTGTTGGTTGCTTCCATCCAACAGATAGTCTACTCTTCAGGTGTCTATGCAACTACTGAAGAGTTTACAAAAGATGGATACACTGTCCAACTATCTGCCCCTCTGGACGTACTTGGTCCACACCCATGGTGATCCTGTCTCTGCTGCCTCAGCTACAGCCCTGCTGATTGACTTGATCTCTCTTCAAGTGAAGCCAAGGTCATGCAGCCATTTCTGGAAAGTGAACGCAATAAAGCCACAGCAACCTACTTCGAATGGATAGCATGAGACCTTCCACCCTCTGTCTCTGCACTCTGATCTTAATTCTGCATACTTGGTTAACTTGCGCTCATGGGCTTCATCGATGTTGTCTTCCCAGGGGACTGTGATTTCACCAATAACCACTTCGCTACTGGAGTCAGACCAGACGTTTATACCTGGATGCAATGTGGTGAAAACTATTTGCTCCGGGAAACTGCCTTTCCCATCCAGGTTGGCCTTGACACACCAATCATTTGCTGAAGAAAGTATGCTTGATCGTGGGCCTGCGCTGTACACCCTTGACTTGGAGCCTTCTTTCACAAATGATATGTGATGTTCTGTGCAGCATGGGGCATAAGATAAGTTGTTCTGCAGTACTCTCTGCTCAACCGCTTCTGTTACAACTTAGAGAACATTGTTATGTCTCTAAGTGTACATGCCGCTGGAAAGATTGACTCTGCATGTACTCAAATATGTTGAAGTGTTCCCTTCTCGCCATAAGCAGCACACTTGTCTGTCTTATCTTCATACCAGGTGCTGAGGTTGGAGGTGTTGGGAGCAGGTCATACACTGCTCTGTATAGAAAAGAAATGAGGAGCGGTTCCATCTGCCACAGAATTTTCCAAGATAGATGTCGTTGTTCAACACTTTCCCACCAGGTCCAAGCCCCTTGTTTGGCCAAGCCAGCTGCTTTAGCTAACCTCTTCTCTTCTACCTCTCGTATTTCTTGCGTTACAAGCTCACGGTGCTCCTTACCTGTAGAAGATGACCACAACTTGTGGGTTGTCCATCCAAGTCCCTGGTGACCTAGCTGGGTAGCCCCAACCGTCCCCTTGTGCTTCAGTCTAGACTCTGCCTCATCAACTGCCGCCCGGGATGATCACTTCCTGCCTGATCTCACATCTGGCCGGATGTTCTTGATGACAGGGTCTTTTGAGTCTCGAAGCATCAAGAATGATCCTACCTTGGCTACCTTGACCTCTTCAACAAGGAATTGCACTGGGATGGTAAGCTTTGTCTGGCTACTGTGGATTGTAACATTAGTGAGGCTACTCCAAGCCACTTCTTCACATACTTGTTGATCTTCCGTTCCATTGCCTCAACATGGGACATTGCCACTTCATTGACAGTTAGTGGCCACATTATCCGTGGCATCAGTCCGTACTGCAAGCACCACAACTTCAACTTGCCAGGCAAGCCACACTTGTCGACAGACATCAGACCTCTGCTGATCTGTTCTTCTGTCTCTTGAACCCTTTTGGTGTCTCTCAGCTCCTCGGTGTACCATCGCCCGAGGCTCTTAACTGGTTGGTCCTGAATGGATGGAATCTCCTCTCCACAAAGGGTGAAATGAAAGTCAACCAGCTTTCCTCTCCTAAGAACAAGGCTCCTTGACTTCTTGGTCTTAAACTTCATTCTTCCCCAATCCATTAGCTCCTCAAGTCTAGATAGTACACTATCCACTGCCTCTGTGCTAGGACCCAAAAGGGTGAGATTGGTCCATGAACGCATGTATTAATGGCAACTCCCCTCCACCATGAAGTGCGACACCTGGTCCCACTGATTCTGCAGCCCTCACAATGACCTCCATGGCTAACACAAAGAGGATGGGTGAAATCGCACATCGCATTGGGATACCAATGTCCAGGCTCTGCCACCTAGTTGTAAACTGCTGAGTGGAAAACCTCAAATGGAAATCGTTGTAGTACTGCATAACGAAGTTCCTTGGCTTAGCAGGAATCCACAGGAATTCCATCGCAAACTCAATCAGGGCATGGGGAACAGAACCATACACATTTGCGAGATCAAGCCAAACTACAGCCAGATTTCTTCTCAACCTTTTCGACTCCTGGACGGTATGCTATATCATACTAGTATGTTCAAGGCATCCCAGAAAGCCTGGTATTCCTGCCTTCTGCACAGATGTATTTACTAATCCATTCTCTATCACAAATGAAGATATTCTTTCTGCTAGAATGCCAAACATAATCTTCCCCTCTACATTCAGGAGTGAAATTGGTCAGAACTGATTCAATGTAGTAGAATTCTCTTCCTTCGGGATGTATACCCCTTCAGCCTCACTCCATGACAAAGGAACAACACCTTGTCTCCACACCACCTTTAACAATTTCCACAAGTTCTTCCTCAGCTCTTCACACTTCTTGAACACCTTATACGGCACTCCATTAGGTCCTGGCACTGAACCTGACCTTGTCTTTTTGATGAACCACTCAACTTCTGCCAGTTTGGGTTCTGACAGATCGAACTTCACTCCTGGCTCGGTAGGCTTCACAAGCCCAGAAATGTCAAGCAAAGGAGCCTCCCGCTGTTCACCTGCTTGCCAGGTGATCCTCAAGTTCTTGTTGAGAGATGTTAAGCAGCCCGCTCTTACTTTATTCAAACAATCTCTTTGTGAACTGGTGAGGGTTCTCAAAGAATGCCTTTCTTGCCTTCTCTCTCTTCTTTCTCTTTTTATGTTGTGACTCTGCACAATGGAGTAATGCTAACTTTATTCAAAACTGCTCTCAGAGATCAGCAATCCCTGGCTTGTCACCCTCACTTGCTACCTTCCACCTCTGTCTCAACGATCTAAGCTCTCTCCTCAACCTACTAATCTCCTTCTGGCACCTGCTTTGCTTTCTTCAACTCAGCTAAACCAAACCTGTACTTCCCAACATCATAAATCATATCGCCCATCACTTCCAACTTTCTCTTTGATGTTCCCCTGAGAGTGTTCTCCAGCATCATACTGATATCCTCATCAAACACATGCCAAGCCTTCTCATCTGCCATTGCTGGCCACTTGACCTTCCTCTTCATCTTTACCACCTCACCACCACCATCATGTGAAGGATCTACCTGGGTACTGTGGTCTGCAACCTGACCTGGGTTATCTCTCGTCTGACCTGGAGTATGATGACTCTCTCCAGAGCGAATCGCTGTGGCTTGTGTATCAGTGGTTGAAAAGACCACATCATCTGCGCTTGGTGAAGTAATTTCATCTTCATCCACTGGGACGGAATAGCACTTCAACTTTGCTTGGTGGACTTGTAAACCTTTAATGCTGGAAAACGCTCTCCTACACCAACACATTGGACACTCAGAGCCTCTTAACATAGCTCTTGGTAGTAGTCGTTCCCTGCAATTAACTGTATCTGTCCAGTTGGGTCCATCATTCTCTCGGAGGGAAAATGTCCTTTGCTGTTCTTTTGTTCTTAATATATCTGTAGAAGCCCTTTCCTTGTCTGCTAGAGCAACTAAAACCTGTTTTCCGTCCCTTTTATCCTGACAGGAACACACAAATTCTGTCCTCTCAAAATCTCACTTCTGAAGGCCTCCCACTTACCAAGTACACCTTTGCCAGAAATTAACCTTTCATAATCCACACTTACCAGATCCTTTCTGATACCATCAAATTTGGCTTTTCTCCAGTTTAGAATCTCAACCTGAGGACCAGACTTATCCTTTTCCATAATTACCTTGAAACTAATGGCATTATGATCATTACATGCAAAATGTTCCCCTGCACAAACTTCTGTCACCTTCCCTGTCTCATTCCCTTATAGAAGAGCTAGTATCACCCTGTCTCTAGCTGGCACATTTATTTACTGATTAAGGAAACTTTCTTGAACACATTTGCCAAACTCTTTCCCATCCAACCCTTTTCTGGTATGGGAGTCCCAGTGAATATGTGGAATGTTAAAATCACCTTCAATCATAACCTTATATTTTTTGCAACAGTCTGCAATCTCTCTACCAATTTGCTCCTCCAAACCCCTAACTAGTAATGGCACCTCTCCCTTTTTAATCCCTCCTACACTATCAGGTGTAAAACAATGGAACTCTGGAATACTGAGCTGCTACTCCAGCCCCTCCTGCAACTAAGTCTGATTAATGGCTATACTGTCATAATTCCACGTGCTAATCCATAATCTAAATTCTCCGCCTTTCCTACAACATTCCTTGTATTGAAATATATGCAGCTCAGAACATTAGCCCGACCATGCTTAACCTTTTGATTCCTGACTTTGTACATAGGTTTTCTCCACAACAACACCACTATCTGCTCCAAGCAGCACTCGCAAACCTTCCCTCCAAGTTATCGGTTGCAATTGCCTTGTAGAAGAATTTTGTGTACAGTCATTGTGTCTGCCTTATTACAGCATATAACAAGCCAAGAGCACAACAATGCTTTTACAATGCTATTTGGAGTACTTAAAAGAACAGTTCCAAGTAACTTATGCCAAGGAATTGTGATTGTATTGTGAATTTTTTCTGATTATGTAGTGGAGTGCACGGACTCTGTTGTAATATCTGTACTTCCTCTCTGAAGAAATCCGCCCTTAAAACAAGATGTGAAAAGAATAATACAATATTTGTCGAGGTCACAAGGGAAAATATTATTTCATAAACAGGTTCTCCTCAGAAGCGGCTGTTGCCGTGTTGCAGTAACTAGCACAAGAGGAATGCTAAGTTACAGACATGGAGTGTCATGTCTGATTAAATATGCCCCTAAATATTCCAATCCTCATCTTTCTACTGTTATAAATGATTAAAACACCTTAAGCGCCTCTCCAGTGTAAAGAGTTCTGCATGAAGTGTTAGAAAGGTTCATTGAAGTACTGGAGTCTAATTTTACTTAGGAGCGAATTCAGAAAGCAGAGGTGCAAAGGGACTTGGGTGTCCCCATGCTGGATTTCTTAAAATTTAACTTGAAGGTTGAGTTGGTAATATGGAAGTCAAATGCAAAGTTAGCATTCATTTAGAGAGGGAAGGAATGTAAAAGCAAGGATATAATGTTGAGGCTTTATAAAGCATTGGTCAGACCACACTTGGAGTATTGTGAACAGTTTTGTGCCCCTTATTAAAGAAGGGATGTGCTGCATTCGAGAGAGTCCAGAGGAGGTTTATGGGAATGATCCATGGAACGAAAGGGTAAACAGACCAGGAGCATTTGATGACTTTGGGCCTGTACTTGCTGGAGTTTAGAAGAATGAGGGGGGATCTCATCGAAACCTTTCAAATATTGAAAGTCCTAGATAGAGTGGATGTGGAGAGGATGTTTCCTGTGGTGGGGAGTCTAGGACCAGAGCACACAGCCTCAGAATACAAGGATCATCTTTTAGAACAGAGATGAGGAGGAGGTTCTATAGCCATAGGGTGGTGAAACTGTGGAATTCATTGCCACAGACTGCTGTGGATGCCAAGTCATTGGGTGGTATACTTCAGATGGAGATTGATAGTTTTTGATTTGTAGGGGTGTCAAAGTTTAAGGGCAGAAGCTGGGAGAATGGGGTTGAGGTAAATAAATCAAGCAAGATAGAATGACAGAGCAGACTCAATAGATCAAATGGCCTAACTCTGTTCCTATGTCTTTTAGTCTTATAGTATTTTTGTGCAGTAGATGCCAAGTGTAAGATGGCATCAATGAAATGCACACATAGATGCAAGAGATTCTGCAGATGCTGGAAATCCAGAGCAACACACACAAAATGCTGAAGGAATTTAGCAGGTCAGGTAGCATATTTGAAAAGGAATAAACAGTTGATACTTCAGGCTGAGTTTCTTCATCAGGACTGGAAAAGAAGGGTGAAGAAGTCAGAACAAGTAAGTGGGAGGCGGAGAGGGCATATAAGCTGGCAGTGAGAGGTGAAACTAGGGGAGGAGGAAGGTGAGTCGGTTGGAGGAAAGGGGATGAAGTGAGAAGCTGGGACGTGATAGGTCGAAGAGGTAATGGGTTGAAGATGAAGGAATCTGATAGGACAGGGCAGTGGACCATGGGATAAAGGTAAGGAGGAAGGTCACTAGAAGAGGTGATGGTGAGCCGAGCTGAAGATGCATACATGCGTATACCTTTGTCATTGTTGTGAGATGCCGTATCGGTGAAAACACTGAGTGCTGGGTGGCAATGTTGACCAACACTATAGCTGTCATTAAATAACACTGATTTTTGAAGATAGGAGCTCTGCAAGTGATATTGTTTAACATTGTGTTTAGTACAAACAGACCATTGGAGGGATTATATTAAAGACCCTCAACTCCCTTGATGAGTTGCCGGTTGAATTTTTCTGGCTTGTCACTCCATTCTCGAATCAAGTCAAGTCAAGTCAAGTCACCTTTTATTGTCATTTCGACCATAACTGCTGGTACAGTACACAGTAAAAATGAGACAACATTTTTCAGGACCATGGTGTTACATGAAACAGTACAAAAACTACACTAGACTGCAGACCTACCCAGGACTGCATAAAGTGCACAAAACAGTGCAGGCATTACAATAAATAATAAACAAGACAGCAGGCACAGTAGAGGGCAGTAAGTTGGTGTCAGTCCAGGCTCTGGGTATTGAGGATGCTGTTTGCTGTTTGCTTTGCTTTGCAGATGCAGCGTGTAGTGTAAATGTCCGTAATGGCAGGAGGAGAGACCCCGATGATCTTCGCAGCTGACCTCACTACCCGCTGCAGGGTCTTGCGATCTGAGATGGTGCAATTTCCAAACCAGGCAATAATGCAGCTGCTCAGGATGCTCTCAATACAACCTCTGTAGAATGTGGTGAGGATGGGGGTGGGAGATGGACTTTCCTCAGCCTTCGCAGAAAGTAGAGACGCTGCTGGGCTTTCTTTGCTATGGAGCTGGTGTTTAGGGACCAGGTGAGATTCTCCGCCCGGTGAACACCAAGAAATTTGGTGCTCTTAACGATCTCTACCAAGGAGCTGTCAATGTTCAGCGGGGAGTGGTTGCTCCGTGCCCTCCTGAAGTCAACAACAACCTCTTTTGTTTTGTTCACATTCAGAGACAGGTTGTTGGCTCTGCACCAGTCCGTTAGCTGCTGCACCTCCTCTCTGTAAGCTGACTCGTTGTTCTTGCTGATGAGACCCACCATGGTGGTGTCATCGGCGAACTTGATGATATGGTTCGAGCTGTGTGTTGCAGCACAGTCATGGGTCAGCAGAGTGAACAGCAGTGGACTGAGCACGCAACCCTGGGGATCCCCCGTGCTCAGTGTGATGGTGTTGGAGATGCTGCTCCCGATCCGGACTGACTGAGGTCTCCCAGTCAGGAAGTCTAGGATCCAGTTGCAGAGGGAGGTGTTCAGGCCCAATAGGCTCAGCTTTCCAATCAGTTTCTGAGGGATGATTGTGTTGAATGCTGAATTGAAGTCTACGAACAGCATTCGAACGTATGTGTCTTTTTTGTCCAGGTGGGTTAGGGCCAGGTGGAGGGTGATGGCAGTGGTGTCGTCTGTTGAGTGGTTGGGACGGTACGCAAACTGCAGGGGGTCCAGTGAGAGGGGCAGCAGGGTCTTGATATGCCTCATGACGAGCCTCTCGAAACACTTCATGATGATGGATGTGAGAGCAACGGGACGATGGTGGCGGCCTTGAAGCACGTTGGAACGATGGAGCTGCTCAGGGAGATGTTGAAGAAGTCAGTGAGAAGCCAGCTGGTCTGCACATCCTCTGAGCACTCTGCCAGGGATGTTGTCTGGTTCAGCAGCCTTCCGTGGGTTGACCCTGCACAGGGTTCTTCTTATCTTTGCCACCTGCTGTCACCTGCTGCAAGGGGGGAGCTAAGGAGAATCAACATGAGGAGGAAAGATGGAGGCAGCTAGCTCATCCTTTCCAGACAGGCAGCACACAAAGAATCTGGAAGTAACACCATAACCGCACCTTCCAAACCCTAGACACGTTGTCTCCACTTTGTCATTGATCGGCACACTACAATATACCTTGTTAATATTCTGGACAGATATTATATGGAATGTGCTCTTGGAACATAGAACATAGAATGCTACAGGACAGTACAGGCCCTTCGGCCCACGATGTTGTGCCGACCTTTTAACCTACTCTAAGATCAATCTAACCCTTCTCTTCTACACAACCCTCCATTTATTCTAACATCTACTGCATATGCCTACTTAAGAGTTTCTTAAATGCCCCTAATGTATCTGTCTCTACCAACCCCCCTGCCAGCATGCTTCACTCACTCACCACTCTGTCTAAAAAAAAGCTTACCTCTGATATCCCCCCTCCATAATTTCCTCAAATCACATTAAAATTTTGCCTCCTCGTTTTAGCTATTCCCACTCTGAGGAAGAGAAGTCTCTGGCTATCCATTAAATGTATGTCTCTTATTATCTTGTACACCTCAATCCTCCTTCGCCCCAGTCAACCTATCATTGTAAAACATCTTGGGATTAAGTTGAGATGGATGGCAGGAAAGCTTCCGGTAAGATGGCCGCATTCTTGGACATAGCGGCCTCCCTGGGGCCAAACAAAGGTGTTTTTTGTCTTTTTATAAACATCATTTTTATGATTGCAAGACCACTGGTGTGCATTAAGATCTTCAAGTACTGCTGATCTACCCCAACAGAGAATTGCTCGCTAGTGAGGATCATACAGATAATTTAATTGAGGTAGTAGAAGGGAAAACTATAACTGAATGCAAAGTAAAGTGTTACAGGTTACAGAGTAAATGTAGTACATACAGAAAATAACGTGAAAGGCCATAATGAGGTAGACTATGTCAAACATCCATCTTAACATACTAGGAGACCGTTCAATTATCTTACAACACCAGAGGAAAAGCGGTCCTTGAGCCTATTGGTCTATGCTTTCAGGCTTTTGTATCTGCTGCCCAGTGGGAGGGGGAGGAAAGAGAATGTCCGGGGTGGGTGGTGTCTTTGTTTGTGGTGGTCACTTAACCGAGGCAGTGGTCAGAGTCCATATATGGGGGGCCGGTTTCCGTGATGTGCTGAGTGAGTCCATATCTCTCTGCTGCTCCTCACAGTCTTGGGCAGTGCCATTGCTACACCAAGCTGTGATGCATCTTGTGAGAATGGTTTCCAGGGCGCATTGATACAGATTAGTGAGGGTCAATGGAGACATGACAAATCTCTTTAGCCTACTCGCTACCAAGGTACATGAAGTAGAGGTGCTAATGTGATTTCTTGATCCTGGTGTCAAAGTGGTTGGATCAGAACAGGCTATATTGCTGATGTTCGCTCCTAGTAATCTGAGGCTTTTAGACCACTCACTTTCAGCACTGTTGGTGTAAACAGGAGTATGTGCACTGAGTTCCCCCGCCCCACCACCTGAAGTCAATGACCAGCTTTTTGTTTGTCTGCCCTATTCTAGATAAGATGGCACTGAGCTACAGTCTCCATTGAGCTTCTGGCTCAGATTGAGTTGTTTTTTTTTAAGTTTATAGTGTTGGTTTCGTGGATAGTGTGGGGAGTTAAGGGCCAAGTTAGGGTTTAGGGAGAGGGATGTAGGAAAATCAGAGGCCTGGCTGGAGTCTAGGCCTCTGCTCCATGGTTGGAAGGCCAACAACATGGAAGTGGGACATCTATGGCCAGACCGACGGCCCCAACAGATCAACATCTTTCAGGATCGGAGTTCAATGTGGGCAGGATGCCCGAGAGCTGGTGACCCCTAGGTATGTGAGTCAGTGAGGGTGAAGTTCGAGGCCTAATGTTTAAGGTTCTCATCAACAGTCCTCATTCATTGCCATCAGCAAGTCCTAGGTCAAGATCAAAGGTCAAAGCCCAAAGGTGGATCAGAAATCTGTAAATCTGAAGAAGCCTGGGCCTGCCGGTCTCTGTGAGTCCACTGGGGAGGAACGGAGCTTATTTGTCTCTCCTCCATTTCCCAAACATCTGTGCTCACCCCATTTTCCTCTCCACTTATAAGTGATATTGAATATTGAAAGACCTAGATAGAGTGGACATGGACAGAATGTTCCATTATTGGGAGAGTAAGACCAGAGAGCACAGCCTCAGAATAGTAGGATGTTGCTTTGGGTGTTGAAGTCGTGACGTGAGCATGAATCCCGGCTGATGCAGATTTTGGTTGTGGGACTTGGTAGAGAAATGGTAAACTTAACTAAAGTACAAGGGGAGGCATGGTAGCATAGTGGTTTGCATTATGCCATTACAACGACAACGACCAGGGTTCATTTTCTACTGCTGTCTGTAAGCAGCTTGTACGTTCTCCCTGTGATCTCATGGGTTTTCTCCAGGTGCCACAGTTTCCTCCCAAGTTCCAAAGACGTACAGCTTATCAGCTTATTTGGTCACATGGGTGTAATTGGGTGGCATGGGCTCATTGCGTCATGCTTATCTCTTGTAAAACCTACTCTGCACACACACACACACACACACAATGCTGGAGGAACTCAGCAGGCCAGGCAGCATCCATGGAAAAGAGTAAATGGTTGATGTTTCGGGATGAGATGGTGCAACTTGGGCTTTATGTGATTTACTGAGACTGTAAGAGGTCACTGAATTTCTTGAGGCTTTTCATTCTCAACCTTGACGTCTAGGTTATCTGCACCCACTGTCATCTAAGCCTCCAATGGCAACAGTGCCAATCCTAGGCTGCACGTCCTCCAACATGATTGTGAGCGCAGGCTCCAAAAACATGACGTCCCTACACCTCAACACTTCCACTCGTTTGGAATTAATTTAGTTTATGTAGCAAAATGCATTGAAAAGCTTAGATCTGCGTGCCATTCGTAAAGATCATTTCAAAGCACTGATACCTTCAGTATGACTACCAGCACCTGCTCAGCCAACGTTTTATAAAGTGTACGTTGAATCTAAGCAGTGCAGGAACCTTTAGCTCATCTCTGTTGAGAACAAAGAACATTACAGCACATACAGGCCCTTTCGCCCATAATGTTATGCTAACCTTTTAGCCTAGATCAATCTAAACTTCACTCCCATATAGCCCTCCATTTTTCTTTCCATGTGCCTATCTAAGAGTCTCTTAAATGTATCTGCCTCCATCACCACCCATCACAGCACATTTCACACATCTACGCTTTTCTGTGCAACCTACCTCTGACATCCCTCATATACTTTCCTCCAAACACCTTAAAGTTATGCCCCCCCCTCATATTAGACATTTCTGGCCTGAGAAAAATTCTCTGGCAATCCACTCAGTCTATGCCTCTTATCATTTTGTACACCTCTATCAAGCCACCTCTCATCCCCCTTCTCTCCAAAGGAAAAAGCCCTGGCTCGCTCAACCTATTCTCATAAAACATGCTCTCAAATCCGGGCAGCATCCTGGTAAAACTACTCTGTGCCCTTTCTAAGATATTGCCTGCCAACACTTGCTAATGGACCAATTAATCAATGGGATGTGATTATTTCTGAATACATGCTAGTGTAATTTAAGTAAACAGGCATCACAAGGTTGGTGTTGCAGTTCAAAAGTAGAGTTCTATCCCCTAACTATGACTTTTTTCCCAGCTCTAATATGTTTTTTTTGCATTTCCTCATACCTCTGTCAGTTTGCCTATAAAATGATGTATTTCCAGCACCAGCTTTCTCTGTACACTCAAGCATAAATGGCAACAAAATAAGAGATAAATATGTTTACTCCAGATTGCAAAATATATCCTATATATGATAAACTAGTCTGCTTCAAAAGGAATGGAGAAGATTGACTTTGAAGTTCAAAGTTCAAAGTAAATTTTATTATCAAAGTACATATACAAACCTGAGATTCATTTTCCTGCGGGCATACACAGTAAATGTATAGAGTAATAACTACAGAGGGATCAATGAAAGATCATCTAGAGTGCAGAAGACAACAAACGGTGCAAATGCAAATAGAAATAAATAACAAGAACCTGAGATAATAAGATAAAGAGTCCTTAAAGTGAGATCATTGATTGCAGGAACATCTCAATAGATGGGCAAGTGAGTGTAGTTTTCCCCTTTGTTCAAGAGCCTGATGGTTGTTGGGCAAGTCTTATCAGTGGTGTGATTAACATTCACACTGTCCTCCAAGGCACCTTTTCAACACCAAAGTGAAATGAATACATTTCCAAAAGTCTTCCCTCCTTTGGTTCTCTTTAGTTGCAGCTGAACGAGATGGAGGAAGCTGTCTGGAGTGATAACTAAATTTCATTTGATCTGATTTGATTTATAAATAATTTACTCTCATTTGGTTAAAATTTGTTGCAAGTTAGCTCCAGGTTTCCAAGTGGCAAATACCATGTGACATTACGGCCTGCAAACAATCAAAACAACAGCCTGATTTTCCATTCAACTGTCATCTGTGATCTTGAGTAAATGATTGTCCTTTCAAACATGAAATACATACAAATATCAAGCTGTCAATTAATAATAATCCCCAAGTAACTGACTTGAAGACCAAAAGTTTACTTCAAAAGTTTTCAGGATACAAGTTCTATATTATGAGTTTGCTCCCTATACAAATGTCCTTTGTGTTTAATGTTATTCAAATTTTCCCAGAGGGGCTGCCACATGTCTGGATGATGAATAACATTGTATGCTTTATATGCCTTCAGTTTTTGGTTAGAGAATTCTAATGGAATTGTCACACTTTGGAGACATGGTTCAGCTCATTGTGATAAGATTGCAAGATGAAGGTATTCCTTCACTGCACAGGGGATATTTTCCCAGCCTCCTGATCCACGCAGCAAACCCACAAGGGGAATGCAGAGGGAAAAATGCTGCTAACCTTAATTTCAAAGGCATTCTCCTGTCCTCACTGTATGTATGAACACATCTATGCCACGAGCTAAACAAAAGCTTTCTTCAGGGTTTTTAATGAGATCTCTTCATTTGTGAAAATGCAGAGTTAAGTAAAACTCATATTAAATTCAATACAGATTTATCGTGTGCATGAACATACTAATACAGTCAATTATTCTCACAACCTGTGATAAGCAAGGTAGTACACATTCATAAAACTCCACAACTACACAGAGTAAACAAGAGTAAACTTACAGCGCAAAAATAAACTTATAATCCTTCCTTCAAAATATATTTCCTAAATATTTACCAATATTATCAACAACTTATACTTCCAGATCAAAACTAACCTATGCTGGAAATAACATAAAAGCAGCTTTTATTGTACAAAATGAACTGTTCCTGTAGAGGCTAGAACACTCCCCACCTGGCATCCATGGGATGTCAAACTAAGCAATTGAAACTAAAAGTCAAATGACCCTTTCTCTAAGTCTTTGGCAAAAGGATAGTCTTAGAGACTGGGCTTGAAAAGGGTCATAAATTACTGCACTATCTTTAACCATTCTCACTTCGAACATGTCAGCATTGATGTCATATTTGTTCGAGGTAATGTCTGATGAGCAGACACCGGTGATACAGTGCTCATCCAGAATGGTGATTGCGTGAGGTAACTCGGAAGTGAGTTGTGCATTCTTAGTATGTCCTCCAACTCAGAGTAGTCACTAAGAGTCAAGAAAGTGACAGAGTTTACTAAAGGGACTTTGTTTTGGGAAAGATTCCTGCTTTGTGATGCACTGTTCTCCCTTTGCATACACCTGTCTTTGAATAACAAGACTGATACTAACCTTTGTCCAATTCAGTTGTTCTGCATTGAGAAGTTGCATACAAATGTATTGCAAAGTCTGTCTTTGGCTGCTCCTGTAAAAGGAGAGAATAGCATCTGAGAGCTGAGCAATTGCTCTGGTCAGTGACTTCCAGTTTGAAAAATGCTCCGCACATGCACTGCCAAGTTGTAATGGTAATTAATGAATCAATTCAGTCAACAAATTTCTATATTTGCCTCTGGGTCAGCTGTTGAAAGTTTCCTGCTGACTATGAAAGGAAATGCCCGAAAAACTTATAAAAGAACACAATCCCCTTGATGTATTTTGCCTAATGAAAGTGAAACATCTCCCTATTTCAGCAGAAATGATCCAAAGGGAACCCAGAAAAGACCCCATACTCTGTGAGATCTACATGGCAACCCAAAAAGGCTGGAGTCTGCAGCAGAAACTCCAGTTCCCCCATTTTTACCAGCACTGGGATGAACTTACCCTTGCCGGGGATTGCCTTATGTGGGAGTTGTGAGTTGTTGTATGATCCAAGCTGAGAGCTAAAGTGTTGGAGGAGTTAAGTACTCTTCAAAATTAAAGCATTGGCTTAAAGCGTTGTCTGGTGGCCCAGGATAGATCAGTAGATTGAGCAGATCACCATGCACTGTTTGGGATGCAAACACATTCAGAAGATGCCAAGAGCAGGGCCTCTACATCCGTGAGTTTGGCCTGCATTGCCCTGATAGAGGATTCATTTGGATTTTGCCAGACCTTTCCTAGGCACAAATTATTTAGTAGTACTGGATGCAACTACAAAGTGGTCAGAAGTGTTCACAATAGCCTCCATTACAACCTCGCACATTGTTGATATGTTGAGAAGTGTTCTAGAACACTTACTGACAAAGGACCACATTTTGTGGTGGAACAGTTTCAGTCATTCCTGAAAATGAATGGAATAAGACATTCTGGATTGTGTGTTCTGCAATGAACTGGAGAACTTAAGTAAAAGGAACCCTTAGTGGTAAGTGATCATAAAATGATAGAATCCAACCTACAATTTGAGAAGGAGAAGCTAAAGTCAGATGTATCATTACTACAGTGGAGTAAATTGAATTACAGAAGCTTGACAGAGGAGATGGCCAAAATTATTTGGAAAAGAACACATGGCAGGGATGACAGCAAGGCATCAAAGGCTGGAATTTCTGAGAGCAATTGGGAAGGCACACGAATTATACATCCCAAAGAGGAAGAAGTATTCTAAAGATGGGATGACACAACTGTGGCTGTTAAGAGAAGTCAAAGCCAACATAAAAGCCAAAGAGAGGGCATTTATTAGAGCAAAAATAGTGGGAAGTTACAGGTTTGGGAAGCTTTTAAAAATCAACAGAAGGCAACTAGTAAAGTCACAAAGAAGGAAAAGATGGAATATGAAGGTAAGGTAGCCAGTAATAATAAAGGAATACCAAAAGTTTCTTTAGTTATACAAAGTGTGAAAAAAAGTTGAAAGTAGATATCGGACTACTGGAAAATGATGCTGTAATGGGGGACAAGGAAATGGCAGACAAACCGAGTAAGTATTTTGCATCAGTCTACACCGTGGAAGACACTTGCAGTATGCCAGAAGTTCGAGAGTGTCACGGGACAGAAATGTGTGGAGTTTCCATTATTGGGGACAGGTATTTTGGGAAACTGAAAGGCATGAGGTTAGGTAAGTCACTTGGACCAGATGGTATACACGCGGGGTTCAGAGAGAGGTGGTTGGAGAGATCGTAGAGCCACTTGTAATGATCTTTCAAGAATCAATGCAGTCTGGCATGGTTCTGTAGGAATGGAAAATTATAAACATCCCTCCACAGAAGGGAAGTTATAGGTCAGTTAGTCTGCCTTCAACAATTGGGAAGATGTTGGAGTTAATTGTTAAGGATGTGGTTTTGGGGTACTTGGAGGCACGTGATAAAATAGGGCACAGTCAGCATGGTTTCCTCAAGGAAAAGTCTTGTCTGTCTAATCTATTGGAATGCTTCGAAGAAATAACAAGGAGTATAGATAAAGAAATATCAGTTGATGTTGTGTACTTGGATTTTCAGAAGGCCTTCGACAAGGTGCCACACATGAAGCTGCTTAACACGCTATGAGTCCATGGTATTAGCAGAAAGATACCAGTATGGATAGAGCATTAGCTGATTAGCAGAAGGCAAAGAGTGGGAATAAAGGGAGCCTTTTCAGTGGCTAGTGTTGTTCCACAGGGGTCTGTGTTGGGACTGATTCTTTTTATGTTATATGTCAGTAATTTGGATGACTGAATTGATGGCTTTCTGGCCAAGTATGGTGGACGATACAAAGAAAGGTGGATGAGCAAATAGTTTTGAGGAAGCAGATCGGCTACAGCATGGTGTTAGCAGATGGACAAAGTGGGCAAAGAAGTGGCAGATGGAATACAGCTTCAGGAAGTGTATGGTCATGCACTTTGGTAGAAGAAGTAAAAGCACAGACTACTTCCTAAATGGAAAAAAAATCAAAATTCTGAGGTGCAAAGGGACTTGGAAGTCCTATGCAGGTTTCCTAAAGGTGAATTTGCAGGGTGAGTCGGTGCTGAGGAAGACAAGTGTGATGTTAGCATTCATTTTGAGAGGACTAGAATATAAAAGCAAGGATGTAATGTTGAGGCTTTATAAAGTACTGGTGAGACCACACTTGGGGTATTGTGAACAGTTTTGGGCCCCTTATCTAAAAAAGGGTATGCTGACATTGGAAAGCGTTCGAAGGAAGTTCACAAAAATGTTTCTGGGATTGAAAGACTTGTCATATGAGGTGTGCTTGATGGCTCTGGACCTCTACTCATTGCAATTCAGAAGAACGAGGGGCGATCTCATTGAAACCTATCGCATGTTGAAAGGCCTCAATAGAGTGGATGTGGAGAGGATGTTTCCTAAGGTGAGGGCATACATAACCAGAGGACACAGCCTCAGTATTGAGGATCATCCTTCCAGAATGGAGAGGAGGAGGAATTTCTTTCGTCAGAGAGTGGTGAATCTGTGGAACTTATTTCCACGGGTGGCTGTGGAGGCCAGGTCATTGTTTATGCTTAAGGCAGAGGTTGATAGATTCTTGATTAGTCAAAGCATGAAGGGATACATGGTGAAGAAAGAAGATTGGGGTGAGAGGGAAAATGGGTCAGCCATGATGAAATGACGGAACAGATTTGATGGGACAAATGGCTTAATTCTGTTTCTATATCTTATGGTCTGACCTGTACCATCCTGCTACGAATGGCTCGGCAGGAAGTTTTCTCCAGAGTCTAAAGAATGCACTATGAGCAATGTCAACAGAACGCGCTGCACTAACACTGAATCAGAAGCTCACCACTTTCCTCCTTGCCTTTCGTAACGCAGCATACTCCACAACTAACAACTCACTAGCTGTACGGTTCCTGGGTCATCCCTTGCGTTCACTCTTGGATCTCCTCAAACCTAATTGCAGAAGGAGGATGCAGGACGCAGTTGAGATAAATTGAGGGTTCCTTGAACAGGGATGTTTGCTGTTTCACTCCTGGACAAGCAGTCCTGGTGAGGGACTACAGAATTGATCAATTGTATTCAGAAAGATTAAGGACAGAACTGGACCACTCTCCTACATAGAAGAAATTGCATCTGATATTGTCAATCAATTGAGGAGACCAGAGGCAATTGCTAGAGAAGAAATGTGGCCAAAGCTGTCAGAATCACTTCCTGCAGTCTCAGTGCCAACTCCTAAGGCCACAACAGAAGAGGCCCCAGAACCTGAGGTAGTTTTACAGAGTGATCCCCCTTTCAAGGAAAGATGATTTCCCACAAGAGTAAGAAATTGTCCACTGTGATTAAATCATGGGACAATTTAAAATTTACTATGCTGTGTATATCTATATACAGTAGTATTCTGTATATACATGTATATAAGTTGAGATGCATTTATATTGAGTTGGAGTTTATAGCTAAGCAGGAAGGAGTGTTAAGTATTTAATATAGCAGTAATATTTTAGTAATATTGTAAACATTGTTTGATTACATAAGCTTACATAGTTGTTTACATAATGCATTGTGGGTAATATGTAAAAGTACATAAGTGGCATTTGTCATCATGCCACCATGTGTTAAGTGCACACTTTACTTAATGTAAAAAAAACTAAGATTCACATTTCTCTGCTCCCGTCTTTTCCATTAAATTAGTTTTTGGTTTTGGAGTTACAAAACTTAACAATAGGTAACCCTCTGCTTTTGCAACTTGCCTTTCTAACAATAGATCTGCAAGATCCTGTGACTTCTGTGGTTCTTTGTGTAAGAGCTTTGGAAAATTTTTGAGTCTGCTGAAGTGAGATTCTTTATTCAATTGCCTTTGCCACAGCATTTGTAAATCTTTAGCTGGATTATTAGTGTGAACTGCCTGAAGCCTTCTTGCATTTTGCAGTGACTCAACATCAAGTCACTGACAGAGGAGGTCTAGCTCTTTGCTAGGTTCGAGACTCGGGCCTTCCATAGCATTGTCAAAGCTTGACTTCCAGGACAGAGAACCGGCAGACTGGTTGTCTAACCTGCTGTGAGTAGGTCTTGATGAGGCAGATGCCAAATCAACTGCACCTGCAGCTCCTGAATGTGAGCACCGTGGAGATTGGTTTGCCATTTGTGTTTGCTGAGATGGATGGAAGTTCAGTCTGTCCATGTCTGTGCAGACGGGATTGGCATCAGCAACAACTCTTGACTGGGGATTTTGCAGTGGTGGAACTGCAGAAGGAGTTGCTGTGGGCCTTTGTATGAAAAAGGCATGTTGGCTGTGTATTGTGGATAGGATCTCCTTGTAGAGCTGGAGCACTGTCTTTAGTAAAGATGCATTAGCTATTGAGATGGCAAAGCATGATTGATTCCAGTTATAGACTCACCACTGCCTCTGCTGAGGCAGCCTCATCTTCACACTCTTCCTTGAGTGCACTAAATGTACCCTCCATATGTGCTCTCTCCATGCCTATCTGAGCTTTCCCCATTTGCACCTGCTCTCTTTCTTGCCTGTTCAGCATACTGGTTGTGGAGCCATTCGAATTGCAGATTCGTTCGAGCGTTGAGAAGACGCGATCAATGAGCTACATTCTCACCTGACTTCCAGGTCTTCGTGATCGACGTCGTACAGGTCAGAAGCTGACATTATCATCTACAGATTTCAGTCTGCTGGCGATACCTTTGAAGAAGAGCAAACTTTTCACTCTACTGCCCCACTGTGCATATAAACACAAATATGCAGCAAGCTAAACAACTTCTCAAAAATCACCTGCGATAGAAGCTTGCTTCAGGTTTTTAATGAGATCTCTTTACTTGTGAAATTACAGAGATTTAAGTAAAATACGTATTAAATTCGATACAGAATCTTCATGTGTCTGAATGTAGTAATACTGTTGATTATTCTCATTGTCTGTGTTAATTAAGGTAGTACGCATTGCAAAACTCCATAACTAGGCAGCGTAAACAAGAGTCAACTTGAAACAGGATATATTGCTTTCCCAGCGTAGATGATGATTAAATTCTTCTCTAACTTCCAGCTGGGTACAGGTATCGATTATAACCAATGTTTCAATGATTGTTTTGCGTAGTAGGGGAACTAAGGGTTATGGGGAAAAGGCAGGTAGGTGGCGATGAGCCCATGGCCAGATCAGCTATGATTTTATTGAATGGTGCAGCAGGCCCATATGGCCGACTCCTGCTCCTTTTTCTTATGTTATGTCTGGCAGAGTTTGTCATTGAAACGTCGGTTATAATTGATATCTGTACCTGGCTGGAAGCCTGAGAAGAGTTTATTCATCAAGAGTAAACTTGCAGTTTAACGACAAACTTAAACATAATCCTGCCTTCAAAATATGTGTACCAATATTACCAACAACTTAAGACTCATAGATATTGCATATGTCATGAACATTTGTTGTTTTGCACCAGCAGCATATTGCAATACATAGCAAATAACAAGTGAATGGAGATGTGCGTCTCACCACCGTGCACGTCAAATCAGATAAAACTAACCCGCACAGGAAATGGCAAAAAAACAATTTACATATCGAAATGATGGTCATACAAAATGAACTGTGTGTCTAGAGGCTAGAACTGGCAGAATGCACTTGAATTTCCTCAGTGGCTTTTTCTAGTAGTTCTATCTGAAGAGTTCTCAGAAAGTTCAGCGATGTTTATTTAACTCAACTGAATTCAGAAAGGTTTTGTGTTCAGATTTATTCCAATACTAGTAACTGTATATCATCTTGATTAATAACTTGGAACCATCTGTCCCTATTTGGGCATTGGGTACCAAACAGAGCAGGCCTTTCAACGACATCAGACACTTCAGAATATATATATTATATATACGTGAGAAAGAGAAAGACCAAAAATAGTGAGGTAGTGTTCATGGGTTCATTGTCTGTTCTGAAATCTGATGGAAGAGGGTTCCAAAAAAGTTGAGTGTGTGCCTTCTGGCTCCTGTGCCTCCTCCCTGATTGTGGTAATGAGTATAGTAATTAGAAGAGAGCATGCCCCGGCTGGTGGTTTTCTGAATGAAGAATGCTGCATTTTTTGAGGCATCATGTGGTGAAGATGTCCTTGATGCTGGGGAGGATAGTGCCCGTGATGGAGCAGGCTGAGTTTACAACCCTCAGCAGCTTTTTTCTGATCCTGTACAATGCCCCTCCATACCAGATGGTGATGTAACCAGTTAGAATGCTCTCCATGGTACATCTGCAGAAAATTGCAAGTGTCTTTGGTGACATAGACAAGCTCCTCAAACTCCTAATGAAATATAGCTGCTGTCGTGCTTTCTTTGTAATTGCATCAATATGTTGGGCCCAGGATAGATCTTCAGGGATGTTGACACCCAGGAACTTGAAAATGGTCTTCCTGATGTTGAGCAGCAAATGCTTTTCCAATTGATCTTGCTGCATTTAAGAGTAAAAGAAATAGTCATGGAAAGAGTTGGTAATCAAACTGAAAGACTGTAGAAGTGGTATTAACCTGGAATGTGTCCAGGAACAAACTGAAGTAAATTCTAAATGCTGATAAACAAGGAACTGTGTGGGTGCAGTCAGATTTATAAAGTCTATCTATGTACATAAATCAATTAAAGCCAGTTTATGGGACAAAAAGCAATCTATGAAAGCCAATGAAATGTTGTCCTTTATCTTCATGTGTTGAAATGCAAAGAGGAGGAAGTTGAACATAGCCTTGGTTGAATTCCATCTGGAGTATTGTGTTCAGTTTCACAGGAAGAATGCATTGTCCTTGAGTATGTGCAGGGAAGATTTGCAGAATGATAAGAAGCTTCAGGGGTTTCATTGTGGAAGCAGTTTACATTAACTTTATTTTCCTGAATACAAAAGGATGAGGTATACAATGATAAAATGTTCTTTGACAAAATTTTTAAGTAAAACATCAAGAATTTAAAATTACTGGACTTCTTGGGATCAAAATAATACCCATTTCACAAATAAATTTGTTGCAGTTTGTAATTCCTTCCCCACAAATGCTTTTGAAATTATCAAGGTATATGGAATTGGAAACACAGGTGGAAATTTTAGCAAAAGAAAAGATTAGTATAATTTTTTTGGTAATTTATTTTTTTATTGAAGTTCATCAAACAAACATTTCCATAAGATGTATTTCAGACATTGTACATATATATCATATAATCATATATATCACAAATCTCCACATAGTATTTATCTGAGGTATACACTTATAG
This sequence comes from Hemitrygon akajei, assembly GCF_048418815.1. Lineage (NCBI taxonomy): Eukaryota > Metazoa > Chordata > Chondrichthyes > Myliobatiformes > Dasyatidae > Hemitrygon > Hemitrygon akajei. The sequence continues at coordinate 127,618,988 of NC_133124.1, forward strand.
AAAAGAGTGGAGAGAAAAAACAAGCAAAAGGAAAGAACTACCGGTATGTACAAGTAGGGAGTGATCTTTTGTTTACAACAGATTCATTGATTTGTGAGAATAAAATCAGGCCTATGAGGCATTATGTAGTTAAACCATTTTTCCCAGTATGAATCAAATTGTTCCAGCTTATGATTAACAGATGCTGTTATCTTCTCCATTTTGTAAATGTCCATTGTAATTTCCACCCATGTATTTAAAGTTGGGCTCTCCTGTGATAACCATTTCCTAGTAAGAGTCTTTTCACCAGCCACCAACAGTATATTCATTAAATATTTATCTCGTTTCAACCATTCTTGAGGCATATATCCAAAATATATGGTCTTACTCTCCAAGGGTATTTCACAGTTAAAGATGTCTTGTAAGGCATTGTGTATCCCCCTCCAGTCCCAAAAAATATGATAGTGATTTGCATTTTGATTTCCACAATTTCTCCAGCAAACAGGGAGCTTACAATCATAATGGGATTTCTGAGAGGGTGTAATAAAATATCTTATCAAGTTTTTCCATCCAAACTCCCTCCATTTCTGTGAATTGGTACACTTCCATTGATATCTCCATATTGTTGTCCATTCTTCCTCAGATATAATTATCCCTCCTTCCTTCTCCCATTTTGTTTTAATGTATGAAGTCGAATGTATTTTAAGATTTGACAACCCCTTATACATGCTAGAAATTATTCTACTACCATTATCTGAATTATATGCTTTTCTAAAGAGCTCTATCAAGCATGTATTTGCCTTGGTTACATTTTTAAGCATCTTATTAACATATTGTCGCATCTGTAAATACCGATAAAAATCTTGTTTTTCTAATTAGTGTTTCTCTTTAAGCATTTCAAAACTGAACAGTGTTCCTTCTTTCACTATGTTGCAAAGAACTGTTATTCCTTTAGCTGTCCAGTCCTTAAATCTAGCATCCAAATTATTTGGTGTAAAATCAGAGTCATATGCACATCATTTAAGAATTGCAATATCTCCCTTTAGATTATATTCTTTTATAGTGGTTTTCCATATTTTAAGAGTCAATTTCACCCATGGGTTATCAATAGTATTTATGTACCTCTGCAGGTTGTTATCAGCCAAAATTGCTTGTATGAGGATGGGAAGTACCCGCTCCTCAATGTTTTTCCATTGAGCGTCATATGATGGGTTGCACCAACATATCACAGCTCTCAACTGTGCTGCAAAATAATAATCTCTAAGAGAAAGCAAGCCCCATCCCCCTTTTCCTTTGCTAATTGCAAAGTTTTGAGACGAACTCTAGGCCTTTTACCCTGCCAAATATACCTTGATAGCACCTTGTCCCATTCATTGAATTGATTTTGATTAATCTCTATTGGTAGGGTCTGAAAGAGATATAACAGCCTGGGCAGTATATTCATTTTAATAGACTCAGTCCTTGAATTGAGACTGAAAAAAGAAATCAGGCTCCATCTTGCCACATCTTCCTTAATTTTTTTATATAGAGGCTGATAATTACATTCTGATAATTTTGCCAGATCTTTTGGCATAATGATGCCCAAATATTTGAAAGACTCTGTGTGCATGCCCAGGGGTATCGACTTCCAATTTCTCTTGGTGGGCTATAGTAATATGAAAGTAATTGGGTTTTATCTTTGTTGATCTTGTATCCTGATAATTGACCATATTGTTCAAAGGATTGCATCAAATTAGGTAAAGAGTATGCTGGTTGCCCTAGATAGATCAAAATGTCATCTGCATAACAAGCCAATTTATGCTCTATCCCTTTAATAGTAATTCCCCTGATATCTTCATTTTGTCTGATGTATTGAGCTAATGGTTCCAGATATAATGTGGAGTAGTGGTGACCATGCACAACCCTGTCTCGTGCCCCTTTCTAGGGTAAGACTATTTGATAAATATCCATTGATTTTAATCCTAACAGTAGGATTGTCATATAGTGTCTGTATAGTTTTAATAATTGTGTCTTGGAAACCAAATCTATGTAAAAGTCTGTAAAGAAAATTCCATTTAACTGAATCAAATGCTTTTTCAGCATCCACACATCACTATTGCTTCGATTTTATTTTTTTGTATATGATCCATAATGTGAAGTGTCCTTCGTATATTGTCTTGAGTCTGGTGTTGTCGTATAAAACCTGTCTGATCATTACGTATCAGTATGGGTAGAAACTCCTCTAATCGTTTGGCCATGATGGAAGTAAATAACCTGTAATCTACATTAAGAATGGATATTGGACTAAATGACACGCATTCCATTTTATCCTTGCCTTCTTTCGGTATAGCTGAGATTATCGCTTCCTTCCAATTGGGTGGCATTTGTGCCTTTTTTAGAGCCCAGTTCAGTGTGGGGAGTATAACAGGAATTAACTCATTTTTAAATTCTTTGTACCACTCTGCTGTATACCCATCTGATCCTGGTGACTTGCTTAATTTAAGCCTACTAATTGCAGCTTTTAATTGAACTTCAGTTATGTCAGCAATCATCCTTCTATTTTGTTCTTCGCTTGAAGTGGATAACTCGAGAGAATTCAAGAAGGTGTCAATTTGGGTTATGCTTCCCCCTGCAACTTTGGAATATAGTGTTTTGTAAAACACATCAAAAGCTTCTTGAATTTCACTTAGCTTATTTTTTATCATTTTTGTTCTTGGGTTCGTAATTCTATGAATTGTATTTTCTGCTATTTTTTTTTCAGTTTCCACGCCAGTATTTTCATAGATTTCGATCCACTTTCATAATGTCTCTGTTTCAGAAACATTAAGTTTTTCCTGATTTCTTGCATAGCCAAATTATTTATTTCATTCCTAATTCTTTTAATTTCCCCTAATGTATCCTGTGCCAAATTCAATTTGTGTTTTTTCTCTAGTTCCTTCGGTCTATTTTGTAATTCCTCTAATGTTTTATTCCTTATTTTTTTCTTATATGAAGATATCGCTATAATTTTCCCTCTTAAGACCGCCTTCAGAGTATCCCATAAAATGGGAGGTGAAACCTCTCCATTATCATTAAATTCTAAGTAGAGACCAATTTCTTTTTTAATTTGCTCCTTAAAGTACCGATCATTGAGTAGACTTGAATTTAGTTTCCAAATAGTATTCTTTGGTTGTAGGTCAAAATCAACAGAGAAATATATAGGTGAATGGTCACTTACATCTATTGCCACAATTGCACAGGTGTTTATTTTGTCTTTGTCTTTTCCAAATGTTATGAAATCGTCTATTCTTGTATATACAGAATGTGGAGCAGAATAATGAGTGTAATCCCTTCTGTCAGGGAAAAGGTCCCTCCATATATCAATTAAACCAACATCCTCAAAAAGTGTATTAACTTTCTTATGTAAAGATTTTGTTTCATAGGTTTTTCTATTGGAAGAGTCTAAGTTTGGTTGTAATTGTAAATTTATGTCTCCCCCACATATCAGGAGACCTTCTGTTTCCGTTACCATAATATCAGTAATTTTCTGAAAGAAACCAATATCACTTCCCGGGGGTGCGTATTTATTCAATAGAGTAACTGAAATGCCGTCTATATTCCCCCTTACCAGAATATATCTGCCTTCTTTATCTCCCATTTCGAATATTTTTTTCAAAATTTAGCTTACTTGAGATAAGAATAGCAACTCCTTTCCCATGTCCTGATTTATATGAGGAGAAAAACAGATTAGTGAAGCCCATTCTCTTTAGTTTTTTTATGCTCATTATCACTTAAATGAGTTTCCTGTAAATATACTACATGGGCTTGTTCTTTTTTCATTTTGGATAAAATTCTCTTAAGTTTGATTGGATTTAATAGCCCATTTACATTAAAAGAAATGAATTTTACCTTGTCCTTAGCCATCTGTATTTATCTGTCAATGTATCATTGAAATTAGAATAAAACTTAATTGATCTACTCCCTGAACAAATAAGATCCAAGAAACTCAAATAATAACAAAAATGGCAATGAACGTGTGATTCCAAGGCTGAGGTCTCTAGTAAATTATCCTCCATTGAGCTAGAGGAAATGTCTAGCTGTGGGGGATAACCCCTCCTATTTGTGAGTTGAGGGCCCCCATTGCAGTATTCATAAAAGTCAGTGAACAAATCCATTACACAGAAAAGATTTCCCTGTGTACTCCTCCTATATATACATACATATATATATGTGTGTGTATATATATACACACAGACACATATACACACATATACACACACACACACACACACACACACACACATATATATATTCTCATTTTGGTGGGGAAAAATGAGTAAGTGAGCGAATGAAGAATAACAACTAAGTAATATAAAATCCACATTATAATAAGTATTTCTCGAGATAGGTATATCACCGTGTACTTTTGCTTCTGTTTAGCTTCTCAGCATTTTTAAAGTTAGCCAAACCTTATGGCTCTTCTGAAAGGGGTGAGGACTGTCTCTGGGAAACTCCCGGTCTCTTCCTGATATGTTTCTCTCGGCTTCCTCCCGTCTCCTGCCTTCTCGTTTCTCGCACTATTTCCCAAGCCGAGCAGGACAATTCCTCAGCCAGGCTTTCTTTCGTTTTGGTCATGCTGACGGACAACCCTCTGGCCTTCATGTCTGTAGTCACCTCTTCCACTGTCTGGTACAACTGCGTCCCGTTGTCATAAAACACTCGAAGTTTAGCAGGGTACGGAGTTTGAAATCTAATCTTATTTTGCTTTAGTACTTACTTTACTTCAGAGTATTCTTTGCGTTTCTGGAGGACTGCGGGGGGTGGGGTAATCTTGGTCGAAATATATTAATTTATCCTCTAAAAACACTCTCTTCTTACCCCAGGCCCTTCGTAGAATCTCCGCCTTGGTGCTGTACCGAAGGAATTTAATTATAATTGATCGTGGCTTTTTATCCTGGGTAGGTTTTGGGACTAGCACACGGTGCGTTCTCTCGATTCCCAGCTTCATAGCCGGGGGAAGATCCAGCGCATCCTGCAGTAACTTTCCGACAAACTCTGTCATAGACAGGCCCTCCGCTCCTTCGGGAACGTTGTAGATTCTGATATTTTTCCGCCATGATCTTCCCTCCAGATCAAGCAGTTTACCTTCTTGGTGATGTATGATTTTTATTGTCTTGCTCAATATCTGTTCCATGTTTTGAACGCGATCTTCCACCTTCTCAATGTGAGTCTCTGCCACCGCTATTTTTTGATTAACGCTGGCGAGCTCTGCCTTAATATCATGGAGCTGCTGCTTTATATCTTTCTGGACCTCCATTATTTCTTTCAGGATTTCGAACATATTCGCCGCTTTGTCCGAACGAGGCCCAGCGCCCGCCTCGCTCGCACGCGGTCAGGTAGGAGAGCCGCTCGTTGCACTCCTCTTGGACGCAAGCTCCGTAGTGTCGCTTTTTTTATTTCCATTCTTTTTCCCCATTCTTGCCCCTCTTTTCAGTTCAAATATTTTTTGAAAAATAATATATTTGATGGGTTAACAGGGCTTAATACGCGTTTTTCTGGAGGAACTAGTGCTTAAGCTTCCATTCTCAACGATGACATCACCGGAAACCAAGATTAGTATAATCTTATGAAGGAAGTTCCAGGCACATAGACTGAATAACCCACGATGATCTTAAAGTGGCCGCTGTCTATTTCGGACAGTATTGGTTAATGTCAATGAAATTATCAGGCATTAGGTTTTTGCAACAACTGATGTAAATTGTGTACTTTGTTCACCAATCATTAACATACTACATTTTCTCAAGTCCTCAAACATGATACAAGGCTCCCCTAAGCAGCATTAATCCTATAGAAATCTGAGACTCTGATTACCTACAGTAAGAATCTCAAGACAATGGGAAGATACCATCAATGCTTTCTCCACAAGATCCTGAAAGCAAATTGAAACAACATTAATGTCTTCTCCTGGGCAAACATCCCAGAACTGCAGCATTGGTTAAAGTCACTTGGCTTCATTGAGCAAGTTGCTGTGGTTGCGTGCCCAGCTGGCCCATGACTACTCGAAGACAAGGAGCACAAGGATGGCATTGACAGTGTTTACTGACATCTTCAACCACTTCCCTCGGCAGTCTGAAGCAAGACAACTGAAACTGCTGAACGTATAGCATAGAGTCACATTCAAGGGGTCTATCAATTCATTTACCTATCTTTCGATTGATTGATTGTTTGAACTGGGAGAGTTCAGAAATGCATTGTAAACAATGGAAGGAAGCACCTCACCTCAAGTTACTACTGAACTACCTCATCTGTGAAGAAGCATGTGGATCCCACATTGGCCTTATCACTTACCTCATAGCGCATTGAACTGAACCAGAAACACACATTCTCTGTCTAAAGAGATGATAAAAAGAAGCAATTTCTCCAGATATCCTGAAGGAATATAATCCATATTCATGATGTATTCCTATCCTGAAACAACTTCTACATGGTGTCTTTACGCTTCAGGGTTGATCATCCTTTCACACTATATTTTAACCTAGCAAAGACTGTACATTAACATCTTCAGAAAAATACTCCATAAGACCGAATTAATAATTGGAAGGTTACTGAGGTTGTCTAGAGATTGCTGGGTATCTCCACCCCAGTAAGTTAGTACACAGAACATAGTACAGGAACTTTGGCTCATGATATTGTGCCGATCCTTTAACCAATTCGAAATTCAATCCTACCATTCCCTCCTACATAGCCCTCCATTTTTCGAGTATCAATGTGCCTATCTCAGCAGTTCTTAAATGTCCCTAACGTCTTTGTGTCTACCACCACCTCCAAGACTCCATGCACTCAATCCGCTCTCTGTATAAAAAATGTACCTCTGACATCTCCCTTTATTTTCCTCCAGTCACATTAATTTATGTCCTTTGGTATTAGCCTTTTCTGCCCTAGGAAAAGGTCTCTGACTATCCAATCGATCTCTGCCTCTATCTTCTTGTGCATATCCATCAAGTTGCCCTTAATCCTCCTTGGCTCCTAGCTCGCTCAAGTCAATCTGCCCTCACAAGACATTCTCTCCAATTCAGGCACCAGTCTTCTCCAGTGTTAATTCTTCTTTCTGAAGATTTCAAAGGGTTAAAGAAATGAAATCGGTACAACACATATAAATAACAAAGGAAATTATGCCCAACTGATGTACGCCTGGGTGATTAAAAGGCAAAATGATGTGGTTATGGGAATGATGAAGCAATAATTATACTAAATTTTAGTAAGTGCTCTATTAAATTAGCGTAGGTCATCCCTTTACATCTCTCCATTAAATTGCTCTGTTGTCAAATATAATTTATGTGCTGTTCTGCAGAGTCAGCAGTTAAATAATGAATGTGGCTATTTCATATGATACAGCAGCTTTGCGTGAAGTACTTGTCATATTCTGTGCTGGAGTTCTCTGAACTGTTCTCTAAATTTTAATATCTTACTGCAGAATAAAGAAAAGTGTACATCTTAAAATAAAAAAGCCAAAGATAAACCAAAAAAGTAAGGTGAATGATAAAAGACCAAGACCTGAGGAAAAAGAAATCAGAAGTAATTAAATGTTGAGAAAGGCTATTTGGTCTGTATTTGTTCAACCATCAAAAGGCATCTAATGTGTTTGTGATTTTGTGACTTGTCATTTCTTCTAATTTGTCTATTAAAATTCTGGCTTGTATCTAACGCATCATTCTTCGATCAGTTCACAGACACTACCCTTCTGGGCAGAAAAGTCCTGGTCTTCCTCCTCTCGTTAGATCTCATTATGACACTGCCTCCAACATGTTAAAGACTTTTCCTTGTAGGTAACTTGAGTAAGGTACAAATGTCAAAGACTCAGCTAGCCTGAGGGGCTAAGTAGTGTCAACCTGACTTTGCCTAACTTGTATTCTATTACCCTACCTGGTTAAACACTCTGTAATTTAGAAATTAGATTGCTTTTAAATACTGACCTTAAATGTTCTCTGCAAAATTAACTTGTGCCTATACATGAAATGCAAGTTGGGCATAGAATTTGGCTCTGATGATTCGAAAATGTTCCGAAGTGATCAGGCTCCTGAACCAGCGTTGTTAATTTCACTCACCTCTGTACAGAACTGATTCCGCAACCCACAGACTCAGTTTCAAGGTCTCGACAATTCGTGGTCTAGGTATTCTTTCTTCCTTTATTTGTTTGTTTGTACTTGCATAGTTTGTATTCTTTTGCATATTAGTTGTTTGTCAGTCTTTGTGAGTACTTTTTGATTGCATCTATTGTATTTCTCTGTTCTACTGTGAATTCTTGCAAGAAAATGAATTTCAGGAGGGTACAATGCCTATAAAAAGTATCCCTCCCCCCCCTTGGAAATTTTCATGTTCTATTGTTTTACAAAATTGAATTACAGAGAATTTAATTTGGGTTTTTTTGACACTGATCAACAGAATAAGACTCTTTCATGTCAAAGTGAAAACAGATCTCTACAAAGGGATCCAAATTAATTACAAGTATAAATCACAAAATAATTGATTGCATAAGTATTCGCCCCCTTAAAGTCAGTATTTAGTAGTTGCATTTTGGCAGCGATTACAGCCTTGAGCCTCTGCTATCTCTATCAGTTTTTTCCAAGTCCAACCACAATTCTCAATTGGGTTTGGGTCTGGATTCTGGCTTGGCCACACCAGGACATTAACTTTGCTGTTTTAAGCCATTACTGTGTAGCTTTGGCTTTAGGCTTGGAGTCATTGTCTTGCTGGAAAACAGATCTTCTCCCAAGTTGCAGTTCTCTTGCAGACTGGATCCTTCAAAATTTCCCTGTATTTTGCTGCATTTTTTTTGCCCTCTACCTTCACGAGCCTTCCAGGGCCTGGTGCAGTGAAGCATCCCCACAGCATGATGCAGCCACAACCATGCTTCATGGTAGGGATGGTGTGTTCTTGATGTGTGGTGTTTGGCTTATGCCATAGCGTTTACCGTAGTCTGATGGTCAAGAAGCTCAATTTTGGATTCATCAGACCATAAAACCTTCTTCCAACTGACTTCGGAGTATTTCACATACCTTCTGGCAAACTCTGAGAGTTATGTGAGTTTTTTTCAACAGTGGCTTTCTCTTTGCCACTCTCCCATAAAGCTGTGACTGGTGAAGTACCCGGGCCACAGTTGCATGCACAGTCACTCCCATCTCAGTCACTGAAGCTTGTAACTCCTCTGGAGTTGTCATAGGTCTCTTGGTGGCTTCCCTCACTAGTCCCCTTCTTGCAAAGCCACTCAGTTTTTGAGGATGGCCTGCTGTAGGCAGATTTACAGCTATGCCATATTCTTGATGATTAACTTAACCGTACTCCAAGGGATATTCAGTGACTTGGAAATTTTCTTGTATCCATCTCCTGACTTGTGCTTTTCAATAACCTTTTTGCGGAGTTCTTTTGTCTTCATGGTGTAGTTTTTGCCAGGACACTGACTCACCAGCAGTTGGACCTTCCAGATACAGGTGTATTTTTACTATGATCAATTGAAACACCTTGCCTGCACACAGATCTCCAAAATAGATCTCCATTTAACTAATGTGACTCCTAAAACCAAATAGCTGCACCAGTGATGATTTGGTGTGTCATATTAAAGAGGTGGGTGATTACTTAAGCAGTCAGTTATTTTGTGTTTCTACTTGTAATTAATTTAGATCACTTTGTAGAGATCTGTTTTCACTTTGCCAAGAAAGAGACTTTTTCTGTTGATCAGTGTCAAAAAAGCCAGATTAAATCCACTGTGATTCAATGTTGTAAAACAATAAAACATGAAAACTTCTGGTGGGGGGGGGGGGAATACTTTTTATAGGCACTGGATATGGTGACATATTTGTACTTCGATAATAAATTTACTTTGAACTTTGAAAGCTGCCTGCGTACATGTTACTTGTGCCTGAATTGCCTTTATTTTTTTAATGTACTATTTGTAATTATTAGTGATCACTATATAAAAGCAATTAATTTCTAAGTCATAGAGTGTATAGTTAGTAATGATAGGTGACCTATTCCTTATGTGGCACACTCTGCCCTATACCCACTGACCCATTCCTATACATAATGATGTCAGTGTGCTAAGCACTAAATGACCCTCTTCATTAAGCTACAGCACTTCAGCGGTCATTGAGATCTACTTAATTTTAGAATATTATTTTGGGAAATTGGTTTATTATTGTTACATGTATGGAAGTACAGTGAAGAACTTGCATTTCATTCATACATATCAATTTATTACAACAATGCATTCAGCTACTCCAAGGTTAAACGGTAACAGAGTGAAGAATAAAGTGTTGCAGTTGTTCGACAGTGAAGTGCAAGGCCATGATGAGGTAGTTTGTGAGGTTAAAATTCTATGTAACCATACTAGGGAACCATTCAATGATCTTATTTTTATTTTATTTTATTTCTGTTTTTATTTAGAGATCCAGGGCCTTCTGGTCCAACGAGCCTGTGCTACCCAATTCCACCCATGTGATCAATTACCCTACTGACCTGTACATCTTTGAAATGCGGGAAGGAACCGGAGTTCTTGGGGGAAACCCAAACGGTCACAGGGAGAACATGCAAGCTCCTTACAGGCAGCGGTGGGAATCGAACTGGCCCTATGTTAACCATTATGCTTTTGTGCCACTCCATAATAGCAGGGTAGAAGCTGTTCTTTGAGCTTTGTGGCAAGTGCTTTCAGGTTAGGTATTACATACAGTTCAGGTTGGCGCTAGACAAGAAGGATATTGAGGCTTTGGTGAGAGTGCAGAAGAGATTTACCAGGATGCTGCTTGGTTTAGAGGGCATGTGCTGTCACGAGAAGCTGGACAAACATGGGTTCCTTTGTCTGGAGTGGTGGAGGTTGAGAGGAAGATCTGATAGAGGTTTATAAGATTATGAGAGGTGGGGAGTATCTTTTTCCCAGGGTAGAAATACCTAATACCAGAGGGCATGCATAGTGAGGGGGGACAGGTTCAGTGGGGATGTGAGGGGAACGTTTTTTCACTCAGAGATGCCTGGAATGTGCTGCCTGGTGTGGTGGTACAGGCAAATACATTAGAGGCTTTTAAGAAGCGTTTAGATAGGCACATGAATATGAGGAAGATGGAGAGACAGTTTTGAGGGAGGGTGCTTGATTTATTTTTTTAGCTAGTTCAGCACAATATTATAGGCCAAAGGGCCTGTTCCTGTGTTGTACTGTTTGATGTACTATGTTTTTGTATCTTCTGCTCGATGGGATACTTTGATAATCAATGAACCTTTAGAGGAGGGAATAGAGAGAGTGTCTCTGGTAGATAGGGGTCTTTGATTATGCTGGCATCTGTACTGAAGCAGCAAGATGTGCAGACAAAGTCCATGGGGGGAAGGCTGGATTCCATGATGTGCTGAGCTGTGCCCACTGATCTCTGCACTCTCATGCAGTCACTGGCAGAGTAACTGCATTCCAAGCTGTGAAAAATCCAGATAGGATGCTTTCTGTGGTGATTTTCCAAAAATAGGTGAAGGCCAAAGAGGGTGAATCAAATTTCTCTAGCGTAGTGAAGAAGTCGAGGCTCTGGTGAGTTTTCTTGGTGGTGGCATGAAAGAGATTGAAGCAGGAAAGACTCTAGTGATGATTTCTCCTAGGAACTTGAGGCTCTCAAATCTCTTGACTTCAGTACTTTTAATGTCAATAGGGGCATATGCACCTCCAAAACCTTCCAGAATTCAATAACCACCTCTACTGTTTTGCTGACGTTGAGAGGAAGGTTGTTGTTGTGGCACCATTTTACTAAGCTCTCTGTCTCCTACCTTTGACTCATTCTTATTTGAGATACGGCCCATTATAGTGGTGTCATCAGTAAAGTTGTAAATGGAGTTAGGGTAAAATCTGGCTATGCAGTTATAGAGTCAAAGAACACAACAGCATAGAAACAGGCCTTATGACCCATTTGGTCCGTGCTGAAATGTCGTTCTGCCTAATCCCATTGACCTGCATGCAGACCCATAGCCCACCTATCCATGTGCTTCACCTATCGAAATTTCTCTTAAATGTTGAAATCTCATTCCACAATCTCACCACCCTCTGAGTGAAGAAATGTACAGAGGGTGGAGCATGAGGCTGAAGTTTCAGCCTTGTGGGGCATCAGTGTTGAGGACAATCATGGCAGAGATTTCACAGCCTGTCCTTACGGACTGTGGTCTTTTGGCCAGAAAGCCAAGGACCCAGTTGCAAAGGAAGATGTTGAGTCCTAGGTCTAGGAGTTTGGCGATGACTTGGAATTGCAGTCATTGGTTCTTTGGAGAGACTGAGGGTGAGGGAGTTGGTCGTTGTGTGGACCAGGTCCTCATGCCACATTGCAGCCTGTTGCACCAGCCCAGTAGAGGAGACCTCGGAGGCACTATGGGAGAGAACAAGAATCCATGCTGGGTTGGGTGCTGGCCCCTTCCATCGGTGCTGCTCTCCAGTGTTCGCTCAGTGAAAGACAAGCTGGATTTCATTGTTTGTCTGCAATTACATTAGCGTGTGATGAGTAACTGCTGAGCCCTTGTTCTTGCTGAAATGCGGCATCAGGACAACATCCCATGCACCATCAATCTACAAGCCATGACACACAGGGACAGAGGAGATATATATATATATATATATATTTGTGACAATATTTTTTCTGCTATTGCAACTATATGTGCTACATCCAGTGTGCTGTGTGTGACTGTTGGCACTGTGATTTGCACCTTGGTCCCCGAGGAATGCTCTTTTGTTTGGCTGTATTCATGTGTTTGGTTGAATGACAAATAAACTTGAATTTGAACTTAAACTTGATGCTCCGACTGATAAAAGCCAGCAATCAAAACATGTTCTTTTCCACCCTGTCTACTTGTGTGGCTGTGAACTGTGCACTTGCTATCCCTTCAATGGACTGTGCACTTGTAATCCCAGGCCGCTCTCTTCCTCCACTGTCACCAGTGTCCTGTCATTCACTGATAATAGGAGGGGCCGGAGTTCAGACCAACCATAAGAGCTGCGAGAAAGGCACAGAATTTTTGACTCAAAAACCTTGCGGACTTTAAGGCTGTTTGTGCCACAAGCAAGAAGGATTGGAGAAAGTATCATAATTATCTTGAAGGATTTTGCATCAATACAAACAGCAGATTATTAAGCAGTTGAGGCTTCAAAACGTTAATAATTATTTGGAAGTTTTCTCCAAGATTCCACAATGTGAGTAAAGATAAATATCTCTGTTCAGAAGGCGAATGCAATTCACTATTAGAGCAGAACAGAGTGTAGTGGTTAGCACAATGTTTTACAGTAGCAAGCAACCTAGATTGAATTCCTGCCACTGTCCGTTATGAGTTTGTACGTCCTCTCTGTGACCGTGTGGCTTTCCTCTGGGTGCTCTAGTTCCCTCCCGCAGTCCAAAGACATATGGATTGGTAGGTTAATTGGTCACTGTAAATTGTCCCGTGATTAGGCTAGGGTTAAATCAGGGGTTGCTAGGTGCTGTGGTTTGAAGGGCCAGAAGGGCCTATTCAATACAGGTGTCCCCCGCCTTACGAATGTTCGCTTTACGCCACTTCGCTTTTACAAACGACCTACATTAGAAACCTGTTTTCGCATTACAAAGAGGATTTTCGCTTTTAAGAAAAATTTTCCCATATAAATTAATGGTTCTTCGCTTTAGGCCATTTCGACTTAAGAAAGGTTTCATAGGAACGCTCTATCTTTGTAAGGGGGGGGGGAACATAGATAGATACTTTATAGATACTTTTATAGATACTTTTATAGAAACATCTGTACAGTTCCTCAATAAAAAAATAAATAATAAATTATTTTGGTTCTAGCCAGTTTTACACAGAGAAGGGTAAATGCCTGGAATATGTTGCCATGGATAGTAGTGGGAGAAGATATGGTACTGGAAATTTAAGAGGCTTTCAGTTGAACACAGGGAATGGTGGAATGCGGATCATGTACAGGCAGAAGAGATAGTTTAATTTGGCATTGTGTTCGATGCAGACATTGTGAGCCAGAGGGCTTGTTCCTGTGCTGTACTGTTCTGTGTAAAGTCTGAAAATTTCTACAGCATGGAAAATCACCAAGAATGCAAAAGATCTCATGATATGGGTGGTCCCGGCTGTTTAGCGGCTGTCTGGCTGAAGCAAAAGGGTAAGGATAGAGTGGCATATCCCATCTCAGCACTGTACATTCTGCATTAAACATGTTCCAAATAATCAGCTTAATCTTTGCTTTTGACCACAAACTCTTCTGAAATTTCTGCCAAGTTACATGAAGGCGGAACAGAAGAGAGATCATTTCATGGTTAGAGGAATTTCCATTGGGATGTGATCTTTTCACTTCAGCATGAAATGGTTTGAATTTGACCAAAACGGTAAATGAATTTCAACAGCAAGTTGTGTCATATACAGCTTACAATATCTGTTCCTTGGAATAATAAAATTATCCATGCATATCAATTTCTTGTGAGCCTCATGGCCTTTCTGTCAGCTTGAACCAGTCTGGCCATTCTCCTCTGACCTCTCTCATTAACAAATTGCTTTTGCCAACAGAACTGCTACTCATTGAATGATGTTTTGATCTTTTTCACACCATTTTCTGTAAATTCCAGTGGGTGTAAATCCCAGGAGATCAGCAGTTTATCATAAACTCATTCCAAACCAACAAATGGCATCAATGTCACGTTGATCTTATTTCTTCTCCCAAGTTGACGTTTGACAACAACTGAACCTCTTGACCATGTCTGCATGTTTTTATGCATTGTGTTTCTGCCACATAATTAGCTGATTAGGTACTTGTATTTCTGAGCAGGTGCTCCTAATAAAGTGGCCATAAAGTAAGTCTAACCAGAGTGAGAAAGAGAGAACTCTTCTCAAAACCAATGTGATTCTGGCAACAATTTCTACAGCAGAGCTTATTTCACATAATTTGGAAATTTACCTGCAATTGTCCAAGAAAAAATTTAAAATAGAATAGTCGAAGAATGGAAAACATTATAAAATCTAGATAAAAATCTTCAGGATTGTTAACATCTGTCATAAATTTGATTTTCAAGTCTTTTTTCTTCAGCTGGATGAAAAAACTCAGATATCAGAATCAGAAACAGAATCAGGTTATTATCACTGACACATGCATTAAAATGTGTTATTTTGTGGCAGAAGGTGGGTGCGATAATTAAAATTTGCTGTAAAGTACATTAAGAAATATGTATGTATATGTATCATAATATCTAAAGCCTTATCAGAAAAGTTACATTTTGGACATGCCAGGTTGATGCCAAAATTGTGGCAACATTTACAAGTGCTCCCAGCACAACCCTCACTGCTTTGGTTTGATGTTAATGACACATTTCACTGTATGGTTCAAAGTTTCAGCATACATATGACAAATAAAACTAATCCTTATTCTCTTTAGATACAGTACTGTGCAAATGTCTTAGGCACATGTAAAAAGATCCTCTAAAAGTGAAGATGCTTTCAAAAATAATGAAATGAAAAATGTTTAAGTATCGAAATATACATTAAAGAGAAGTAATCAGTAAAAAAATCTAAATAAAATCAATATTTAGTGTGACCTTTAAAACTTCATCAATTCTCTTAGGTACACTGTCATGCAGTTCTATAAGAAAATTGTCTGCTCGATTGTTCTAAGCATTTTGGAAAACTTGCCGCAGTTCTTCTGCAGACTTTGGTTGTCTCACTTGGTCCTGTCTCTCTAGACAGCCCTGATGAATTTGAGATCAGGCTCTGTGGAGGTCATACCATCTGATGCAGAACTCTCTGTTTTACTTTTCACTGAAGATAGCTCTTTATGACCTAGGCCATGTTCTTGGGTCCATTGCCCTGCTGCAGAATGAAGTTGGAACCAATCAAACACCTCCACGATGGTATTGCATGGTGGTGGAGAATCTGCTTGCACTTCTCAGCATTGAGGGTTGCATTAATTCTGACCAGATCACCAACCCCATTTGCAGAAATGCAGCCCCAGACATGCAGGGAGCCTCTGCTGTACTACACTGTTGGCTGCAGACATTCATCCATGTAGCACTCTCCAGCTCTTCTACAGACAAACTGCCTCCTGGTTGAGCCCAAAATTTCAGATTTTGACTCTTCAGTCTAGAGCATTTGTTGGCACTATTCTGTTTTTGTGTGTAGGTGAGCCTCTTGGCTTTGTTTCTACTTTTTGGAAGTGACTCTGACAAAAAGAGATCATTTTTGTCAAGACTTTTCTGGATTGTAGAGGTGTGTGCTTGGTTTGCAGTGGTTTCTGTGAGTTCAGATATAATAGCAGTGCTTGACCTCTCTGATTTAGAAGGGGTGTCTGTTTAATGTATCTCTCATCTGCTGCACACAGCTTCGTGTCTGACCACTGCATTTATGGTCCTCAACCTTGCCTGTTTCTTTGTGCTTCTTCAGAGGAGCTTGGACAGCACATCTTGAAACTCCTGTCTCCCGTGAAATTTTTGCCTTAGAGAGACATTGCTGATGCGGGGTGACCACCTTGTTTCTTGTTGCTATACTCACTCTTGCCATGGTGAAAGAATTGATGATTTGAAGGTTAAACTGTTACATTTACCCTCACCTTTTAGTCTGGTTGTTCTTCGTCCAGGTCCGATTCCTTCGACACCTGTTTCAGTTTCAATTATTCAGTGCAATTCATTCAAATCAATATGCCAATGATCTTTAGCACCTGCTTGTTATCTTTGTTTAATCATGCACTGGGCTATATACCTACAAAGTAATCAAGTTTTTATTTGAATAGTGGTCTATCACTTAATATATTATTTTCTTTAACAAAATACAAGAATTTCTCTGTAACATCTAATTTTTTTGGAAAATTAATGTTTAGAGATCTAAAATTTGCTCTTTTCTACTGACACATTAATGCAGAAGACAAAAAAAACAACTAAAATAAAATTTATGTAAAACATCTAGGGTACCTAAAACTTTTTCACAGAGCTCTCTACTTAATGCTTAAGGCTCATATCACTTACCGGATGTGTGTGCTTGACACAATTTCACATCAGGGTTGCCAAAACAAGTTTTGTGATGTCACTCTGCAAACCCTGTTGCATCTGTGCATGTGCATGTCATCCATATCCTATTATTTAGGAAGCATCCCATTGGTGATGGAGCCTCGATACAAATTTATTGAATAGGGCACAAAAATATTCCCTGTGTTTTGCAGGAAATTCAGAAGCCTGGTCGCCAACATCCAAACAGTTATGCGTTTTGATAAATATTTTGATGAGTTGTGACCAGAAATACACTAATAAACTAACTGTTCTGCATATACAATTAGGTATTAATAATCAAAGTGCTCAACATTTGATTATATGAATAGAATTAACTTCTAAATTGTTTTTAAATGATTTGAACTTTGGTTTTTTAAAATCTAAATATTTTGCTTAACATAGAAGTGGGAAAGTATAGCCAAGGGAAAAAAGAAACAGCTGATAAAATGTGTGATGTACACTTAGTGGCCACATTTTTAGGTACACACTGGCTTGTTAATGCAAATATCTAACCAGCAAGTCAGTGCGTAAAAGCATGCAGACATGGCCAAGAGGTTCAGTTATTGTTCAGACCAAACATCAGAATGGGGGAGAAATGTGATCTAAGTGTCTTTGACTAGGGAATGATTGTTGATGCCAGATGGGGGCCATTTGAGTATCTCAGAAACTGCTACTCTCCTGGAATTTTCACATACAACAGTCTCTAGAGTTTACAGAGAATGTTGTGAAAAACAACAAAAAAAAACAGTGAGTGGCAGTTCTGTGGGCGAAAATGCCTTGTTAATGAGAGAGATCAGAGGAGAATGGCCAGGCTGGTTCAAGCTGACAGTAACTCAAATAATTGCACATTACAACAATGGTGTGCAGAAGAGCATCTCTGAATGCACAACACATTGAACTGTGAATTGGATGGGCTACAGCAGCAGAAGACCATGAACGTACATGCTGTGGCCAACTCCATCATCAAGACAGCACTTCATTGGACCCCTGAAGCGCAGGGGAAATGCAGGAGATGAAAGACAACATGGAGTCGTACCATAGAGGCAGAAATGAGGACCAAGAACCACACCTGGGGTGCAATAGAGAAGATGGCCAAGGACAGACAGAGATGGAGGATCTTTTTTGCTATCCTAAACTCCAGTGGTGTAATGGACAGTAAGTAAGTAAATGAGTGTATATTGAAAATAAACATGCTCTACTCCCTGTATACAAGTGTGCATTCACATCTGATCCTATTGGAAGGAAGGGTTTTGTGGTCTAATTTCTCAGTAATGTAACGTTAATGCAAAATTCATTCTGCACCAGCAGCCCAGTGAATCAATAATTTGATTTTATCCAATAAACAAACTCTTACCTTTTTATATTATGCCTTGAAGCATTCATGAAAACATTGTGTTTTTCAAGATGTTATTAGCTGGTTAATCCTGATTTTCTACATACATCTGAAATTAGATATTCCGCAATTGTTAGATTGTTGCATTGTATTCTTTGTCCATGACAAATTCAGCTTTCAATCTGATCAGCTTTCTCAGGTTTGAAATGTTGTTGTGGACAGCATTTTCATACTTAAATTCCTTTGAAAAGTTATACTGTACAAGTTAAAGACTGGTATAACTGCTTGGTAGCACAGTGGTCAGCATGTTGCTCCACAGTGCAAACTATAAGTTTGGGGTTCAATTTCAGCCGTTGCCTGTAAGGAGTTTATACATTCTCCCCATGACCATGCTGGTTAGCAAAGTGGCTAGCACGATCACTTTAAAGTGACAGCATCACTGATCATGGTTCGATTCTTGCACCTGACTGCAAGAAGTTTATATGTTCTCCCCATGACCGTGTGGGTTAGCATGGCAGTTAGTATGATCATTTTAAAGTGCCAGTGTCACTGATCATTGTTCATCTGGCAGCTCATTCCACACAGAAGCCCCCCCCCCCCCCAATGTTTCCTTTAAACTTTTCTCCCTTCACCCTTAACCCATGTCCTCTGTTTTTTTTCTCCCCTAGCCTCAGTGGAAAAAGCCTGTTTGCATTCACTCTATCTATACCCATCATAATTTTATATACCTCTATCAAGTCTCCCCTCATTCTTCTATGCTCCAGGGAATAAAGTCCTAACCTAGTCAACCTTTCTCTGTAACTCAGTTTCTCAAGTCCCGGCAACATCCCTGTAAACCTTCTCTGCACTCTTTCAACCTTATTAATATCCTTCCTGTAATTTGGTGACCAAAACTGCACACAATACTCCAAATTCGGCCTCACCAATGCCTTATAGAACCTCATCATAACATTCCAACTCTTATACTCAATACTTTGATTTATAAAGGCCAATGTACCAAAAGCTCTCTTTACTATCCTATCTAACTGTGATGACACTTTTAGGGAATTTTGTATCTGTATTCCTAGATCTCTCTGTTCTACTGCCCTAACATTTACCTTGTCCTTCCAAAGTGCAATACCTCACACTTGTCTGTACTAAACTCCATCTGCCATTTTTCAGCCCCTTTTTCCAGCTGGTCCAGATCCCTCTGCAAGCTTTGAAAACCTTCCTCACTGTCCACTACACCTCCAATCTTTGTATCATCAGCAAATTTGCTGATCCAATTTACCACATTATCATCAAAATCATTGATATAGATGACAAATAACAATGGACCCAGCACTGATCCCTGTGGCACACCACTAGTCACAGGCCTCCACTCAGAGAAACAATCCTCCACTACCACCGTCTGACTTCTCCTATTGAGCCAATGTCTAATCCAATTTACTACCTCACCATGTATACCTAGCGACTGAATCTTCCTGATTAATCTCCCATGCCGGACCTTGTCAAAGGCCTTACTGAAGTCCATGTAGAGAACATCCACTGCCTTCCTTTCATCCACTTTCCTTGTAACCTCCTCAAAAAACACTAATAGATTTGTTAAACATGATCTACCACACACAAAGCTGTGTTGACTCTCCATAATAAGTCTCAGTCTATCTATATACTTGTAGATCCTATCTCTTAGTACTCCTTCCAATAGTTTACCTACTACCGATGTCAAAATACCAGCCTATAATTTCCTGGATTACTTTTAGAGCCTTTTTTAAACAACAGAACAACATGAGCTATCCTCCAGTCCTCCGGTATCTCACCGTAGATACCGACATTTTAAATATATGTTTCGTTGTATTTACCATGAATGCCCACAAGAAAATAAATCTCAGGGTTGTATATGCTGACATATATGTAATTTGATAGTAAATTTTGCTTTTAATTTAGTTTATTTAAATTCAATGAGTTTTTCAACCAAGTGTAATTTTCATTTTAGTTTTATCTATTTAATAATTCAATTTTAGCCTGTCAACTTACAATTGTGTTTCAATTCAGCACAAACCAAGCAATGAACTAGACCCTCCGAGACGAAAACATGTGCACACAAAAACCCTTGCAAAGAACAAAGGCCTTTGCACATAGGAGGCCCAACCGATTAATCAGACGATCGATCGGACTACATAGCACAATTATCACATTCTCGATCCAATATGGTTCATTTACAATGGTTGGCAGAACAACACAGAACACAACAAACAGCAAAACAAGCCCCGTTCCTCACTACTATTGACTCAAGAAAGGTATCAACCTCTGTTTTTCACGAATGGTCATTCACACTCCTTCAGTCCTTCCATAGACCGAGAACAAAACTGTCAGAAGGGTGAAGATGTAGAAAAGTAAGTTTTGAATTCATGCATCACCATTCTTAATCTCAGGACATTGTCAAGATATTTAAAAGGCAATGAGATCCTTTGAGACAGCGTGAATAATTTCTCTCACCTCAACACTAAACTGATTCCACAACCAATGGACTCACTTTCAAGAACTCTACATCTCATGTTCTCAATATTTGTTTGTTTGTTTATTCATTTATTTATCTATCTATTTTTGTTACTTGTTTGTTCATGTAGGTATTCATTTATTTATTATTTACACAGGACTCTAAGTCATCTTTTGCTCATTGGTTATTTGTCTTTGTGTGAAGTTTCTCATTGATTCTGTTGTACTTGTTTTACTATGAGCGTCTGCAAAAAAATGAATCTCAGGGTAGTACATGGCGATATATACAGACTTCACTAATAAATAAATTTTGAGTTTTGAAGGTGGTAGGTGTTGAAATGCTATAATGTTAGAAAGTGAACTGAAAATAGGGGCGCCACAGTAGCATTGCAATTAGCGATTACAGCATGGGGTGTCGGGGTTTGGAGTTTAGTTCTGGCATCCTTTGTAAGGAGCTTGTATGTTGTCCTCGTGACCGCATGGATTTCCTCCAGATGATCTGGTTTCCTCCCACAGTCCAAAGACATACTGGTTAGTAGGTTAATTGGTCATTGTACATTGTCCTGTGACTAAGTAGGTAGATTGCCGGGCCAGAAGGGCCCGTTCTACACTGTATCTCTAAATCAATCAATTGATCAATAAATAAAAATTGTGCACTATTTCTGTGATGGGATTAGTGGAAGAACCGATCCTTTACGTGACACCGGAGTGATGCCCTTGCTCTTCATTGGATTGTGGCAGAGGACGACCTTTTGGATCCTACTCTTCCTGCACTCAGAGCTTCGCATTCACATCTCAACAAAAGGGCAGTACCATCTTGATACATTCTCATGGTGTCACCATAAGACGTCCAGTGTCCAGCTTCCCTGACCTTGTTTAGCAAATAGCTCATTTATCTTCAATTTTTTTTAAAAAAGCATTTGTGAAGGAAAAGCATTTCAAGATGTATATTATATACATTTCTCTGACATTAAATTGTACCTTTGAACCTTTGAATATTTTTAAAAATAAGAAGTTAATGATTCATGGACAGTGCATCCTTTAAGTGGTGTACTGCCCAAATATGAATACTTTAAGTTGAATTTAATCCAAGCTTTATATAACTCTGATATAAGCCACCCATTCATATTCTAACTTATTTGAAGTAAAACCCAATATCCCCTTGGTCTTCTGAATTATTTTTATTTTGTACCAATCTAGTAACTTCCAGTGACATCTCTGAATCTATAACAGTTAATTGGTAGCTACTAATCTATGATTTGTAAAACCAAATCTTTGTCCCCTTTATTTCCTATGCTGAACTCTGCCTACCATAGTTTGGCTGACTATCGTTGAAATTAATTTCACCGACAAACTTAGATAATTGAAAAATCTTTTATTCTAGACATTCAGAACAAGGCCGATGGTTGTGGTGGTTGTCCATCATGTCCAACAATGACAGGAGACCTGTGCAGGAGAGTGGAAAAGTGGGGCAGTTCCATTCTTTCAACTTCACAAGTACAGGTCCAGTGGTATGAACAAGCGTCACACACTGGGGTCTTCCTTGGTTGCAGCGGAAGACCATGATGTCTGCTGTGCCTTGTCATGTCGTTCGCTCTTCAGGGAGTGTTGCAGAACCACCTTCCTGGCTGTTGGTTCTCACTGTAGATCTCATCTGCCCAGTCCATTGAAGCTGACTTTGCATGTTAGGACAGGCAAGTCCCCTTCACACCGGGGAACAAGGCTGACAGCTATCTTCACCTGCTTGAGCCCGCCTGTTGAAGTGGTGTAGCCGCTACTTGGAGCCACAGGCGAGAGCTGAGTGTCTGGGGGCGGCGACCAAAGGTGAGTGAGCTGCCCCAGAATGGACACGACCAGTCCCTTCACCAGAGGTGCTAGCCCTTCCTGGCCACACCATACACTCCAGACAGTACAGATATCTGAGCAGTTTTGGGCCCCTTGTCTTAGAAAGGATAAGCTGAAACTGGAGAGGGTTCAAAGGAGGTTTATGAAAATGATTGCAGGTTTTAATGGCTTATCGTATGAAGAGCGTTTGATGGCTCAGGGCCTGTATTCACTGCAATTCAGAAGAATGAGGGGTGACCTCATTGAAACCTATCGAATGGTGAAAGGCTTTGATAGAGTGGATGTGGAGAGGATGTTTCCTATGGTGGGAGAGTCTAAGACCAGAGGATAGAGACTTAGAATAGAGGGGTGTTCTTTTTGAATGGAGATGAGGAGGAATTTCTTTAGCCAGAGAGTGTTGAATCTGTGGAATTTTTTGCCACAGGCAGCTGTGGAGGCTGTCTTTATGTATATTTAAGGCAGAGGTTGACAGATTTTTAATTGGTCAGGGTCATGACGGGATACGGGGAGAAAGCAGGAGACTAGGGCTGAGAGGAAAATTGAATCAGCCATGATGAAATGGCGGAACAGATGCAATGGGCCAAATGGCCTAATTCTGCTCCTATATCTTATAGTATTATGGTGTTATATATGAGACAAAAAAGTTGTTCTAAATATATGCACATTATCACCATTCAGTTTTGCATTTCTTTAACAGTTTCCTAATCAAGTAGTTAAGTTGCCTTCAATTCCACATACCATCATTGTTATTAACAGTCTCATCTGCGAAACTTTGTGGAACTCAGTGGCCAGTTTACTATGTACCTCCTGTACCTAACAAAGTGGCTATGGAGTATATGTTCGTGATCTTCTGCTGCTGTAGTCCATCCACTTCAGGGTTCAAAATGTTGTGCATTCAGAGATGCTCTTCTGTACACCACTGTGTGGCTATTTGAATTACTCTCACATTTCTATCAGCTTGAACGAGTCTGGCAATTCTCCTCTGACCTTCCTCATTAACAAAGTATTTTCGCCCACTCACTAGATGTCTTTGCTTTTCGCACTATTCTCTGTAATCTCTACAGACTGTTGTGCATGAAAATCCCGGTTTCTGAGATACTCAAACCACCCCATTTGACACCAACAATCATTTCACAGTTCAAATCACTTAGATCACATTTCTTCCCCATTCTGATGTTCGATCTAAACAACAATTCTATCTCTTGATCATGTCTGCATGCTTTTATGCATGATTTATGCTGCCACATGATTGGTTAGTTAGATATTTGCATTAACAAGCAGGTATATATGTGTACCTCATAAAGTAGCCACTGAGTATATAAGGAAAATATATAGTTCCCTCAACCACCACATAGCTGTATGAAAAAAAATTCAACTAAATTCATTTGACGCAGGTTAAAAATAATGAATCCGTATTATTATCTCTTCTTAGCCTTCACTTGTCCAAATGCCTGATGACTTCATCCTAAATTATATATTCCACTAACTGTAACAAAACAAGATTAGACTTACAGTTCTTAGAGTTCTCATATATTTGAAATAATGGAATGTCAATGAAGGTATTTTAATCCAGACAATTCCAACATGGAGTTTTGGAAGATCGTGACCAACACATAATCTTTCAGTTCCTTACCTGATATCCTAGTTGAAAATTATCGGAGGTTTTTCTATCATTAATCTTGCAGGATTTCTTAGATGTTTTTCTTTTACCTTTGTTTCTTCAATTGTATTAAATCTAGTTATTTCTTCACCGTGATTTATTTTTAGTTCACCTTGTATCTCCGATATTTTATCCCCAGCCTTGGTTCTGAAAGTAAGATAAAGTAGTTGTATAAGAAGCCTTTCATTCCTTGATTTTCAATTATGATATTGTCTAAAGCTATTAATAAAGATTCCACATTATTCTTAATCAACCATTTTTCTTTTTATCTTGAAAACAACTTTAGTGTTCTCCTTAACAACTTCTGCAAACTTGTTCTCATAACATTCTAACTTCTCTTCATGCCTTCTTTATTTCCCTTCACTGTGTCACTCTATCTCACCCCCAATCTGTGTGATTTCTACTATTCTTTACAATACATAAGGTGGCCAAGGTAGCATAATAGTTAGTGCCATCGCTTTACAGCTTTAACGATTACCGATCTGGGTTTGATTCCCGCCGCTCTCTGTAAGGAGTTTGTATGTTCTCCCTGTGTGGGTTTCCTCTGGGTGCTCTGGTTTCCTCCCACATTCCAAAAAAAAGATGCACGGTTAAGGTTAGTAAGCTGTGGGCATGCTGTGTTGACTCCGGAAGCACGGCAACATTTACGGCTGCCCCAGCACAATCCTTGCTGTTTTGCTTTGATGCAAACAATGCATTTCAACATATGTTTCAATGTAAATGTGACAAATCTTTATATTTATATAAGCACTACCATTTTGTTTTATGCTTCTTCTCTCTTCTCTTGTTGACTTATGTCATCTACATAAGTAGATACAGTACATCAACCTCCTGCTCTTCAGGGGAATGCGGCCAACTATTTTTTTTCAAGTACTATTAACAGTGTTGCCCATCATATTGTGATTTATTCCCCATCTCACCTCTCCAAAGTTAGCTTTGCCTAAGTATAGAAACTACTTGGCCTGTGAGGGCAAATCTCTGAGTCAGCAGAAGTGCATTTAAGCACCTGGCTGCTACTCCCCGTAGGCTTCTGAAATGACTTCCAAAAAATTTATAAAACACACTAGAGTTGCAGCAATAACCAGGAGAAATAACCCAACGACTAATCTGTAAGCAGCTCCTGATCCTTTTAGCTAGCTCTGGTAATTATCTGTGATCAGCTATGAGAGGTCAAGAACAATCAATATTTGCAACAACGGTGTTTTATCCAGAAAGAAAACCTACAATTAAATGCAAGAAATAAAGCAATCTAGAGCTAATTTTTAGGTAGTGGACAAAAATCTGCAAAATGAGGGACAAAATTATTATTTTATATTTATACATGTTAAAAATAATTACTTGTTTCTTTTGAATGATTCATTTGCCATCAATTATCATGCCAGAAATTATGAAGTGGTGCAAACATTTTACTTCAGGAGGGTTTGCAAACAGATCTGTGGATATGAATAACTAATCGGAAAAATGATCAACTATGTCAGGATCTTTCAATATATAATTTTGGCTTCATTGTAGAAACAATATAAAAATTACTGTTCTTCTATTTTATAAATCAAACCAAATGCTTCATTATTCCAGTCACTGCAGCATTAATTACAGCTTTTGTCACTTCTGTCCTCTTTAGAGTTCAGGCTGCATCCACCAATCAAAGTAAAAGTAAATTTATTATCAAAGTACATAGATGTCTGATCAAGATTGCGCCTGTGTACAATGCTCCCTCGGTCGACATCTTCCAGGTAGACCACAAAACTGTTTATTTCATCTTAAATGTGTTTCTGGAACCTGTGATTTACAGTTTAAAGATCGATTAAGTGAGCCAGTGCTTTGCTGTCTCGAAGAAGATTCCGAGAAGAAAGCACAAGCTTAAATCCTAAAGGCTACAAGGTGAAGAAACTTCGAGATGGGACGCAAGCCTATGTTCAACACCATTAATCGCCGATTAAAGTGTCAAGGAAGACTGAAGCATCAGGCAAATGCAGAAGGTTCAGAGTCAACTACCTGCCTTCTACTTGCTGATAGGATCCATCTGCTACTAGAGACGGAGCCTGTGTGGCCTATCACTGTGTCCTGGGTGTAGGACTCTGCATTTGACTGCTGACTCTCTCTTTCAATAATAACAAAAGATGTTGCCGAGGTTTTGGACTATACAGACTTCGGACTTTTTCAGTCTTAAGATTTTTATATTTTGTGTTTTTGCCCGTTCCTTCACATATTTTTGTGTGGGGAAGGGGGGGTTTGGGGAGTTGAGGTTCTAGTTGCGTTTTGTGTGAGGGAGGGGTTTTTGGGATTTTTGTTCTTGTGTTTTGTTCTGGGGAAGTGGGGTTTGGAGATTGATGTTTTGTATTTTGTGTGGGGGAAAGGGGGTTTGGGGGTTGATATTCTTGAGTTTCGTTTGGTGGATGAGGGTTTTGGGGGGATTGATGATCATGTGCCCATTCTTTTTTTATGCGGAGTATAGGTTTGCTGTTTCTCCTTGAAATTACTTCCATGGTTTTTTTGTTTCACGGCCGTCTGGAGAAACAAATCTCAGAGCTGTATACTGCATACATACTTTGATAATAAATCAATCTTTGAACCTTTGAACATACACTAGCTTGAAATTCATATTCCTGCAGGCATTTACAAGAAAATACAATAGAATTTGTGAAAATCTATACATAAATTAACACTGCAAAACAACCATTGTGTGAAAGAAGACAATTGTGCTAATTACTGTACTTACAGTGTGTGTATATGTATAGTGTGTGTGTGTGTGTGTATAAGACTATTAGATCATACAAGAGAGGAGTAGAATTGGCCCATCGAGTCTGCTCTGTCATTCAGTCATGGCTGATCCTTTTTTTCTCCTTCTCAGCCCCACTCCCCAGCCTTCTCCTCATATCCTTTGATGCTGTGGCCAGTCAAGAACCTATCAATCTCTGCCTTAAATACACCCAGTGATCTGGCCTCCTCAGCTGCCTGTAGTAACAAATTCCACAAATTCAGCACCCTCTGTCTAAAGAAATTTCTCCACATCTCTGTTTTAAATGGATGCTCCTCTATCGTGAGGCTGTGCCCTCTTGTCATAAACTGTTTCACCATGGCAAACATCCTCTCCATGTCCTAGGCCTTTCAATATTTGAAAGGTTTCAACGAGATCCACCCCTCATCTTTCTAAATTCTAGCGAGTGCAAGCCAAGAGCCATCGAACGTTCCTTGCATGATAACCCTTTCATTCCTGGAATCATCTTTGTGAACCTCCTCTGAACCCTCTCCAATGCCAGTACATCTCTTCTTAGATAAGGAGCCCAATATATACTGTATATACTAAATATATGTACATACACAAACACAACTAAATACACACATATATACACATATACATACTGTACATAAATACTTTTACACACACATTTATATATGTATGTGTGTATATGTAAATATATACTGTACACGTTGTATGCGTGTGTTTATATACCAGAACGTTTCACTTAACATGGGGAAAAAGAAACAGCTAACTCCTTAATGTCTAAACAACCCTGTCCACTTGCCCATGCATTACACAAAGCAGTTTAATAAACAATCACCCTTTTCTCAAAGCATGACACTGTCAATGAATAATACGTCACCCCCATGCTTTGCCAACAAATATTGGAAAGCAAGCATGCCACGACAACCAGGTCTTGGATGTTAACAACAAACTATTGATTTTGAAGAATAACTTCTGGAGAAAGCACATTTATAATTATGACCCAGAGGAATATTTTGGGGAAAAGATTAAAATGATCTAATCCTTGTGTTTACAGCAACATTTTTCCTGTTCTTTATTTGATGAAAATCTCAATCATCAACTGTTTTGTTCATGGACCATAAGACATAGGATAAAATTACACCATTCAGCCGATCAAATCTGCTCTGCTCATAGCTGATTTATTATCTCTTTCAACCCCATTCGCTTGCCTTCTCCCCGTAACTTTTGGCTCCCTTACTAATCAAGAACCTATCAACCTCCAACTTAAATACACGCAACGATTTGGCCACCACAGCTGTATGTGGCAATGAATTCACAGATTCACCACACTCTTGTTAAAGGAATTCCTCTTCATCTCTGTTCTAAATGGATATCCTTTATTCTGAAGCTGTGCCTTCTGGTCCTAAAATTCCTCCAGCAATCCTCTTCTTCACATCCACTCTATCTAGGCCTTTCAATATTTGATAGGTTTCAGTGAAACCCCCCTCATTTCAATAAAATCTAGTTAGGTCAGACCCATAACCATCAAACACTCCTTATCCCTGGGATCATTCTCATGAACCACCTCTGGACCCTCTACAATGCAACACATCCTTTCTTTGATGAGGGGGCCCAAAAGCCACAGCTCAAGACACAACTGAACATCCTACCACTAAATATACCTTTACCTTCCCCCACCCCTCCACCCGCTTTCCACAAGGATCACCCTCTCTGTGATCCCTTGTCCATTCACCCCTCCTCACTAATCCCTCTCCCGGCAATCAGCCTAGGTGCTCCACCTGCCCATACACCTCCTCTTTCAACTCCTTTCAGGGCTCCTAACATTCATTCCAGGTGAGGCAACACCAGCTCCACATGTGCTGGTGTGATCTATTGTGTCCAGTGCTCCTAATGCGGTCTCCTTTTCCTTGGTGAGACCCGTCGTAAATTGGGGGACTGCTTCATTGAGCACTCTGCACCATCCACCTCAAGTGGGACTTCCCAGTGGCCAAAGATTTTAATTCTGATTCCCATTCCCATTCCAACATGTTCATCTATGGCCTCACCTCAGGGTGGAGGAGCAACACCTGTGTACCCTCTCTAACCTGATGGCAAGAATATTGATTTCTCCTTCCGGTGAACAACCTTCCCCTTGCCTTCCTCCATTCCCCACTGGGACATTTCATTTCTTCTCACCTGTCGATTACTTCCCCCTGGGTCCCCTCCCCCTTTCCTTTCTCCTATTGCCCATTCTCCTCTCCTATCAGATTCTTTCTTCTCCTACCCTTGACCATTCCCTCCCACCTGGCTTCACCTACCTCCTTCCGGCTAGCCTCTTTCCCCTCTCTCATCTTTCCTTTCAAAGAAGGATCTCAGCCCAAACATTGACTGTTTACTCTTTTACATAGATGCTGCCTGACTTGCTGAGTTTCTCCAGCACTTTGTATGTATGGCTCAAGACATCATTTCTGCCCATTCACACATAACTACAGACAGGACCTGATTTGCAAATTACTGTTTTTATTTTTACCTACAAAACTTGTCATTGACAAACATTGTAATGTTTATGTATTTCTTTGCTTGCAAGTATTTGTATCGCTCATTTAAAGATATGCAAACATTTCAGAGTTTTGTATTAATGATGGTACAAATGCCTCTTTCTGCTCTCTGCCAAAAAAAGCATCAAAAGCACATATTTAGTTGTTTGAAGGCATGCCGTGAAATTACATGCAACACCAAAAATTATTCTCTGACACAACTGAAAAATTCCTAATAAAATATGAAATATAGCAGGAATTTGGCACCACATTGTGCTCTCCAGCCCTGGTGGATATTGCTTTTTATGGTGGAGACTTAGTGAAAGTGAGAGTTCATTGACAATTCGCAGTTAGATTCATTTGGAGAATCTCCCCTGTACAGAAGAGGCACACAACTGACGAGTACCATTCTGTCCCATAACAATTTATATACGTATTAAAAATTAGCTTCAGCTTTATTTGCCAGATGTACATTGAAACATACAGTGTAATGCATCTTTAAGTGTCAAATTAGATCAAATCAGTGAGGATTGTGCTAGACAATTGTTGCCACACTTTCAGAGCTGACATAGCTTGCCAATAACTCAGGAACCTTAACCGATCTATCTTTCAACTTTCAAGATAGTTCAATGTCAAGGGTAAAGGAAAATGAAATAATTGCTACTCTAGATCTGGTGCAGTGCACAAAAACATAATAGGAAAAAGAATAAGATAATAATGAAAAACACAATAAATATAAATATAAATGTAAATATTAATGTAAGTGCAAGGTGGGAGGAAATTGGAGCACACAAAGGAAATATGCAAGGTTACAAGGAGAATATACAGTATAAACTCTTTACAGGCAGTGATGGTAATTGAGCCCCTAGCATTGATCACTGGCATTTTAATAGCATTATGCTAACTGTTACACAACCATCTGTGCCATTTACATTGACAAGGTAGCAACCCTTTTTTCAAAACAGTTATGTTCTGTCTAGCTCTCCTGCACATCTTCTGATTTCCACTTAAATTTAGATGGTCACTTGTGTTCATAAGCATAGTAAATCTGCTAACACTGCGGATGACACGAAGCTGGGCAGCAGAGTTAGCTGTGAGCAGGATGCTAAGAAGATGCAGGGTGACTTGGATAGGTTAGGTGAGTGGGCAAATTCATGGCAGATGCAATTTAATGTGGATAAATGTGAGGTTATCCACTTTGGTGGCAAGAACAGGAAAACAGATTATTATCTGAATGGTGGCCGGTTAGTAAAAGGGGAGGTGCAACGAGACCTGGGTGTCATTGTACACCAGTCATTGAAAATGGGCATGCAGGTACAGCAGGCGGTGAAAAAGGAGAATGGTATGTTGGCATTCATAGCAAGAGGATTCGAGTACAGGAGCAGGGAGGTTCTACTGCAGTTGTACAAGGCCTTGGTGAGACCACACCTGGAGTATTGTGTGCAGTTTTGGTCCCCTAATCTGAGGAAAGACATTCTTGCCATAGAGAGAGTACAAAGAAGGTTCACCAGATTGATTCCTGGGATGGCAGGACTTTCATATGAAGAAAGACTGGATCGACTAGGCTTATACTTGCTGGAGTTTAGAAGATTGAGGGGGGATCTTATTGAAACGTATAAAATTCTAAAGGGATTGGACAGGCTAGATGCAGGAAGATTGTTCCCAAAGTTGGGGAAGTCCAGAACGAGGGTCACAGTTTAAGGATAAAGGGGATGCCTTTTAGGACCGAGATGAGGAAAAAGTTCTTCACACAGAGAGTGGTGAATCTGTGGAATTCTCTGGCACAGGAAACAGTTGAGGCCGGTTCATTGGCTATATTTAAGAGGAAGTTAGATATGGCCCTTGTGGTTAAAGGGATCAGGGGGTATGAAGAGAAAGCAGGTACAGGGTTCTGAGTTGGATGATCAGCCATGATCATACTGAATGGTGGTGCAGGCTTGAAGGGCCAAATGGTCGACTCCTGCACCTATTTTCCATGTTTCTATGTTTCTAAATTGACCAAGGTGAAACAAAACCTGCCTGACTAGTTGGTGGATTGGTGGTGTTGTGGATGGTGCTGAGGGTTGTTGTAGGCTGCAGCAGGACATTGGCAGGATGCAGAGCTGGTCTGAGAAATGGCAGATGGAGTTCAATCTGGAATTATTTGAATGCTTACAAGGATCAATAACTCTCAGAGAGATATTGAGGCTGAATATTCCTCAGAATGGGCGATTACATGGACAGCAAAAATTTGAAGCTGAAATTAATTGAAGATAAAAGGTGAGATCCAAGGAAAGATGAAGGGATGACTGGGGATTTAGTAGGCTTTGACTGGAAATGAGGTACTAGTAGTATCTGGAAATAGGAAAACTCAGCGATGGAGAATACAGAAGATGGAATGCCAAATGCAAGAAGTGCAGCATATAAATGCTGAGGTCGGTCCGGTTCTCTGTCAGTTAACAGTGGACATCGAAATAATCACTGGTGCATGGAGACTGGTCAAAGGCGTTAGCTTTAGAGTTGCCAATTTTTGGAAGTTGATGAAAACCAGAGCTTACCAGAGTTGTATCTGTAATTTAATCAGTCCATAGTGAAGATATGTTGAAGGTGTCAGGAAATGTAGAGGAGGCTTGATCCAAAAGCAGACCAGTGGAGGCAATTTAGCAGTAAATGGTATTTTTCTAATAAGCTGTAAAATAGCAACCCACAAGGGGCCACAAAACAAGAGAGAACAGACACTTAAAGTGAGAAGGCAGCAAGGTAACTGAAAGCTAGGAGGAACTGGGTTAAGTCTTCTTATCCAGTCCTTGCTAGGTCAAGATGTTCCCAACACCCACCTCTACCACAAAAAGTCTGGAGGGGTTTGCGTGGCAGAGAATGGGGACAGTGGTGAAGCATTTCTTGAGCTCCTTACAAGCATAGCTCACGGCCACAGACCAGGTTAACGTAAGGTAGATGACTTTGCTAGTGAAGTGAAAGGAGTGGCAATTTGACTGTAGTTTCTAATGAAACAGTGGTAGATGTTGGAGAAGCACTGTAACTGTTTGAGGGAGCATGGATGTGACCATTCAATGAAGGTGGGCCCACAGTTATGCCATTAGGTGAAATGGATGTATCCCAGGGAGGAGATGACTCAGGTGTGGATCTGGCATTTCTCAGACTTGCAGTACACTGGTTTTCGAAGAGACGCTGAAGGTCTGAACGATGTGAACAATGTGGTCTTGGGGATCCTTGGAGAAGATGAAGATGTCATCGTGGCAGATGAACACATACCTGTGTAGCCTGTTACAGAGGATCTTGTTGAAGGCTTGGAAAATGGCTGGATTGTTGAAAAGTCAAAAAGCATAACCAAGTATTTGCAGAGGGCAGTGGGAGTTATGGACGCTGTCTTCCGCTCACACTCTATAAATCCAGTTGGTTACGATCTGAGCCCCAAGGACAGTTTTGCTATGAATCAAGGGAAGAGGGTAACAATTCTTAGTGGTGACTTTGTTGAGTCCATGGTAGCTGATGCAGGGATAAAGATCCTCATCTTTCTTTTGAACAAAGAAGAATGTTGCACTGCCTGGGGTATGGAATGGTCAAATGAAACCATGCTGTAGTAGTTTGGCAATGTAGTCATTCATGGCTTGGACCCCAAGAGGGGAGAGGGAGAACAGATGACCTCAGGAAGGGGTGGTGCCCTGCAGGGGGTCGATTGTGCAGTCTGTTGGTTGGTGAACGGAAGGGTGGTGGTTTCCCTTTTGCTGAAGGGGATGGACAAATCAGGATATTTCTGTGGGAGTTGGTCAAGAGTCTCCTCCAGCTCCTTGGACTTACGGGGTGAAGTCAGCTGAGGATGCAGGCAGGTGTTCTTGCAAGTGAGTTAACTTAGCAGTGAACCCGATGACCAGGCGAAGTGAGGGTCGTGAATGGAGAGCAAGGGGTATTCCGAGATGAGAGGAGTGTTGGGTGAGCCAGTAAGGAGGAACTGGATGGAATTGCAGTGCTCTTCGATGCTCATGTGCACAGGCCACGTGTACACTCTGACCAGCCCAGACCCCAGCAGATGTCCGACGACGGCAGAAGGGGTGAGAGATACAGAGTTAAAGCTGCACACACAAAGTCCGATCCAGAAAGTTGCCAGCTGTGCCGGAATCCTCCAGAGCCTCCTGTGTCCGTAGAGCTGACAGTGTATGAGGAAGACAGAGAGTGTGAGTCGGGCTTTGGTGTTAGAACGAGAGGCTGGAGGGAAGCTTAACAGAAAGAAGGTCCATGGCCACAGTTACTAACCCTAACTGTACGTCTTTGGAATGTGTGAAGAAACTGGAATATGCAGAGGAAACCTACATGGTCACTGTGAGAATGTATAAACTCTTACAGACAACAGTGGAAATCAAACCCCAATCTTACAGCTGGTGCTGTAAAGCATGGCAGTAGCTGCTATGCTACCATGCCACCCCTTACAAGGTGGATAGACAATGACAGAAGAAGATTGAATAAAGGAAATAATTATTAATAAAGAAGAAATTAAAAGATATTGGATTGATGCAAGTGTGGAAAGAAGAAAATTTAACAGAATACATACACAGTTACTGTTGTGTGAATGAAGTCACCATAGAGAAGTGCTGGTAGACATGAAGCAGCCTCTTCATTCAACAAAACAACATACAGCAGGCATCATATTGTGACCCTTTCAGTGGAAAGTTCTGCTTGGCCCAGCCTTACACAACACTTTAATGTACTAAAGATCAAAGAAAAGTTCAGGACAATTCCACCAAATCCATATATTTACAATGCTTCCTTTGAAATATAAGCAACACACACAAAATGCTGAAGCTCTGAAACGTCAACTGTACTTTTTTCCATAGATGCTGCCTGGCCTGCTGAGAACATTCAACTGCTGACTTTGAAATACATACCCCTTTCACACCTCCCCCATTCACGCCCATACTACGGATACACACAAATAATGAATTTAAACCAGCATTGTCTACTCGTTGTTCAGAGTTGCACTTTAGATTTAATCTTCAATGCGTATTCAAATTTGAAGGTTCATGGCTGAAATTGGTTAAGTTAATTGCTACAAATGCTAACCTCAAAAATTGCTCTAACACAGTCAGTGGCTACTTTACTGGGTACACCTGTGCACCTGTTCGTTAATGCAAATATTTCATTTGCCAATCATGTGGCAGCAACTCAATGCATAAAGCATACAAATATGGTTGAGAGGTTCAGTTGTTGTTCAGACCAAATGTCCAGACAGGGAAGAAATGTGATTTAAGTGTCTTTTATTGGGAATGACTGTTTGTGCCAGATAGGGTGGTTTGAGTATCTCATTAACTACTGATCTCCTAGGATTCATATGCACAACAGTCTCTAGAGTTTACAGAGAATGATGTAAAAAACAAAAAAAAAATCATTGAGCGAGTGGCAGCTCTGTGGATGAAAATGCCTTGTTAATGAGAGGTAAGAGGAGAATCGCTAAAATGTTTCAAGTTGACAGGAAGACGACAGTAACTGAAAAAAAAATCATGCATTACAACAGTGGTATGAGAAGAGCATCTCTGAACACATAACACATCAAACCTTGAAGTGGATGTGCTACAGCAGCAGAACACCATGAACATACACTCAGTGGCCACAGGTGGTACCTAATATAGTGGCCACTGAGTGCATATTTCCTCCAAGAGGACCAGAACCTTGCTGTGGGGTTTGAAGGCTTGCTTGTCTCAATGACCTATGTTGGCTGGAGTCACCCATGCCAAACCAGTCAAAGGGTAGAGACCATACTAAATGTGGTCCACTGGTCCTCCAGATTCAGGAGTTCAGCTCAGAGCTAACAACTCTGACTAGACAAAAAAATTGCTACAAAAACAGCCATGAAGAATCCTATATCATGTGTGACTGCATGTCCAAGTCTCCACCCAGGACTTGCATGACAGGCAGTGGTGAAAACCCAGAGGAAGCTACTGGCACAATGAAGGAAACCCTGAACACCACTAAGATCAAGAACAAAATTGTTTTTTGGACTATACGAACCATGTACCACACTGGCAAGCTTGCACAAATAACTGCAGAAATGTGTCATTACAAACTACCTACACTGAGCATCAGTAAAAGCAGATGGACAGGGTCTGGAAGACTAAAGGCAGCAACTGGTGAAACAGTTTTATACTCAGCTCAGGAAGGGAAGATGGTCAGCATCATGATGGTGTTGCTGTCATTTTGAAGAAAGGCATTGAAAACTGCTTGTTGGAGTAGAAACCAATCAACAGGAGGCTGATGAGAGTCAGACTGAAAGGGAAGCGAGTGAACATGACTGTGATCCAGTGCTATGCTCCAACTAGCAATAGTGACATTGAAGAAAATGACATCTTTTACAAACAGCTGCAGTTGGAGGTAGAGTTAACACCACACTATGACATAATCATCATCATGGGAGATCTAAACACCAAAGTGGAGAATAACAACACACATTTCACGAAAACATGGATGTGGAATGATGAATAACGATAGTGAAGGACGGGTGGAATTCTGTGCCATGAACAATCTGGTCATAGAAGGGACCATCTTTCCACATCGTAAAATCCACAAACTGACAGGGTGCTCACCCAGTGGACGTGATAAGAACCAGATTGACCATTTAATAATCAATGGTACGTGGAGTTGATTCTTGCAAGATCTAAAGGTGAAGAGAGGAGCAATTGTAGGAGCAGTGATGAAACAAGCTGAGAAGCATTGGGACCAGAACATATGCACAAAGACGTTTTGATGCTGAAAAGCTCGAGGGCACCAGTGTGAGATCTGCCTTCACCATTCATCTGAAGAACAGATTCCAGGTCTTGCAAGACCTTGATGAGGATGTGTTAGTAGACAGGATTGACACAATGGGGAAACAGATTGCCTCAGTCTTAAGGAGAGCAGTGAGGCTTGTCTGGGATACAGAGCTGTAAAGAACAAAGAAAGGATACAACAGGAAACATGGACGGCTTTAGAAGAAAGACAGAAAATTAAGAAGTAAGTGTTAGACGCAAAATCAACATGAATTAAGGAGAAACTTCAACTAGCTTGTACTGAAACTGAGAAGAAAATGAAGAGACTTGTAAGAAAGGTTAAGAGAGTCTACATGGATGACCTCACTGAAGCAGCATTCAATCAAGGTAATCAGGAAAATACATAAAGAT
Source organism: Hemitrygon akajei (assembly GCF_048418815.1). Classification (NCBI taxonomy): domain Eukaryota; kingdom Metazoa; phylum Chordata; class Chondrichthyes; order Myliobatiformes; family Dasyatidae; genus Hemitrygon; species Hemitrygon akajei. The sequence continues at coordinate 127,655,642 of NC_133124.1, forward strand.
TTTAAAATTGGCGTGTGGAAAGTTCCAGGCCGGATCCAGAGGTCCCATGAGACACAAGAATGGTTTGCTTTTGTTAATGGAGAAAGAGCAACAAGCACGATGGACAGAGTATTTCAGAGAACATCTGAATAGACCGCCACCAAATGAAGAGGCACCAGAGGACCTTGACATCAACATAGATTCACTTCAGAAAGATTGCTGCGATTAAATCATTAAGGAACAGCAAAGCTCCCGGACGTGACAATTTGAGTGCCAAACTGCTTGAAAGTTGAACTAAAAGTTGCTGCAACCACTGTTTACAATAATCATGGAATAGGGACAAGTACCCAAGGACTGGACAAAGGGAGTTATTGTTAGGAACCCCATAAAAGGAGCACTAAGTGATTGCAACAAGTGGCATAGCATCACACTTTTGTCAGTGCCCAGCAAGATTCTAAGCAAAGTCATTGTCCAGTGGATTACAGATGCTGTCGATGTGTGCTTGAGGAAAGAGCAAGCTGACTTCAGGAGAAACAGAGGTTCTGTCGACCAGACACACTGGTTCACACTGTGTAACTTCATAGAACTCTCAGAAATTCTCAGATCACGCAGGATCCTTTCCAAAGTTGTCTAGCTTCTCTGGAGTTTCAATGCTAACTTCATCTGCCCAGTTGGGGGCTGCAATTTGAGCTTTGAAGTCAAGGCAGGAATCATGTAAGGCTGTGTGATGTTGGTGATATTATTTAATCTAGTGATTGAGTGGGTTATAAGACAAGCAACAAAAGATAAGCAGAGAGGCATTAGATGGATTCTATCACATACACACAACACGTGCAAGAGAAAACTCAGTGCTTGTGTACCTTTGGTGGACAGATTGGACTCAGAGTCAGCCAGAGAAAGATTGAGACCATGACTCTCAATGAAGAGTCTCCTCCTTCCATCAAGGCATATAGTGATGATTTAACCAGAACTGAGAGATTAACCTACCTGGGCTGCATCATTTGGCAGGATGGTGGGACTAAGGGCGACTCCAGTGAAGACTTGGCAAAGCTAGAAATGTCTTCAAATCAGTGAGCAACAGAGCTGGACCAACCAAGTATAATATCCACACCAAGGTGAAGCAGTACCAGAGTAATGTTCTGTCCACACTCTTGTATGGGTCAGAACGCTGGTGCATGACAGAGAACAACCTTGCCAAGATAATCTTGATATCTTGATATCACACCATGATAATCTGGAAGATCCTCCATATTTCCTGGACAAGGAAGATCTCTAACCATGCCCTACTCCATCAACGTCACCAAGAGGAAATAAGACAAAAAGACCATAAGACATAGAAGCAGATTTGGGCTATTTGGCCCAGTGAGTCCACTTTGCCATTCAATCATGGCAGATCTTTTGTTCCCCTCCTCAGCCCCATTCACCAGTCTTCTCTCTGTAGCCTTTGATACCATGGCCAATCAAGAACCTATCAATCTTTGCCTTAAATACACCCAATGACCTGGCCTCCACAGCTGCCTGTGGTGACAAATTCCACAAATTCACCATTCTCTGGCTCAAGAAATTTCACCACATCTCTGTTATAAATGAGGCTGTGCCCTCTTATCCTTGACTCTGCCACCATGGGAAATATCTTTTCTACATCTACTCTGTCTAGGACTCAATATTTGAAAGGTTTCAATGAGATCCCCCCTCAACCTTCAAACTACCAGTGAGTATAGGCCCAGAGCCATCAAACATCCCTCATACGATAACCTTTTCATTCCCAGAATCATCCTTATGAACTTCCTCTGAACCATCTCCAATGTCAGCACATCTTTTCTTAGATAAGGAGCCCAATGTGTTACCAGGTTCTGATATGGCCCAACTGCGGAATGAGAGACATTGAAGCAGGTCAATAGTTCACAGACGTTAATGTGAACAGCATTAAAGGGAAAATAAAACAATAAACGCTAGGCCAAACAGGGCTGTTAACTAAAACTCTCAAAAAGAAAATGAAGCCTACACTGTGGCTGAAAAGAACACCTAAACATTAAACGAATACTGTTGGTATTTAGAGTCAGTTGACTTGACAGTCCAATTTCTCAGGGAAGGCCAAATGCAAAGAGGCAGTGAAGTGTTGCTGTGCTCTGTCCAAGTCTCGATAAGCACTGCGATGACAAGTATGGAGTTAAATACTAACACAAATAAATAATAATTAGCAGAAACATGCATATTCATGTGCAATTGCCGTATCTACTGTGCTGCCGAATCCATGGTTGTGACAGGGCTACAGGCCTGTGTCCGCTGGAAGTCCCGGATCAGCAACTTGTCCAAGATGTCCTTCGCCTGGATCCAAGTATGTTCTTCAGGGCCGTACCCTTCCCAGTCCACAAGGTACTGGACCTTACCACATACCCGGCGAGATGCCAGGAGGCGCCGCACAGTATAGACAAGGGAACCATCTACCAAGCGGGGAGGAGGGGGAGGTGGGGTGACTGCGGCCAGGGGAGAGGTAGTAACCAGTTTGAGCTGAGAAACATGGAATCTTTGGTGATGCTGGTAGACACAATCTATAGAACACCTTGTTGACAGCCTTTTCCACTACAAATGTTTCCACGTAGCGCGGTGCCAATTTCCGGTTCTCTACTTTCAGGGGGAGATCCGTTGATGCCAACCAGACCTCCTCCCTGGCTTGAATGGCCTTACCTGTTGACGGAGCTGATCAGTCTGCTGGGAATGCTGTTTCTGGGCGCGCAGCAGAGAAGCCCTGGCTCGTGTCCAGATGCGCTTCTAGTGCTGGATCAGCTATTCAGCAGTCGGAACTTCTACGTCGGTCTCCTGATCGGGGGGGGGGGGGCTGAAATCCCTTCTGGCATTCAAAAGGAGACATACCAGCGGAGGATGACGGAGGTTATTGTGGGCGATCTCTGCCCAAACCAATTGGGAGCTCCAGGACGTGGGGTTGGAAGAGGCAAGACTGCACAGGGTTGTCTCCAACTCCTGGTTCACTCTCTGTCTGGTCATTAGATTGGGGGTGGAAGCCAGAAGATAGGCTGCCCTTGCTCCTACAAGAGAGCAGAAAGCCTTCCAAAAGTGGGAAGTGATCTGTGGTCCACGATCAGACACTATGTCTTGAGAAAAGCCATGGAGCCTGAACACATGTTGAACCATGAGTGTGGCAGTCTCATGAGCCGATGGGAGCTTGGGGAGGGCAATGAAGTGGGCAGCCTTGGAAAATCGATCCACAGTGACCAAAATGGTGGTGTTTCCATTAGACGGAGACAGGCCAGTGATGAAATCTACTGACAGGTGCGACCAGGGGCAGTGGGGCAGAGGCAGTGGACATAACAAACCCGCAGGACACTGGCGTGATGTCTTGTTCCGAGCGCAGGTGGGACAGGCAGATACAAAGTTGTGGACATCCTGGGACATAGGTGGTCACCAAAGTTGTCTCTTTATAAACTCCTGAGTCCATTGAATTCCCAGATGTCCAGCCAGATGGGAGGAGTGACCCCGTTCCAGCACTTTGGAACTCACCGCAGCAGGGACAAACAGCTACCTCGACAATGAATGGCTGAGATGTGTCTGGGTGTTACAGCAGCGGGACTGTGGTGTAACGTCGCTTTAGCTCGGAAAATGCTTGGTCGGCATCGTCCGTCCAGTGGAATCCTACCGAGGTCTTCTTGGTGAGTGCATTAATTGGAGCTGTGATGGAGCTGAAATTCCAGATGAAGTGGTGATAAAAGCTCGCAAATCCCATGAAGCGCCGTACCTGTTTGACTGTAGACAGTTTGGGCCACTCTGCAACTGCCTGAACTTTACTAGGGTCCATTTGAACACTGGATGGGGGAAGTATTTAGCCCAAAAATGACACCTAGTCTTCATAGAATTCACATTTTTCAGGCTTGGTGTATAGGTTATTTTCAAGAAGGTGTCTGAGTACTCTCTGGACATGCTGGATGTGCTCCTGATGAGAAGGGGAATAGACATGGATGTCATCTAAAGAAACAAACATTGTGGCACACAACTCACCACTGTTTGCCAACCTGAGAAACACCCATGTATCCCAACTCTCTGCTTTCTATTGGCTAACCAATTCTCTAGCTATGTTAATACATCACCCCCAACTCTACACATCCTTAACTTAATGATAAGTCTTTTATGTGGCATCTTATCGAATGCCTTCTGGAAATCCAAGTAAATAGCATCCACCTAATCTCCTCTATCCACTGTGCTTGTTATATCCTCAAAGGACTCCAGTAAATTTGTCAAACAGGACCTGCCTTTGCTGAATCTGCCTGATGGATCCATTTCTTTACTGAATGCCTCATTTTTTCTCTTCAATGATAACTTCAAACATTTTCCGAACTACAGATGTTAAACTAACAGGTCTATAGTTACCTGCCTTTCGCTTACATCCTTCTATCAAACAGTGGTGTGACAGTCACCATTTTCCAATCTGCCGAGACCTGCCCAGAGTCCAGTGGATTTTGATAAGTTATCACCAAAGCCTCAAATATAACCTCTGCCATTTTTTTCAGTACCCTGGGATGCATTCCATAGTTAGGCCCACAAGTTTGCTCAGCACTACCTCTTTAGTGATAGACATTGTATAGAGTTCCTCACCTCCCATCGCATCCATGCCATCTCTCTTCAGCGTGTTAGATGTGTCCTCCTCTGTGAAAACGGACACAAAATAGTCATTCAAAGCCTCGGCCTTTTCCTCATTGCCGAATATCAATTCCCCATTGTCGTCTTCCAAGGGACCTGCGTTCACTTTGGCTACACTTTTCTACTTTATAAAATTATTATAACTTTGACTATTCTTTTTTATATTTTGTTCTAGTTTATTTTCATAATGTATCTTCCCTTTCTTAATTGCTTGCTTAGTGGTTCTTTGTTGCTTTTTAAAGTTTTCTCAATCTTCCAGTTTCCCACTACTCTTGGTGACTTTGTGAGCATGAGCTTTTAGTTTGATGCCTTCCTTTATTTCCTTAGTTATCCAAGACTGGCTCTCCCCACCCTTACTGACCTCGCTTTTAACTGGAATATACTTTTGTTGAGCACTGTGAAAAATCTCTCTGAAAGTCTTCCACTGTTCCCTAAATATCCCACCATATAGCCTGTGTTCCCAGTCTACCCTATCCAACTCCTCCCTCACCCCATTTTAGTCTCCCTTGTTTAGGCAAAATACACTAGATTTAGATCAAACTGTTGCACCCTCCATTTGTATTAAAAACTCAATCATACTGCAATCACTCTTTCCAAGAGGATCCCTAACTACAGGATTGCTAATTGGACCTGTCTACGAGGTCTTCCACAAGACTGCCTTAACTAACTTGATTCACCCGATCAATGTGCAATCTTATGTACCTTTACCTGTTTCATTTTTTTGAGCACTTCCTCCCTTGTAATAGTAACTACACTCAGGGTCTCTCCCCTGAGACCCTTCTACACCTGGCACTCTGCTCGTGTCTTCCACAGTGAAGAATAATGCAAAATACTCATTTGGTTCATCTGCCATCTCCTAGTCCCCTGTTATTATTTCTCTGGCCTTATTTTTTAGCTGTCCTATATCCACTCTCATCTCTCTTTTATTTTTTATATACTTGAAAAAGCTTTGTCTATCCATGTTGACATTGATTGCTAGCTTGCTTTCATATTTCATCTTTTCTCTCCTAATGATTCTTTTAGTTGCTCTCTATAGGGTTTTTAATGCTTCCCAATCCTCTGTCTTCCCACTAATTTTTGCTTTGTTGTGTGCCTTCTCTTTTGCTTTTACCTTAGCTTCGACTTCCCTTCTCAGCCATGGCTGTTCTATTTGACCATTTGAGTATTTCTTTGTTTTTGGAATACAACTATCATACAGCTGCCTCATTGTTCCCAAAACTCAAGCCATTCCTGCTCTGCTGTCATCTCTGCCAGCATCTTCCTCCAGTTTACTTTGCCCAGCTCCTCTCTCATACCAATGTAATTTTGTTTTACCCCACTGAAATACTGCTACATCTTACCTTTCTTTCTTCCATTCAAATTTCAAGTTGAACTCGATCATATTGTGATCACTCTCTCCTAAGGGTTCCTTTACCTTAAGCACCCTTATCACCATAAGACCATAAGATAAAGGAGCAGAAGTAGGCCATTTGGCCCATCGAGTCTGCTACATCATTCAATCATGGGCTGATCCAATTCTTCCAGTCATCCCCACTCCCCTGCCTTCTCCCCATACCCTTCGATGCCCTGGCTAATCAAGAACCTATCTATCTCTGCCTTAAATGCACCCAATGACTTGCCCTCCACAGCCGTTCATGGCAACAAATTCCACAGATTTACCACCCTCTGACTTAAGTAATTTCTCAACATCGCTGTTCTCAATGGACATCCTTCAATCCTGAAGTTGTGCCCTCTTGTCCTGGAATCCACTACCATGGGAAATAACTTTGCCATATCTAATCTGTTCAGGCCTTTTAACACTTGGAATGTTTCTATGAGATCCCTCCTCATTCTCCTGAACTCCAGGGAATACAGTCCAAGAGCTGACAGACATTCCTCATATGGTAACCCTTTCATTCCTAGAATCATTCTCGTGAATCTTCTCTGAACTCTCTCCAATGTCAGTATATATTTTCTAAAATAAGGAGCCCAAAACTGCACACAATACTCCAAGTGTGGTCTCACGAGTGCCTTATAGAGCCTCAACATCACATCCTTGCTTTTATATTCCATACCTCTAGAAACCGACTCAACCTGGTGGTTAAACTTTTGGATATCCTGCATAAGGACTCCCAAGTCCCTTTGCATCTCTGCATTTTGAATTCTCTCCCCATCTAAATCATTGTCTGCCCATTTATTTCCTCCACCAAAATGTATGACCACCTCTGGTTCATTACCTGACACCCAATCCAGTATAGCTGATCCCCTAGTAGGCTGAACACTGTTCTAAAAAGTGATCTCAAGGCATTCAACAAATTCACTCTCTTAAAATCTATTTCCAACCGAATTTTCACAATCTACCTGCTAGAATCTCCCATGACTATCATAATATTGCCCTTTTGACACACCTCCACTGTTTCCCATTGTAATCTGTATTCCACATCCCAACTACTGCTTGGGGGTCCTTTTACCCTTGCAGTTTCTTAATTCAACCCACAAGGATTCAACATCTTCTGATCCTAGCATATCCTTCTAATGATTTGATGTAATTCTTGGCCAGCAGAGCCATGGCAACCCCTCTGCCTAACTTCCCATCCCTCCAATACAATGTGTAACCTTGGACATTCAGCTCCCAACTACAGCCATCCTTCAGCCATGATTCAGTGATGGCCACATCATACCCGACCATCTGTAAAAATGCAACAAGATCATCCACCTTATTTCTTAAACTCCATGTACTGAGAGATATCATTTTGAATACTGTATTTGCTACCCTTTTTGATTTTGAATCCCTAATGCACTAATACTCACGCTGCTGGCTGCAATTTTGTACTATCATCTGCCTGCCCTTCCTGACAGTCTGACTGCATGTTCTCTTTGCTTATTTACCATCCAACTATCCTGAGTCTCTTCACTCCAGTTCCCATCCCCTTGCCAAATTACTTTAAGCTCTCTTCAACAGCTCTAACAAACCTGCCCCCAAGAATATTGGTCCCCTTTAGGTTCAGGTGCACCCCATCCCTTTTGTGCAGGTCATACCTGCCCCAGAAGAAATCCCAATGATCCCAAGTGCTACTCCTGTCCCTACACTTCCTCTCTTACCACTGTTCAGGGCCCCAGACAGTCCTTCCAGGTGAGGCAACACTTCACTTGTGAGCCTGTTGGGGTAATCTATTGCATCTGGTGGTCCCGGTGTGGCCTCCTCTACATCGGCGAGACCCGACGCAGATTGGGGGACCACTTTGTTGAGCACCTCCACTCCATCTGCCACAACAGACAGGATCTCCCGGTTGCCACCCACTTCAACTCTCCCTCTCATTCCCATTCGGATATGTCCATACATGGCCTCCTCTACTGCCATGATGAGGCCAAACTCAGGTTGGAGGAGCAACACCTCATATACCGTCCGGGTAGTCTCCAGCCCCTTGGTATGAACATCGAATTCTCCAACTTCCAGTAATTCCCTCCGTCTCCCTTCCCCTACTACATTTTCTCTCTGCCTCCTCTTCCAGCTAGCTATTACCTCTCTCATGATTCTGCTTTCTTCTACTACCCATAGTGCTTTCCCCTTACATTCCTTCTTCACCTCTCTGGCCTATCCCCTCCCTGCTTCCCCTCCCCCACCCCTTGATCTTTCCTCTGATTGGTTTTTCACCTGGCACCTTCCACCCTCCCCCCCCACCTTCTGTATAGGGCCCCTGCCCCCTCCTTCTTCAGTCCTGAAGAAGGGTCTCGGCCCGAAACGTTGACTGCTCCTTTCAACGGATGCTGCCCGACCTGCTGAGTTCCTCCAGCGTGTTTGTACGTGTTGATTTGACCACAGCATCTGCAGTGTACTTTGTGTTTAAAGTATCTAAGACTCACTGGATTACAGACGATTAAAGCAGTAAACCCACATGCAATGGGTAAGGCCTGAATAAAATGTTAACTGTTGGGAAAGAATTCTAGACTGTCATTCCCTTACATTTTTAGAATAAGATTTGAAGTTAAATGAGAAGACATGGGATTGTAGAGCTTTGGCTGCAGAAAACAAGATAACACATCCATTAAATAATCCAATCCAAGTAGAGTTTGAAATCGGTTCTCTCATGGATAGGAGCCTGTAATGTAATTTTAAGTATAAATTATATTATCTACTCTGTTTCTGCAGATGTGTTTATATTGTGAACATATTGGACAGCAGAATTATGTGGTATGTTTATTTCATGAACAGAGTAATCCTTCACAATCAGATACATTCATTTGCAGCAACAAATTTGGGACTCAACATGTAAAAGGTAAATGTGCTGCCTGGTAAACCAATGCCTTTGGTCTATATTTGCTATGTCTTGATAGATTCCGAAGGCTTATTGGTGATGAGGAAGCCATTTTTACTCCAGATTCGTTGAAGGACTTGATGATAGCGGCTATGAAGCATCTAAAGTGATTTTAGCAGCATTTTCTCCAACCATTAATATAGAATCTTTCATGCGTACTGACAACAGTGCATAAAAAGCACACTACAGTAGCAAGGGACAACATCATTGAGATATCACTGCACCCGCTAGAAGTTGAATTGAAAGGTAGATCATGGCTGCTCCTGCTGGCTATGCTTGAAGACTGGGCATGTACCGTTAAGGTTGTAAATTATTTAACTAGTCTAACAAATTAATGAACTTCTTTGAAAAAGAAATAATATTCTGGAGATTGAAGGAGAAAGAAATGCTGTCAGAGCCAGAATAATACATCTGAGCACAAAAAGAAAACAATAATCCTAATGTGGATTGGGCAAGAAGTAAATGGCACACAGATTGAGAACATGGAAGGAGAAAGGAAAGTTATCATTTTTTTTAAAGACACTGTGCAGGAATGTTGTGCATGCTGAGGGGTGCACTAAGGCTTGATGTAGCCACGGCAAGAACGTGTTGGGGAACGACCACAGTGTAGGGTTCTTCTGCTACTGCAGAGGGAAAGGCTGGCCTGGGTGAGGAAGACCTCATTTATTGTAGAAGGGTGCCACCCCAGGGAGCCACAAGGGGGGCAACAGTCCTATTCCTTTTAAGGAATGAAATAGAACAGACTTAAAGCATTGACTACGAATATAAGATTGAAAAGATTTTGCACATTTTAATCTTGAAAATAATATTTTTTATTATGAATAAATTTTATTTTGATATTTTAAGAAAATCAGTCTGTGGCAAAGTGCTGTAGCACAGTTTGAGGCAATAAAACCAAGCTCAAAATGGAAGAGGCCCTCTGGTCAGTCCGAAACTTGCTGGTCTGGCAGCATATCGGGATGCCCGTGGAGGAATGCTGGCCACTGGCACATTCCAGGCTGCAGGAGTACGTGCTGAGGGACACACTGAAGCTCTGGACAGCCACTGCGAGTCCTCAATGGGGGAGAACCACAGTGTAGGGTTCTTCTGCTACTGGAGACGGAGGGGCCGTGTTGGGTCAGAAAGTCCCTCAATTATTGTGTAGTGACAAGTAAATAAATAACACTGAGAACATGAGTTGTACAGTCTTTGTACATGAGCTCATAGGTTGTGGAATCAGTTCAGAGTTGAGGTGTGTGAAATTATCCACTGGTTCAGAAGTCAGATGGTTCAAGGTATAATAACTAGTTTTATTGAATGTAACTGGTTTTGAAGAATGTAGCCTAGCCAAGCCAGAGTAAACCCAAGCAAAGATACAGGGCTAGACAACATACCTCATCAGGAACTGAGGGACTGTGCGGCCCAGCTAACAAAGTCTTAACAGATAACTTGCATATCTCTCTGAAACAGTTCACTGTGCCTGCAGCCTTCAAGGCAGCCACTGTATTCCAGTGAGAGCGATGGTAACTGGCCTATATGATTACTGTCCAGTGACACTGATCAACAATCATGAAGTGCCTTGAGCAGTAGGTCATGGATCATAAAATGCCATCTTCCAGCTACATTGGTCCTTTTCCAGTTCGTCTACCACTCAAACCAGCCCATTGAGGATGCTATAGACTCGGCCCTCAAATCCATCCTGAATCACCCAGAAAACGATGCCTCATATGCCAAGATGTTGTTCATCAACTTCAACTGGGAGCTTAGCATGATCATCCCTCGGAGGATGATGGTCCTCGATCACTGTGTTTTGAACACAAACACAGCAACTGATGCTATTTAGAAACTGTTCGCTCTAAGCAAGGTGTAGTGTCTAATGGCCACACAAATGCATGCATATGACACTACTTAGAAACTCTTTGGCAACAGTTTTCTGTCCCAATTAAGTGGCATAGTGTCCCAAATAAACAAAGGGAATCTTGGCAATTTTCTCAATTACTTTAAGAGTTGTCCGAAATAAATTGATGCCCGAGTAACCAATGCCCCAATTATCCAGAATCCATTGTATATACTTATTATTGTAATTTATTGTATTTTATGTATTGCTGCCATAAAAGAATAAATTTCACAAAATTGGTCAATGATATTAAACTTGACTCTGATTCTGATTCTCAAGTTTTACAGAAATTAGGACAAATGGGGTGTACAGTGCATATGATAAACAAGGAATACTGCTTCCTATTATCATAACAAACTACGTAACAGGGAAAGATTAGCAGAGGCAACTTAGCTGGGTTGGCAGAATACTTTCAGTTGATCACTAACAGGGCTAGGTTTGCAGAGAAGCGCAGTCTTGAAAAAAAGCAAACGCACATCCTGAAGAATGAACTTTAATTTAAAATTCAAAGTTCAAAGCAAGTTCATTATCAAAGTACGTACATATCACTATATATTTCCTTGAGATTCATTTTCTTGTAGGCATTTACAGTAGAACAAAGAAATACAATAGAGTCAATGAAAAACTACGCCCAAAGACTGACAATCAATGTGCTGAAGAAGAGAAGCTGCAAAAATATAAACAAACAAACAAATAAGTAAGTAGCAAGCAGATAAATACTGTACATGCACAGATAAATAATATTGAGAATATGAGCTGTATTGTCCAAGGGTTGGGGGATCAATTCAGAATTTAGGTTACTCACAATAGTTCAAGAGCCTGGTTGAAGGGTTCTAACTTTTCCTTATCCTGGTGGTGAAGGACATAAGGCTCCTGTACCTCCTTCCCAATGGCAGTAGGAAGAGGAGACACACTATAAGTCTCTAAAGCACCTGACTAGAAAGAGAGCAGCCATCAACTGTACACTTTCAATTTTGGTTGAGTAGTGATTGGTGTAACAGTTTACAGCACCAGCAACAGCACTCACCAATCTGGTTTCAATTCCTACCACCATCTGCGAAGAGTCTTCACCTTCTCCCCATGACCGTGTGGGTTTCCACTGGATGCTGCAGTTTCCTCCCATATTGCAAAAGGACTTATAGTTAGGGTTAGCGAGTTGTGGGGGTGCAAGTTTGGCACTGGACGTGTGTCAGCACTTGTGGGCTACCTTTGGAATGTGTTAGTCATTGGCGCTAGCAACATATTTCTCTGTATGTTTGAGTTTTGATGTATATGTGACAAATAAAGCTAATGTTTATCTTTAAAAATCTTCAAGTTGTATACATTATTACACCAGTGCCACACTGACACAAACACAACAGAGAATAAAAAGACAAGGTTGAAATCACGACATTTCTTTCTCTGATGAAGAAGTGTAAATTTAATTGGAGGAGATTTGATTCCATCCACTACTGGAACGTACTGTAACTGCTGACAACATACATTCAGTGGCCACTTTTTTAGGTACACCTGTGCACCTGCTCATTAATGCAAATATCTAATCAGCCAGTCATGTGGCAGCAACTCAATACATAAAAACATGTAGACATGGTCAAGAGGTTCCATTGTTGTTCAGAGCAAACATCAGAATGGCGAAGAAATGCAATGAGAAACATCAAACATCAGAATGGGAAGGAAAATGACTTTGACTATGTCAGCGCCAAATGGGGTGCTGTGAATATCTCGAAAACTACCGGTCTCCTGGGGTTTTCACACCCAATATTCTCTAGAGTTTACAGAGAATGGTGCGAAAAGCAAAAAATGTCCAGTGAGGAGCAGTGGAGAAAAATGCCTTGTAAAGAAGAGAACTCTAAGGAGAATGGCCAGACTGGTACAAGCTGACAGGGAGGTGAAAGTAACTCAAATAACCATGGTTTTCAACAGTGGTGTGTAGACGAGCATCACTGAATGCACAACTGGATGGGCTGCTTTGAATATACACTTGTGGCCACAGGAGGTACCTGGTAACGTGGCCACTGAGTGTAAACCTCTATTAGATCTCCCCTCAGCCTCCGCTGCCTCAGAGGAAACCACCCAAGTTTGTTCAGTTTGCTCATGCCCTCTAACCCAGGAAGCATCCTAGTAAACCTCTTTTGCACCTTCTCTAAATCCCCAACATCCTTCCCATAATGAATGACCAGAACTGTATTCAAAAATCCAGATGTGGCCTAACTGAAGTTTAATAAAGCTACAACATAACTTCCTGACTTTTGAACTCAGTGTCTTCACCAATAAAGGCAAGCATACCATCAGATCATAAGACAAAGGAGCAGAAGTAGGCCATTCAGCCCATCAAATCTGCTCTGTCATTCCATCAAGGCTGATCCCAGATCCCATTCAACCCCATACACCTGCCTTCTCACTATATCCTTTGATGACCTGACCGATCAGGAAACAATCAACTTCAGCCTTAAATATACCCACAGACATAGTGTCCACCACAATCTGTGGGAGAGCATTCCACAGATTCACTACTCAATGGCTAAAATAATTTCTCATTACTTCTGTTCTAAAAGGTTGACCCTCAATTTTGTGTAGACTTTCAGGGAATTCCAGATGTATCTCTGTCAGGTTAAGAAGCCTTGGCTGGAGATCCTTCATTTGCAACAAAGACTTTCAAAAGGAAGTGACAGCTTTTGTAGAATGAAAAATACACAATACTGGGAAACCTCAGCTGGTCAATCAGGCAGTGAAAAGAGAAATAGAATTACTGCTTCAACTGTTAGTGGTTCTGGCATCTTCTCGCTTCCTTTCAAGTCCAGAAGAAGAGTCTGAGCTAGAAACATCGACTCTTTATTCATCTCCACAGATGCTGCCTGACCTGCTGAGTTCCTCCAGCATTTTGTGTGTGTTACTGTGGATTTTCAGAATCTGCAGAATTTTTCATGTTTATGATTTAATGTTTCAGGTTCCATCAGTTTCTTTTCTCCCTCCTTTATTAATCAATGTATTTCTTTCTCAGCAGCCTGTTACACATTGAATACATCTCCCCTTAAATGTACTTCCTTTACAGTGCATGCAATCTTCATTTCATAATTGTTTAATTTGGTTGTGAACAAACAGCCTATTTCCTTTCATCTAACCATATCAACTCCTACTTTCAGTTCCTTACCAAGACAAGTATTTAAAATCTAAAATTTCTAGGACAGGTTTCAGTTTTACAGTATAACAGGGAAGTGCCCTTTTATTCTGGTCAGGATGGAGGTGAGCTGTGGCCTCTGTCAAGATTGTGGCTCAGATTTAGTTGTTTTGTTAAGTTTGTAGGGATGGTTTTCATTTATATTTTTATTTATTTGGATATATCATGTGGAGCAGGCCCTTCTGGCTTAATGAACTGCAATGCCTGGCAACCCACCTATTTAACCCTAGCCTAATCACAGGACAATTTACAATGACCAATTAAGTTCCTAACCCGGTACATCTTTGCATGGTGGGAAGAATCTGGAGCATCCTGAGGAATCCCATGGGGAGAACTTTGATAAGGTCCCACATAGGAGATTAGTGGGAAAAATTAGAGCACATGGTATTGGAGGTAGGGTACTGACATGGATAGAAAATTGGTTGGCAGACAGGAAACAAAGAGTAGGGATTAACGGGTCCCTTTCAGAATGGCAGGCAGTGATTAGTGGGGTACTGCAAGGTGCTGGGACTGCAGCTATTTACAATATACATTAATGATTTAGGTGAAGGGATTAAAAGTAACATTAGCAAATTTGCAGATGACACAAAGCTGGGTGGCAGTGTGAAATGTGAGGAGGATGTTATGAGAATTCAGGGTGACTTGGACAGGTTGGGTGAGTGGGCAGATGCATGGCAGATGCAGTTTAATGTGGATAAATGTGAGCAAGAACAGGAAGGCAGATTGCTATCTGAATGGTGTCAAGTTAGGAAAAGGGGAAGTACAACGAGATCTAGGTGTCCTTGTTCATCAGTGTTATGCCCGCAGCCCCCTCCGTTGTGAGAATCGCAAGAGCACTGGGGGGGGGGGGTGAGTCAGTGGACCCAGGAAATGGGAGAGAGACATGCTGGATGCCTCGTTCCCCGGCGATGCATAATAACGCGACATTAGCCATTGTCTCTTGGAGACACATTTGTGGATTGGGGACTAGGATATGTGCAAGCCCTCGGGCAAAGTGGGCTGGTTGAGAGAGAGATTGCATTACCCCCAACCTGATTGACATCTACTACCCTGCGAGTCAAGATAAAAGAGGGGCTGTAAAGACGCACCAGAAGATACGTTAGCAATCCCGTAATAGCGGGCAGCCATTTGAAGGAAGCCACATGCGTTCGGTTCCCTTGCCTGGATGCCGGTGGCTGGTACCACAGAAACGATTTTCTCAAACTAACAACGGGGAACCAACTCCCCCGACTCAACGGATTGGCCTCATCAAAAGACCCGGGCAAGTTTCTCACAAATCTCTCTCTCTCCAACAAGTGAAAACCCAGCGGTCCCCAAAACCAGAAGCCTGCAGGAACTGAGTGACTTTTATATTTCCAACAGACAATATATTACCCCCTAGACAAACGATAGAGCTATTTTTTATTGATGATTATTACTATACCCGCGCTTTTAGATTGAGTATTGATGACGTATATTATCTGAATGTTTGTATTAACCTTATTTTTGTGCCCCTTTATAAATAAAGACTTTTAAAAATAGTACCATCAGACTTCAACGGACCTCTCTATCTTTGCTGGTAAGTGACCCAGTTACGGGGTACGTAACATCAGTCACTGAAAGTAAGCATGCAGGTACAGCAGGCAGTGAAGAAAATTAATGGCATGTTGGCCTTCATAACAAGAGGAGTTGAGTATAGGAACAAAGAGGTACTTCTACAGTTGTACAGGGCCCTGGTGAGACCACACCTGGAGTATTGTGTGCAGTTTTGATCTCCAAATTTGAGGAAGGACATTCTTGCTATTGAGGGAGTACAGCGTAAGTTCACGAGGTTAATTCCCGGGATGATGGGACCGTCATATGTTGAAAGATTGGAGCGACTGGATTGTATACACTGGAATTTAGAAGGATGAGAGTGGATTGGATTGAAACATATAAGATTATTAAGGGATTGGACACACTAGAGGCAGGAAACACGTTCCCGATGTTGGGGGAGTCCAAAACCAGAGGACACAGTTTAAGAATAAGGGGTAGGTCATTTAGAACGGAGTTGAGGAAAAACTTCTTCACCCAGAGAGTTGTGGATCTATGGAATGCTCTGCCTCAGAAGGCAGTGGAGGCCAATTCTCTGGATGCTTTCAAGAAAGAGTTAGATAGAGCTCTTAAAGATAGTGGAGTCAAGGGATATGGGGAGAAGGCAGGAACGGGGGTACTGATTGTGGATGATCAGCCATGATCACAGTGAATGGCGGTGCTGGCTCAAAGGGCTGAATGGCCTACTCCTGCACCTATTGTCTATTGCCTATTGTCTAACATACAGATTCCTTATAGATGGCACTCGAATTGAACTCCAAACTCTGACATCCTGAGCTGTAATACTATCATTACACTAATGTAGTGCCCTAGAGAGGGTTAGTGGTCAAGTTAGGGTTGAGGGACAGTTGCTAGGGAGTTAGTGGTCAGATTAAGATTTAGGGACAGCAACTGAGGAGTTAGTAGTCTGGCCAGAGTCTAGGGCTAGGGCTTTGCTCAGAGCTCAACATTTGAAGTCAAGTGAGATGGCTGAGTTCAGACCTCCATCCCACGCTCAAATGCCAGCCACGTGGAGAGTGACAAAGGACATCTGTGGATGTTGGGCTGTCCCGAGTCGGTGGGCCTAGGGATCAAATATCCATGCAAGCAGGAGACATGCGGCTGGTGAGTTAGTGTGCCTAGTGTTTGAGGCTGGAAGTCAGGGAGCCATCATCAGCTAGTCTGATGGTTGATACTGGAGATCGAAGCCAGCCGGTCAATCAGGAGTCCAGAATTTGAAGCCCAATGACTGAAGGCTGGAGACAAGAGGCCTGTTCTGGATTTGGAAGGTTGTCCATGTATGTGGGTGGGTGGGAGGGAGGGAAAGGGCTTACTTTGCCGAAGATTGTGCTGGGGGAAGCCCGCAATTGTTGCCACACATTCTAGCACCAACGTTCTCGCATGCCCTCGTTACTCAGCAGAACAAAACAGAACATAAAAAGCAAAAATGCAACAGCAGCAAAATAAGCCGTCTCCCTACCTCCCACCCACCCATACAAATAATAAATCAACCCTTATGGGATGGCAGAACATGTTTGATGGGCCAAATGGCCCAATTCTGCTCCTATGTCTTATGGTCTTATTATCTGAAGGATTGGATTTATAGAGAAGGGATAGTATAACAAGTACTCAAAGAGAAGGAATATTTGCCTGGAAATGAGACAGCAAAAACAATCTGGCTTGACATTATTAATGACAAAGTGACACAATAGACTCAGTTAACTGCCAGCACCAGATGAACAGATCAGGCAGTGTGCTGTCCAGGCATGTATGAAACTACAGAACATATTTTGATAGTCATATGGGATTTCAATATCCTACAGGCAAAGTGCAAAGATCTAGTGGGGCAAGAAATGACTGCAAATATTTTCTTGTTTGTACATAGCAGAATGCCAAGCCAGATGTTAGATTTAGTATATATGAGCCAACTTAGAATCATTCATAGTCCTGAAGTGAATAAACCGTGGCCTAAGAAGATAAAAGAAGTTGTGAAGATGACAGTAGAAACTAACATGAATGGAGAGAAAATTCAATTATGAGATTACTCTAAGCAAAACCATAAGACCAAAAACCTGTCACTATAAATCTAACTACAGCATCTTCTTTTGCACTTCAGTTGTTTATAGAACATAGAATAGTACAGCACATTACTGGCCCTTCAGCCCACAATGTTGTGCCGACCCTCAAACCCTGCCTCCCATATAACCCCCCCCCACCTTAAATTCCTCCATATACCTGTCTAGTAGTCTCTTAAACTTCATTAGTGTATCTGCCTCCACCACTGACTCAGGCAGTGCATTCCACACACCAACCACTCTCTGAGTAAAAAACCTTCCTCTAATATCCCCCTTGAAATTTCCACCCCTTACCTTAAAGCCATGTCCTCTTGTATTGAGCAGTGGTGCCCTGGGGAAAAGGCGCTGGCTGTCCACTCTGTCTATTCCTCTTAATATCTTGTACACCTCTATCATGTCTCCTCTCATCCTCCTTCTCTCCAAAGAGTAAAGCCCTAGCTCCCTTAATCTCTGATCATAGTCCATACTCTTTAAACCAGGAAGCATCCTGGTAAATCTCCTCTGTACCCTTTCCAATGCTTCCATATCCTTCCTATACCGAGGCGACCAGAACTGGACACAGTACTCCAAGTGTGGCCTAACCAGAGTTTTATAGAGCTGCATCATTACATCGCATCTCTTAAACTCTATCCCTCGACTTATGAAAGCTAACACCCCATAAAATTTCTTAACTACCCTATCTACCTGTGAGGCAACTTTCAGGGATCTGTGGACATGTACCCCCAGATCCCTCTGCTCCTCCACACTGCCAAGTATCCTGCCATTTACTATGTACTCTGCCTTGGAGTTTGTCCTTCCAAAGTGTACCACCT
The DNA here is from genome assembly GCF_048418815.1 of Hemitrygon akajei. Lineage (NCBI taxonomy): Eukaryota > Metazoa > Chordata > Chondrichthyes > Myliobatiformes > Dasyatidae > Hemitrygon > Hemitrygon akajei. Next base: position 127,674,061 of record NC_133124.1, read on the forward strand.
CACACTTCTCCGGGTTGAACTCCATCTGCCACTTCTCAGTTAGTTATCTTTGTTAGTCTTTGTTTATGTTAGTTTTTTTCCTAAATTCTTTAGCATGTCTTTGTTTTCCTATAAATGCCTGCAAGAAAATGAACCTCATTGTAGTTCATGGTAACATATACTGCATGTATGATGATGATAAATTTTACTTTGACTTTGAACAGCAGCCATCCTATATGACAGGAATGGAAGAGTCAAAATGTGTTGTACATCCAACTTCTCCAAAATTACTTGAAAACATTCTACATAAGAGCTTGAATTAAAGATGAGAGAATGTAGAGATGAAAGAAACAGTAGTAATAGTACTCGTGTGATCACTCGAGTTGAGTACGATATTCTCCTAAAGGGTTGTCTGTTGGTAGGTCTCTGGTGGCTGTGGATCCACGGTTCCTCACAGTCCTGCCGCCTTCACCACTTGGTGATTGCCACTGGACTTAATCCGTAACGTCAGGGTCGATTCCCTTAATGAAGAATGCCTGTGCGTGACTTTGTTTAACGTGGGGAGGCTGACGCATCAGCAGCCACCACAGAGTCTTTGATAGATCAGGGTCAGGTTCCAGTGTCATAGAATGCACGACGACTGGGGACCTGGGGAAACAAAAGTAACCATGAGAAAGTCATTGATTTAGCAGCATGGAGAAAAGAATCAGGATAAATCACTCATTCATTTCCAAAATGTCATTTCTGTGCACTTTTTTTTGTAAGGATCAGGCCTCTGGTGTATGTAATATTGGTAACAAACAATAATTATCGCTTCAGGGCTGCGATGCCTTTAAAGATTGTGTCATGAAACCAACTGCTTTCCAGGCTGCAGCAGTGTAAATAGAAATTTTCAAAGGCAATCAGTGAAGAAACTTTGAATAAACTGGAAGTATCTTGTTTGAATGCCTCTGATGAAACTTCACCTATTTATTCACCTCCATAGATGCTGCCTCATTTGGTGAGCTCCTCCAACATTTGTGATTACTGCTCAGAAATTCCAGCATCTGCAGAATCTCTTGTGCCCTTTAGGACAGAGATAAAAAGGAATTTCTTTAGCCAGAGAATGGCGAGTCTGTGGAATTCATTACCACAGTCAGCTGTGGAGGCCAAGTCATTGGGCATATTTAAAGCAAAGATTGATTGGTTCTTGATTAGCAAATGTATCAAAGGTTACGGGGAGAAGACAGGAGAATAGGGCTGAGAGGGATAATAAATCAGCCATGATGGAATGGAGGAGCAGACTTGTCGGGGCAAAATGGCGTAGCTCTCTCTGCTCCTCTTTCTTATGGTGTCTGAGCCTTTTTTTGTTCCTATGTGTGAGTCAATACGATGTGGCTCTTTAGACATGAGAAATATACTGAGTACACATATCTCACAGCAAAGATTGATCTCAAAACTATTTATAAAAATGTTTCAGAACTTGCTGCTTACAAGCATTCGCTTATTTTTCTCATGAGAGTAAACAAAAGCAGACTGTGTTGGAGCTAGAGGGTGTTTTTTTGTAATATCATGAAAGTGATGTGAAAAACTTCTGAGACGGTTTTAGTTGTGTGTGAAACGTGGCCACTCCAGATGTCCTCAATTCTTGCGGATAAAAGAGCGAGGCCTCCGTTGGTTGGGGTTGACCATGGACATTGCATTGTAGATGTCAACAATACGTGATACACAAGCCAGGGCAGTACACTATGGAGAGCAAACTGCTGCTCTCGCTCCAAGCAGTGGATGAATCCAAAGAAACAGCAGACCCCGATACAGTTTGGCAGCCGCGATGACACAGGAGTTGCCAGGCCATGTTGAATGTAACATAAGACTGCCTTAGGGACTCCCGCTCCTGATTTTTCTTTGGGGTTTACTCCCGAAGCTTTCCCCATGAGTGGGCATCAAAGGTTTGAGGTCAGAGTTTTTCTTCTGCTAGATGAGCTGTCAACCATGGCTGATGAGCCCCAGCTGCCTAAAGCAACTGGATTTAAGGTGCCAGTAACACACCTTTGCCCCTTCCCTAGTCAGTAGAAACAGTTCTGTGGGGCTTAGTAACTAAACTACACGTGAAGGTCAGGAGCTAGAGTAAGTTGCCGGAGGCTATTTGAATTGCACACCATTGGGAGCATTTAACAAGTAGTGGGAGCTTATCTCTACTACCTTTCCCTGCTATGTTAACCTTAAGGAACAAATAAAAATCTTTCCGATAAAAGAATGAAAATAATATAAAATAAGTAAAAGGGATAGTGAAGGAAACTAATAAAAATGATTGGCATAGAGAAGGAAATCAGTTAGATTAAGTAGGACAGAGAGATAGATGAAGGGCATCTCTAATAGCAGCAGCAGGCAAACTTACAAATATAGAAGACAACACACACAAAATGCTAGAGGAACTCAGCAGGTCAGGCAGCATCCATGGAAATGAATAAACAGCTGGCGTTTTGGGCCAAGACTTTTCATCAGGACTGAAAAGGAAGGGGGGAAACACCAGAATAAAAAGGTTGTGGGGGGAAGGAAAGGACGCTAGCTAGAAGATGGAGCCAGGTGGTTGGGGAAGGTAAAGGCCTGGAGAAGAAAGAATCTGATAGGAGAGGAGAATTGACCACAGAAGAAGAGGATCCAGAAGGAAGTGATAGGGGGGTGAAAAAAGGTAAAAAGGCCAGACTGGGGAATAGAATACAAGGGGAAGGAGAGGAATTTTTTTTTACTGTAAGTGGATTCATGCCACCAGGTTAGAGGCTACCCAGACGGAATATAAGGTGTTGCTCCTCCATCCTGAAGCATTGCCTGTTGAAGATGCTTTTGATGGTTGGGTGGCTAATGCCCATGATGGTGCTGGCTAAATTTACAATCCTCTGCAGCTTTTTCTGATCCTGTATGCTAGCCCTTCCATACCAGACCATGATGCAACCAGTTAGAATGCTCTCCACGGTACATCTGTAGAAATTTGGACCCTTCCTGAAATGAAGTGTGGTCTGTCTTATTTGACCCCCCCATCATATCTTGCAGATGAATAGACTGTCAAGAATATTTATGATTCTCGGTCCGTAAGACTATAAGACATAGGAGCAGCGTTAGGCTATTGGGTCCATTGAGTCTGCTCCACCATTCCATCATGGCTGATTTATTAACCCTCTCAACCCCATTCCTCTGCCTCCTCCCCATAACTTCTGGTGCTCTTACTAATCAAGAACCCATCAACCTCCACGTTAAAAATACCTAATTACTTAGCTTCCACAGCCTTTTGTGGTAATGAATTTTACAGATTCTCCACCCTCTGGCTAAAGAAATGCTTCCTCATCTCTCTTCGTAAGAGACATCCTTCTATTCTGAGCTGTACCCTCTGGTCCTATACTCCTCCTCTATAGGAAATGTCGTCTCTCACGTCCACTCTATCTAGGCTAGTCAGTGTTAGACAGGTTTTAATGACATCCACCCCCATTCTTCAAAACTCCAGTGAGCACATGCCCAGATCCATTGAATGCTCCTCATACTTTAACCCTTTCACTCCTGGGGTCATTCTTGTGAACCTCCACTGGACTCTTTCCAATCCCAGCAGATCCTTTGTTAGATGAGGGGCCTAAAACTGCTTACAAATCCAACCAATGCCTTATAAAACCTCACGCCAGTTCTTCTTCCCAAAAGATGGCTAAAGTTCTTACTTGCACTACCAAAAGAAGGCCTGTTGGGTTGTTTCTACAATTTCCCATTAGCCTGCCGAGATCAAACCTGATTTGTCTTCCACTGTTTCCATATATCTGCTATGAACTCACGGCAAGATGACCAGGCTGTCCTTATATCCAGCACCAAGAGGAGGGTGATTACAGACATCCAAAATACCCGTGGATTTTTTAGTAAGCATCCCTTACTCCCAAACACAAACTCTACAAGGCAATCTTAGGCATTAGGGAGAGTAAATTGGAGATATCTAATTTTGTTTTGCCTGAACATAAACATGAAACAGTACAGTACAGGAGCAGGCCTTCTGGCCCCTGATATCTGTGCCGAACGTGATTGCAAACTAATTCCCTGGCTTTGTTCTGTGCCTAAACTTCAGTCCCAGGTGTCTGTTATTTGCAGCACTGATGAGCATAGAAGAATACGGCAGAATGCAGGCCCTTTGGCCCAATGTTGTTGTACAAACCCTTTAACTTGCTTCAAGATCAACCTAACCTTTCCCTCTCAGACCCTTCATTTTTCTTTCATTTATGTGTCTAAGAGTCTCTTAATGTCCCTAATGTATACAGTATTCCTTTGACAGCACATCCCACACACCCAACACTCTGTGACCTCTGACATCCCACCTATACTTTCTTCCAGTCACCCTAAATTTATGCCCCCTCGTATTAACCATTTCTGCCCTGGCTGTCCACTTTATCTACGGTAAATGAGGAGAGTTTGATCTAAAGGGGAGGTGTATTGTACATTTGCAATTTATCGTGTCTGCCCTGCATTGCTGGTGCGCTGGCTGACAAGTAGTTAACCAGCAGGGGGAGGCAAGAGGGAAAAAATACTGTTGCATGCAGATGGACAACATATGCCTTCCTCAGTATGATTATAAAGGTTATTAGATGAACAGAGCAATAAGGGAGAGAGAGAGAGATCAAAGGAGAGAAATGAAAGAGAGAGAGAGAGCAATCAGAGGAGAGAAATGAAAGGGAGAGACGTTTAGAAGGGAGAGTGAAGAAGAAACAAAAATTGGGGAAAGAATCAGGGCAACTGAAGGAGCAGAGGAAAACACTAACAGAGAAAGGAGAGGGAATCACTAACAGAGAGCAAAAACTGAGAAACAATAGCTAGGTGGACAAAAAGAAACATCAGGGAAAGGGAGATAGAATCAGTAATGGAGGGATAAAGGGAATCGTGACAGGGAGGGGTCAGAAGGAACTGGGAAAGGGAAGAATGGAGGGATTCGGGGCACGGAGAGGGTTGGAGAAAATCATAGCAGGCACGGAATTGTTACAGGGAGGGGGACAGGAATGCGTAACAAGAAGGGGTCTGTGGCATTTAGAATGGGGGACAGAAGGATTCGTAATAGGGAAGCAAAATCCATAATGGCAGGTGGGACAAGACAGATTGGTACTGGTGGAAACACGGAAGGATTTTTAATGGGGGACAGGACTCATAAAAGGAAAGGACAGAAAAATTCATAACAGAGAGGGGGTAGCAGAAGGATTCCTAACAGGGAAGGGGGGATAGAAGAATTTGTAACAGGGAGAGGGACATAAAGATTTGCAATGAGGAGAGGAACAGAGGGTTTCATAACAAGGAGAGGGGAACAGAGGGCTTCATAACAGGGAGGGGGGAAACAGGGATTCATAACAGGGGGGAACTGAGGGTTTCGTAATAGGGGAACAGAGGGCTTCGTAACAGGGAGGGGGAACAGAGGGATTCGTATTAGGGGAACAGGGTTTCATAACAGGGAAGGGGGTAACAGGGTTTTGTAATGGGGAGGGCAGAATGAATAGTATTGAGAGAATCAGTAACGAGATGGGTGGAGAGAATCGGTAACGCTGAACGGGATAGATGAATAAATCAGTAATAGGAATACAGAGAGTCAGTTAAGAGGGAGAATAAGAGAGAGAATCAGCAACGGGAATAGGAACAGGAAGAGCGAGCGAGCGAGAGAGAGAGAGAGAGAGAGAGAGAGAGAGAGAGGAAGATAGAGATATAGAGTCAGTTGTAGAGTTGTGCAGAGAGAAGTCAGTTAACAGGGAGGGGGAGAGAGTGAGTGAATCAGTAATAGCCTTAGAGAGGGCGAGCGAGAGACAGTCAGTTTCTGAGAGACTATGGCAGAGAAGCAGTAAAGAGAAAGGGGACGAAATAGAGATAATTGGTAACAAGGAGAGAGGGAGGCGGTCGGTTCATTAATCCGTGTCCAGTGGCTCCGCGTCCTTTGCAACTTGGGCTGCTGGGCTGGGAGTGCCTGGGTGTCCCGGACCAGGCCGGGCCGGGCCTGTCTCCGCCCCTCCACAGCTCCCGGACCGGCCGCGCTGATGGCGCAGATGAGATGTTGCGGATGTTCCGAGGTAAGAGAGCAGGACGGGAGCGAGGGGGATGTGGCGGCTGGGTGGATGATCCGGAGTGCAGGGAGAAAAACGGGGGAAAGACTGGCGGGGCCTTCGCCAGGGCCGGCTTGGTTCGTTCAGCGGCCTTGGCCCAAACCCGGGCGCCGGAGCTCGTGGAGCGGGCTCGGCTCAGGCCCCACGGGGGTGGTATCCGTCGCAACATGTCTCCGGCGGACGAGAGCTGGGGGCAGGAGAGACTGGGAACTGGGAGAAACGGGGGCGAGATCCCGAAGGGCGGGCGGGAGAAGTGGGGGGCCTGGGGGGACGAACACAGGAAGGAAAGGCCGGGGTCCCGAGGGAAGGGGCAGGGGAATGAGGGAAAGTGGGGGAGGCTAGTCCCCTGTGGAATTGAGGTGTGATGGAGGGAAGCGTCTGGGTCCCAGGGGGAGGGTCAGGCAGAGGAAGGAGGGCTGGGTCCCGGGTGGAAGTGGAGGGGAAGGGGTTCGGCGACCCGGGTGGTAGGGTAGGGTAGGGTAGGGCAGGGCAGGTGAAGTGGGGAAGCAGCGGCGGGCCAGTATACTGGGAGAGATAGAGTATGAAAGGGAGGAGAGGGAGAGCGCTGGGCCCGAGAAGGAGAAGGGGAGCCGACAGAGCCTTGGCCCAGGACGGGATGGAGAGGTCTGGCCCGAGCTAGGAGAAGGGTGAGGGGTGGTGAGGGGCGATAGACTGGAGATCGCTGTCGAGGCCTGAGAAGGTGTGTGGGTCCTGGGGTCGGTCCTCAGCTCAGCGACTGGTCCTGTGAGTGTGAGGTAGGGGGGTTCTGCCCCGGAACCCCGCTTGCTCCCAGTTAAAGTTATGCAAACTCTCGCCCTTGAGTTAAAATTCCCTGCGGGAGGGGGAACTCCAGCCCTTCACCTTGTGCGGAGTGGAGGGAGAAATCCCTTAAAACATTTCAGTAATGTTGTAGCTCTGCCCACGTGAGTTCATCCAACCTTCCACTCGCGTTTTAAACTCACAATTTTAATACAGTGGATTCCAGTTAATTGGGCTACATCGGGAGCATTCGTTTTGGCTCAATTAAGTAGCTGCTCCAATTAGTCAAGGTTTCATGGAAATAGATAAAAATGTATAAAAAGGCAAACTACCGTTTAGTTGAGTAACAAATTATGTATTTAAATAAAATACAGAAAAAAATTAGAATACTACCAATAGTACTATAAGACTGCAACACATAAAATGCTGGAGGAACTCAGCAGGCCAGGCAGCATCTATGGAAAAAGCACAGTTGACGTTTTGAGCCAAAACCAGTCAAAAGGATTTCCAGTATCTGCAGATTTTGTCTTGTTTGTGGTTTGCTATAAGACTGCATATTAGTTCCTAATAGTTATCAACAGAGGAATTCATCCAGTGTAGACAATGAACAACATTAGTGCAGATAATGGACTGTCTTCATGCAATGCTATTGACAATACTTTCACATTTCTTCGTAGTTCTTAACTAGTGAAGTCATTTCATTTTCTCTCCTGGCCATTTCAGGCACTTCCAAACCTTGAATGCTTCAAATTGTGGTGAGCAAAGAAAGTTCAGAATTCTCTCCTTATTTCTTGCCAACTATCTGTGACAAAAGTCACTGCTTTTTGAACACAAATGCACACAACTGGCACTTGATAAACTTCGCTCTAAGCATGGTTTAGCATCTAATGGCCACACTGGTTAGTCTGCATGCACTTGCATGGCCGTTAAAACATTCGACAACAGTCTCCTGCCCCAATTAAGTGACATAATGTCCCAAATACATCCCAGTAATTTTCTCGATTAGTTAGAGTTGTCCCAAATAAGTGGCTACCCTGACTAGCCCCTGGGCCAATTGACTGGAATCCAATGTATTTAACTTCATTGTGAGAGTTTCTTTTCTGTTGGTGGTGTATTTTTTTTCTATGAGGTTTATTCTGGGTCCAAATGTCAAACATTACAACTGTGAGTGGGGCCCAGAAGGAACGTTTGAAATGAGGGAGTAAAATCCTGTATTGAATAACGTAATTCTAGCAGCAGTCTTTGTAACAGGAACTTGACTGGTCAAAAGGAAAATAAACTTGGGCCACACGGACTGTGACGGTAGTCTGTTGTGTGTCATTGAAGTCGAGCGTCTGTTCTTAAGCTTTGTGTTCTGTTCATAGAAAATTAAATACTTCATATATTGATTTCAAAACTCCTCTATCATTTTTTTCCTCCACCCTGCTTTGAGTTCTGTTAAAATGACTCAGATAATAAAACCATGCCCTTGCCAAACTGAGTCAGATAAAGCTTTGCAGGAATATAGTCAGGCTTCTCTCTGTTTTAAACAGTGACCTGGGCTAAGAGTAAAATCTTCACTTTGTCATGCTTAATGTTCCTTCTTTGCATGCCTTATCCTCGACTATATTCTTTGTGACTTCAGCTTTTGAAAAAGTGGCAGCAATTTTGTGTAAATCACATTTCTTTAAAATTAGAAGCAAGCATGTTGGGCCATTTCTGGTTTTCAGTTGGCAGGCAGATACATAGGTAATCTGAAAGTATTATTTTAAGGTTTGGACTGCTGAAAATTATGAGCATTGGTTATGTATTTAATAACTTAAAACAGTATTTAGTGAAGTAACGAGGTAGCAATTATCAGTTAGATGTAATTATTTTTGCTGTGAAACTGTTTTGCTTAAGTGGGTTAGAAAACAACTTTTTTTCAGAAGCAGGTTTAATATCACTGGCATTCATTGTGAAATTTGTTGTATTGTGCAGCAGGAGTACGTTGCAATACATAATAAAAACTAAGTTACAGTAAGAAGTATGCATGTACTGAAAATAAGTAGGGCAAAAAGTGTTTTTAAAAAAAGTGAGGTAGTGTTCATAGGTTCAGTGTCCATTCACAAATCTGATGCTGTTCCTGAATCATTGAGTATGTGTCTTCTGGCTCTTGGATCTGCTCCCTGATGAGAAGAGGGCATGTTCTGAGTCAATGGGTTCCTTCATGATGGATGCTGCCTTTTTGAGGCATCGCTCCTTGAAGATGTCTTGGATGCTGAAGAGGGTTGTGCCCATGATGGCGATGGCTGTGTTTATAACTTTCTGCAGCTTATTTCGATCATGTTCTGTGGCTTCCCCCCACCCCACCTTCATACCAGACAGAGATATAGCCAGTTAGAATGCTCTCCACAGTACATCTGTAGAAATTTGCAAATGTCTTTAGTGACATACCAAATTTCCTCAAACTCATAATGAAATATCGCCACTGTCGTAAGACCAAAGAATTGATTGTGGACTTCTGAAGTTCACAATCAATTCTTTGGTCTTACTGACATTGAGTGCAAGATTGTTGCTGCAACACCACTCAACTAGCTGATATATCTCGTTCCAAGATGCTTTCTCGTAACCATCGGAAGATCTGCCAACAATAGTTTTGCCGAAAGTAAATTTCTAGATGGCATTTGAGCTATGCCTAGCCACACAGTCCTGTGTGTAGACCAGCCTTTCTCAGCTTTTTTGCCCTGGAAGAACCCTTGAAATAATTTTCAGGTCTCAGGGAACCCCTCTAAAAATTATTATATCTACAGCTCACACTAGTGTGATCAGTAAGTTGTAGATATAACAATCCAAAATTAACTGTCAATGCTCTTTTAAGTAGGGAATGAATTTTTAGCCATCCTTTCTTGAAAAATAAAAGGTAGTTAAGCTTAGCTTACCTTTCTTGAAATTTATCTTTCTTTCCCTTTCATAAATTTGAAAAACTCATAAGACAAACTATAATAAATTTCTGTTAAATAACTGGCAAGCCAAAGTGGGATTTAATTTTTCTAAAGGTAGGCTCGCTAGATTTAATTTTTTTACTACACCGGTAGAGTTTGTTTGCTCCAATAAGTCGGTCAGCAGAATGTAAGGGAAGGTGGGGGGGACGTAATTTGGGAAGGAGAGGTTGATGTCACAGCTCAAGTTGGGCAAGTCTATTCAATGCTCGGGAAACGTATTTCATGCTCTTCATCAGCCTACCGTCCTCTCTGTCTGCAATACAGTGCTCACCATCAGCCTATCATCCTCCCCTCCATGCAATACCGTACTCACCAGTTATCAGTGGCTTCCCCTATCTCGCGTCAAAAGCTGAGAATGGGCTCAGCCTAATAAACATGGTCCTACTGTGCACTGCCATACTGGGCTGAGCGACCTCGACCGAGATTGCTAGTGGGGCTGCTCGGTCGCTGCTCACCACTGCAAGCACTAGCATTGCACATTGCACGAAGTTCAAAGAGCAATTTTTTTTTAAATCACGATCTCTCGCGGAACCCTAGGGTTCCATCAAACCAAGTTGAGAAACCCTAGTGCAGATAGAGTAGAGCATTGGGCTCCTTGAGGTGTGCCAGAGTTGATGATCAGAACATCTCTGATGGAAATTGTCAAATATTCCTATTTTAGACTTTTTTTTTAGTTGACTATAAAGTACTCTTAGTTTAAGGTTATATGACTGCTAAAATTCTCCTTCCCAAGAAAAGAGACCAGAAAGGATCAGGACCCAGGATGTTAGCAGAGGTTAATCTGTCAACATTTCTTTCAACCTGATTTTTTTTTAAGAATAGATAACCAATGATCATGTGATATTTCTTTAGTTTCTGTTCTCTGAGTGGATTTTTGACCACAAAAGCCAGTGCCCTCATCCTGTCTGTAGATCATTGACCCAGACTTTCATGGGGCTTTTGAATTTGCTGCAAAAAAGGAGCCAGTTTTAAAGGTGTAAATGTCATGAGGCAGTTAACATGTACCAACCCTTGAATTTATCATTAAATGGCAGCAGCAGAATACTAAATGCAATTTTCCTTAATTACTGCCCCACACACACACAATCTTGAAGGAACTCAGTAGGTCACATAGCACTGATGGTAGGGAATAAACAGTCGATATCTGGGCCGTGACCCTTCATCAGGACTGGAAAGGAAGGGGCAGAGGCAAGAATAAAAAGGCAAGGGGAGGAGCACAAGCTGGCAGGATGTAGGTGAGAGGGAGAAGGTGGGTGGGTGGGGGAAGAGGGATGAAAGAGAATGATGCGGCAAGCTAGGAGGAAGAGGCAAAGGGCTGAAAAAGAAGGAATGTGTCAGCCCTTTTCTATCCAGTCCCGTTGAAGGATCTCGACCGGAAACAGTTTCTGTTGATTTCCCTCCATTGATGCTGCCTGATTTGCCAAGGTCCTCTAGCATTCAGTGTGTGTGTGTTACTCAGGATTTCCTATATCTGCAGCATCTGTTTCACTGAACTACTAGAAACCATGATACAGCAGCTACATCAACCTTAACTTTCTAAAACACTGTGCTACAGAGAACTCTTCTGCAGTATATATATGTCTTGGATACGGACAGGGATAATAAACTCCTAATTTTTAGTTTAGGGTTTGTATTGTCCGAATATTTAGTGGAATTTGTTGGATTTTAGGAAGTGAGGTGCTGGGAACTGACTAATCATAAAATCTTTAGTGATTCATAGTGCTACAGAAGCTTGCAATGAGGGGAAAGTTGCTGTGGGGTTGAGTACTTATGAGCTCCAACCATCACTGCGCTTTATGTATTTTGACTCTCGAATATTTGCATAATATTTACCAGAGAGCATTGGCTTGTGGTCAAGCCTTTATGTATTAATTTATTAATAATAGATACTGCATGATGCCATCTCCAAACAAGAAACTGTCCATCTTGAAGCATTTCAAATCATAGTCGGTGACCTCAACCAAGCTTGTTTGAAGAAAATCCTGCCCGATTGCCATCAGCATATAACTTGTAGCACCAGAGGTCCCAGCACACTAGACCGCTGTTATACTAAGATGAGGAATGCCTCCAGTTCCGTGCCCAGCCCACATCTTGGTAAATCTGATCACTTGGCTGTCCTCCTCCTACCCACATACAGGCAGAAGCTAAAGAGCAAAACTCTAGAGAGATTAGGACAACAAAGAGTTGGTCGCAGGAGGCAGAGGAGTGGCTACGCAATTGCTTTGTGTCTGTGGACTGGGCTGTGTTCAAGAACTCATCTGTGGATCTGAATGAATACACCATGGTTGCCACGCACTTCATTAAAACGTTTGTAGATGTGCGTGCCCCCACAAAATCATTCAGAGTCTTCCCCAATCAGAAGTCCCAGTTGCACCATGAGATCTGCAATCTGCTGAAAGCCAGATGAGAGGTATTCAAGTCTGGTGACCAAGGAAGTAACAAGAGGTTCAGGTGCGATCTCCGGAAAGTCATCTCATAGGTGAACTGGTAATTCCAGACTAAATGAATCAATGAAGGATGCTCGAGAACTGTGGCAGGGCTTGAATACTATCACATCTTAAGGGTGACAGCAGGGCTTTGCTGCCAGATGAGCTCAATGCCTTCTATGCTTGCTTTAATCTTCAAAACATAGGCGAACCATCTCAAACTCCCACAGCCTCCGATGAACCTATGATTTCAGTCTGAGGCTGACGTACAAGCAGCCTTCAGGTGGTTGAACCCACGACAAGTATTCAGCCCGGCGGGGTACCTGGCTTGTGCTGATCAGCTGGCTGGAGTGATCACGAAGATCTTTAAACTCTCGCTTTGGCAGTGTGTACTACCCACTTGCTTCAGGCAGGCTTCAATTATACCGGTACCCAAGAAAAACATGGTGACCTGCCTCAGAGACTATCGTCCAGTAGAACTCGCATCCAAAGTGATGAAGTGTTTTCAGAGGTTGGTGATGAAACATATCAACTCCTGTCTAAGGAGCGACTTAGATCTGCTCAAATTTGCCTTGTGGAGCAACAGGTCCACAGCAGATGCCATCTCATTGACTCTTCACTCAACCCTGGAACATCTGGACTGCAAAGTTGCATACATCAGGATGCTCTTTATCGACTGCAGCTGAGCATTCAATACAACCCCCTCAAAACTAATCAATAAGCTCCTAAACCTTGGCCTCAATATGTTCTTGTGCAATTGGATCCTCAATTTCCTCACTTGCAAACCCCTGTCTGTTTTGATTAGCAGCAACGTCTCCACGTTCTCCACCAATGCAGGTGCACCACAGGACAGTGTGCTTATACCCCTGCTCTACTTGCTTTACAGTTATGACTGTGAGGCTAAGAACAGCTCTGATGTCATATTTGAGTTTGCTGGTGACACCACTGTTGTTACCCTAATCAAGGGTGGTGATGAATCAGCATATTGGAGGGAGGTTGAAAATTGTGCTGAGTGGTGCCATGACAACAACCTCTTACTGAATGTCAGCAAGACCGAGGTGCTGATTATTGACTTCAGGAGAAGGAAACCAGAGGTCCATGAGCCAGTCCTCATTGGATGATCAGAGGTGGAGAAGGTCACGTACTTTAAATTCCTTGGTGCTATTATTTTGGAGGACCTGTCCTGGGTCCAGTACAAGTGCAATTATGAAGAAAGCACGACAGTGCCTCTACTTCCTTAGGAGTTTGCGAAGATTCGGTATGACATCTAAAACTTTGACAAACGTCTATAGATGTGCGGTGGAGAGTATATTGACTGGCTGCATCACAGCCTGGTATGGAAACATCAATGCCCTTAAACAGAAAATCCTACAAAAAGTAGTGGATACAGCCCATTGGGCCCATCTGTGTGAAACACTGTTACAGGAAAGCAGCATCCAATATCAAGGACCTCTGCCACCCAGGTCCTTCTGGCTGCTGACATCAGGAAGAAAGTGCAGGAGTCTCAGGACTTTACGCCAGCAAGTTCAGGAACATTTACTACCCCTCAACCATCAAGGTCTTGAACCAAGGGGGATAACTTCACTCAACTTCACTTGCCCCATCATTGAAATATTCCCACAGCCAATCTCATGTTCAAACTATCTATTGCTTAATTATTATTATTATTATTATTTTTTGTACTTGCACAGTTTGTTGTCTTTTGCACACTGATTAAGTGCCCATGTTGGTGTGGTTTTTCTTTAATTCTGTCACGGTGATTATTTTATGGATATATTGAGTACGCCTGCAAGAAACTGAATCTAAGGGTTGTATATGGTGTCATATACATAGTTTGATAACAAATTTACTTTGTACTTTGAACTAATCTACATGTGGTATCTAAGTTTCTTGACCTGCTGATAGTAGGCTAAATATTACTTTGGCATATGATAAGACTAACTTCTGGAATTCTGCTAAAACTTAGTTGTCCATGCCTAACAATAACTGTATGAAAATTGTATTTGTTGACTTTCTCTTGGTGATGAGTAAAATGATTTACTCATGCACCATTTAGGATTGAGGCTCTTAGTGATTCTGTAGGGAGTTGAGATTGAAGTAGTCAACCTCTGAATTCCTTTGCAGAGAATTGATGATAATATACTTTGTTTTCTGGTGTAGTGGAGAACAGTGTGTTTTCAGAAATTTCTGGATGAACTTTTCCATTGGAATCTGTTTCTTTTGAATTTGGAGGATAATTGGCTTTTCCTTGATGCTGCTGGCAAATTATTGGAAGTACTTTGGACAGGTCACTCTCAGCTTAGAGGAGCAATGCCTTATATTCTGGCTGATTAGCCTCTAACCTGAGGCTAGAGGTGGCATGAACATTGAGTTCTCTAATTTCCAGTAATTTCTTCTACTTTCCCCTTTTTCCATTTGCCATTCTGGCCAAATCTTTATTCAGCCAAATGTAACTAACTGAATTCTGGCTCCCCTCTCACCCTTTTCTCCTAACCTGCCTACTGCTCCCCTCTGATACCCCTCCTCCTTCCCTTTTTTCCATGGTCCACTCTCCTCTATTCAAAATTGTTTCTTCTTCAGCTCTTATCTTTTCTACCCATCACCTCCCAGCTTCTGACTTAATTTCTCTTTCCCCTCATTACCTGCCAGCTTGTACTCCTTCCCTCCTCTTTCCCCCACCTTATTCTGGCTTCTTCCCCATCCTTGCCAGTCTTGATGAAGGGTCTCACAATCATTGATTGTGTATTCCTCTCCATAGATGCTGCCTGACCTGCTAAGTTCATCCAGCATTTTGTATGTGTTCCTCTGGAGTTTTTAGTATTTGCAGAATCTCTTGTGCTTTGGATATCCTTGTTCTATTGCCCAAGCTGCTTGCATTGAGGTCTCCAAAAAGCAGGTTTAATGTATTGTATTCCAATCACAGCAGGAGAAAATCTGCAGATGCTGGAAATCCAAGCATCACACAAAATACTGGAGGAGCTCAGCAAGCCAGGCAGTATCTATGGAAAAGAGTAAACAGTTGATATTCCCGTAACGTTGACTGCTTACTCTTTTCCATAGATGCTGCCTGGCTCACTGAGTTCCTCCAGCATTTTGCATGTGTTGTTTTAATGTACTGTATGTTTGTTTGAAGCTAATGGTTTAATATCATGCACAATGCAAGGGATTCATCTCTAGAGTAAGAATATGGTCTTTAGTGCTTGATGGTGTGTTTCTTACCATAGTGCCCATCCAGAAGTCTTCACATTGATCATATGGAACTTGACTTCTATGAAAGTTTCTCCTGTAACTTAGAACTCTTGGTCAGCATTTGGCTTTGGGATGATGGTACTCAAAGCTATGCAATCATCAAAGTACTTTCTAAGGTACTCTGCGTCTTTCCCAAATAAATTTTTGTAAATACTGTCTTGTGAAAAATAGATCTCAGCCTAAAGGTTACAGCTCAAAGCTAAGAAACCTAAGGTGAAGTGTCTACTGAAGGAAACTGTGGACAGCAGTTGTATTGCTGCCACACCCAAACTGAGGTGAATTGATGCTTTTGAGGTGAGCATATTTGGAGAATATGGCATCTTAAAGAACAAGAGTACAGTATTGTGTATGTTTATGTATTTGGTGAAATATTGTTCCTAGTTGCAGAGCTGTGCACACATGTAAAGGTGCCATTTTTTTTGAATAAAGTATTAAACTAAAGCCCTCCCAAACAATGGACATAAGATTCAATAGCACTATTTCATAAAAGAGCAAGTAAGTGTCCACACGAAGGATTCTGGAGATGCTGGAATTCCAGAGTAACACACACACAATGCTGGATGAGCTCAGGCAGTGTCCATGGAGAGATATAAAGAGCTGATGCTTTGAGCCAAGACTCTTCATCAGTTCCTCCAGCATTTTGTATGTGTTACTCTAAGTAAGCATCTATGGTATTTTGTTCAGTAATTAGTACATAATGAACATAATGTATCAATACTTCTTTCTTGTTTTTGACAGTTTTGTGTTAGTCAATCGTTGAAAAGTTTGGTTCCATTAAAGATGTGATAGCACTGGTAATAAAGTGGTCTCAGTTAACCAGAGGCTGTGGAAACTTTTTATTTCCATGAGGGTGTCAAGGATATTGGGGAAGCCTGGCATCAATAATGTATTTTCTTATCAGTTAAGTCTTAAAGATTGATAGAGAAATGAACGTAGGATGCACAAGGTAAGTTAGTTTTCAAGTTGGTGAGAAAATTGATTTGAAGAAGAGTGAAAAATGACAATGGAAATATCTTAATGTTAATTTTCATTAAGCAGTAATGAGACAATCGAGTGAACTGGTCTCTTTCTTGGCAAGAAGGGTTAATTAACATTACAGCCATAGAGTTGTAAAGCCCAGGTACAGGCCATTTGTCCCACTATGTTGATGACTACCATTTTCCCCATCCACACTAACCCATTTGCCTACATTAGGAGTGTATCCATCTATGCCTGGCCTATTTAAGTGTCTGATAAAATGCTGCTTAAATGTATCCGATTTCACTTCAACCTCTGGCAGGATGTTCCAGATATCAACCACTCTCAGTTTTTAAAAAAAATTATCCTAAATAGTTTTCTGTACTACCGAATATATCACTGATCTTGTCCTTTTCATAAATCCTCCCAACTCAATCATCCACCTTCCCAGCTGCCCCACCTCCTCTACTGTGAGCACCCAAACCTTCCCAGACCTTTTCAGCTGTTTTCTTGAGAGGAGTTTCCATGGTCTGGTCAGTGATTTCTTTTCAGTGGGGTCTCCTACCAGTATCCACAATTCACCAGATTGCTAATAATTGAGATTCCAGGATTAGTACTGTGAATCCCTCTGACCTTTCCAACCCAATGTGTATAATCTGAAGACTGCTGAACGGATCCTGACCCTGATCTGGGCCATATCTTCCAAATATCCGGACCTGACTTGCGCTATCTTACTTTCCCTTTTCTATTTTCTAATCATGATTTATAATTTAAATTTTTATTTACTTCGATTTGTACTCCAGGGAGCACAAAGTGCAGAATCAAATATTACTGTGATGATTGTACGCTCTAGTATCAATTGTTTGGTGACAATAAAGTAATATTGGACCTTGGTTGTCTTGTCTTCATCTGATGGTATCAGGGTATTACCAAATCCAACATCTGAAAGGTACAATTCCCTGTCACCTTCCATTGATAAAAAAGGCATTCTTCCTCAGGATGGCAATTGTGTTTTATTGGAATACTTTGTTATCTGTTGGGAGACTTGCTTCAGTCAATTTCATTTTCCTACCAAGTTTGATCATCTTATGTGTTAGTTGTGATTGTGGGCTATCTGTGTGAAGGAAATGGCAGAGCAGCATATATTGACCAGTAAGTTTCTGACTTTGCAACTCCTATCACATCTCTTAATTGCCTGAACTTGGTGGGAGAGTTGGCTTTAAGTTATAGTGTGGCAGTTATTTCAATTATTCTCCTGCAGTTGAGCCATCTTTGACCGCCTAGAAGCTAGCAATCCGGTTCTGCCGCTGGTTCGGACATAAATTTCACCAGCCTAGTTTCAAAAATCCCATGTCACTGCGCCAATCCGTCGCCTTTGTTTTGGTGGTGCCATTAGCAGAATTAGCTGTTGGCATGGTCTTTAAAAGAAGTAAGTTGTTCTTCTGTATTTTCTGCATTTATTTTCATAACCTGTGCTTCATAGGCAGCTCTGTGCCTTTATTCACTAGAATTCAGAAGAATAAGGGGTGAAAGGCTTTGATAGAGTAGATATGAAGAGGATGTTTCCTATGGTGGGAAAGTCTAAGGCCAGAAGACAGCCTCAGAATAGAGGGGTGTCCTTTTAGAACGGAGATGAGGAGAAATTTCTTTCGCCAGAGAGTGGTGAGTCTGTGGAACTCATTGCCACAGGCTGCTGTGGAGGCCAAGTCTTTATTTAAGGCAGAGCTTGATAGATTCTTGATTGGTCAGGGCATGAAGGGGTATAGGGGAGGGCAGGAGATTGGGGCTGAGAGGAAAATCAGATCAGCCATGATGAAATGGTGGAGCAGACTTGATGGGCCTAATGGCCTAATTCTGTTCCTGTATCTTAGTCTTATGGTCTTATCATGGTGTGAAGCAAAAACACCCATATGTTATTTATACAAGATAAGGTGGAAGTTCTGAAAAAATTTGACAGTGGTGTGTCTGTGAAAATCATATGTGACTTGTATAAAATTGGCTCTTCCACAGTTTATGATATGAAGAAACAAAAAGAAAAGTTTCTCCAGTTCTTTGACAGCAAATCAAAAAAAAAACAGATGTGCATAAGGAAAACAGTGAAAGATGGAAGATGTTCAGAACTAGATCAAGTTCTCAAAAAGTGGTTTAAATCCAGGTCAGTGAAGGTAGAACTGTCAGGAGAGATGGTGAATAAGCAAGCAAAATTTTTCATGAAGAATTAGGACTGGATTATGAGTATGACTACAGTGAAGGGTGTCTTCAGTGCAACAAGCAGTGACATGGCATAATATTTTGTGCAGTGTGTTAAAAATGGTCAGCAGACAAAGAAGCAGCTGCTGAGTTTGTTAATGAGTTTGCTAAGTTAGTTTCTGATGAAAATTTAGGTCCCGAGCCAGTCTACAATGCGGACAAAACTGCATTATATTGGTGTTGTACTCCAAGACGAACGTGGACTACAGAGGATGCAGAATTGCCAACAGGTTATAAAGCGTCAAAAGATCGTGTCACTGTGTTGGGCTGCTCTAATGCTGCAGGAACCTGCAGGTGTATGTTGTTAGTCTTCAGCAAAAGTTTACATCCCAGAGCTTTCAAAGCAATTTCCAGTAAATTATCATGCCAACAAAAAAAAGATGCATTACAACTGACATTACATTGGAATGACAAACAAAAGGAAATCTGCAGATGCTGGAAATCCAAGCAACACATACAAAATGCTGGAGCAACTCAGCAGGCCAGGCAGCATCTATGGATAAAAGTACAGTAGACGACTCCCTCACTACCATTCAGGGCCCCAAACAGTCCTTCCAGTGAGGCAACACTTAACCTGTGAGTCTGTTGGGGTCATATATTGTGTTCAGTGCACCCGGTGTGGCCTCCTGTACATCGGTGAGACCTGATGTAGATTGGAAGACCACTTTGCTGAGAATCTACATTCCGTCTGCCAGAACGAGCAGGATCTCCCAGTGGCCACCCATTTTAATTCCATTTCCCATTCCTATTCCAATATATCCATCCATGGTCTCCACCACTGTCGGGATAAAGCCACACTTAGGTTGTAGGAGCAACACCTTTTATTCTGTTTGGGTAGTCTCCAACCCGATGGCATGAACATCGATTTCTCAAACTTTCCATAATGCCTTAACTTTCCCCCCCCCCCCCCCACCAACAATCACCATTTCCCATCCCTTTGTCCCTCCCTCATGTTATGTCCTTGCCCACCCATTGCCTCCTCTGGTGCTTCCCCCCCCCCCCTCTTTCTTCTTCCATGGCCTTCTGTCTCTTTCACCAATCAGCTTCCTAGTTCTTTGCTTTATCCTTCCCCCTCAGTTTCACCTATTGCATGGCGTTTCTTTCTCCCCTCCCCCCACCTTTCAAATCTACTCCTCAGCTTCTTTCCTCCACTCCTGCTGAAGGGTTTCGGCCTGAAACATCGACTGTACTTTTTTCCATAGATGCTGCCTGGCCTGCTGAGTTCCTCCAGCATTTTGTGTGTGTTGCTTAAGTTGGAATGATCTTTGTTCCAGAAGCAAGAGCTGTCTGTGACCGATGGTCTCGACACCAATTTTAAGCTACTGCTGATTTTAGATACCTGCTCTGCACACCCAAAAGCCGAACTCTTGGTAAAGAATAATGTTTATGGTATCTACCTTCCACCTAACTGTATGTCATTAATTCAATCCCTGGACAATGGCATATTCGCTCTTTGAAGGCTAAATATCACTTCCTGTTTATGAAGCAGCTACTGAGTGCAGTTGAGTCTTGCAGACTAGTATAGAAGTTTGTGAAAGAATTGCTTTTCATTTGTTGTTTTTTTCTTCGTCTTTATCCAAGGGTGAGGTGATCATCAAATGGGTTAGAGGTGTTTATTTATTTAATCCTAACCTCACCAGCTGTGATTCAGCAAAATCACCAATCCAGCACTGCACAGCCCCACACATTCCTGATTAGTGTTGGTCACCCTGTGGAAATGGTGGGTCAACTGAACCAACCTATGGGTCTAGAACAGAGTAAGCTTTGACCTTATTGCTGATGGTCAAGTGTAGTTTCCTTTCTGTGTAATGAACAGCCTTAACAAAGATTTACTTTGATTGTGGCGCTTTGCAGTAGCAGTTGTGGAAGTGTGATTACTTTTGTGCCACCACTTTGCCAGTTTTGACCATGTTCCTTTGGGGAAGTAAGAAATCAAAGAGCAAGTAATTTGTTATCTTGATAAAGAGACCAGGCTTCATTGTTTTAATGCCTAACCAGCGAGCTCAGGGTGACAGTGATGGTGGACTCAGTGAAGATGTGGGGCAACCAGTGAGGAAATAAGGAGAAGTATTTTTAATCAGTGGCCACATTATTGGGTACAGTTTTCACCCTAGTGTGGTTTTCTGCTGCTGTAGCCTATCTACTTTAAGGTTCAATGCTTTCCGCATTCAGAGATGTTACTTTGCACACCACTGTTGTAATGCATGGTTATTTAGTTACTGCCGCCTTCCTGTCAGCTTGAACCAATCTAGCCATTCTCCTCTGACCTCTCCCATTAACAAGGCATTTTCACCCACAGAACTGCAGCTCACTGGATTTTTTTTTGTGTTTTCTGCTTCATTCTCTGTAAACTCTAGAGACTGTTGTGGGAAATCAGTATTTTCTGAGATGCTCAAACCTCCTCATCTGGCACCAACAATCATTCCAAAGTCAAAGTCACTTAGATGACAGTTCTTTCCCATTCTATTGTTTGATCTGAAGAACAACTGAATCTCTTGACCATGTTTGCATGCTTTTATGCATTGAATTACCACCACATGATTGGCTGATTAGTTATTTGGATTAACGAGCAGTAGTACAGTTGTACCTAGTAGAGTGGCCACTAAGTATCGAGAGGTACTTCAAAGAAAAATGCACTTAAGCTCTTGGCTTGCTCAGCAGTTTTAAAAATAGCCTGGTCCCTGAGTATATTTATATAGCTCATGGAGGTATCATTTATTATAGTCATTTTATAAGAACCTAATCTGTTCAGAGGTTGAATTTGGTATTGAAAGTATCACGCTACACTTGCTGCAAAATTAACAATCTCTTTTCCTGACCAGGAGGAATTTTTTTCATGGGAAATATAGGTTATTCTGTTTAAACTTTGAATAACTCTCATTTTATTTTAAAACAGCAAATTATATTACCAAGAAATGGTATTGAATCCACTGAAGACTATAGGAATGATATTTTCTTGTGGCTTTTAAATTGAGAAAACAGCATAGTCTCACTTCACTTTTCAACTGAATATTGTACAGGAGTTGGCAGTCTTCCTTGGAGTGACTGTAGGGGTGACTCAAAGTACAAAATAAATTTATTATGAAAGTGCATACAGTATATGTTACAATATACTACCCTAAGATTCATTTCCTTGCAGGCATTCACAGTAGATACACAACAGAATCAGTGAAATACTACACACAAAGATGGGCAAAAGCCAATGTGCAAAAGAAGTCAAACAGTGCAAGTACACAACAAACAGTAATAATGAATAAATAAAAAATAATTTTGAGAACATGAGTTGTAGAATCCTTTATAGGTTGTGCATTCATTCGGTGTTGAGGGGAGTGAAATTACCCACGCTGGTTCAGGAGCTTGATGGTTGTAGGGTAATAACTGTTCCTGAACCTGGTGTTGTGGGACCTAAGGTCTCTGTACTTCCTCCTCGATTATTAATTATACAATATAGTGAAATATGTTGGAAATGGTGAAGGAATTGGTGTTCTTGATAACCCTAATTTATAAACTAATCAAAATTCAGGATTGTTTAATATCATTTCCTATACAGAAGTGTAAGAGGAACAAAGTAATTGCTAGTCCTGATCCAGTACAGCGCAAAAAAAACCACAGAAGATAAAGAATGTAATAACAATTTTTAAAAAAACTCAATAAATATATAAGATAGCTTATATGCATTGGTATGTCCATAAAGTGAGACTAGGCTGTACATAAAGCAATAAAAAAAGTGGTGGTGGAATTGGTGGGTGGAGGTGTTGATCAGTCTTACTGTTTTTGACTCTGGTGGTACTGGCGTGGATGCTACGTGGCCTCTTCCCTGACTGGAGTGGGACAAACAGTCCATGAGCAGGGTGTGTAGAATCCTTCATGATGATGTTACTGTCCCTTTTCCGGTACCTTTCTGTATATTTGTCCTTGATGGAGGGTAGGCTGGTGCCAGTGATGCATTGGGCCATTTTTGACAAGAATTAAGTAGTTTTAAACAACCAAATTCTTTAGCCTTTCCTCCAACTGTAGATTTATCTTATATTAGACTTTACATTGACAAAGGAAGTCAGACAGTTATCAGGCCTTCCCCTTAGCCACTTCAGTAATTGTAAAGATATTGTTAACATAATTCTAAAAGTGATTAGTACAGTTTTAAAATGGGCTTATTCAAATGTAGCTCTCTTCTTTAGAAGTTTGTGAAGATTTAGCATGCCATCTAAAATTTGACGAACTTCTATAGATGTGTGATGGAGAGTATATTGATTGGCTGCAATAAAGTTTTCCATACAATCTAGGCAGAAAAGAAGTGATCAATATGTTTGACCAAGTCCGGTTTTCCCTTGCCTGCTGAGCGTACCAGTGAACTATAATAGTAACTTCATTGTGGTTTCCGTTCCCATGTCCACACTTCGTATGCTTTGATTCAGATCATTGTGGAGCATTATACACATGGAGATGATCATGCATGATTATTGACTTGGCAGAGGTAGTGTATCCGAATGGAAGAAATTGCTTTCTGCAGTGCTGGGAGCATCTTTGATTTTGCTGCCTAAGCCATTTAATTGAAGTGCAAGGGATAAGAGGCATCCAGAGCAATCTGTTTTTCCTTGGGAGCACAGAGATGCTGTGTGCTGAGCTTAAAGGAATGATATTGTAGTTGATAATCAATGATAGATTGTTTACCGTGGAAGTTGAATTAGGCACAAAATGTAGGAAATGTAATGGCACTGCAGAATTTCAAGGGCATAAATTTTGGAAGAGCGGGTTTTATTTGTAATATATATTAGCTATTGCAATATTTATGAACTTATTGCTGTATGGTTGGTTTCTTTTGCAAACTTCTGCCATAATGGGAATGAAAATGTACTAGTATTATTCCTCTTGTTCAGTGGTTATCAGGTGACAGCAATTCAGACTGGAAATCATGATAATTATTTTATGAGTCTCTTCTCCTCCCTACTAATTTAATATTGCTTTCCATTTTTTTTCTCTGTCTACACTTTGCCCCTTTTGCCATTTACAGTCTGGGTTGATAAGACGAGCAATAGATTGAATCTTGAATCTAATGCTAAATGCAGCTCCTCTGGGATTAGTTGATTCAGCTGTTGTAAATTTACCCCTAAATCAGGGGTGTCAAACTCATTTTAGGTCACGGGCCGGATTGAGCAAAATGCAGCTTCATGCGGGCCGGATCAGTCGGACGCGTGCGAACGCAGCTTTCATTGCCTCCGTTTTTTCAGCCTGCTCTCATGTGTCTCAGTCTCTGCTATAACTACAAAGTGTTTCACTTTACAAATTCCGTTTCTTATGAAGAAGACTGCCGAATAAACACTAAAAACCCTGAAAACCTGGTACCTGAATAAACTCAGCATTAGCCATATCATACGCCATAGGCGCTTCGATTACTGGGGCCAGCTTTAATAGTAATTAGATAATATCTCGCGGGCCAAAGATAATTCCACCGCGGGCCTTGAGTTTGACATATATGCCCTAAATGATCTCCATGTATTTCCTTAAAAATCCCAGGTCTGAAAGTGGGAAGCTGGTGCATGTGGAATCTTAAGTTGAAAAGTCAATTCCTTCAACTTCACTGTATTTTTCCATTGTCGAGGGCTTATTTTTCCTTTGTTAATCAGAGAATATTTTTATGCATTGATTGCCACAGTCACAAAGCCTAACCAGATTAACATTTCTTTCACTTCAGATGTGTAGGATTCCTACCTTGTGGGACTCTATCCTTTTCTACCATGAATTTGTTGTAACTTTTTTAATCAGCTTTGGCACAATGATTTTGCAAAATCATGCTGCATTATTTGACCAAAAGAATTGGGGTGGGAGCATTTGGACATCTCCTAATGGGACATTTAGCTAACAAGTAAAAATTTTTAAAGGCAATGGAAAGTGTGTTGCAACCTGGTATTTTTTCTCTCTTTTTGGGGAGCATTATTGTTACTAGTTGAGACCAGAAAGTCATTTAAAAGTTGTGGACTTAAATTCAAAATCAAGCCCATAATGGTACAACATACTCATCTTGCAAGGTCCTATAGTGTTAAGGTTTCTGTCCACTGACAGGTGCCTGAGTCATCAAGTCTGAGGCCATGAAAGATGCCACTCATGCAAGTTTTTATTTCATCACTGTCATTGCCACATCATTACAAATGTTCATAAACAAGAGATTTTGAAGTTGCTGAAAATCTTGAGAAACACATGCAAAATGCTGAAGGAACTCAGCAGGTCAGGCAACATTTATGAAGAAGAATAAACGGTCAACATTTCAGGTCACAATGAAAAAAAGCATAAAAAAAAGCATCAGCTGTTTATTCCTCTCCATGGCTGCTGCCTTACATACTGAATTCTTCCAGCATTTTTGTGTGTGTGTGTTACAACTTCTCAGCTGCTTTAGTTAGTATTGTTACTGTGGTAACTTCTACTTTACAAAAAAACCACTCGACAACTTGCTGGCCAAATGAGCATCTTTATCTGGGACGGCAAATGATATTTACAATACAGAGGCTTCCAGGTACCTCGTGCGGCATGGTGGAGGAACTATATACAATGCATACTGGGAGTAAAAAGAGCGGAAGTAAAGACCCCGCCAACCCCGGATCCCGCCTCTTACTACCACAGCTTCCCGATTAGTATTAACTTACTTTTAATAATACTCACATTACAACACTTCTTCCCCCTTTAAAATCCAACATTTCCCAAATATAGAAGAACTGGGAAATAAAAACAGTCGTATCATTCGCAACAGGTTACCAATACAAAAACACCTATTAAAAAAAAATGGCAAATTCAACATTCAATCTAACAACAAAAGAAACTATCCAATCAAAGAGCAAACATGAGGAAATCTGCAGATGCTGGAAATTCAAACAACAACACACACAAAATGCTGGTGGAACACAGCAGGCCAGGCAGCATCTATAAGGAGAAGCACTGTCGATGTTTCAGGCTAAGACCCTTCGTCAGGACTAACTGAAAGGAGAGATACTAAGATATCCAATCAAAGACTCAGTCTGTCAGGAGGTTTGCGAGGGCGCTGCAATCTACATACTACCCCCGGTGACCCAGCAGGCACTGCTGGTGAGGGTGTTTTGGGTGGATCTGGTGTTGGTGACACGAGGGGTCTGTGTGTCTGCGTGAGAATGTCCATCCTCTTCGGGGACTCTGCCCCCTCTGCCAGTGTGTCTCCCTCGAGCAAAGTCACTGGTGGACATGCTTCCCCAGTAGTCTGTCTCACCATTGGAAACTCCATGGAACTGTCTACCCCTGAGCCAGAATCATGAGACAGGCGCACATGGTCCTGATGTCTGCGGAAAACATGCCCATTAGTCAGCTTAACAACATAGGAGACTGGACCACTCTGCTTAAGAATAACACCAGGTAGCCATTGCTGATTGTTTCTCACATAGACATTGTCATCCGGTTCTGTCTGTCTCGCGCATGTTGATAATGTCCCTCCTTCTGCTTTTCCTGCTTTCTCTCCACTTTTGCCTTCATGTCCGGGCGCAGCAGGTCCAATCTTGACTTGGGCCTACGCCCCATCAGCACCTCTGCTGGAGTGCGTGCAGTCGTAGTCTATGGAGTGAGGCAGTATTTAAACAGGAAACGTGAAAGGCGGGTACTAAGAGAGTCCCCTGTCATCTGCTTCAGGCCTTCCCTCACTGTCTGAACAGCCCGCTCAGCCAAACCATTTGAGGCTGGGTGGAAAGGGACCGTCCGAATGTGACGAATGCCATTCTGCCGAATGAACTCACCGAACAGCTCACTGGTGAACGTCAGGCCATTATCAGTGACCAGAGTGTCAGGCAACCCGCGGACTGCAAACACTTGCCTGAGTTTGTCTGTGGTTGAGGGGCTGTGATGTTGCTCATGATGTGAGCTTCGATCCATTTGGAATGTGCATTCACCATTACAAGAAACATCTTAGCCTCCTCAGTAATTCCATTAGCACAGAAAAAGTGGGCCAACCTTTCCTCGTACTCCGGCCACTCCTTGAGTTGCTCGTCGAACACACCGACCGTTCCGAACGTAGCCATCCGAACACAAGACTCCTCGCCCGCTCACAGCTCCTGATCAAAAATGGGGCCGACCCGTCCACAAAATCAGTTTACCTTGTCGCCAAAAATATGTGGTAACTTCTGCTTTACAAAAAGACCACTCGACAACTTGATGGCCAAAAGAGCATCTTTATCTGGGACGGCAAATGATATTTACAGTACAGAGGCTGCCAGGTACCTCGTGCGGCATGGTGGAGGAACTATATACAATGCATACTGGGAGTAAAAAGAGCGGAAGTAAAGACCCTGCCAACCCCGGATCCCGCCTCTTGCTACCAACAGCTCCTCGATTAGTATTGACTTACTTTTAATAATACTCACATTACAACAGTTACTTTTATGGAAGGCATAGGTAAGCAAGAACTCCAGTTCTTTCCACACTCCCAAGTTTTTAAGTACATTGGAAAAAGATGGTGAGAAAACGGTATTTTCAATTTTATATAATTATTCCTGACAGATTTGGCTAAAAATAGTTTGTAAGTTGTTGTAAAAGCACCTAATATCTCAAATTACAGTGGACTCTGGTTAATTTGGCTATTGGTTAATTGGGGCAACTGCTTGACTGGGATAACTCTTAAGGAACAAAAACTAATCAAAGAAAATTGCCAGGATTCTTTTCCTTCACTTATTTGGGAAACTATGCCGCTTAATTGGAGCAGGAGACTTTTGCAGAACTGGTTCTAACTAATACCAGTTGCGGGCACTTGTTAGATGCTACACTGTGCTTCCAGGGAATAGTTTCTAAGTAGAGCCAGTTGCATGTGGTTTTTTTTTGTCAAAAAGCAGTGTTTGTTGCCTCTGATAGTTGGAGAGGAAAGAGCAACAAGATGGTTCTGAACGGGTTTGCTCACTACAGTGTCAAGCTTTCAGGCTTTGAGATGCCAGAAGTAGACAGGAGTGAAAATGAAACTATTTCACTACTTGAACAACTTAGGAACTATGAAAAATTTGAAGATATCTGTTGTGTATTTAACATTTCTGTAATATTTGAGTAAAATTTTAAGGAGATGCTGGTTAGTGGTGGGTACTTCTGTTGTTAGTGGTGGTTTGTTATGTTATTATTCTGTTATGCTGTGTACCCCCAGGGCATGAACTTCAGTATTTTAATACCAATGCTGTTTCTTCATTTTGAGTGCCATGGACTAGAAATTCCCATGAGTAGTTTGGGTCATTGTATTTTTTTTTCAAGAGCTTTCCCAGAATGTCCTTGAATCTTTTCCTTTGACTGCAACGTAACCTCTTCCTACTATAGAACTTGAATTTGAGTGCAGTTTTGTGAATCTGGTTTTGGCATCTAAATGCCGAGGCCTGGTGAGTGTAATGAGGGTCTCAATGTTGGTGATGGTGTTCTGGGAGAGAATGCTGATGTTGGTTTGTTTTCCAGCGCCTAGGGGGTCTATGTGAACTGTGGTAAGTGGCCCTTGTTAAAAGAATTACTATATTATCATGTTTATTTCCAAAGAAATGGTGTGAAATCAAATCATCCTCAAGCCCAACAGACTGCCTGAGGAGAGGACCCAAAATCCAGCCATTTTAATTCTTCTCCCCATTCCCATTTCATCATATCGGTCCTTGGCCTCCTCCACTGCCATGATGCTGCCAGTCTCAGACTGATGGAGCAACACCTCATTTTTCTATTTGGATAGCCTTCAACCTTATTGATTTCTCCAACTTGTGGTCACTTCTCCCCCTTCCCCCCTTCCCTCCTTTTCCATTCCATATTCTGGCTCCCCTCTGAAACTTTCTCTGCTTTCCACCCGCCTATCTCCTCTCTCTGGGGTACCTCCTCCTCCCCTTTCTCCCATAATTCCCTCTCCTTTCCAATCAGGTTCCTCCTTTTTCAGCACTTTGTACAACCTTGAGATTCATCGCCTTACAGGCAGCCAGGAACCAGAGAACCCCAAAGGAACCCATTAAGAACAAAGGAAGTCCGTCCAAACACCCAGTATGCAGAGAAAGAACAAAAACACAGATCGTGCAAGCAATGAAAGCAAATGATAACGGTTCACAAAGCTAGGCGTCACTGCAACCAGAAGTCCACTAGTTGTAGGCCCTAGCCTCAGTCCAGCATAGAGGCAAGTGAACCCCGCAGAGCAGTGAGCCAAACAGCCCGTCTCTCGCCTCTGACCCCGACATTGTGACCATTTCACTCTGGTCTGGCACTTAAATTGTCCAAACCTGAGGTCATTCCTCGCCCATGGCTCATGCTCTGTCGCCTTGATATGGTCAGTACCCAATCTTTCCAGTTCGGCTTGGCTCACAAGTTTGGAAGAATGTGAAGTGGACAATTTGACACATTCAGGTTCTGTTATGATATTAACAGGATGGATGTCAAGAGTTATTTCCCTCTAAGACAGCCAGACATACTTTATTGATCCCGAGGGAAATTGGGTTTCATTACAGTTGCACCAACCAAGAACAGGTAGAAATATAGCAATATAAAACCATAAATAATTAAATAATAATAAGTAAATTATGCCAAGTGGAAATAAGTCCAGGACCAGCCTATTGACTCAGGGTGTCTGACACTCCGAGGGAGGAGTTGTAAAGTTTAATGGCCACAGGCAAGAATGACTTCCTATGACGCTCAGTGTTGCATCTCTGTGGAATGAGTCTCTGGCTGAATGTACTCCTGTGCCTAACCAGTACATTATGGAGTGGATGGGAGACATTGTCCAAGATGGCATGCAACTTGGACAACATCCTCTTTTCAGACACCACCGTCAGAGAGTCCAGTTCCATCCCCACAACATCACTGGCCTTATGAATGAGTTTGTTGATTCTGTTGGTGTCTGCTACCCTCAGCCTGCTGCCCCAGCACACAACAGCAAACATGATAGCACTGGCCACCACAGACTTTGTAGGTAATTTGGAACAAGGAACACAGACTTTGAATGGCAGGGAGGATCAGCCGTTTGAAGCTCAACTAACAGCATTATTGCCAAGCCAGAAGCTGAATACAGTGAGGTAGGCTGATACATTGATGAGTGTTGCATTGGCAGGCATTTGTTAAAAAATAAAATGATACTTTGTTTCTGTGGTTAGGTGGGTATTAATCATTAGGAGAGTTCTACCACATCTGTCATGTCCAAAATAGATTTGGGTATAATTCCTGTGTATGTTTTGGACCTTGGAGTTTTTATTTCATAGAGTTCACATGACTATATTTCAAAATTCTATCATGTGCTTTTGAATGTTCTTAAAGCAACACATAATGTGCTTCTATCCCATTCAAGCCTTTCCTGTTCCTTGTTTAGAGTTTTGGTAATTTTTTGACTTCTGTATTTGGACAACGCAGTGCAGGGTCAAATTACAGTTTTTAAGTGTTTTACAAAATCAATCATTTTGATTATCACTGACGTCTGTCGCGGAAGTAGTGTTTCATGATCTGTTCAAAAATCTGACGAGAAGAACCTGTGCCTAAAGTACTGAGTGTGTGCTTCAGCTTCCTGTATCTGCTCCCTGATGCAAAGATCCTCAACACCAAGGCCACGCTCTTTTTTTCGCTGCTGCCATCAGATAGAAGATACAAGAACCTCAGGACTTGCACCACCAAGTTCAAGAACAGTTACTGCCCCTCAACCATCAGGCTCTTGGACAAAACTACTCTTATTTAAGGACTCTTGTCATTTCATGCTCATTATTTATTGCCTTTTATTATCTGTAAACAGTTTGTTTACAGTCTACAGTTCCTGATGTCTATAGATCCTGTTTGCAGTTACTGTTCTATAGATTTGTTAAGTATGCTATCAGAAAACAAATCTCTGGGTTGTATGTGGTGACATGTGTGTACAATGATAATAAATTTTACTTTGAACTTTGAGAACAGGTCGTGCCCTGGATGGTGAGAGTCCTTAATGATGGATACCGTCTTATTGAGGCATCACCCATTGAAAGTGTCCTCAGTGATGAGATAGAAATATAGCTTTAGCCCTGAGAATGATGTGTCATTTTAGTTGTTAAAGCCTTTATATTAAGAACTTTCAAGTTAATTCAAGAATTCAATATTATTACAAGTGCAAGAAGAATGAAATAATTGTTACTCCGGATCCGGCACAGCACAAAAACCCCCCACAAAATAACCCACAAATTATAATGAACACAATAACAGTTTCAAAAATGCAGTAAATATAAATACATAAGATATCTCATAGACATTGATGGCATGTCCGTAAACTGAGGCTAGGATGTACATAAAGTGACTGACGAGATTAGTGGGTAGAGGTGTTGAAAGTATCTGTTTTTGAGTCTGGTGGTCCTAGTGTGGATGCTATGTAGCCTCCTCCCTGATGGGAGTGGGACAAATAGCCCATGAGCAGGATGTGCAGGATCCTTTATGATGTTACTGGCCCTTTTCCGACACCTTTTCTGTACATATGTCCTTGATAGTAGGTAGGCAGGTCCCAGTAATGCTTTGGTCAATTTTGACTACCCGTTGTAGAGTCTTCCTGTCTGCCACAGTGCAGTTCCCAAACCATGCGGTGATGCAGCTTGTTGGAATGCTTGCTACCGCGCATCTGTAGAATGATGTGCGTAGTTTGGCTCTCTTCACCCTCCTCAGAAAGTAGAGTTGCTGGTGAGATTTCTTAACTATGTAGGATGTGTTCTGGGATCATGAGAGGGGGTGTGTGATGTGCACTCCCAGGAGTCTGAAACTACTTACAGTTTCCACTGCTGTGCCACCAATGTAAAGAGGTGTGAGTGGTGCGAGCTCTCCTGATGTCAATAACCATCTCCTTTGTCTTGTTGACACTGAGGAAGAGGTTATTTGCCAGGTACCAGGCCTCGAGCTCTTCCACCTCCTCTCGGGAGGCTGTCTCGTCGTTGTTGGTGATGAGCCCGACCACTGTTCTATCATCAGTGAACTTGACAGTGTGATTGCTCAGGTCTTTGGTCATGCAGTCATATGTGAACAGAACGGGCTCAGCAAACAGGGCTGCAGGAACACCCGTTTTGAGGATGATCGGGAGGGAGACAATGTCCGTGTAGAAGTCAGTGAGCTGTTGTGCACCCTCCCTGAGATATTGTCTGGCTCAGCTGCCTTACAGGGGTTGACTGCACAGTCCGTCACGTCTGCTGCTGTTACAGATAGTGGCTGCTCACAGGGGGTGAGGGTAGCTTTTGTATCTGGCATTGTGTTGCATGCCTCGAAGCATGCATAACAGTTGGTAGAGCATCAGGGAGGGAGGCATCACTGGTACAGTCAATGCTCATTTTCCTTGTGTAGTCAGTAGTGCCCTTGATGCCCAGCCACATACTCAGGGATGGTTATCAGACAAGTTTTCCTGAATTTCTTGTGTGTAGACTGTCTTCTCTAGGCTGCTCTGAGAGCTGTTCTGTCACTGGACTAGAAGGCTGAGAGCCAGGCCTTTACTAGGGAGCACACCTCTGCACTCAGCCAGTGCTTCAGGTTGAGCTGCGAGCTGCCCATTCTTGAGGTACCAGAGTCATCTACACACTTACTGATGTTGCTTCTGACAGATGAGGCATATTCCTCAAGGTCTGTGTCTGTTCTATTTGTGGTAGCCTCCTTGAGTGTCTGCCAGTTGGTCTATTCAAGTAATGGTAATAAATAATAGATCAGCTTAGTAATGACTTAAGGCTTCACGTTATCATTTGAATGTGATCATCTTTCAAATGTTCATTAACTAATTATAATACAGTTGATTGGGCCGCGGGCTGCTTTTGGACTGTAAACTGAAACCCTGTTATTGCTAATGGTTACTGTCTGTCACTTGTACTTGTGTAATCTATATCAGGTGTGTTTCTCTAAGCTCTTGTTATAAATGTTCTGTCAAAGTGTGAAATTGTATGATAAACATGCTTTATTGAGACTTATGAAGCTCGGTCACTGAACCAGTAGGCCTTGAGTTAAATTCCATTGTGCAGACATTCTTTTGTTTTCCCATGGCATAATCAGGCCTTTTAAAGCTTTATTATCATTGGTTCTTATAATCACATCACGTTCCTTGTGCCACCCTTTAAGTAGCCTATTTTGCAGCAATTATTTGCAACATAATATGATGCCACATAATAGAAAATGTGGTCTATTGTTCTGTGCTATCTCTTTGGAAAAGCACCTACTTTTCCAGTCGATCTACTGCAACACAAAATGCTGGAGGTACTCAGCAGGTCAGGCAACATCTCTGGAAAGGAATAAACAGACAATTGAAGCCCAAATTGTCGACTGATTAAGAGTCTCAGCCCAAATTGTGTGTTGCTGTGGATTTCCAGTATCTGCAGAATCACTTGTGTTTATAAGTAGCTCTACTCTGATCTTTTCCCTCCACTTGTTATCCCTTAAGACATTGTCTTGAAGGTTTTTACTTGAATCTGTTTCCACATCTCTTTCAAGTAGGAAGGTTTTCTTGATTTGGGCCTTCATCCCTGTTTAACCGGCTAATTTTAGCTTTGGAATCCAGTGAGCTTATGTATTCCTGTTGGAGAGAGTCCAGAAAGGATGAGTGATGGCATAGCTGGAACTAAGATTGTGATTTTAATTTAAAAAAAAACAACTTGGAGTAGACATCACAAATGTACAGGTAGTAGCATAGAAAACCTTAATCAGGAATTCATGGTTCAATTAAAACTGATAATATAATACATAGTCAAATAAGACAATCTGGAAACTCAAAAATAGGCCAACAGCATCCTAAGTAAAGCAAATATTGAAATACTCTCAATGTTTTAAAAAGTTTCTGTACATTTAATTGCATTATCATATTGAAAAACATTATGGCATAAGTGTGATTGATCATATAATTTTCACTGGACAGAAGTCCAGATTTCTACCAGTCTGTGCAAAATCTTTTTTGTTATCTCACCCTTCAACAGGTTATGCTTCTTGTTCTGGAGTCTCAGATCTAAGGATTGATTCCTTCTACCACATAAAATCTGTCAGACTGCTTTAGAATTCAATTGCCACTTAATCTTCAATATTCAAGAGAATGGAACATTTATCAATGTAACCTGACTATTTGCCCCTAGTATCAGAGTATCGACTGTGTTTCAGTTGGTAGAATTTTTCTAAGCACTATAATCTAACAAACTACGGTGGAATGTTGATCACTGCCTTTTATGAGATGTTGAATTGTGGTTATGCCTACTCATTTTGATATAATGTAGGAACCTATGAGTTTAAAGCAAATCCAAGCCATTATTCATTCCTCAATTAATATTACTAAAACAGATGGTGATTATCGTGTTGCTGTTGGTGGGAGTTTGTTCCGTGCAAATTGGCTGCTGCATTTACTGTGTTAGCAATGATGACTTGAAAATACATTGGCTGAAAAGTAAATGCCATGTGCTACATAAATGAGTCTTTTTCTAACCATTGTCCCAGTGAGCATGTTTTAGCAAGGATCCTGCTTCTGTTACACACAGTTGCTATTAGCTGTGCTGTTTTGTGCAAACATCTTACAGATTAATATCTGGTGACTCAAAGTGTTGGAATTGTGAGTACAGCACTTAGCGTGGACTAAGCTTAATGTTCGATCCAAAGGGTTATGTAAACACATTTTAGTTTTGTATTCTGGTAAGTGATAAAAGAGTGACTCAGATTGATGAATGGGAAATCTTAGTTTGATTTATAACATAAATGTGGGCAGTAAATGAGCTTGTCATAAGCATGAAGTCATATATAAATGAGAAAGGGATGGTAAACAAGCATGAGTTTACGGTGCAGACTCCTCTGGAAAAACACCTTTGGCGAACAAATTTAAATTTCTTGTGCATTAGATCCCAGTGTATTGAATTTCAAATAAGTGGGTAAGTGGTAGAAATATTATCAAAGACCATGTGTATTCTAGTGGTTAATTTTGGTACTTTTGCAAAATGTGGAACTGTTCATCCTTGAAGCAGAGCTTACTCCTTTGTGGTTGAGTGCTTATATTACTCAACCAAAAAACTTGTGATAGTGGTACTTGGCTAAAATAGAAAATTAAGATCGCAAACATGAGAAACTAAGTTTAAAAAAAAATCAGTTGGTTGCTATACCCCCCCCCGCCCCCTCCCCAATGGGTAATGCAATTAAATTTACAGAAACATTTTAAAACATTGCCTTTTGGAGCTGTTTAGAAATACTTGATTGTTGATTTTTATTCCACCTTACCATTAATCATTTGTTACTAGTTTTTTGGATGTAAGTTTCAGTTTTGAACATGAGACAGATGGCTGTGCAAATGTGTAATGACAAGAGTGTGACCCTGTGGTTGATCATGTGAGTATTTAGTAACCTGGTCCAAGAGAAGGTCCTGGAGGGTTCTGCTGGAGAGATGCGTTTGAGTTAAAACATGCCATCAGGTTGGAGGCTCTCCCATTTCCCGCACATCTGCCCTCACCCCATCCACCTGCCACCCCACTTGGGATAGGGTTCCCCTTGTCCTTACCTACCACCCCACCAGCCTCCAGGTCCAACATATAATTCTCCGTAACTTCCGCCACCTCCAATGGGATCCCACTACCAAACACATTTTTCCCTCCCCCCCCTTCTGCTTTTCGCAGGGATCGCTCCCTACGCGACTCCCTTATCCACTCGTCCCCCCCATCCCTTCCCACCGATCTCCCTCCTGGCACTTATCCTTGTAAACGGAACAAGTGCTACACCTGCCCTTACACTTCCTCCCTCACCACTATTCAGGGCCCCAGACAGTCCTTCCAGGTGAGGCGACACTTCACCTGTGAGTCGGCTGGTGTGGTATACTGCATACGGTGCTCCCGGTGTGGCCTTTTATATATTGGTGAAACCTGACGCAGACTGGGAGACCGTTTCGCTGAACACTACGCTCGGTCCGCCAGAAAAAGCAGGATCTTCCAGTGGACACACATTTTAATTCCACGTCCCATTCCCGTTCTGATATGTCTATGCATGTCCTCCTCTATTGTCAAGATGAAGCCACACCCAGGTTGGAGGAACAACACCTTATATACTGACTGGGTAGCCTCCAACCTGATGGCATGAACATTGACTTCTCTAACTTCCGTTAATGCCCCTCCTCCCCTTCTTACCCCATCCCTAACATATTTAGTTGTTTGCCTGTTCTCCATCTCCCTCTGGTGCTCCCCCCACCCCCTTTCTTCTGAGGCCTTCTGTCCCATGATCCTTTCCCTTCTCCAGCTCTGTATCACTTTCGCCAATCACCTTTCCAGCTCTTAGCTTCACCCCACCCCCTCCGGTCTTCTATCATTTTGCATTTCCCCCCTCCCCCCACTACTTTCAAATCTCTTCCAATCTTTCCTTTCGGTTAGTCCTGACGAAGGGTCTCGGCCCGAAACATCGACAGCGCTTCTCCTTATAGATGCTGCCTGGCCTGCTGTGTTCCACCAGCATTCTGTGTGTGTTCCAG
The DNA here is from genome assembly GCF_048418815.1 of Hemitrygon akajei. Classification (NCBI taxonomy): domain Eukaryota; kingdom Metazoa; phylum Chordata; class Chondrichthyes; order Myliobatiformes; family Dasyatidae; genus Hemitrygon; species Hemitrygon akajei. The sequence continues at coordinate 127,710,122 of NC_133124.1, forward strand.
CTAGAAAATCAAACTTTTGGCCCTGTGGTGTTTCTGTGCCATTGTTTATAACATATAGCAGGGGTAAATAACTTGTCATGCTAATCACCGGTTTGTGGCAAATTTTTACTCCGTTTGGTCACAGTTGCGGGACCTAAAACTCTTTGAATTTAATTCCAGAACACTTGTCTTTCGAAGTTATTTCTGTTTATGTTGTATCTCTGAGGGAGGATTAAAAGCGTACTTGAGTCCTGATCAGCAGCTGGGAATTAGAACACCAAGAATTTAAAATACCCTGCAGTCTTACAATCAAAACACCAGTTAGGGGCGGATTAGGATTATTTTGATGTCGCTACAGATGAAATATATGCCTTCATATTCCACTGAGATCATAGTGGTTTTTTTTCCTTTGGAGCAGGCTGTAATGAGGGAGTTGGCTTGTAGTTATAGCTTTCCTTTTAACTGTTAAACTGTGCAGGAAACATAACTTTTTTAACATAATGGTTTGTGTTTATAAAGCATAGCAAAATCCCTCAAGATAAAGCAACTTTGAATAATCCTTCCATGTGAGCCAAGTAAATTGACATATTGTTCATATCTGCACCATATGTTCCCTCAGAAACTACGTTGTGACCAATAATGAGTAAGGATGTTAGCGGCAGTTTATTCTGACCACTTGAATTAAAAGTTTTGGTGATGGCTGAAGTACTTCCCTGGCTATTTTCATGATTATAACTCTTCACTTTAAATGAATTTTACAAATGTCTCTGCTAGAGCTGATAATAATAGCCACAAATTATGTTCTATTGGCAATAGAAATCATTCGCGGAGGGAAGTGCGTTGATAAAATGCCTTTTTGGTCCTGGGGATGATTAAATCACTGGGGAGATTCAGCCTTTACTGATGTTAAATACGATAAAAAAAGGTTTTTTTTTTAATTTATTTTGAGGTAAGGCAGGATAACAGACCCAACAAGCTCACGTACCCAATTACTAACGTGTGACCAATTAATCTACTAACCTGCATATCTTTGGAATGTGGGAGGAAATTGGAGCACCTGGAGGAAACCCACATGGTCATGGGGAGAATTCCTTACAGGCAGTGGTGGGAATTGAACCCATGTCGCTGGTGCTGTAATAGTGCTATGCCAACCACTACACTACCATGCGGTCCAGTCTACTGAACAGCGTTGGAGTAATGACTAATAAATCTGGAACATTATTGAGAAATAGAAGTTGTGTATTTCCTTGGATCTTTTATACAGGTTTCCCCCACTATCCGAAGGTAGAGTGTTCCTATGAAACTGTTCGTAAGCCAAAATGTAAAGCGAAGAAGCAATTACCATTAATTTATATGGGAAAAATTTTTGAGCGTTCCCAGACTCAAAAGATAACCTACCAAATAGCACATAAATCCTAAAATAACTCAAACATATAGTAAAAGCATGAATGATATAAATACACAGCTATATAAAGTAGAAATATTGTATGTACGGTGTAGTTTCACTTACCAAAATCGAGAAGACAGCGAGCCAAAATCGATTTGGAGAGAAAAAATCGGCACGTGCGCACGTACATGCACGTGCACACAACTGCCTGCGCAAGGTTTCATGGTCATCAAGTCTTTCTCAGGGTAAACACACATATAAAGCGGGCGTCTTTTTTTTGTAAAAGCGAAAATCCTCTTTGGTTAGCGAAAACAGGTACTAATGTCCTTTGTAACAGTGAGCCGTCGTAAAGCGAATGTTCGAAAAACGGGGGCCACCTGTAATAATTTTCACAAGTAGAAGGGCATTTGGTTATATGGGTCATCTGAGGGATGGCATCCTGAACAATGCAATGTCAGCCCCGATTATAATCACTGTTCCCTTTACACTGTGTGGGTACATGGCCACGCAGTAACTGAAATGCTCCCACGCACATAGCCTTTGTTGGCAAACAGCTGGAATTTTCTTTTATATAATGTGCCACAGTTTTCAGGCCAATATATAAAAATGAATAAATTCATGCTTTGAGCAATGATTGGTCAGTGCAGCTGTAATTAATTAATAAATACACGCATATATACATAAATAGGGGAAAAGTTGATTATAATGCTCAGGAGCCTGTGACCTTCTCATTCTGGTTCCTGTTGCCACTTAGTGTTTCCTGGATTCCAGATAATTTGGCTGAAACTCAAACCTGCATGACATTCAGTTTATTTTTGAAATGTTTATTTTTAAGTTTTCTTTTTCATTAGCTTATTGTGACAGTTCAGAATTTTGAGATTATTTGTGCATGAGAGGTAAGAAGCTACTGTACATGTAATTGAAAGTTCCATTCTAATGCTTTGTGTTACAAACTTATTAGAGTGGTATCTCAAACTGGTATACCTAATGGAACACTGCAGGCTCTTCAAGTCATGATGCTGTCTCAACTTTTTAACCTGCTCTAAGATCAATCTAACACTTCCTTCCTACATAGCCCTCCATTTTTCTGTCATTTGTATGACTTAATTACTTATTAAGTAAGAAATAATTTTCTCATTTCTGAATCAAACAATGATCCAAAACTGTAGTGTATTCTCCTTGGTGCTTTATTCCAGTGTATCATTAAATTAATTTTGTTTTCTATTGATGTAATAAATGATGCCTTATAGAATCTGGGAACAGGAATAAGTCTAAGGTATAATTTTCTGTCAAAAGTCCTTCATAGGTTTGTGTAAGTGTTCATAAAATCTGTTCTTTGGATAGGGAGATAGGGATAGGGTGGTAAAGAAAGCTTTTGGTATGCTGGCCTTTATAAATCAGAGCATTGAGTATAGGAGTTGGGATGTAATGTTAAAATTGTACAAGGCATTGGTAAGGCCGAACTTGGAGTCTTGTGTACAGTTCTGGTCACCGAATTATAGGAAAGATGTCAACACAATAGAGAGAGTATAGAGAAGATTTACTAGAATGTTACCTGGGTTTCAGCACCTAAGTTACAGAGAAAGGTTGAACAAGTTAGGTCTTTATTCTTTGGAGCGTAGAAGGTTGAGGGGGGACTTGATAGAGGTATTTAAAATTATGAGGGGGATAGATAGAGTTGACGTGGATAGGCTTTTTCCATTGAGAGTAGGGGAGATTCAAACAAGAGGACATGAGTTGAGAGTTAAGGGGCAAAAGTTTAGGGGTAACATAAGGGGGAATTTCTTTACTCAGCAGTAGAAATGGTAGAGGCAGGTTCAATATTGTCATTTAAAAAAAAAAAAATTGGATAGGTATATGGACAGGAAAGGAATGGAGGGTTATGGGCTGAGTGCAGGTCGGTGGGACTAGGTGAGAATAAGTGTTTGGCACGGACTAGAAGGGCCAAGATAGCCTGTTTCCATGCTGTAATTGTTATATGGTTACTTAATATTCTCTAATGAGAAGATTCCCAGATTAACATTTCTGAAGTTCCTCTTTCCTGGTACCATTCTAGTAAATTTACTTTGTACCTTTTGGAACAGCAGTTTGTTGATGCGGTATCTGAAATGCCCTGCTTGAAAGGCAGTAGTGCCGTACTTCACTGACTGCTCTTTCAGACACTTTAAGCCCCATTTGAAGTAGTTGCACCTGGTTCCTGCATTGGCCACCTTGGCCACCCAAGAACCAGGATGCAAGGAAGTTATCCTCTGTCCCAACAGACTGCCTAACATCAATCCAGAATAAGAGTTTGTACTCTTTAAACCTAGCTAGTGAAACTAATATTTATCTATCCATCCATCTAGTATTTGCATTTTGTATTCTTTTGCACATTGTAGCTTTTCATTGATTCCATTATGTTTCTTTCTAATGCAAATGCCTGCAAGAAAATGGATTTCATATATGATGACATATATGTACTTTGATATTAAAATTACTTTAACATAAGAGAGGTGTAGTTCTTCCTCTGGTGGGGCTTTCAGGAATAAGCTGACATGCGTATGTGAAGGAGATCAAGGTACACATTCATTGTAGCATCTTTTATTACAAGAAGTCATTATAAAGCATTTTGTTGCTAACAAAGGAAGTGTCATCATTGGTGTAATGTTGGAAAGGTAACAATTATATGTTTATGTCATAAATAATGTTAACAATGTGTTTCTATGAAAAAGCTTCATATATAGATTTGTGCAGATCTCCAAAAGCGTAGAGAATTTTGTTTTTTTTTTCTCATGCTTTCTTTTGATTGTAGCACAACATCTGTGTTGTTAATTGTTAATTTTATCATGGGTATATAGTATGCTGAAATAGCTTTATTGCTGGGAAACCTTGCCAAATGGCAGTGGAATCTTTGTTAGTTAAACTGAAAGTAAGTTGCTCAGAGCCACATGGAAGAATAAAAAGCTTCGAACCTGTGGAAACTGAGAATAGTCTGGTTGGCCTGCAGCTTCATTCCGTGAGTTTAAACTGAAATATTGCACATTTAACTGTTAGAGTAAAACTTCCTGACTGTACCTTTCATAAAGGGTGTTTCTTATATGTGCATGTCTTATTGGGCTTTTCTCTTTAGAGCGAAGGCGGATGAAAGATGATTTTATAGAGATGTACAAGATAAGAGGCATAGATTGTGTGTAGAGCCAGAGACTTTCTTCCAAAGCAGAAGTTGCTCATACGAGAGGACATAATTTTAAGGTGATTGGAGGAGAGTATAGGGAGGATGTCAGAGGCAAGTTTTTTTTTTTACATAGAGCAGGGTGAGTGTGTGGAATGAATGCCCTTCCACGTGTAGTTCTTGATCTGACTTCAGGTGCTGTCCATGGGTCAAATCAAATCAGCAAGGATTGTGCTGGGGACAGCCGGCAAGTGTCACCACACTTGCGCTGTCAACATAACATGCTCATAATTTACTACCCCTAACCTTTGGAATGTTGCAGGAAATCAGAACATCTGGAGAAAATCTACATGGTCGCTGGGAGTGTTAGGGAGTATTCTGGACTTAGCAAATGTTAACTTCACCAGCAACCAATCTTCAAAACATGAATGTAGATTATAGACTGATTTTAAAATGCAGCCTTGAACAGTAGTTTTTTCTGGAGCTGTGGATGGAGTTGATTGCAAACCAGGCAATGTTGATTAACATCAATTTTGTGTGTCTGCAGCGTGGGTGCGAAGAAGGAAGTATGTGAAACTATGTAATTCAAAGGAAGCATTGTAACTATAGAATTGTCCAGCTGTTACTTTTGCCCTTATAGCATTAAAAAAGTCATGTAATAGTGGGTTAAGAGGCCTCTTCCTCTAAGAGTGTCTCAATATTATGCCTGTTGCTTGTTTTTGTTGAATAAAATACTTCTATATCCACTAGCTTCAATGCCTCTCAGGTGATATTGTTCATGTAACAACAGAGAAAACATACAAACTACTTATTTACAGGCAGCAGAAAAGTTGATCCCAATTCACTGGTGCTGTAACAGTGTTATGTTAGCCACTATTATAATAAGTATTTCAGGTGACATAGATTCAAACAGATCAAAGACATTCTTAGGACTGGTGCCCTGATAGCTGAAAAAAATCACTGTCAGATTCAAAATTCATTGAGTCAAAAATGAATAGTTCCCACTGTCACTTTGCTTCTGAATATGAGAAAAGTCTGCCACAAAGATCTAGCAGAATCTGTGGAAAGAACTTCATGCATCAGTTCAAGGGAGCCCATCACCTGTAATACCTTCAGGCTTTCTGCTCAGCTGGCCATACTCATTCCAGAGTTTAAATAGAACAGAGCAGTTTTTAATAGCTTTCTAACCAGAATGAAAAATATATTTGATTAATACAGAAGCAGAATACAATGTCAGTGGCAGAATTCTTAGCTGTGTGAACAAAGGGATCCACATCTATAGTTCCCTGAAAATTGTGCAAATTGATAGGGTGTTTAAGAAGGCATTGGGTTTCTTAGCCTTCATTATTTGGGGGATGGAGTTCAAGACCCACAAAGTAACATTGCAGCTCTATATGAGGGCTCCATTGGTCAGGGTTGACCATGGATGTTGTGTCCTAGCTGTCTAGATACCCAAGCCAGGGTAGTACAATATGAAGAGCAAGCTGTTGCATATGTAGCAAGCTGCCCCCCTCCACTCATCTGATGAAGCCAAAGGAACGGCAGAGACTGATACAGTTTGGCACTAGCAGCATCACAGGAGTAGCTAGTCAGGTTGAACTCAATTTAGAATTGCCTTCGGGACTCCAGCTCCTGATTTGTCCCTCCTGGTTCACTCCTGAAGCCTTCCCCATGAGTGGGTATATCCGCAAGGCAGCGGAGGTTTGAGATCAGAATTTTTCTTCTCCTAGATGAGCTGCCAACCACAACTGACGAGCCCCATCTGCAACTGGTTTTAAGGCACCAGTATTCCACCTTTGTCTCTTCTCCTGTCAGTAGAAACGGTTCTGCTGGGCTTAGTAGGTAGTTAAACCATCCGTGAAGGCCAGGAGTTGACCTAGTTGTCAGAGGCTGTTTGAATTTCGTGCCATTGGGAGCATTTAATAGGTAGGTGTACAGCTATAACAACATTAAGGAAACATGCAGCTCTATAAAACCCTCTGTATTTGGCCACACTTGGAATATTGTGTTCAGTTCTGGTTGCTTGATTAGAGAGCATGTCTTATGAAGAAGTGTTGAATGAGCTGTAACTTTTCTCTTTGGAATGAAGGAGGATGAGAGGTGACTTGATAGAGATTATAAGAAGCATCATGGAGTGGACAGTCAGTGGCTTTTTTCCCAGGACGCAGTAGCTAAAACTAGAGGATATCCTTTTAAGGTGAATGGAGGAAGTTTTGGGGGAAGATTTTTTTATTTACACAGTGGTGACCTGTAATGCACTGCCAAGGGTGGTGGTAGAGGTAGATACATTAGGGATAGTTAAGGGAGTTTAGATAGACATCCAGATAAAGGTAAATTGGAGGGTTATGGGCTATGTTGGGTTAGATTGATTGTGGAATGGGTTCAAAGGTCACACAGCATCATGGCCAAAGGGTGCATACTGTGCTGCACTATTTTGTTCTATCTTACAAACACAATATTTAAAAATCTTTTTTTTTTAAGTATTTATGTTGGGAACTTACATTTGCTTATTTTTTCAATTTAGCCCTTAAGTAGTTTGCAGTAATCATTATTTATTAGACAAGTAATTAAGTTTAGGATTTCCTGGATAATATTTCAAGGAACTGCTGTATGAATATCATAAAGGACATCTGCTGTTGTGTCCTTTTTGGATTGCAATAGAGAATGTTTATGAAATAGGGCATCCAGTAGAGGCCTGTTGAATCACAGCAAATATCAATGAATTTTATGTTAAACTAAGCAAATGTGACAATCTGGACATAGTGGTTACTGACACTGTTTGCTGGGTCTTCTTTGTGATAGTTTAAATGTCATTTAGGCCAAATATGTATTAAACTTCCAGGAAACATGCTGCAGCAACAGCCTTGGATGTCACAAATCTGTTGTTAATTTTTGGATAATGATTTAATGATCAGATTAGTCCAAAAGCCTCCATAATTTGGGATTATTTTGTCTAATAATTAATTTGTAAAGTCTCTCATGTTTAAAAACATGTGATTGAAATATTCAGATTTCAAGCTCCTCCAAGCATAGAATGTTGAAATTAATGCATCAGTTTTGAGATGATAATTGAATGAAGTTTAGAAATTATGGGTGCTTGCATCAGGAATGTTGTTTATAGAGGAGCGTAAGGAACTGGCGATATCCTGCAGTGATTTGACAGCGGCTGTGTCCCAGTTCATGTTCCTGTTGAAGTTGTACATCTTCCAGAAAAGCTTGCATGTAAAAGAGTTTCCAGAATGTCATCAGAAAAGTGTATATTTTTCCCTGTTGTTTTTTTTCTTGTTACCTAAACTATGTATATTTTCTTCCAATTACATTTTTGAAAAGGAGAGAATTATTTTGAATTGGCTTGCAGCTAGTTTTTATTCTGAAAAGGTGGGGTGGATGTTTAAAAGCCTGTTTCTTTATCACATACCATAATTAACACCAAATTTAAGTGTTAAATCATGGAAGAAGTTTGAGACATTGTTCCTCTAATCTCTTCCTCTCATTTTGTTTTTCCAAAAGCAATATTGTAGAGAGCAAGTTTACAAAATGACAGCTAGTTCCTTTGTTTAAATTTGTAATTCTGGACATTTGTAAATTGTGCGAAAAAGATATTGTTTGACCCTAAGTTGCACTTGAATATGCAGTGCAGTAGGCTATCTCTTAACTGGAAAATCATAAACATGAGATTCTGCAGACGTTGAAAATGCTGGCCGTTCTCGGCTGGGGGAAACACCACCTTTTATTCTGTTTGGGTGGACTTCAGTCTGATGGCATGAACATCAATTTCTCCAGCTTCCGGTAATTTTCCCTCTTTCCTCCTCTCTGTGTTTTGATTCCCCATTCCCCAATAAGGCCCTCTTACTCCTCATCCTCACCTGCTTATCACCCCTTTCTGGTTCCCCTCCTCCTTTCCTTTCTCCCGTGGTCTATCTCGTCTATCAGATTCTTCTTCTTGAGCCCTTTACCTTTTCCATCCATCACCTGTTGGATTCTCACTTCATTCCTGTCCGCCACCCATCTACCTACGCCCCTCACCTGGCTTCACTTATCACCTTCAGCTTGTACTCATTCCTCCCCTCCCCCCCAACTCTCATGAAGACTCTTCGTCTTGGCCTGAAATATCGACTGTTTATTCCTCTCTATAGATGGTGTTTAACCTGCTGAGTTCCTCTGGCATTTTGTGTGTGTTACTCATGCAACGTACGAGCCATCTTGTAGCAGAACTGAAATCAGGATTTTTAACTTGCTTTCTGAGACTGTTGAAAGTTTAACCCATGCCAGAAAGTAGATTATCAAGATTAATTGTGAAGTCAAAATGAAGCATAACTTAATTGCTTATCTGTTTCTGCTGAAATGATGTAGCTCTTTTCTTGACAGCTCCTTTATAAAAGGAAGTTTGACTTGCAATTGGTTCCAGGATACAGCTGACTGTTCTTGGGGGGGGTCAAAGTCTGATAGAAACTTGCAGGTGATCTTGATAAAACAATAAATATGATTGTAATGTTAAACACGAGATTCTGCAGGTGGTGGACATCCAGAATAACACAAGCAAAATGCTGAAGGAACTCAACAGCTCAGGTAACATCTATGGAAAAGAATAAACAGCCATCATTTTGGGCTGAGACATTTCATTAGGACTGGAAAGGAAGACGGAAGAAGTCAGTATAAGACGGTGGTGGGTGGAGGGGAAAGAGTATAAACTGGCAGGTGATAGCTGAAGCCTAGTGGATGGGGGAGGGGGAATTAAGTTGGAGGTGATAAGTGGAAAAGGTAAAGGGCTAAACAGGAAGAATAAGGAATCTGATAGGAGAGGAGAGTGGGCTATGAGAGAAAGGGAAGGAGGAGGGGCACTTGGTGGAGGTGATAGTCAGGTGAGAAGAGGTAAGAGGGCAGCCAGAATGGGGAATGGAAAAAGGGAAGGGGGGAGGGTGAGAAATTACTGGAAATTAGAAAAATCATTGTTCATGCCAAACGGAATATCAGGTGTTGTCTCTCTTATGAGTGGCCTCATCGTGGCTGTAGAGGAAGCCATGAGCCAACTTGTTGGGATGGGAATGGGGAGTTGAATTTATAATGTTTGGCCATCAGAAAATCCTGCTCATTTCAGATGGAGCGAAGGTGCTCATCAAAGTAGCGGAGGCTGTATCAGGAACATCGGATACAGTATAGGACCCCAAGAGATTTGCAGGTGAAATGTTGCCTCAGCTGGAAGGACTGTTTGGGGGCCTCAATGGAGGTGAAAGGGCAGGTGTAGCTCTTCTTGTAAGGATAAGTGCCAGGTTAGTGAGGAGGGACGAATGGGTAAGGGAGTTGTGGAGAGAGTCATCCGTGTGGAAAGCAGAGAGTGGGAGTGAGGTAAAGATGGGTTTGGTGGTAGGATCCCATTGAAGATGGTGGACATTGCAGTGAATGATGTGCTGGATAATGTTAATTTTTAAATTATCTTTTGGAGTTTCGTAAAAACGACATATGGAGAAGCAAATCGGTCATGCATTTTTCATGACGACTTTTATAGTTCTTACTATGCCCACAAAAAGCACTGAATATGTGGATCCTGGAACAGCCTCTACAGCCACTTGAGGACTCAACATTAGACAATCCTTTAGGAGAACATCATACTGAAGTGATCATACTTGATCATACTAAGTTCGTACTTCGAGTTATGAACGTCTGACTTATGGACAACTCATACTTATGAAACAAGGAAGGAGAACGCCGTCCGGCATTTTAAGTCATTGCCGTTGACACTGTGTTGAGTGTTTAACTTTGTATTTGGCTTAAATTTTTCTTAGTAAGATTCACCCTGACCCTGCACCCCCCTCCCCCCCCCATTCCGATCGGCTGGTGGCACAGTGAGATCAGCGCTGGGCTGGAGAACGGAGGTTTTCGAGTTTGATCCAGTGACAGACCACTCCTGTGCCAAGTTGATATCGATCCAGTGACTCCCGTACCATCCGTGCCGGGTTGATGTCGAGCTCGCAACTCGACCTCGTAAAAAAAACACTGCCACCTCCAGTTTAAATTCCCACGCGGAATATTGTGGAGGATCAAATACCTAAACCCAGCACAGCCCCCACTTGTCCCACTTAGCCTGTCTCAGTGCGGTGGTCCTTAGGACCCAGCAGACCTCAGGAGCCAGCAGAGGTTGGGACCCACTGCGCGTAGTACTTCTGTTCCATTGACGGGAAGCGATCGCGATTGAAAATAAAGTGATAATAATAAAACGTTTGGAAAGAGGTGAAACGCCATCGGTCATTAGAAAAGCGTTAGGCTACAGTCGGTCAATGATTGGAACAATTTTAAAGGATAATGGATAAAGTGAGAATAATGGAGCATGTGAAAGGCCCTGCCCCGATGAAAGCTACAATTATTACTAAGCAATGCAGTGGTCTAATTATTGGAATACATAGGTTTCTTAAGTGTTTTATATGCATAGAAAGGTAAAATATATACTATATTACTAAGACAAACGTTTGACTAACTAACGCTAAATAATACCGGATGTACTTGTTCCAACTTATGTACAAATCCGACTTGAAGACAGACTCAGGAACGGAACTCGTACGTAACCCAGGGACTGCCTGTACTGTTATTTTTACATATTTCAATATGTAGTGGATTCCAGTTAATTGAGCCATGGTTAATCGGAGCAGCCACTTACTTGGGACAAATCTTAAAGAACAAAAACTAATCTAGAAATTTGCCGGGATTCTCTTGCTTATTTGGGACTCTATGCCACTTAGTTGGGTCAGGGGACTGTTGCTGAACAGTTTTGAATTAGCATCAGTCGCAGGCACTTGCGTGGCTGTTAGACACTACACCGTGCTTAGAGCAAACAGTTTTTAAATAGCATCAGCTGCATGTGTTTGCGTTCAAAAAGCTGTGATTTTTGTCACTGATAGTTGGTGAGAAATAAGCGGTAAGGCAATTCAGAACTGTTTTGCTCACTGCGGTTTCAAGCATTCAGTCTTGGAGATGCCAGAAACGGCCATGAGTGAAATTGAAACGACTTCACTGCTTCAGTAAGTTAGGAACTACAAAGAATTTGAAAATATCGACAATCGTTTGAATGTTAGAATGAAAATTAAGATTTAGAAAGTGCAATTGGTGATAGCGTTGTATGAAGGTAGTCCGTTATCTACACTCAGAGTGCACATTGATTTTGTTCGTTTACAGGAGGACACGGCAGTGTATACTGGATGAATTCTTCCATCGGTTACTGTAAGGAACCAATACACAGTTTTATAATACTGTACTAGTATTATTGGTAGTGTTCTAATTTGTTCTGTATTTCATTTAAATACTTAATTTGTTACGCAGTTAAACAGTAGTTGAATCCAGCCAAGATGGCGCCAGTGTACAATGTTCCCTTGGTCAACATCTTCCAGATAGTCCCCAAAACTGCTTATTTCACTTCTTTTGTGTCTGCTTTTCATCTTAAATGTGTTTATGGAATTGTAAGAGCCGCAATATAGAGTTTGGAGATCGACTCAGTGATCTAGTGCTTTGCTGTCTCCAAGAAGATTCAATGAAGCAAGTGCAAGCTTGAGTGGCCTCGAGGTGATGAAGCTTTGAGACTCCATTTTGCCAATTAAACAATCCATTGATCGCCGATTAAAGCGTCGAAAATTGAAACATCAAGATGAATGTGGAAGGCGAGTGAGGGTTCAGTGACAACTGCCTGCCTTTTGGTCGCGATGAGAGGGATCTCTCTGCTGCTGGAGTAGGAGACTGTGTGGCAGCCTATTGCTTGCTGTTGCTGAAGGTAGGCCTCTGCACTCAAGTGGTCTCACTCTGTCTCTTGTCAGAGGATGTTGCCGAGGTTCTACATTTATGGATTGGACCATGGACTTTTTCAGTGTTATGATTTTATATTCACCCATTCTTTCTCATTGCTGTGTGGTGCATTTTGTTAGTTTTGTTCTGTGCGAGGGGCAGGGGTTTGGTGCTGGATACTCGTGTTGCATTTTGTTAGTTTTTTGTGCTGGGGATGGCGGCTTCGGGGTTGATGTTCTTATTGCCCTTTTTTTGTGCTGGGGGGTGTTTGAGTTTGATAGCTTTCTTTAAACAACATCTGTTTAAAACCAAGGGAAACCAAGCATCATTCAGTTCCTTTTTTTTTTGACTGATCAGATTTACATTTCCTTCCCGTTTTCCAAGAAATTTGATTTAGAAAAGCAGAGATTATATTAGCACTGAAACAAAATTTTCAATATTTTTGATGACTCCAGTGATAAGGGTGTAATCATTTACAAACAAAGTATGTAGGTATTACTTCCTAAAGGTGAAGAATCTTTGGAATTTTCTGTTTTCTTTGACGTAACAACTCTGGGTCATTTACACTGTGGAGCAGTTTATCAGAAGTAAAAATTCAGTGCTTTTTGATAAGTCGTAGTGAAACCTCAATATTTCTGAAACAATATAAGCTGATGCTGTTATCAATGTTATGTCCTTGTCTTTGTCTTGTTATGGCTGTAGTTGAACTAATTTTAGTCATCTGATAGTCATAGCCCACTGCTTCCTGCCACTTTCTTATGGTGTATAGGGGAATGTAAACATGTATAAGTAAGGTGATTATACTATTGCGTGCTATTGTTGTTAGTCCGTATATTTTTTTTTAAAAGTACAAGCCATCCATAGTAATGAACAGGTTCCATATTTACAGATGTATGTAAATTGATTTTGTCTGCAAGTTAGAAAGTACAGAAAAGTCAAAGAAAATTTATTATCCAAGTATGTACAGGTATATGTCATCATCTAGTACCTTTACAGAAAAATAAAGAAATGCAATAGAATTTATGAAAAACTATACACAAAGACTGACAAACCAGCAACGTGCAAAAGAAGACAAATTGTGAGGATTTTAAAAAAATCTAATACTGAGAACATGAAATGTCAAGTCCTTGAAAGTGAGTCTGTGAGGTGTGGAATCAGTTCAGAGTTGAGGTGAGAGAAGTTATTCATGCTGGTTCAGGGGTCTGATGGTTGTAGGGTAATAACTGTTCTTGAATCTGATGGGTGGGACCTAAGGCTTCTGGACCTTCCACTTGATGGTAGTAGTGAAAAGAGTGCATGGCAAGGCACCTTGATGATGGATGCTTCTTTCTTAATGGCAGTGCTCATTATAGATGTGATCAATACTGGGAGGGCTTCGCCTATAATGGGTTGGGCCATATCCACTACTTTCTATAGACATTTCTGTTCCTGGGCATCGGTGTGTCAATACCAGAGTACGATGTAACCAGTCAGGATGCTCTCCACGGTACATTATCGAAGTTTGCTGTGCATATATTGGTAACTGTACATCCACAGTACTGTAATGAATGGCATCCTAATTATGTGAGGCTGATGAAGAATTGTCACTAAAAGTGGAAAGTGAATCGGAGTTGGTTCTAGAGTTCCTAGGCACAAACTTTTGTATGTTTATCAGAGTTTTGTGTTTAATAATACCATGGGTGATTGAGCATATGTAGAGGTGTCCACAACCAGGGGGACAGTGTGTGCAGCGTTGTTTTGAAGTTCCAGATGCCCCCAAGGACATCCAGCACAACGAAACTGGCTCATGAGCCCTGTCCCGTACAGCTGCAGAAATGCAGGAAAAGAGATCACTGAAATCTGTATTGTGGAGAAAGTTTCTGATTATTGGAGAAGTAAGCATAGTGGAGTTTTAGGTGCAATAGTATCACCATACAGGTGGAAAACTGGACAAAATTTCATGGTAACACATACACAAAATTTGGAGGAACTCAACAGGCAACAATGGAAAGAAATAAAGAGCTGAACATTTGGGGCGAGACCCTTCAGCAGGATTGGAAAGGAAGGTAGAAGAAGCCAGAACAAGGGGAGAAGGGGAGGGAATACAAGCTAGCAGTTGATAGGTGAAACCAGATAAAGGGGAAGGCAGGTGGGTAGGGGAGAGAAGATGAAGTGAGAAACTGGGAGATGATATGTGGAAAATGTAGGAAGCTGAAAAATAAGGAATCTGATAGGAGAGGAATGTACACCTTGGGAAAAAGAGACGATGGAGGGGCACCATAAGGAGGTGATGGGTAGGTGACAAGAAGGGAGGGATAAGAGGGAAGTAGTAATGAAGACTGGAAAAAGGGGAGGGGGAGAAATTACCGAAAGTTATAGAAACTGATGTTCATGCCGACATCCCAGTTGCAGGCTACCCAGTCATGTATGAGGTGTTGCTCTTCCAACCTGAGAGTGACTTTAACGTGGAAGTAGAGGAGGCCATAGACCGACAAGTCAAAATTGGAATGATAAATGGAATTAAAATGTTTGGCCACTGGGAAATCCTTCTGTGCAGGACGCAGGGAAAGTTCACCAGCCTATGTTGGGTCTCATCGATATAGAGGAGGCTCGGCATGTACGTTCAGGTATGGGAGGTATTTACAATATACATAGAAAGTAATAAGAATATTCATCACGGGACTATGAAGCAGCCCATCAGGGTTAAAAGTGACTTCCTCCACTCCAGTGTTTATGGTTCTGAAGTACCAGGAGAGTCTTGTATTTCATTCACATACTTTGCCATGTGGATTGGATATGTGTGTAGTTTGGGAGGCTTTGGGCTCCTGTAATTTGTGCCTGGCCTTCAGTACTCCCATGGAAGACTCTTTATGCTGTGAAAGATTGTTGATTTCCCATTACGAATAGTTAGAGGCCAGAGATTCCCATAAACGAGCTTGGATGTTGCAATTTTTATAGGAAACTTTAACAGCAATGAAGACCTCTCTTTGTTTTCATGGAAAATCATTCCTAATATGTTTGTTGGATATTTGGCATGTAAACAATGTAACCTACTCACTGGAGTTGTTAATGTATGATGATGTTGGATCTTGATGCTTTTGCAATCCAAAGGCTCTTTGGAAGTCGTGGTTTTCTCATCCATACTGGGGATAACAGCAAATTCCAGTGATAATAATTAACCTATAAAATAGCCAGAGTCATGTACCTACTTCCTGTACCTAAGAAAGTGGCCACTGAGTGTATGTCCGTCATCTGCTGCTGCTGTAGCCCGTCCACCTCAAGGTTCGACGTGCTGTATATTCAGAGCTGCTCTTCTGCACACCACTGTTGTGACGTGCAGTTATTTGAGTTACTGTCACATTCCAGTCAGCTGGAGGCAAACTGGGCATTCCCTGACCCCTCTCATTAGCGAGCTGTTTTCACTCACAGAACTGCTGCTTACCAGGTCTTTTGGTTGTTCGCACCATTCCCTGTAATCTCTACAGACTGTTATGCATAAAAATTCCAGGAGACTAGCAGTTTCTGAGATATTCAAACCACCATGTCTGGCACCAACAAACATTCCACAGTCAAAGTCACTCAGATCATATTTCTTCCCCATTCTGATGTTTGGTCTGAACAACAACTGAACCTCTCAATCATATCTGCACGCTTTCGTGCAGTGACTTGCTACCACATAGTTGGCTGATTAGATGATTGTGTTACTGACCAGGTGTGCTGGTGGCCCACTGAGTGAATGGCATTCAGCAGAGTATGTAAATCCTGACCCAGATCAGCTAGACTGAGCAGTGCTACTTATGCAACCTGTGAAGGGATTTCTCCTTCAAGAAAATATTCTTTGCTTCTTTATGACAAGAAAATCCAGGAAAAAACATTTGAAGCCATTGGTGTACAACATCTGTGCGACTCATGGAAAGCAATGAAATTTTAACATTACAGTACTAATCAATATTCATTTGGTAGAAATGTAAATTGACACATTGCTCGATTGTTTTGCCCTGTATAGAGAGAACAAGAGGAGAAAATTTAGAGCAACACTGTCAAAATACTGGAGGAACTCGGGAGGCTAGGAAGTATCTATAGAGGGGAATAGACAGTCAAAGTTTCGGGCTGAGAACCGACATTAGGACTGGAAAGGAAGAGGGAGGAAGCTAGGATAAGAAGGCAAGGAGGGGAAGGAGTATAAACTGGCAGGTGATAGGTGAAACCAAGTGATTGGGAAGGTGGGAGGAGTAGGGATTAAATGAGAAGTTGAGTGGGGTAAGTAGAAGAGGTAAAGGACTGAAGAAGGAATCCGATGATAGGAGTGAAGCGTGGATCATGGAAGAAAGGGAGGGAGGAGGGAGCATTTGTGGGAGGTGGTGGGCAAGTGAGGAGAAGAGAAGGGAGCCAGAATTCAGTTAGCTAGCTTTAGCAGAATGTACTGAACAACAGTGCTTCAAGGCAGAAGTTGGCTGAGAAATCTGAAGCTCACTTGGATGGGTGTGTTTAGGGTCCATGGGAATATTCTGAAATTGTACATTCCACAATAGAAATGAGATTTCTAAAGAAACATTCACAGATGTTACAAGTTGCAAGGTTTAAGAGTGATATTATACACCATGCCCCCGCCATATTCACTGGGAAAAAAACAGGTAGAGCAGGACAAATTAGAAAATAAAATTGTCTTGGTGGAAGTCAGTCCAAATTGTGGCAGTATCCAGAACTGACAAGCAATGAGATTATGAGTTGATCATAAAATTACTCCTAGCTGGGTAGCCAATGGTGAGCGATATCCATGTTGACATCTCACGATCTCTGTGCAGATCTGTAGGCAGCCGAGTTGCTTTCAACCTTGTACAGTGAACACAGGTTCAGTTAAACATTGACAATCTAAATGCATGCACTGTACACAGTTGTTTACCAAGTTGCCAATATGAAATCATGTTTTCATTAGAGAGCATACAATATTGTCCATGTAACCAAAATGATCTCTTCATACTTGTACATTCCACAATAGAAATTAGATTTCTAAAGAAACATTCATATATTTTCACATTTTTTTAAGCAGGTGTTCAAGGGGCTTCATTGCCACAATGTGAAAATTAAATGATGTGAATGTATATTTGAACTGCCAAATGCACTACAAAACTGAACGTATTATGGGTTTCAGTGTTGCGATGTGTTTTTATGAACCTGTGGGAGGTTTTTTGTGAGGCTCAAGCAACAATGACTGCCTAGGTATGTGAAATAGCCAGGGATTTTGATCAATATAACTGAGATTTTTTGTTTGTGCATCATATGCTGCTTTTTCCCAGTAGAGCCCCCCAAAAAAACAGGGAAAATTGTGAAGCATCACAAAAGGAAAAACTCAAAAGCTGAAATGACAGCAGTTCAAAAGTATTCATCTCGCCTTGCTCAGTACTTAGTTGAACCATCTCTTGCAGCTATTACAGCCAAGTCTTTTTGGATAAGGCTCTGTTAGCTTTGAACAGTGTGATTGAGCAGGATTTGCCCATTCCTCCTTGCAAAATTGCTCAATCTCTGCCAGGTTAATTGGGGAGCATCAGTGGACAGCAATCTTGAGGTCTTTATCTTGGTTTGGTCTGTTGAAAATCTACCATACTGAGAGGGAGGGTGTTTATTCTTATGAATTCACTGACAACAGGTGGTCCTCCAATTGTTGACATCGACAAACCGAGTGAGTTGGTAAGGTAACGTATAGTATTGGATCTGAGGAATGTTCAGTATATTTTAAATTTAGAAAATGAGGCTGTGTAATGTGAAACTAGTTGTGGGGGCTGAGTAATTTTAAAAGGCACTGGAAGTCACCAGAGAGAGACTGAAGCTGGCAACTTAAAGGCCTTGATTCATCAGAAGCAGGCATTCTCCCGGACACACTCGATAGTCTCCAAAACTTGGAACTCCAAAGATCAAAGATGACAGCTGATGATTCAGTGCAATTTCAATCATTGCAATGATCTTGTTTACTTCAGGTGCTTCTTTTGAATTATGTATCTACAGTAGGAGACATCTCTGGAAGTTCAAAGACCTTTGCTTGGGCCATGTAATTCACACAGATGGTCTAAAAGATCCCAGACATCTAAAATTAATGTTGTCTGGGCTGACTCAAGTAACATAACTATTGATTGATGAATATACCTGTGACGATGTTCGATACGCTAAGTGATGACATCAGTCTGGTCTGCCACCTTAAACTTTGTCACATTGGTGAAAATAACTCGAGTTGCCTAATTCGATGCAGGCCAATTAACATACCCCCATTGTTTTATGTTTGACTGATGCAGATGGGAATGTCACTTTTCAAACCTGTGGGCCAGCAGCCTGCAATCTGTAGACAGTCTGTACTTTTAACTTCAAACTGATATCTGCTTGCAGTGCATTAAGAACTGAAGACTGGTTCTTGCTTGAATTACATGTAATTTCATATTTCTGGAATTATCCCTAACATTGTTACCATCATAAAACTGATCTAGTCACTTTGGATTCTCTAATCACTGACTCAAACCACAGCAGCTTGCAGCATTACATAATTAGTATTGGATTTCCAAGGAAACAAGATGCTCCAAGGAAACCAAGGTACTAGATGAATATCATTGTGTAATTAGAAAGCACCATCTTCTGTCTTCACTAAGCTGCCAGGCACACTGGAGAACATGCTATTGATTTCAATTTATGCAACCTCTCCTTGCCACTATAATAAGGATATTTATTTTTGGCAGGAAGGTGATTGATGCTGTTGTGTTGATCATTTGCTGCAGTTCATACCAGTGTTGTGGATACCTTTATAGGAGCCAAAATTCAGCTACAACCAATAACAGTTCTTTGCCACACTTGCCAAGTGTAGATAAATGTATTACCCATGTAAGGTTTCTGAATGTAAAACCTTCATTCCCTTCTCGCAGTTTTAAATTGTTTAGTGATGTCTGTGGTAATACTCATAGCTGTACCCATATTTGGAAAACATGATTTCATGAGAACAGCGGGACTGATGACTGCAAATTTCAATTGCTTTTTGTCCATCTACTCAAGTAACAACAGCTAACTACTCACCATTATAGTTGACTTGGATGTTGATATCATGTGAACCTCATTTCACAGACAGGTATACCATGGTATACTGGAAAATACACTACAGAAGCTTTAGTTTCATTGGAAGGAACACGTGTTCCATCAGCTTTCAGACACATCCATCTGGAAGTATGGATGTTTGTGAAATCTTTAATTAAGTATCACATTAAAACATTCTAGAACAATATTTGTGTGAACTTTCAGAAACATTAAAGAAAAATCAGTTTAGAATGTTATCTTTATTATTAAAAAGTAGGATAGTTGGAGGATGTTCTGGTTGGAGAACATATGAAAATTATTGATCGCACACCATTAGGTTTGGAGTGTGTGCGGAAAATGAGCGGGATATTCAAAGTGAAGCGATGCGTGGAAGAGTGGAAGTGTCGAATCTTGGGGGCTCAATTCATTAATGTAGAGTAAGTCTGACCTAGGTAGAATACAATCAGAGTCCATCAGATAAAACTGATGGGAGGGCTTAATGGAAGAAGTGCTTCCTTTACATGTTTGGCAAATTACTGTGAAGGGCTCATGGGAAAAGATAAGGCATTTAATGCTTGAACTTAGAGGAAGTTGCAATGAAAGTGCAAAAAGAGAGGCTAAGGCTAAACCTTACGGTTTGGCATGAAGAACAGGCAAATCTAGAAGTGCAGAGAGGAAGTGAGAAAAGAAAGAGAAAAAGACGATGAGCATCTTTGGGGACAGTAAAGTATGTTGTAAACACACATATGGTGAAGGACAGTGACAGGAAAGGTGGAGCCCGTTAAGACCCAGAAAGGAAATCATGCAGAGGCAGGTTGAGGTGTTAAATCTGTACTCAGCACATGCTTTTTTTTGCTCATTAAAGCAGATGCGAAGTTACTGAAAAGAAAGGTTAGTAAAATTAGATAACATATTGTTACGTACCCCGTAACTGGGTTTACAGACCAGCAGAAATAGAAGAATCCGTTGGAGTCTGGTGGTACCGAAAACTAAAAGTGTTTATTAGTAAACTACACAGTACAGTATCAAAAAATGCAAATATACATGTAAAGCAGATTAGCAATAATAAACATAGAAGTGTAGGAATAATAATCAACAATAATAAACAAACTCTATCGATGTCTAAGGGTAAATGAATTGTCATAAGAGAATATAGAGTTCAGTTCACGTGTGCTGAGGTAGTTATGGTTGTGTTGCAATCATTGGGGAGAGAGAGAGAGAGAGCGCGAGCAACCTTCTGTTGTATTCTGATTCCATCATACCGTCGTGGTCATTCGGTTATGACCCCTCCATCCTCAGCCAGACTGTTCTTCTGTGGTGGACTTGTCACTCTGGCATGAGTGGACACACACACAAGTCCCCACCGGCTCTGCTGTAACATTGTGAGCTTTACTGACCGATCTCCTGGTTCGGTTTCTGAAGCCACCACCTTTCTGTGGGTGCACAACACACGGTCAGTGTCCACTGGTGTGTCTGAGGGGTGTCTCCTCAGACCTGTCTTTTATCCCTACTAACGGGGTCTCAGCCATCCATTAACTCTAAATGACTGTGTCCATCAAATCAGGCCACTCCTGCTGTCTCCTGAGGAATGTTAATAAGCAAAGTAATGTCCTTGTAGCGAAATGTAAATAATCCAGGAAGAGTCAAAATACAATAAATTCTCTACCTCTCCCCCTCCCCCCCATAGTTCATAGTTCTCGGGGGGGGGGGGGAATTGGTTAACTCTGCACCCCATTTCCATCAGCTCTGTTCAGCACTCATAACAATATAAACTGATTCATGAAGCTTCTCAGTAGTACAGAAGTCACTTAACTAGTACAAAATGCAGTCTGGGCTGCCATGAGAATTGAGGGGAAGAACAAATACCTTAATCTGACTTCTGAATTCTTCATGGATAAAAGGATTAGAAATTGTAATTGTCATTAAAAAAAAAATGTGGGCAAGTTTTTCAAAATTAAAATTTTAAAAAATGTAGATTAATAGATGACAGCCAACAGATTTATTAATGGCAAATCATGTTTAACAAACTCGAGTCCCTCCAATGCATAAGATGTTTCAGGAAGATGCTGTAATCACAGTAACTAACAAAAGGTGTTTGGTTTCCATTTATTGACATGCCTTCATCAGTGAAATTAAAGAGCTGTTGGCAGTTTGGTTCCAAAAATGAATAAGAGACAAAGACACAACTGTTGTGGTTAACAGCTATTTCACACTGGGCCATATGAAGACTATATTTCACAGTCTGTCTTTTAGCAGTAATTTTGACATTTAATCCAAGTTCCAAGATGGCACTAAATTGTGACATCTGTTGAGTTGCATCTCAGAGTTGTTTTTTAATTGTTTAATTTTAATAGTTTTTTTGGGGGGGGTTTCTTGGAGATGATTTTGGGGATGTAAAAGAGCGTTAGGGCTCAAGTTACGGATTAGGGACACGGATGTGGGGATATTAGAGCTCAGGCTGGAGTCTGCTTCCAGTCTGTGGTTGAAGGCCACTGACATGGAAGTGTAACCTCACACTGACAGAGGTCGAGGCACCTTTAGGTCACGCATGTTGTTGGCGAATTCCGGAGTTGGATTCATGTGGGCAGGAGGAACAACTTCCACTGCCGCCATGGGTTTGCGAACCAGTGAGAATGGTCTTGATGCCTAGTGATTGGGGTCCCATCTTTGTAAAGTCTGGCGTGTGAGGCCTGGCTTTCAGTTATCAGCGTGGCCTTGGATCGTTGCTGAGGGTTAAGGCCAGAGAGACGAATTGGAAGCCTGGAAGTGTAGGCCCTTTGTCTGGAGCCGAGTCTGTGAATCACTACAAGTCTACTGGGGAGGTCAAAGTTCAATGTCTGGAGATGTGTCCCGGGGTTAAAAGTGTGTGAGAGAGAGATTTGCTGTTGTGTTTTGTGTTGTTCTGTCGAGCATAGTGGGCCTGCTATATAAACTTGTATCTTGAATCTTTTGTTTAAATTACATATCTTTGCCTTTATAAACTTCAGAACCAGAGGCATCAGGTGGGTACAAGAAGAAACTTTTAAATATCATTGATAAATTTGCACCTGGACACGCTGCATACCACAGGTGCAGAAAGTTGCCATGGCCATAAAGAATGCAGAGGGGAGATTTACTGGAATGCTATCAAAAAATATGTTGAATGCTATGACAGCTTTGGGAATACTACAGCAGATGGGTTTAAGGGTGGAGGGTGGGATTTGCAGTTTTGCAGGATTTTGATTGATGGACAGAGTAAAGTATTATATGCTTGGTTAACCATGGGTCACAGCTATAAGGTAACATGGATAGATTTAGAACTTCCAATCAATGGATTTGCTGTTCATTCAGAACAACTAATTGCTGCCCACCTGAGATTTGAATTCCTCAGATCAAGCCTTCTGTTTAGTTGACCACCACTCTGAGCAATCTGCACTCTTAGCAGACTCCTCATGGGGTCTGTCAGGGGTAATCACATCCTGGTGATCATTCACCAAACACATCTTTACCTACCCCCACTCTCTGCTTTCAGCAGCCACTGATTCTCTGATCTGTTAGTCTCTCCTCACTAATCTCTGTCCTGGCACTATTCCCTGAAAGTGGCAGAAATGCTACACCTGCCCATTCACCTCCTCCTTCACCTCCATCAAGGGCCCCAAACACCCTTTTCAGGTGAGGCAACACTTTACCTGCGAATCTTTTGGGGTGGTCTACTGTGTCTGGTGCTCCCAACTTGACCTCCACAGTGGGTAGACCAGACGTAGATTGGGGGTCAGATATGTCGGGCACATCAGTTCCATCTGCAAAGAGTGGAATTTTCTGGTGGCCAATCATTTTAATTCCTATCCTCATTCTAATTCCAACATTTTGGTCCATGGTCTCCTCTTCTGCCTCGATAAGGCCACTCTCAGGCTGGTGGAGCAGCACCTTATATTCTGTCTAGGTAGCCTCCAATTCAATGGCATGAGTAACAATTTCTCTAACTTCTGGAAATTTTCCCCCTCCTCCTCCCTCCATTTCCTCACTCTGCCGGCATCTTACATCTTCGCCTACCTATCACTTCCCCCTGGTTCTACGCCCTTCCTCCCATGTGCAGTCTACTCTTCTATTAGACTCCTTCTTCTCCAGTTCTTTGCCTTTTCTACTCACCTGCCAGCTTCTTTCTTTATTCCCATTGGGGATGCCATTGGCTGAAATGCCTTATCTGTACTATTGTACTCTTCTATCTATCTGTACTATTATTTGCTTTTTGTTTATTTGCACAGTTTATCTTTTGTACATTGATTTTTCATCAGTCTTTGTGTGTGGCTTTCAATTTTCTTTTATTGTCATACTGTGAATGCCTATGAGAATATAAATCTCAGGGTAGTATATAGTGACACATACAGTATGTAGTGTGATAATAAGTTTATTTGAACGTTGAACTTTAGACAAATAGATGCAGTGCCTGTTAAGTTTAGAGATGGTTTGTTTAGGGCTCGTGACTTGCTGATCAGTGTGGACTTGCAAGGCAGGCAACTAGTGAGGTCAGGCAACTTGCCAGTTAATTGACCAGATCTGGCCCAGAAAATTATTTTGATCTGGAACGCACTACTGAAAAGGGTAGAGGTAGCAGACGCAATAGGAGCATTCAGAGAAGAATTGGATATTTACTTTGAGTCTGAAGCAGCTGGGAGCACTGTTGGACAGGATCAGGGGAGCTGCACATGAGATTAAGTTCTGGTGATTTTTTTTGAAGTATCATTACTTATTTTATACAGTATACGAGGCAGCCAATTCACCCAAGTCCAGGTTCTGCTTAAAGCAATGTGATACTGAACAAATAATTTCCTGATAATAGTGGATTGGCATTGACCCAGTGAATAGTGGATTGAGCTACAGTGCCTTGTAGAAGTATTTGGCCCCCAACCCTTTGTTCACATAAATGAATATTACAACCAGGGATTTTGATCAATTTAACTGAGAATTTTTACTTGTGAATCGCATTCCTTTTTTTTTTCCACAATAGTGCCCAAAAAAATAGGGAAAATTGTAAAACATGAGAAACCAAAAATACAAAAACTGAAATGTCAGCAGTTCAAAAGTATTCATTCCCCTTTGGTCAGTACTTAGTTGAACCACCTCTTTCAGCTATTACAGGCAGTAGTCTTTTTGGATAATTCTCTATTAACTTTGTTCAATGTGGTAGAGCAACGTTTGCCCATTCCTCCTTGCCAAATTGCTCATCTTCCCATCAATCTGGCCAGATTTCCAGACCCTGTTGCTGAAAAACATTGTAATAGCATGATTCTACCTCCACCATGCAGTAGGAATGGTGTTAGCTGGTCGATGTGCAGTATTAGATTTACCATGCATACTGTTTGGTGTTGAAGCCAAAATTTCCACTTTAGTCTCATCCGGTCTCAAAGTCCTTCTTCCACATCTTAACAGTATCTTCTAAGTGATGCTTTGCAAAGTTTTTACGAACAAGGATGTGCTTTTTTTTAGCTAGGGCTTCTTCCTTGTCACTCTTCCATAAATACCCTTTTTGTGCAAGCCCTTAGAGATTTTGGAGCCATGAACTTCATTTCCAGTAACAGCCACTGACTTCTGCTCCTCACTCTGAGTGACTGTCGGCGACATAGTAACATCTCTTACAAGTACCGTTCTTCTTCAGCCACTCAGTTTATAGTGGCTGCTTAGTGTGGCTGTGGTTTCATATTTTTTCTACTTTTTCTTGATGGACTACACTGGACTCTGAGGTATGTTCAGTGCCTTTAAGATGGTCTTCTATCCTTCCCTAGATTTGTGCTTCTCTATTATCATCTCCCTGACTTGTCTTCAATGCTCCTTTGTCTTCATTTTGGTTTGGTCTGTTGATAATTTACCATACTGTTGGATCTTACAAAGACAATTCTTATAAATTCTTTGAAAACAGGTGATCATACAATTTTTTACATCTACAAATTGGGTGAGTTGGTAAGGTAATATGTATATTGCACCTGAGGAAAGTTAGTGTAGTAATTAGAAAGGGAATGCATACTTTTTCAGCTTTAATTTTTCATAAATTGTTAACAGGTATTGGAATTTTTCTTTTGATTTGACAAGATGCACAATGTTTTGTAGATTAGCTCAAAAACTCTGACTTCAGTATATTTTAACATCAGAAAATGAGATACAAAAAAGTTAAAATATTTTGGGGGATGAATACTTTATCAAAGCACTGTATTTATTCATAGTAATGGCATGAGTTATCTATTTTGTATCAGGTGAAGTTCCTTTAATGTCTTATTGGAACGATGAAGATACATTATAGCCTTATGGTATTATGGTCTAAATTTGATGTTCAAATGTTCAAACTCATGACTTAATGACTCCAGGATGACAACTCTAACAGTGATCCACAGTTAACACAAACTTTGCTATTTGATTTGTGCCTTGAGAGTTTTACTGGACGTTAACTTCTAAATAAATTTATACGCCTTCACCTTTTTAATGAAGGTGATCTTTTGTGATGGGCCTTTAGAGAACTGTATGACAGTCATGGATCCTTTCCATAATGTAAAAAAGCAGAGAGCTTTATTTTATCTTAGTGAAAATGCCAGCACATTCAGAGAATCTGAAGGTTTATCCAGATTTTGTTTAAGTAGTCTTTGCTTGGCAGACTACTCTACAGCAACTTTTGCAACATTTGCATTTTTAATACAGGATGAACATACTGTACTCTATAAAGATATATGTGTAATTGCAAAGTTGGCAGAAAAGGGCATAAAAGTATTTTTTAAATTTTTAAATCTAACTGGAGCTTGAGAGGATGGGTTGGAGGAAGTTGTTCAGCATTTACTTGGCAGAGACAGAGAAGAACCACGTGAATAAGCAATAATATTTTAACAAATGTTTTGGTTCATTTGTATGTGAGTACATTTTTGCACAGAAAATGAAGAGGCCCATTAGAGACTTGTTTTGGATTTTTAAAAACTGATTTCCTTGTGGACCCAGTGGTGGATGTGGGGTGGTGCTTGTGAGGAGGGATTCACAACAAGGCTTTAGCTTCTGTTCCCCAGCACAGTCAGATATGTGGGATGGGTAAACTTGCAAAGCAGGAAGGAAAGTTTGTAATGTGAGGATTGACCAGAGGTATGGATGTAGAGGTTTCTGAGGTGGGATGTAAGGTTTCAGGGAAAGAGTAGAGAGCTGACCTTCATATCATTGTGGGAGGGGCATAGCTGAATCGTTTAAAAATTATTTGGCCTATTTCCCCCAAGGAATTAATCTGACTTTTAGAATATGGAATGTTTTAGAAACGAGTAAAGTTGTATCTATTACCCAGTGGCAGCATTACTAAATGAATGAAGTGAATATTGAGAGGCAGTGTTAAAATAAGAGTTAATATAAACATTTATATTTTCTATAAGATCAAATTTTAAAATGTTTAAATTGCACAGCAGGTTCAAAATCTGAATGGAAAAAAAAGATGAGAGACATTGTTCAGGATTTTTATTCAAAACATAAAAGCCCCAAAATCTGACACATGATTGCCAGAATTTTATGAGTTAATCCAGCATAAAATTGATGCAATTTAATTCAAAGGTCATAGTAAATTTATTATTGAAGTATGTATATGCCACTATATACTACCCTGAGATTTATTTTCTTGGATGCATTTGCAGGAAAATAAAAAAAGTACAGTAGAACTTTGAAAAAATATGCATAAGCAAAGACTGACAAACAACCAGTATGTAAAAGAGAAGAACTGTGCCAATAATAAATAATAGATTGTGCTAGTTATCTTTTCCAACGAAATGTATCCATCAGGAAAATTGGACTAGGTATTTTTGTTTGTAATTGATCTGAAACATGGACTCTGTTTATCTTTCCGGAGTTGTAGCCTGACATGCTGAGCGTTTCTATCTTTTTCTGTTTGTTCTCCATTGCATTATCATTAAGTTTATATTTGCACTGCTGACTTTAGGAAACATCACTGAACAATTCCAGAACCCACTGCTTGCTGCTCAAAAGGCTTTCAAAGTTCACACGGTGTACACAAGTTAAGAGGATGCGTTTTTTTTTCCCCCTTTCTGCAGTTAGATGCTGACAAAATCAGTCATGTCTACTTCAGTATAGATACAGCTAACAGCAGAACATTAAAACTTTTCTTCTCTGAGGCAAGGCAAGGTTTGCAGTAAAGCCTCAGTGCATTGGCTTCCATTATTATGAACAGTTTTGGACCTGTTATCTAGGAAAGGGTGTGCTAGGAGACAGTCCAGAGGAGATTCATGTAAATGATGCTGGGAATGAATGGGTTAACATATGAGGAGCATTTGATGGTTGTGGGCGTGTACTCACTGGAGTTTGGAAGAATGGTGGGGGGGGGGGGGGGGTGGATTTCAATGAGAACTACCAAATATTGAAAAGCCAAGATAAAGTTAACCTGGAGAGTCTAGGACCAGAATGCACAGCTTCAGGCTACAAGAACATCCCTTTAGAACAGAGATGAGGGGGAATTTCTTTAGCCAGAGGTTGGTGAATCTGTGGAATTCATTACTACAGACGGCTCTGGCGGCCAAGTCATTGGGTATATTTAAAGAGGAGGTTGATAGGTTCTTGATGTCAAAGTTTCCAGGGATAAGGCAGGGGAATGATTTGAGGGTGAAAGTGAGTCAGCCATGATGGAATGGCGGAACGGATTCAATGGGCTTAATGGCCTAATTGTGCTCCTCTGTCTTATGGTCTCATGGTCTAAGCCAGAAGCCACGACATTAGTGTCATTTATTTCTGAATACTAAAAGATATGTCTTGCCCTAAACATTGATAAATCTCAATTGCTTGACTGAACTCAGAAACATTTATAACAGGAAAAAACAGATTAAAGTAAAACAACTGTTGAAAAATGGAATGGTTTTCACTACAATGACACAACTTGGTTCCTTTTCAGTTTCACTACCTTTTACACTATGTGAGTTTCACAGTCCGGATGCTCAGTCACAGAATCTTCAGTCTAACGGGAGTTTGAATGCTGGAAATGTTGCTTTCATTTGTGAGTCTGATTAGATGTTGGTAATAACTTATAAAAAGCTTGTTCCCTTGATCTGACCTCAGACTGCTACCTGGCGCCTCATCTGTCTGTGGGTCACAGTTGCTGAAGTTGTTGTATGGCAGGTGATTTGATGCTTTTGATGTTGCATCTGCATATTTAGCAACTAGGCAATGCCTAGTCCAGTTTCTCTCAGTTATCTCTGCACAATCTGAGCAGTTCTCTGTTCACATTAGAGAAGGTTACAAGTGGGAGTCAGAGCATGGTGTAGTTTGTCTTTGCCCCGATAGAGGAAAATTTAAGTCCTCATATGCAAGATCTTCTCTCCAGGAGCAAAGAACAATTAGCCCTAAATTGGCATTGTTTCATTGACTTCTAGCTATTAATGTGCAACAAATCCACATTTTCCTGTGGACAACCACAGGACATTTATGGTTTGCATTGTGTGCTCACTAAGAACAGAAATTAATGGCAT
Organism: Hemitrygon akajei; assembly: GCF_048418815.1. Classification (NCBI taxonomy): domain Eukaryota; kingdom Metazoa; phylum Chordata; class Chondrichthyes; order Myliobatiformes; family Dasyatidae; genus Hemitrygon; species Hemitrygon akajei. The sequence goes on from NC_133124.1 coordinate 127,738,902, forward strand.
CTCACTAGGACACCACTTCCTCGATGACAACACCAAGGTGTTCAATGTAGCAGACTGCTGTTCCTTCAGAGTTGCAAACTGCTCCCTTGAACAGGAGACCAGACCTCCAGCTGAATTATGCAAATTGGATGAATTGTGTGCTTCTAATATGAGGAACCCTCAACTGTTCCTGCTGTAAACTTAACTGTTAAGGGGTGCTGCGGTAGCACAATGCTTGTACAGAGCAGGGCTGTTCAATTCTGGTGCTGTCTGTAAGGAATTTGTACTTCCTCCCTGTGATCACAAGGGTTTCCTCTAGGTCAGGGGTGTCAAACTCATTTTAGGTCACGGGCCGGATTGAGCAAAATGCAGCTTCATGCGGGCCGGATCAGTCGGACGCGTGCAAACGCAGCTTTCGTTGCCTCCGTTTTTTCAGCCTGCTCTCATGTGTCTCAGTCTCTGCTATAACTACAAAGTGTTTCACTTTACAAATTCCGTTTCTTATGAAGAAGACTGCCGAATAAACACTAAAAACCCTGAAAACCTGGTACCTGAATAAACTCAGCATTAGCCATATCATACGCCATAGGCGCTTCAATTACTGGGGCCAGCTTTAATAGTAATTAGATATTATCTCACGGGCCAAAGATAATTCCACCGCGGGCCGGATTTGGCCCGCGGGCCTTGAGTTTGACATATATGCCCTAGGTGCTCTGGTTTCCTGCAACATTCCAAAGATGTAGGTTAATTGGTAATTGTAAGTTGTCCTATGATTAGGCGAGGGTTAAATAGGTGGGTTGCTAGGCAGTAATGGTCAATGAGTTGGAAGGGGCTCTTTCTTACTTTATCTCTAAATAAATAAAAATACATTTGGACTTGTCTAAAATACATGGATAAGAAAGGTTCAAAATGATATGAACCAAACCTGATGAAATGGGACTAGCTCAAAGGGGATGTGAGAGGTAAGTGTTTTACTGAGAGTGGTGGATACCTGGAATGTAGTATGTTGGCAGAGGCATTAGAGGCTTTTAAAAGTTGTGTAGATAGGCACATGAACAAGAGGAAGATAGAAGTATATGGATGTTGTGTAGGTAGGAGTGATTGGTTTTTTGGGTTTTTTTTATTTACTTTTTAGCTGGTTCATCATAACATTGTGGGGCTAAAGGGCCTGTTCTGCGTTCTGTGTCATTGTGGTCAGCATAGATGAGATGGGCAGAGGGCTTGTTTCAATGCTGTAAAATTCTATGACTCTTGCTTGTGGACAATTGATCCACGCAGAGGTGGGGTCAATATGGCTGTTCTGCCCATCACATGCACATTGGTAGCTGCTCATCCATATTAATCCTAGCAGTTGGCCAGTAGTCCTCCGTGCCCAGGAGATTCAGGTGTTCATCTGGACACTTAAATGCTGTCAGTTGATGATGATTCAGATGTGCTAGGCCACTATCACCTGATCCACCTATCCTGTCCTCAATGTAGCCCAAATAAAGGAATCTGATTTCTGTCTAACTAATGTTCTGCTGCTCCATTTATTTGTTGGAGCTCTTCTGTATGGCATGTACTTCTTGTTGCAATTGTAGGGAAAGTGCTGTGTTTCAGTCACCACAAAAATTACTTCTATACTGAGGCTTCTTTATTATATACAGGGGTAGCACTCGGTGTAGTCTTCCTCACACCACTTTTGTAATGTACGGTTATTTGAGTTACTGTTGCTTTCCTGACAGCTTGAAATGGTCTTGTGTTCTCCTCTGACCTCTCTCATTGCTGCTCATTGTATTTTTTTTGTTTGTTTGTTTTGTTTGTATCATTCTCTGTAAGCTCTGGAGACTGCTGTGTGTGAAAATCCCACAAGATCAGCAGTTTTTGAGATGCTCAAACCACCCCACCTGTCACCAACAATCATTCCATGGTGAATGTCACTTAGATTACATTTCTTTCCCTTTCTGATGTTTGGTCTGAGCAACAATTGCACCTCTCAACAAGGTCTGCATGCTTTCATGCACTGAGTTGCTGCCACTTGATTGGCTGATTAGATATTTGCATTAATAAGCGGGTGTAATTAATAAAGGGGCCACTGAGTGTCTACTTCAAAGAATAGTTTGCAGTGATTGGACATTAAGTTTGGATGTAATCATTCCCTGATTACACCAAGTCATTTATCAATCAGCTTCACTGCTGGAAAACTGTTCAACCCATCACCTCCCTCTGGTGCCCCTCTTCTTTCCCTTTCTCCCATAGTCAGTTCTCCTTTCCTATCAGATTCCTCCTTCTTCCACCTATCATTTCCCAGATCCTCACTTCAACCCTTTTTCCCCACCCACCTTCCTTCCTCCTCCTCTAGCTTTGCCTATCACCTACCAGTTTGTATTTCTATCCCCCCCCCCCCCCCCCCATCTTCCTACTCTGGTTTCTACCCCCCCTTTCTTTCCAGTCCTGATAAAGGGTCCTGGCCCGAAACATTGACTGTTTATTCACCTCCATGGAAGCTGCCTAACCCGCTGAGTTCCTCCGGCAGTTTGGGTATGTTGCTCTACATTTCCAGCATCTGCAGAATCTCTTGAATGCAATGAAAACCTATCTATGTGATCACGTCCACGCCAGCCTGTTTCCCAGCACGTAGCAGTTCCATTCACAACTCTCCTTTGCATTCTATTCACTAAAAAAAAGTTGGGGAGACAGAGAGAGGGGGCAGGCAGTTGTCAGGTTCACTCAAAGCAGAATGTGGGTGATTGATGAAAACTAAATTATTCTTTCTGTAAATACCCAAACGTATTATTGTGAACCAAAAAATATAGCTTGCTGTACTTTTTTGTTATTCACTGAACCCTTTGAAACTCCTTGGTGAGACAAGTTTGTTAAAGGTTCAGGCACAGTTGACATAATTACTATATTTAATCAAGCAAACAGCATTTGTTTTAAATTTGCTTTTTGACTCTTGTCGGCACTGAACAACACATTGCACTGGTTTCAGAACAGACGTCTTTCATTGCTGCAGGCAAGTTGAGGTTTATCATGCTGGCAACCTATTCACTTCCTCTCAGCTGATTGTCTTGTGGCATCTGCAGAAGATTTATTCTTGCAGAGTTCTGCTCTCTTTTTAGATAACAGAAATGCTCCTACCTCATGTAAACTGGCTGCATTTACCGTTTGTGTTGGTGAGGTTTATTCTTAAATGTTATATTATGAGTGATTCCTTTAGACACAGTCATTTATGTAGAAAGTTTGCTTTGATAATACATGCCACCTCTAATCTAGTGTGTATTCATTTTACTGTCCAAAGCCCTCTTCTCGTTACTACCATTAGAAAGGAGGTACAGCAGCCTGAAGACACACACTCAACATTATAGGAACAGCTTCTTCCTCTCCACCATCAGATTTCTGAACAGACAGTAAACCGATGAACACTAACTCACTACTTTTGGTCTCTTTTTGCACTACTTTACCAAATGAAGTGGCCACTGAGTATGTTCATGGACTTTTTCTGTTGTAATTTGAGTTCAGAGACGCTCTTCTGTTGTAATGCATGGTTATTTGAGCTGCTGTTACTTTCCTGTCAGCTTGAACCAGTCTGGCCATTCCCCATGGACCTCTCTCATTAGCAAGACATTTTCTCTCACAGAACTGCCTCTTACTGGATTTCTTTTTTTTTTGCACCATCCTCTGTACACTTTAGACATTGTTGTGTGCAAAATCCCAGGAGATCAGCAGTTTCTTGAGATACTCAAACCACCCTATCTGGGACCAACATCATTTCATGGTCAAAGTCACTTCAATCGCATTTCCTCCCCATTCTGATGTTTGGTCTGAACAGCAAGTGTATCTCTTGACCGCATCTGCATTCTTTTATGCGATGAGTTGCTGTCACATGTTTGGCTGATTAGATATTTACAGGAACAAGCAGGTGTACAGGTGTACCTAATGAAGTGGCCACTTAGTCTGGTCAATATCCTGTCGTCTGGGCCTGGAACAGTGTATGTAAAGCAAAGCCTTAAGATATGAAGTAATGTGAAGAAGCTGGGAGTGTGTATGTATAGTACTGTGGGGAAAGTCTTAGGTACACATATATAGCTACAATGCTAAGATTTTTGCACAATACTATAATTGTCAACATGGAGCGGAGAGTGAGTTTGTAAACCATGAGCCTCTTATGCCTCTGTTGCTACCCCTAACAGTGCATTCCAACATGGCACCCAACAAGTTCTGTGTAAAACAAGAAGACCATGCCCCAAACTACTTTGAACTTCACCTTCTCACCTTAAATGCTTGCCCTCTAGCATTAGATTTAACTTTGTGCATTGTTGCATTTAATACTAGGAATAGGCTTGACACTATGACATGCTCTAAACCTGCTCATTATATCCTAATTTTCAAAATATTTAAATGCTGTAATGTAATGAAGTCTTTGTGTTCTTCCACAGGATATGGAGGTCGTGATGTTCACCCGTGTTTTAGATGAAGAAAAGAACGTTAGCTAGATTGATCCAAAGAGCATCATTGAGGCCATTACTGTGCAAAAGGAATTGCACGCCTTCGCCAGGATGAAGAAAATCAGCCTTAAAACCATCAAAAAATCCTTCAATTTGAGCAAAGGCAAAGATGAAAATGAATTTGTGGTCGTCCAGCCGTCGTCGCTTGTGAATGATTTTGGGAAGGAGGATTCTCTGTTTAGTTGTTATGGGAAAGATCTGACTGGTAATGATATAAACAAATCTGACGAGGATGACAAAGGACCAAAAAGTAAAACAAAAGGTGAAGGTTTGATGGGCACGCTAAAGAGGAGGCTCTCTGCAAAGCAGAAGCAGAAGCCTAAAGGAAGTTCTCCTTCTGTCGGCTTCGTGGAGGATGATCGATTTTCCTCCTCTTCGACCCCTGCAAGCATTAATGATTTAAAAGCGCAAAGGCCCTTAAGGTCCACATCGCTTCGTGGCCACCATTACAGCCCTACCCCTTGGCCATTGCGATCGACTAGCTCTGAAGAGACCTGTATTAAAATGGAGGGCAAAGTTAAGGCGTTGGTTCATAATAATAGCCCGAATCAGGCATTAAATGGAGTTCGTAAAGAGTTCCATGACATGCAGACGGACCATATGTTTCAGGAACAGAGCAACACAGTCAAGGAAATTGACTCTCAAAATGGCAACTCCCATTCAAATATTGATGAATCTTGTCATGTTCCTGTTGTAATTGGATTAATGCCTCAGAACTACATTCAATACACAATGCCTTTAGATGAGGGAATGTATCCTATGGAAGGGTCACGTAGTTATTGTCTTGACAATCCATTGCCAATGGAAATTGCTTCAGTGCCATCCCATGTATGCGGTAGCACACTACAGACCGATGAAGGACATATGGTTCCAGATTTAGTGGTTGCCTCTGATATCTTCTTGGACCCCCCTGTTAATGGTCTTTTGATTGGTACTACAGGAGTTCTCTTGCAGAACTCAAGCTCCAACCACACTGATATCCCTCCACTGTCTCCACTCCTACCTCCAGGCTCCAATCAAATGCAGTTGACGTTTCCGGGATTTGTCGGTACAGCAGCCCATGTAGCAGAAAGAGTACGCCATCATCTAAACTTTGATCCAAATTCTGCTCCAGGAGTGGGAAGAGTTTACGACTCTGTACAAAATAATGGTCCGATGGTGGTCACAAGTCTCACGGAGGAACTGAAAAAACTTGCAAAGCAAGGATGGTACTGGGGCCCCATAACACGGTGGGAGGCAGAGGAGAAGCTTGCCAATGTGCCTGACGGATCTTTTCTTGTGCGTGATAGTTCTGATGACCGATATCTTTTAAGCCTGAGTTTTCGTTCCCAAGGCAAAACTCTTCACACTAGAATAGAACACTCAAATGGCAGGTTTAGCTTTTATGAACAGCCTGACGTGGAAGGACATACATCCATTGTAGAGCTGATTGAGCATTCAATTAAAGACTCCGAAAATGGAGCATTTTGCTATTCTAGGTCTCGCCTACCTGGCTCTGCAACGTATCCTGTAAGACTAACAAATCCAGTTTCCCGGTTCATGCAAGTCCGTTCACTACAATATCTGTGCCGTTTCGTTATCCGTCAATACACTCGAATAGACTTAATTCAAAAATTGCCTCTGCCAAACAAAATGAAGGATTATTTGCAGGAAAAGCACTACTGAGAAGTTTTGAAGTCTTGCAGATTGCACTTTTCAGAACTGGAATGCATTGGAATATTTTTTTTAAATATAATTTATCGAAAATTAGCTGAAAAAAAATCATTGTTTATTTGAAGGTGTTCCTTCATTTTGTAATCACGGACCTCTGTTTGTTAATGAATCTCCCCCCAGTCCTTCCACCGTGTGCCCATCCAAAACTTAGCCCAGCCTATTTTCAAAGTAAAGTTGTCGAGGTCTAGCAGTATTTTCTCACCTGTGGAAAAAGTACTGAAGCTTGTCCACGCCTAATCTTTGTACATTTTACACTATTAACTCCAGGTTTCTATCCTTGCCATCCGGATCTATAAAAGAATCAGTGGAATAAACTCCCAGGACCTGTCAGATAACTAAAAGCAATGATTAGAACTCAACATTTTGCTTCTCAACACCTTTTGTTGAACTCCCACTAATTGGTAATGATATGGATGATATTGAAGCTTTGGTCATTAATTATTTAGCTGTACATTTATACATTGAAATTGAATAAATACCTTGGTATATTCTCGATATATTACATTTAAAAAATCTAGTCCCACCATGTTAACGTTAGTGCTTCTGTTCAGAATCAGCTGTGCTCAAAGACAAGTGACCTCCCAGGGAAAAATGCACCAAATAAGGTAGTACCTGGGCAATTTATCTGCTTTAAAATCAAGCTAGGATTTGTTTTTAATTAAAAACAAAAATGCTTAATGGAGAAAAACAACAACACAATGTGTTCAATTCAGCAGATGGTAGAGGGGCTCATAGATCCATGCGCAATTTGCTCTTTATTTCTGTTTGGCATATTTAGCCAAGCGGTTGCTGGCAGGCTGAAAGATCACACCTTGTACCACTTACCCTGCAGACAATGTACTGTTCTCTGTTTCTCTTTCTTACATAATTTTCTTGTACCGACTTCTGTGCAAGTCCAAACCCTATTTCTTTGATTGGAATTATTTTCCTTAAAATTCCTCCTTCTCAGAGTTTAAAAACATTATCCCAACATTTGTCCTTTTTGCATTTTAAATTTGTTCACATTTTGTGTTTGATTCGAAAGTTTGTCTCCAAATGTCTTTTTAAGGTAGAGCACAATGTAGATTTATTTTGAATCACCCTGGATTGCACATCAGGTTCTTATGCCAGTTTGTGCTTGTGAGCCCAGGACCAATTTTGTAAAAGGCTGTCATGCCAGTATTTTGAGTAATAGTTTAAAATCCAGTGGGACACCACATAGAAATCAGTAAATATTGAGAAGTATTGTCCCTGGTTTTAAAGGGAACTATTGAGCTTTATGTGCATACTTCAAATTCTGTGCATTTTGGATGAAAGGTGTAGGGCACCAGCATTCATTTCTTTGAGGTAATACAGAATTTTATGAATTCCTTTGTTTTCAGTTACACAAATTGTAATTTGGAAATCATGATTGAGGACTTTGAGTAATTGTTTCATGTCCCTGTGTCCTTGTAGAAATCAGGTAAAGATTGATTAATCATGCCAATGAGATAAATTGGATGTTTTTTGCGTTCTCTTTTAATCAGTTGGCATATTATTCCTGTAGTTCATTTGTATTTCAATAGACCATTTGGCTGAAATTTATCAATAATTTCCTTCCTTTATTTTCCTCCTTTTGTTCATGTACTTTGTGCACTTTTAGGTTGTGTTCAGTTTCACATTTCCCTGTATTGCCATATAGAAAAACCTCTGTAGTGTACAGGCAAAATTGTCCCGATAAAATAATTCATAATATACCTTTCTTAGTGTGCATTGTCATTCGTCACTCAGTATAACAGTTTCTGATTGGTCTTCCTCTATGTGCTGTGAGTGACATAAGTAATAAACCATTTTGTATATTCAAGCATCATCAAATCTGAAATCACAGGTTAGAGCCAGCCAGCTGGAAAATGATATCTGCAGCTTCACCAGACTAGGTGCTTTGGAATGCACTCTGCAAAATGTTCAGTGCTCAGTAACATTCAGCTTTAAATTATTAATTTAGCTATTTTTATGCATAGTTCCCTTTTTTAATTCAACTGTAATTGGGATAATTAAGAAAACACAAAAGATTCTGTGGATGCTGGTAATCCAGAGCAACACACACAAACGTAGCAGGTCAAGCAGCGTCAGTGGAAATGAATAAGCAGTCGATGTTTTGGGCTAAGACCCTTCATCAGGACTGGATAGGAAGGGGCCGACAGATTCCTTCTTTTTCAGACCTTTGCCTCTTTGTCTATAACCTCTTAGCTTCTCACATCATTCTCTTTCATCCCTCTCCCACACCCACCCACCTACCTACCTGGAAATGAAGGGGGAAGATGCCAGAATAAAAAAGGTGGGGAGTGGGGGAAGGAAGGATGGAGAAGAAGGAATCTGTTGGCAGAGGAGAGTGGACCATGGGAGGAGGGGCATAAGGAGGAAGCTGATAGGCAAGTGACGAGAAGAGATAAGAGACTACCAGAGTGAGGAATGGAAGAAGAAGGTGAAAAATTAGGAAAGAGGGAAAAATTACCGGAAGGAGAAATCCATGTTCATGCCATTAGGTTGGAGTAGGATGGAATAGGAGGTGTTGTTCCTCCACCTTTAGAGTGGCATTAATGTGGCAAAAGAGCTATGGGAATGGGGATAGGAATTAAAATGATAGGCCACTGGGAAATTCTGCTTTTGACAGATGGAGCAGAGGTGCTCAACAAAGTGGTCCACCGGATAATTCATGTTGATGGGGAGATTTGATAGAGATGTACAAAATTACGATGGGTATAGATGGGGTAAATGCAAGCAGGTTTTTTTCTGCCGAGTTTGGGTGTGACTAGAACTAGAAGTCATGGGTTAAGGGTGAAAGGAGAAATATTTAAGAGGAACATGAGGGGGGAAGTTTTTCACTCAGAGGGTGATGAGAATGTGCAACGAGCTGTCAGAAGTGGTGGATGTGGGTTTGATTTCAAAATTTTAGAAAAATTTGGATAGGTACATGATGGGAGAGATTTGGAGGGCCATGGTTCGGGTGTAAATTGATGGGACTAGGCAGAATAGATTGGTGTGGATTAGATGGACCGAATGGCATCTTTCTGTGCTGTTTTACTCTTACATTATTAAGATATCAAATTTTTAAAATTCCAAGGTTCTCCAGTGCTCCTGCTTTATAGTGCAGTAGCAAGGGTGACAGAGTGTCCATTAAATTATTACGGAACCATATTTTCACTATTTGTAGTGCAGGTACACAAAAAAAAAAGTGTTGTACTGGTGACTAATGGTGCTGCTAGATCACTCAGCTGCAGACATAAGGGAGATATTCGTACTCAAAATCCCAGAAATGTCAGTATGCACCTCAATCTTCGTTGACATTAAATCTGTGATTGTTGTTCGATAGTGATCTGAGGAAAAACAATAATGGATACAGTTGCTAAAAGATCAGCATTATTTGAGCTTTATTACAAAGAAAAATGACCTTCCCAATGGATAGAAAAGGAAGATCATTAAAAAGGGATTATATCCTAACTTTTTACACTGACATTTTTTCCTATATCTGTAATGAAATACTGAAGTTAAAGAGAAACTGACACTTGTAATCATACCCTAAAGTGACCAAGGGTATGATTATCCCTCCACATGATTTTGGGTAGCAGTAAAGTATCCAATGTTGATTTTTCTCCCTGTTCTTTCTTATGACCAATTGTGTTTTTTTTTCAGCAACTTGTAAATCTTCTAGGTTTAGCTTGAAGGCATTAACTTGTTATGTAAGTATCAACACACAGCAAAAGATTCAAGATTCAAATTTATTCATCACATTTACATCAAAACATCCAGGGAAGTGCGCTGTTTGTATTAACAACCAGCACACTTCAGGATGTGCTGGGGGCAGCCCGTAAGTGTCACCACACATTCCAACGCCAACATAGCATCACCATAATGTTCAGCACAACAAGCAACAGCAAAACAAGCCCCTTTCCTCCCTCCCACTGATCCACATACCCACATCGGCAGACCTCCAACCCCAGTACAGGCCACCTTCAGTTTTGATTTCTGACTGTATTGACTTGGGGGTATATTAGAACATTCCATTCCAATCAAATTGCAGATTAAGGAGTAACATTATTGGTTTCAATCACTTTTGCAGATCCATGTAATGGAAATTATTTCCAAATCACGAGCAAGTCTATTTTCTGCAACTTTTACACTTCAAAAAAAAATCTGAATTAAATTAATCCATTGCTTTTTCAGATTTTTCGTTCTTGTTCAAGAATGGATTTTAAGTTTCCCATTACTGCCATGCAGAATGGCATTGAGTTTCTTATGTGAAAGGGAGCGTGTGATATGCTTTGAAGAGGACCAATACTCAATTAAAGTAAAAGTTGGAACAATATCCGAGCCCTCCCTACCTCACCCCACTTCCTGATTTAATCACCTGTTAGCAAAATGTTAGTTGAAGGTTTTGATTTAATCAGGGAGCTATAGTGACAATCAAAATCAAAACCTGCAGAGTAACACACACAAAAATTTGAAGGAACTCGGCAGGTCAGGTAGCATCTATGGAAAGGAATAACCAGTCGACATTTCAGGCCAAGAACAGAAGTCCTGATAAGAGATCTCGGTCTGAAACATTGACTGTTTGTTTTGCTCCATAAATGCTGCTCGACCTACTGAGTCTCTCCAGCATTTTGCGTTTGTTACTCTGGAGTTCCAGCATCTGTGGAATCTCATGTTTTCAAAACCCTGCAGATGTTGGATCACTGAAATCAAAATAAAATGCTGGATATAGTGGATCCCTTGTTGGATTCCGCTGAAATTGATTTTGTTCTCTTTCCACAGTTGCTGTCTGACCTGCTGTGTGTTTTTATTCAGTGAACTTTTATGTTTTCCAGTCCATTGGAAAATTTGTTCACAACTTACAAGCTACACTCAACTTCAGCCAATTGTTCCAACTTCTGTTATTCATTGTTCTGAGATGAGCCCCACCAGACGGCAGTCATCTCCTAATTCTGGCCTCTGGAACTTCCTCATCACTGTCAGATCCCCTCATTATCCCTTCTGCTTCCTGCTTAACTCCTGTGGAGCACATTTTCACATTTTCTGCTTTAAGTAATTATTCTTTATTAATATTTACAACCTGTAGCAAGTAACTGGGTAGCTGGAAAAGACTTTATTCCTCAGTTGCCTGTGTTGCTGCAATAGCAATTACCATATATTTCTGACAAATTCATTAAAATAAACAATTTAAGCAGTTTTGCCTCATTCCAAAGCATAAGTTTAATTTAAAAAAACACTCAGTGACCACTTTATTAAGTAACTCCTGTCCGTAATAAAGTGGCCACTGAGTGTATATTTGTGCTCTTCTGTTGCAGTAGTCCAACTGTTTCAAGGTTTGATATGTTGTGCATTCAGAGATGCTCTTCTACACACCACTGTTCATATGCATGGTTATTTGAGTTACTGAATCCTTCCTGTCAGCTTGGACCAGTCTGGTCATTCTCCTCTGACCTCTCTCATTAACAAGGCATTTTCACCCACAGAACTGCTGCTCTCTGAATTTTTTTTTCTTTGTTTTTCACTACATTCTCTGTAAACTAGAAGCTACTGTGCATGAAAATCCCAGGAGATCAGCAATTTCTGAGTTCTGTACTCAAACCATCTCATCTGGCACCAGCAATCGTTCCACAAAGTTCAAAGTGAATTTAGTACCCAAGTATATACCTGTCACCATATACAGTACAACCTCGCTATTCATCTCCATGCGCATAATCAATAAATCCAATAACCATATTAGATCAATGAAAGACGGCACCAACAGGGCAGACAACCAGTGTGCAAAAGACAGCAAAATGCAAATATGAAAGGAAAAGAAAATAATATTAAATAAATATGCAATACATATCGAGAACATGAGATGTTCTTGAAATTGAATCAAGTTTAGTGGGAAGAGTTAAGTGATGGATTGAGTGAACTTATCCCCTCAGGTTCAAGAGCCTTATGGCTGATGGGTAATAACTGTTCCTAAAACCTGGTAGGCTCCTGTACCTTTCTGATGGCAGCAGTGAAGAGAGGATGACCTGGGTGGTGGGGGTCGATGATGGATGCTGCTTTGCTGTGACATTACTCTGTGCTGCTGTGCCCGATTTGGGGGGGGGGGGGGCGCTTTATCCATGATGGACTAGGCCATATCCACTACTTTTTGTAGGATTTTACATTCAAGGACATTGGTGTTTCCATACCAGGCTGTGATGCAGCTAGTCAACATACTCTCAACTATACACCCATTGAAATTTGACAAAGTTTTTAGCTTTTGTACAGGATCTTAACAAACTCTTAAGGAAGTTGAAGTGCTGCTGATTTGTCACCACCTTGGATTCGGCCTACAACAGTGGTGGCACCAGAAAAGTTAAATATAGCATTGGAGCTGGGTTTAGCCACACAGTTATATGTCAAGTGAGTAGAGTGAAGAGCCAATAAAATGGAGGGGAAAGATGGATGGGTGGGAGAGGGGTGATGTGGAAAAACTGTGGGCCTATTGTGCCTGTAGGCAACTTGAAGTGCATCCAAGTTATTTCTCAGACAGGAGTTGATATGTCTTATTACCAACCTCTCAAAACACTTCAACGCTGTGTAAGTGCTACTGGTTAATAGCTATTGAGGCAAGTTACCAGTTTGGTCACCTATGTCACTTGCTTTCTCTTTGGAAGAGGTGATAGCATTCAAGCCCTGACATTGCTGTCAAACATCCTGTGATTCAAGTTCAGTCCAGAATCATTTGGGTCACATTTCTTCCCCATTCTGATGTTTGGTCTGAAGAATATCTGAACCTCTTGATCATGTCTTCATGCTGCTGTGCTTTGAGCTGCTTGCATATGATTAGCTGATTAGATATTTGCATTAACAAGCAGATAGCCACAGGCTGTAGATTCATTCATTTCCTATTCACCACAAGTGGGTTGATCATTTTGCTCCATTATCTGAATCTCTGTGTGTTTGCTCGAGAGGTCAATGTCCGGTATTTTCAGGCCTGAGTCATGTTTGCTGGAGGCCTGACCTGGTGTTAAAGGACTGTGTTTGTGGAAGGAAGGAAGGAACAAGGCTTGCTTTTGCTGTTGTTTAGTTGCTTGTGGTCTTTGTTATTATGCTGAGGATTATGGGCATGAGACGCTGGTGCCAGAATGTGTGGTGACACTTAGAGGCTGCCCCCCAGCACACCCTTCAATGCGTTGGTTGTTAACTCAAATGACACATTTTTCAATGCACACATGACAAATAATCTCGAAAATTGAATCTTTGAACCCTTTGCTTCAAGGGTTTTTGACCTATGTTGCAGGCTTGTACATTGTTAAAAATTCACTCCAAATCATTGTAAACCTGGTGATCCTTGCAAGCTACAAGATTTCAGCTGTAGAATACCAGAAGGTTAAGGGAGACCAAAGTATGGCAACCTTCAGTATCACAAATGAAGCCATTGCAACAAGAAACAAACGTGGAGATCCTTAAGTATGATTGTGCTTCACCTTGAAGTGATGCTTGCTATTTAAATGTAGGCTTCATTGACTGAATGCAAATAGTTACACAAAAATTTCATTGTTGATGTTGATTGACTAAGTTTCCAGTAAATGTAAGCATCTATCTCTAAGTGGTCTGGAGAGGAAAGAGTTTCAAAAGAGCTTGCAATGGTTTGTGCTAAAATATGACTATCATTTGATAGATTATTCTATTTTGAGGGTGATTTCTATACCCCAGTACTTGGGAACCCAGCTGTGTTAATAGTATTTCCAGTACATCAGGATGCCATCCTGACATGTCAATCTGTGGCTGCCTCTATGGTCACACTGAGGCCACCCTCAGGCTGGAGGAGCAACACCTTGTATTCCATTTGAGTAGCCTCCAATCTCAAGGCATGAACATCAAATTTCCAGAAATTACTACACCCTCCAATGCCCTTTTTTTATCCATTCATTCTGGCTCCCCACTTAATCTTTCTCCTCTCACCTGCCTACCACCTCCCACTGCTCCCCCTCCGCTTTCTACCATGACCTCTCCTATCAGTTCCTTCTCCTTCAGCCCTTCTACCACCTATCATCTCCCAGCTTTTCACTTAATCTTCCTGTCCCAACTATCCATTTTCCATCTCACCTAGTTTCACCTATCACCTGCTAACTTGTACTCCTTCCCCTTCCCCCCCCCCCCCACACCCACCTACGTTTCCTGGAGTCTTCCCCACCCCACCCCTTTCTTTTCAATCCTAACGAAGGTTCTCAGCCAGAATCATCTCTGTAGATGGTGCCTAACCAGCATTTGTGTTGCAGTATTTGTGCTGCTTTTGAATGTTAGCTTTAAAACCATGTAAAACTTGCAATGGAAGGAATACTGGAGCTACTCAAGTTAAACGGTAAGTGGAGAGGGAAACTGATCTAAGGATTTATGTTGAAACATCCAATGTAATGCTGTTTGTTGCTTTGAAACAATACAAGGAAACCAAAAGCAGAAAGGGGGTTTCAGGTTCTTGTAGGATAAGGAAACAGAAAACCAAAGCTGTCCCAAACATGTCCTTCCCTTAGAAATTACCTAGGGTTACCCATAGCCCTCTTATTTTTCTAAGCTCCATGTACCTGTCCAGGAGTCTCTTAAAAGACCCTATCGTATCCGCCTTCACCACCGTCACCAGCAGCCCATTCCACACACTCACCACTCTGCGTTTTTTTAAAAAAAACAACTTACCCTTGACATCTCTGTACCTACTTCCAAGCACCTTAAAACTGTGCCCTCTCATGCTAGGCATTTCGGCCCTGGGAAAAAGCCTCTGACTATCCACATAATCAATGCCTCTCATCATCTTGTACACCTCTATCAGGTCACCTCATCCTCCATCGCTCCAAGGAAAAAAGGCCAAGTTCACTCAACCTATTCGGATAAGGCATGCTCCCCAATCCAGGCAACATCCTTGTAATCTCCTTTGCACCCGTTCTATAGTTTCCACATCCTTCCTGTAGTGAGGTGACCAGAACTGAGCACAGTACTCCAAGTGGGGTCTGACCAGGGTTCTATACAGCTGCAACATTACCTCTCGGCTCCTAAACTCAATCCCACAATTGATGAAGGTCAATGCATCGTATGCCTTCTTAACCACAGAGTCAACCTGTGCAGCAGTTTTGAGTGTCCTATGGACTCGGACCCCAAGATCCCTCTGATCCTTCACACTGCCAGGAGTATTACCATTAATACTATATTCTGCCATCATATTTGACCTGCCAAAATGAACCACCTCACACTTATCTGGGTTGAACTCCATCTGCCACTTTTCAGCCTATTTTGCATCCTATCAAAGACCCACTGTAAACTCTGACAGTCCTCCACACGATCCACAACACCCCCAATCTTTGAGTCATCAGCAAATTTACTAATCCATCCCTCCACTTCATCCAGGTCATTTATAAAATTCACGATGAGTAAGGGTCCCAGAACAGATCCCTAAGGCACACCACTGGTGGCCAACTTCCATGCAGAATATGAACTGTCTGCAACCACTCTTTGCCTTCTGTGGGCAAGCCATTTCTGGATAAACAAAGCAGTGTCCCCTTTGGTACCATGCCTCCATACTTTCACAATAAACCTTGCTTGGGGTACCTTATCAAATGCCTTACTGAAATCCATATACACCTGATCCACTGCTCTACGTTCATTAATGTGTTTAGTCACATCCTTAAAAAAAAATCAAGCTCGTAAGGCACGACCTCCCTTTCACAAAGCTATGCTGACTATTCTTAATCATATTATGCCTCTCCAAATGTTCATAAATCCTGCCTCTCAGGATCTTCATCAACTTACCAACCATTGAAGTAAGACTTACTGGTCTATAATTTCCTGGGCTATCTCTACTCCCTTTCTTGAATAAGGGAACAACATCCACAACCCTCCAATCCTTCAGAACCTCTCCTGTCCCTATTGATGATGCAAAGATCATCGCCAGAGGCTCAGCAATGTCTTCCCTGGTCTCCCACAGTAGCCTGGGGTATATCCCGTCCAGTCCCGGTGACTTATCCAACTTGACGCTTTCCAAAAACTCCAGCACATCCTTTTCCTTAATATCTACATGCTCAAGTTTTTCTGTCCTCTGCAAGTCATCCCTGCAATCACCAAGATCCTTTTCCGTAGTGAATACTGAAGCAAAGTATTTATTAAGTATCTCTGCTATTTCCTCCAGTTCCACACACATTTTTCCACTGTCACACTTAATTGCCTATTCTCTCACGTCTTATTCTCTTGCTCTTCACATACTTGTAGAATGCCTTGGGGTTTTCCTTAATCCTGTCTGCCAAGGCCTTTTTATGGCCCCTTCCTAATTTCTTTCTTAAACTCCTTCCTGCTAGCTTTATAATCTTCTAAATCTCTAACATTACCTAGTTTTTTGAACCTTTCATAAGCTCTTCTTCTCTTCTGGACTAGTTTTACAACAGCCTTAGTACACCACAGTTCCTGTACTCTACCATCCTTTCCCTGTCTCATTGAAACGTACCTATGCAGAATTCCACACAAATAACCCTTGAACATTTGCTACATTTCCCTGAGAACATCTGTTTCCAATTTATGCTTCCAAGTTCCTGCCTGATAGCATCATATTTCCCCTTACTCCAATTAAACACTTCCTTAACTTGTCTGTTCCTATCCCTCTCCAAAGCTATGGTAAAGGAGATAGAATTGTGATCACTATCTCCAAAATGCTCTTCCATCGAGAGATCTGACACCTGACCAGGTTCATTTCCCAATATCAGATCAAGTCCAGCTTCTCCTCTTGTAGGCTTATCTACATATTGTGTCAAGAAACCTTCCAGCACACACCTAACAAACCACCCCATCTAAACCCCTTGCTCTGGGGACATGCCAATCGATATTTGGGAAATTAAAACCTCCCACCACAGCAGCCCTGTTATTAGATAGATAGATACTTTATTCATCCCCATGGGGAAATTCAACTTTTTTCCAATGTCCCATACACTTGTTGTAGCAAAAACTAATTACATACAATACTTAACTCAGTAAAGAATATGATATGCATCTAAATCACTATCTCAAAAAGCATTAATAATAGCTTTTAAAAAGTTCTTAAGTCCTGGCGGTAGAATTGTAAAGCCTAATGGCATTGGGGAGTATTGACCTCTTCATCCTGTCTGAGGAGCATTGCATCGATAGTAACCTGTCGCTGAAACTGCTTCTCTGTCTCTGGATGGTGCTATGTAGAGGATGTTCAGAGTTATCCATAATTGACCGTAGCCTACTCAGCGCCCTTCGCTCAGCTACTGATGTTAAACTCTCCAGTACTTTGCCCACGACAGAGCCCGCCTTCCTTACCAGCTTATTAAGACGTGAGGCGTCCCTCTTCTTAATGCTTCCTCCCCAACACGCCACCACAAAGAAGAGGGCGCTCTCCACAACTGACCTATAGAACATCTTCAGCATCTCACTACAGACATTGAATCTGTCTCCCTATCTGCTCCTTGATGTCCCTGTTATCATTAAAAAAAACACCCTGTAGAGTTATTGACCCCTTCTTGTTCCTAACTTCCACCCACAAAGACTCTGTAGACAATCCCTCCATGACTTGCACCTTTTCTGCAGCCGTGACACTATCCCTGATCAACAGTGTCATGCCCCCACCTCTTTTGCCTCCCTCCCTGTTCTTTCTGAAACATTAAAAGCCTGGCATTCGAAGTAACAACTCCTGCCCCTGAGTCATCCAAGTCTTAGTAATGGCCACATCATCATAGCTCCAACTATTGATCCACGCTCTAAGCTCATCCACTTTGTTCATATACTCCTTACATTAAAATAGACACAGCTCAAACCATCAGTTTGAGTGTGCCCCTTCTCTATCACCTGCCTATCCTCCCTCTCGCACTGTCTCCAAGCTTTCTCTATTTGTGAGCCAACATCCCTTTCCTTTGTCACTTCAGTTCGGTTCCCACCCCCAGAAATCCTAGTTTAAACTCTCCCCAATAGCCTTAGCAAACCTCCCCACCAGGATAATGGTCCCCCTGGGATCCAAGTGCACCCCATCCTTTTTGTACAGATCACACCTGCCACAAACGAGGTCCCAATGATCCAGAAACCTGAATCCCTGCCCCCTGCTCCAATCCCTCAGCCACGCATTTATCGTCCACCTCATTCTATTCCTATACTCACTGTCATGTGGCACAGGTAGTAATCTCGAGATTACTACCTTTGTGGTCCTGCTTCACAACTTCCTTCCTAACTCCCTGTAGTCTGTTTTCAGGACCTCCTCCCTTTTCCTACCTATGTCGTTGGTACCAATACATACCATAACCTCTGGTTGTTCTCCTTCCCACTTAAGGATATCATGGATGTGATCAGAAATATCCAGGACCCTGGCACCTGGGAGGCAAACTACCATCTGTGCTTCTTTTCACCGTCCACAGATTTGCCTGTCTGGCCCCCTAACTATAGAGTCTCCTATCACTGCTGCCATTCTCTTCCTTTCCCTATACTTCTGAGTCACAGAGCCACACCCTGTGACAAAGGCATGGCCACTGTTGCCATTCGCCCCCCGCCCCCCAACAGTACACAAGCAGGAGTACTTATTATCAAGGGGACAGCCATAGTGGTACTCTCTAGCCTCTGACTCCTGTCCATCCCTCTCCTAACTGTTACCCCTTATCTGTCTCCCGAGGCCCCAGTGTGACTACCTGCCTATAGCTCCTCTCTATCACCTCCTCACTCTCCCTGACCAGAAGAAGGTCCATTTCCCTAAGGAGCTGCAGCTGGATGTACCTGGTGCAGATGTGGCCGTCTGGGAGTCTCCAGGACTTCCTGAATCTGACACCGAGCACAGAACACCGGCCTCACACACATACTTCCTGTCTGTATTCTTCACAGGCAACCTACTGTGCCTTGACCCATTATTGCTGAAGATAAAAAAAAAGCAGAGGGTTAAGCAAGTTGAGAAGAAAAGAGGAGCAGATGTAATTTATTTTTTGCTGAATGCGTTGGAACTCACAACTCACTCACCCTAATCTTATATCTTTGGAATGTGGGAGGAATGGGAGTGCAAGGAGGAAGCCCATGCACTTACAAGGAAAACGTGCAAACTCCTTTCAGACAGGAGTGGGAATCGAACTCCAATCAATGCAGTTGGTGCTGTACTAGCATTACGCTAACTGCTACTCTGTTGTGCTGCCCCCAATAACACATTAACCTTTTCTGATATTAAAAATCAGCTGCTAATTCATGAGCAACTATTTGATACACCAAGAGTCGAATGCAACTAAAATATTGAATCTCATAAATTTGTGGTCAGTGAGCGCATGCTAGTCAAGACAACTTTGGGTTAATGCCACTTCCCAGGCAGTGCGTTCTAGAAGACCATCGCTCATTGAATTCTTTTCCTTTGTGATTACCTGCTAATCTTTTTGCTTATTTACTTAAACCTATGCCCTCTTGTTACTGACTTCCCTGCTAATGGAAATGAGTCCTTTGTCCTAACACTTGTCTCACCATCTCAAAATAACCAAAACCGTACACCATGGTTGTAGCCTAAATAAATGAGGCAAAAGTTGAAGTGTAAATGAATTTAGAAGGCTATTCAAACTCTCTCCTTCCATTATAGCTTGCTGGATTCCACATGTCACTTTTCTCAGTCTGCTGTAAATTATTCCAAGATGTTCATTTCTCATTGGCCAAATGTGTGGAAGTTTGGAACAGTATAAAAAGAGGACATGGATTCCATATTCTTCTTGCATTTGGAATTAGTTAAAAGCAGTCCTAATGCAAATTAATAAAGTACTGGATCTATCAGAGGGTTATAAGTTCAAGTGCATGTCTCAATGCAATAAAGACAACCAATTGACTCCACCTACCCCTTCACACCACTTTCCATATCCCAGGATAGATTTTGACGCTATCCTTCATGGATAAATTTTTATTATTTACACTCTATTTCTCCCCTATCTTCTTTCCCTATTTTTTTCTCCACTCTCCTGAACTTCTTCATAACCTATTCTTCCCTCTTCTTCAGCCAGGTCCAATTGTACCAACCCCTTAACAAGATAAACTGTTTGTGCCAACCTCTCTGGAACACAGTGAGGGACTGTATTTTCAAATGAGTATTGTCTGAAAATTCAGTTGTTAAATGGAATTTATTATTACAGAATTATGCATTTCAAAGCTTGTTCTTTTCACTATTCACAATAATATTTTCACTTTGAAACAAAAACTGCAGATGCTAAAAATCCAAATCCAAAATGAAAATTGATAGGAGCAGTCGGCAGGGCAGGAAGCATTCACAGGGAAGAAACCATGAACTCAGTGACTGCATTGTAATCAGAAAATAGAGCAAACAAGTGTATTTTAAGTTGAAAGAATGCAAACCTAAGTTGTCAATGTAATTACTGGTTTAAAAAAATTAATTAGATAAAAAATAAACAATTTGAAACAAAGGCATAGCCACATTTGTGGAGGGGAAAACAAGTTCACATCTTAAGCACTCAATATTCAAATTTATCAAAGTTCAAAGTAAATCTATTATCAAAGTACATATGTTATCATAAACAACCTGAGATTCATTTTCTTTCAGGCATGTTCAGTAAATCAACAAAACATGATAGAATCAATGAAAAACCACACCCAACAGGATAGACAAATGGCCAAATTACAAATACAAAAGAAAAAATAAATGAGTAATAAATATCAAGAACATGAGGTGAAGTGTCCGTGGAAGTGAGTCCATGGGTTGTAGGAACACTTCAGTGATGGGGTAAGTAAAGTTCATTGAAGTTATCCCCTCTGGCTCAAGAGCCTGAAGACTGAGGAGTAACAACCGTCCCTGAACTTGGTAGTGAGTCTCCTGTACCTTTTTCTTGACGGCAGCAGCGAGAAGAGAGCACGGCTTTAGTGATGGGGGCCTTGATGGTGGATGCTGCTTTCCTGCAACAACACTCCATGTTAATGTGCACAGTACCTGTGATGGGCTGTGCTGTATCCACGACTTGCTGTAGGATTTTCCATTCAACGGCATTGGTGTTCAATACCAGGCCAATATGCCAATAAGTCAATATACTCTCCATCACCCATCCAGAGAGGTTGGTCAAAGTGTCAGATGTCATGCAGAATCTTCACAAACTTCTAAGGGAGTAGAGGTACTGCTGTGCTTTCTTCATAACTGCACTTGTGCACTGAACCCAGGATAGATCCTCTGAAATGATAACACCAAGGGACTTAAAGTTGCTGGTGCTCTCCAGCTCTAATTCTCTGATGAGGACTGGCTCATGGACCTCTGGTTTCCTCCTCTGGGTTAATAATCAGTCCTGTCGACATTGAGTAAGAGGCGCCACTCAGCCAGATTTTCAATCTCCCCGCTTATATGCTGATTCAGCCAACAACAGCATTGTCATCAGCAAATTTAAATATGCCATCGGAGCTCTGCTTAACCTCACAGTAATAAGTATAAAGTGAGTAGAGCAGAGAGTAAGCACACAACCTTGCTGATGGAGACTGTGGAGGAGACGTTGCTAAGCCAAAATGACTGGCATCTGCATGTGAGGAACTTGAAGATGCAATTGCACAAGGAGGAAATGAGGCCAAGGTGTTGAAGCCTATTAATTACTACCGTGGGGATGATAGTATTGAAGCTGAGCTGTAATCAATAAAGAGCATCCTGATGAAATTATCTTTGCTGTCCGGATGGTTAATTGGTAATTGTAAATTGTCCTGTGTTTCGGCTAGTACTAAATAGGTGGGTTGCTGGGTGGCATGGCTTATTGGGCCTGTTCTGCACTGTATCTCTAAATAAAAATAAATAAATAAAATTTTAAAATAAGTAGTACGCTAAACTGGAAAAAGTGCAAGTGAATTGCTGTGTTAGCTGGAGGAGTTATTTGGAGTGCTGGATGGAAGGAAGAGAGGAGGGAAATGGGAAGTGCTCTATTTCTAATGGCTATGGGCCACGAGTAAGGTATGACCACCACAATAGGGACGGGTTACACCTGAACCCAAGGAAGACCAATATCCTTGTGGGCAGGTTTGCTTAAGCAGTTGGGGGGGGGGGGGGGGGGGAGGGGTTGAACTAATTTGGCAGGAGGACAGGAAAGTCAGCGCAGAGGATGGGACAGTTGGCATACAAACAGAAACAGTGTGTGATGATACTGTCAGGAAGGACAGGTGGATGATATTGAAACATTACAGTTAGTGGGATGAGTTGTATAACAGATACAAAATCAATAAGAGATGATTACAAGGCTGAATGCACACGGTAGATGATCTTGTGGTATAGTTAGAGATTGACAGATATGAAGTTGTGGGCATCACTGAGTTGTGGCTGACAGGCGATTATAGTTGGGAGCTTAATATCTAAGGATACACATTATATCGAAAGGACAAGCAGATAGGCAGAGGGGGTGGCGTGGCTCTGTTGGTAAAAAATTAAATCCTTAGAAGAGACAGAGATGCAGAAGATGTATAATCGTTGTCTGTAGAGTTTAAAAACTGTAAGGATGAAAATATCCTGATTTGCCTCCAAACAGTAGCCAGGATGAGGGCTACAAATGGAGGATTTCAATATTCAGGTAGATAGGGAAAATCAGATTGGTGCTGATTTTGGATCTGAAGAAAGAGAATTTGTAGAATGACTCCAAGATGGCTTTTAGAGCAGCTTGTGGTTGAGCCCACTAACAGATCAGCTATTCTGGGTTGGGTATTGTGTAATAAACCAGAATAGATTAGGCAGCTCTAGGTAAAGTAACCCTTGGGGAAAAGTGATGACAATATGATAGAACTCACCCTGCAGTTTGAGAAGGAGAAGCCAAAGTCAAATGTATCAGTATTCCAGTGAACTAAAGGGAATTACAGAGGCATGAGAGAGGAGTTGGCAAAAGTTGATTGGAAGGGGAAACTAGTAAGGATGATGGCAGAGCAGCAGTGACTCGAGTTTCTGGGAGTAATTCAGAAGGCACAAGATAGATACATCCCAAAGATGAAGTAGTACTCTGAAGGCTGGAGACACAATTATGGCTGACAAGGGAAGTCAACGCCAATATAAAAGCAAAAGAGAAGGCATATAACAGAGCAAAAGTTAGTGGGAAGTTTTTTTAAAAAGCCATAAGGAGGATAAAGATGAAATGTGCAGGTAAGCTAGCCAATAATATAAAGGAGGACACCAAAAGTTTTTTTTTCAGATATATAAAACGCAAAAGAGAGGTGAGAGTATTCACCAGACTACTAGAGAGATGGTAATGAGGGTCAAGGAAATGCAGGATGAACTGAATAAGTATTTTGCATCAGTCTTCACTAGCAATAGGCTGGAGATTTGAGAGTGTCAGGGGGCAGAAGTGTGTGAAGGTGCCATTACCAGAGAGAAGGTGCTTGGGAAAGTGAAAGGTCTGAAGGTGGATAAGTCATCTGAACCAGATGGTGTACACCCCAGGGTTCTGATAGATGTGGCTGAAGAGATTATGGAGGCACTAGTAATGATCTTTCAAGGATTACTAGATTTTGGCATAGTTCTGGAGGACTAGAAAATTGCAAATATCACTTGACTCTTCAAGAAGGGAGGAAGACAGAAGAAAAAAGGAAATTATAGGCCAGTTTGTCTGACCTCAGTGGTGGAGAAGATGTTAGGAGTTGATTGTTAAGGATGTGGTTTCAGGGTACTTGGAAGCACATGATAATTAAGGTCATAATCAGCATGGTTTCCTCAAGGAAAACTCTTGCCTGACAAATCTGTTGGAATTCTTTGAAGAAATAACAAGCATTCAGATAAAGGGGAATCTGTTGATGTCGTGTACTTGGATTTTCAGAAGGCCTTTGATAAGGTGCTGCACATGAGGCTGTTTAACAAGCTATGAACCCATGTTATTACAGGAAAGATTCTAGCATGGATAAAGCCATGGCTGATTGGCAGGAAAAAGAATGGGAATAAAGGGAGCTTTTTCTGGTTGGCTGCCAGTGACTTGTGTTCCATAGGGGTCTGTATTGGGACTGATTTTATTTTGTTTTACATCAATAATTTAGGTCAGGGGTTCCAAACCTGGTGTCCACAGACCCCTTGGTTAATGCTAGGGGTCCATGGCATAAAAAAGGTTGGGACCCCTGACTTAGATGATGGAATTGATGGTTTTGTTGAAAGGTTTACAGATGATATGAAGATAGGTGGAGGGG
This sequence comes from Hemitrygon akajei, assembly GCF_048418815.1. Classification (NCBI taxonomy): domain Eukaryota; kingdom Metazoa; phylum Chordata; class Chondrichthyes; order Myliobatiformes; family Dasyatidae; genus Hemitrygon; species Hemitrygon akajei. The sequence continues at coordinate 127,763,183 of NC_133124.1, forward strand.
CAAGTAGTTTTGAGAAAGTAGGGAGGCTACAGAAGGACTTAAACACATTAGGAGAATGGGCAAAGAAATGGCACAAGGAATACAGTTTTGGGAAGTGTATGGTTATGCCCTTTGGTAAAAGATGTCAAGTATTTTCTAAACCAGGAGAAAATTCAAAAGTCCAAGGTGCAAAGGAACCTGGGAGTCCACGAAGATTGAAATCCACTAGGATGAGAGCTGAAGGTGAGCGGGTGACTGCATTTAACTGGTCTCCCTCTCCCTCTTGCTCGCTGCTGCCAGAGGAAGGTGCCAGAGTCTTGGGTATTGGGCAATTTTTGATTGGTGTGTTTTTGTGGATTGGACTCATTTTTAGAGGATTCTGCAGTTCATGTTGTATGTGTTTCTGATTTTTGGTTACTCTCATTTTATTGCTATTTTTAAAAAATTTTTTTATTAGTTTTTCAAAACATTTTACAAAATTAAAAACCCCAAATCCCAGTGAGGAGCATTAATACAGAGCAAGGTTAAGCATACAATAACAATATGCTACAGAGGAAGAGAATTTAACAAAAAAGCACCTAAATTAAAGACAAGTGAGCTTGGTGTCCTCCCCAAGCCCCACAACACAAGAAAAAAAAAACAACAATTCCAGACCAACCACCACACAATATAGAGAGTATAAGTCCGGACAGTCAAACTCCCAGACTGTGAATACACTTAGCAACAGAGGATAATAATGCCTACTACCAGAAAAAAAAAGGGAGCTGAAAGCAAGGGACCGAAAAGAAAAAAAACCCTAGTCAAGAGGAAGGTTATGAAAGTACTCGATAAAAGGCCCCCAGACCTTATGGAACTTTAAATCCGAATTGAGAACTGAATAATGAATTTTTTCGAGGTCCAAGCAGGCCATAATGTCGTTAAGCCATGAGTGGGCGGGGCAACATCTCTCCATCTAAGGAGGATCAAGCGTCTCGCCAGGAGAGAGGCAAAGGATAGTATTCGGCATTTGGTCGGACCCAGACATAAATCTGTCTCGCCCCAAAAACCAAACAGAGCAATTAAGGGGTTAGGTTCTAGGTGCTGATTCAGAATACCCGATAGTGTAGTGAAGACATCTTTCCAGAATTTCTCCAAGCTGGGACAGAGCCAGTACATATGGATGAGAGAGGCCACGCCCCTCTTGCATTTATCACAGAGCGGACTAATGCCAGGGTAGAATCGAGATAGTTTAGATTTAGACATATGGGCTCTATGAACAATCTTAAACTGTAAGAGACAATGGTGAGCACAAAGAGAGGTTGAGTTAACCAACTTGAGAACTGAGTCCCAGCTCTCCTCGGATAAGGTGATATTTAAATCCTGCTCCCAGGCCATTTTAATTTTATCCACAGGGGCCCGTCGTAAGGCTGCCAGTTTATCTTGGATAATTGAAATTAAACCTTTACCTAGTGGATTAATGGAGAGAAATAGGTCCATAGCATTTTTCGCAGGCATTTCAGGAAAGTTAGGAATTAAAGGTGCAGTGAAGTGTCGGATTTGAAGATATCTGAAAAAGTGAGCATTAGGCAGGTTGAACTTAACAGAGAGCTGTTGAAAAGAAGCAAAGCGGTTATCAATGAAGAGATCTTCAAAATGTCTAATGCCCTTCCTGTACCAAACATGGAATGCTGAATCGAACGTGGTAGGTAAAAAAAGGTGATTGTGTGAGACAGGGCTAGAAATGGAAAACCCTTGGAAACCATAGCATTTCCTGAACTGAGCCCATATACGGAAAGTGTGTCTAACCAGAGGATTAGCTATTGATCTGGGCAGACTGCTAGGGAGTGCAGAGCCAAGAAGTGCAGATATAGATAATTCTTTAGTGGAGCTCAACTCCATTGCCACCCAGTTAGGGCACTCAGGTTGACCGTGGAAGAAAGACCAGAAGGCAGCACAACGTATATTAGCTGCCCAGTAATATAAGCGAAAGTTAGGTAAAGCCATGCCACCCTCTTTTTTAGATTTTTGGAGGTGGGTTTTATTAATTCTAGAGCGCTTATTCTGCCACAGATATGACAAAATAATAGAGTCTAAGGAATCAAAAAAGGATTTAGGAATAAAAATTGGGATAGATTGAAATAAGTATAAAAATTTGGGGAGAACATACATTTTGACAACATTGATACGACCTACCAAGGACATAGATAGAGGTGACCATTGTACCAGATTCTGTTTTGTAGCATATGAAAGATTGACAAAGTTTTCACGAAAGAGATCTTTAAACTTCCTTGTGACTGTAATTCCAAGGTAAGTAAATTGATATTTTATTGCTATTTTGCGCAATTTTGATCAGAGTGGATTGGCTCTGCAACCTGAGGTCAATGAATGACACAGCACTAAACTGAACTAAACTGAACATTCCTGGACTGTTTCCAGTTCTCTGTGGTTTGATGTTTAATATTCTTTGTGTTATTCGCTTGTTTTTTTACCATTTGTGCACTTTATTCTTTTTTTGTGCATTGGGTGTTTGATGTTCCCTTTGGATGGGTTCCATGGTGTTTCTTTGTTCCGTTGTTGCCTGTAGGAAGATGAATGTTATACTGCATACATACTTGAATAATAAATGTACTGTGATCTGTGGAGTAACTGGGGGAGAGGAATGGAGTTCTTATAGGATAGGAGGAGGTACAGTTAATATAGGTGGAGAATCTGTGACTCACAGCGTACCTATCCTCTGAGATCACAAAATGACAATATACTTGTCCAAGCAGGCATAAACACATATTTTCTTGTGCTGATCACATCCCCACCAGCAAGGCCACTTCTAGCCACAGCCTCATCTTGGTGTGAGGACAACACATTTTCAGATGCAGTGAGCCAATAGCCCCATTCTGGATAGCTTTCATCCATGCTCTATTGCACTCCAAAGCGTGCAGTGAAACTTCTAAACATAAGTGTCCTATATAAATGGAACTGCATTACTGCATTCAGTTGTGATTGGAGGCCTCTATTGATGCTTGAATCCTGAATTGTTTTCTTTATGTTTAAGAATCAACTTTATTCACCATATACATGTACATGTATTAGGAGATTGCTGTGATGTGTTGGCATTCTTCAACATCATTATGTTCCATGATGTATGATGTGGGCAGTCGTGGTCTATCCATAGCTATGATTGTTCTTGGCAAACTTTTCTACAGAACTCGTTTTCCACTGTCGTCTGCTGGCCAGCGTCTCTACAAAATGGGTGACCCCAGCCATTATCAATACTCTTCAGAGACTGTCTGCCTGGTGTCAGTAGTTACATAACCAGAACTTGTGATATGCACCAGTTGCTCATACAACTGTTCAACACTTGCTCCCTTGGCTTCTCGGGACCCTGATCTTGGGGCTAAGCAGGTGCTATTCCTTAAGGGTACCCTACAGCAGGCTAGTGGAGGGAAGGAGCGCCTTACACCTCCTATGGTCGAGATGTATCTCCACCTCACCATCCTTTTTGACATTACATGCAATAAAAAGAACAACATTCAACAATTATAAAGTTTTATATAAAAATAAAGGTAGAAGTGATGTGGAATAAAATGTGCATAAATACCAAACTGCCAGCATGCATTAACAATGTAAACAATATTATAAAACCTGATTTAGTATTTACAGTCCAGTGCAGTGACAGGGGCAATAAGTAAATGGGGCGGGGGGCTAACTAAAATGGTTGATCAGATTAACTGATTAAAAGAAGCTTTAAAGGGATGTGAGGTTTTTGTTTTAATCGCTTTGTAGCATCTTCCAGAAGGGAAAAGGCAATTTGGAATGAGTGTCCACAATGATTTTTGCTGCCTGCTTCTTTGTCCTGGATATGTACAAGTCCTGCGGGGACTGCAACCAATGATCTTTTCTGTTATCCTGGCAATGCACTTTAGTCTTTGTATATTGTGAGAGGATGCTGCTCCAAACCAAACAGTAATGGCTGATGTGGAGATGCTGTCTGTGATGGCGGTGTAGAATTGCACCAGTAAGTTCTGGGGAAGATGGAATTTTACCAGCTGCTGCAAGAAGTGCATCCTCTGCTGAACCTTTTTGTTACTGAAGGAGAGACAGTTCTCCCACATGAGGTCCTGGGAAATTATGACACCCAGAAACCTGTATGTTGAAGCAGTGCTAACCGTAGAGTTGTTGTTGATAAGTGGGTGGAGAGGAGACTCATTTTTCCTGAAGCTGATATGCGTCTCCACTGATTTGAGGTCATTCAGCTCCACGGTGCTGTGACTGCATCAGGATACTAACTTGTTTACTTCATAGTGGTACTTGAATTTGTCACCTCTGGTCTATGGTTCATCTAAAGATAAAGCTAACTATTTTTGTTGCTTTGCTTGCTGACTATATCTTTGAGCAGAGGTGCTGAATCTTGCTGATGGGACAGAAATCACCATGAGCCAATTTTGCCTGGTTGTGATAAACACGTCATAAAAAATGATGCCTTAGAGTAGTCATCAGATTTAGAGAAGATAGCAAAGACAACTGATATTCTTTAACCGTGCTTGCAAACTTCAAATCTTTTACCCAGTTCTTAACTTTGTTATTTCAATATCCCAAATCTGGCCAGTTTCCCCAGAAGTTTTGTGTTGCTGAGTCATCAAAAAGGAACATGTGCACTAACATCTGTCTACATGAATATTTTTAACATTTCTTCAGGTCCACATTGCCCTATTGCTTGTTTTAAGTATATACATTTTGACTGAAGACTCTAGTATAAAGATCTTCATATGATTCCTTTTTTATTCTAATGTCAAATCCTACCTCCTCCAAAACCTCAGGAGGAAGCTGAGGCTTTAATAGGCATTGGTCAGACCATATTTAGAGCATTGTGAGCAGTTTTGGGCCAGAAAGCATGTGCTGGCAATGGAGATGTGCGACAGGAGGCTCACAAGAATGATCTCAGGAATGAAAAGATTAACAAGTGTTTGATGGCTCTAAGCCCCTGTACTCACTGGTTTAGAAGAATGAGGGGGGATCTCACTGAAAGCTAGCAAATATTAAAAAGCCTGAATAGAGTTGATGGAGAGAGGATATTTCCAATAGTGGGAGAGTCTAGCGCCATGGGCACAGGCTCAGAGTGCAAGAGCTTCCCTTAAGAACAGAGGCAAGGAGGAGTTTCTTCATCAGAGGGCAGTGAATCTAAGGAATTCATTGCCATAGAAGGCCAAGGAGACCAAGTCATTGGGTATATTTAAAGTTTTGGTTGATGGGCTCTTGATTACTAAGGGTCAAAGGTTAAGGGGAAAAGGCAGGAGACTTGTGTTGAGAGTTGTATTAAATCAGCCATGATGGAATGGTGGACCAGATTGCCTAATTCTGCTCCTACATCTTATGGTTTAGGATGTTAAGTACCACTCAAGCTTTTGTTTTCTCCAGTGGACCATTCATTGTGGGATAAATTCCACCAGCTGAGGTAGGAACAGACTCTGTCTGGATAGACAGATTATTGTGGATAAGAATACGAAAGTGCAATAGCATGAAATATGAAAACGTTTTTGGATGATATCGATTTCTTGTTACAGAATCATTAAATGTTGGAAATAGGTTAGCAGAGATGTGTTGGAAGTATAAATTTACCAGCTGCTGCTTTCAATAGCAAACTTGACAAGCTGATGCAGTAGAGGGATAACAGGAAAAAGTATCTACTAATGGTTAACTTCCACACACCCATGCCTCTTTACTTCATCTCACACTGTCAATACATTGTTTTATCCCTTTCTTCCTCTCGTTCAACTCTGATCTCATGGGAGACTGGATCTGTCAATGCTCCATAGAGTACTGAATCTCCTGGAGATTTCTAAATTATCTTTGGAGTAGTTCCAGTAAGTTATTTTTCTCTCTGTTAGGTTCATCATATGGTCAGAATCAGAATCAGGTTTATTATTCTGACATGTGTTCTGAAATTTGTTGTTTTGTGGCAGCAGTACAGTGCAATACATAAAAAGTGCAATAAATTATAATAATAATAATAAATATATATCGGAAGTTAAATTAGTGTAAAAAATTGATGAAGTAGTGCTCATGGGCTCATTGTTCATTCAGAATTCTGATGGTGGAAGGGAAGAAACTGTCCCCAAGACATTGATTCTTCAGGCTCCAGTGCCTCCTCTCTGATGGTAGAAATGAGAAGAGTGCATGTCTTGGTGAATGGGCAGGAGGGTCCTTAATGATGGATACCATATTGTTGAGGCATAGCCTTTTGAAGGTTATCTCTGCTGTTTATTAAGCCCATGGCTCATTCACTTTTCTGCTACATGCCTATTTCATCTGATCTCCCACTTTGCAAAGTTCTATCTATCACACCCCTCTGTTCACAACAACTGAATAGCTACAGCCCCCTCTGGATTGGAATGGCAACATTCACAATGCCCAATCTCTATGTATTTCCCCTCATCGCCTCTCTGTTGTCTCCAATTACAGGCTCTCCCATTAAAGGAAAGCATTCAGCCCCCATTGTGTCAAGTTTGACATCCTTTGTCCCTTTGAGATCAACTTTCATTCTTCGATACTTCCAGCAAGCGGTTAGCGCGGTTCTGTTACAGCTCAGAGTGTCGGAGTTCAGAGTTCAATACCGACACCATCTGTACGGAGTTTGTACGTTCTCCCCATGACCAATGGTTTCCATTAATGGCTCTGGTCTCCTCCCACAGATGTACAGGTTAGTAGGTTAATTGACTGATGATTAGGCTAGGGTTAAATGGGTGGGTTGCTAGGTGTCTCAGCTCATTGGGCCAGAAGAGCCTATCCTGTACTGTATCTTTAAATATACAGTAAAAATAAATTAATGAATCTCCCTTCAAACTCCAAATTTCAGGAATAAATCTGGTGGTTCCGTAAGGCCAGTATTCCCTCCTTTTGGTGTTGAAATTAGAATTGCACACAGCATTAGTATGTGATAGAACCAAACGCTAGAAGAAATGTTAGAGCATTTTTATATTCCAGATCCCTTGCAGTTAGGGTCAGCTAAGCATTTGCTCTCTTAATTACTTCCACTTTACCCTCTATTGTCTAATGGACCTAGTACCAAGGTCCTTCTCTGTCCAAAGGCTTCGCGTTGTTGTCTTGCTTTTCCATTCTTCCTTTCAAAATGTACAACATCAAATACTTCATTCTTCTTCAGCTTTGCCCAGAGTCCATTATCCTTGCACAGACCCTTCATTGCTTCCTTTCCCAACCAGTTTTGTCTTATCTGTACATTTAAGTGCATTATATTTCAACATTTTGTTGATATTACTATACAGGGTGAGAGTCCCAAACCCATCTCTGCAGCAGCCCCTGTGATCAGTTTGCCAGCCTGAAAATGAGCCATTAATTCTTCCTCATTGTTTTCCGTCCTTTAACCAATGTCATTCCATAGTTTTATTTATTTATTGAGAGACAGCTCAGAAGAGGCCCCTCTGGCCCCTCGAGCCATGCTGCCTAGTAATCCTTTGATTTAATCCCAGCCTAAGCACAGGACAATTTACATTGACTAATTAACCCACCAACAGGAAACCAGAGCACCTGGAGGAAACCCACGTGATCACATGGAGAATGTCTGATGTTACCAAGAACTCCGTGAAGCATATTATCCAACGTATGATTAATTGGCACTGATTTGATAAAGAATTCTTAAGAGGGCCTGTTAGATCAATTATTGAACAAGACGAGACTGGTTACTCAGGATTACGTTATGATGTTTTGTAAAAGCAGTTCCTGTTTTTTCAATCGGTTTTCCAAATTCTTGAGCACATCCCAAAGTGACTCAGCAGGGGAGTAGTGCTTTGGCAGCTTCATTCTGCTTGCTTTTGATAGTACGGAGTGTTAAATCATTAAATGTATTAGATCTTATTAAATGATAGCCAAGGAAAGGACTACAGATCTTTCTAATCTACCCCTTATAATTGCTTCCAGCATTGTTCATTTACAGGAAGCTATTTCAGGAAGGTGAAAATACAGGTATTTGAAATTATACTGAAGGCAGCCTGCCTCTTAGAACAAGGTGACCAGAATTCCAGTCTGTAACTGCTCCCCTTGTGTAAAACTATACAGTGGAGTAATATTCACCATTTAGAAAATCATGTACCCTTTCATTTCTTCTACTAAACTGCATGACCATACACTTTACAACACTGTATTCAGTTTGCCACTTCTTTGCCCATTCTAAATCCTTCTGTAACCACTCTACTTCCTCGAAACTACCTGCTCCTCCACTTAACTTCATATTGTCTGCAAACTTGGCAACAAAGCCATGAATTCCACCATCCAAATCATTCATGTATAATGTAAAATGAATTGGACCCCTGCGGAACACTACGACTCACCAGCAGCCAGCCAGAAAAGGCTCTCTTCATTTCCACTCTTTGTCTCCTGCCAATCAGCCACTGCTAGAATCTTTCCTGTACTACTGTGGGTACATAACTTGTTAAGCAGCCTCGTGTGTGGGACCTTGTCAAAGGCCTTCTGAAAACCCAAGTACACAACATCAAGTGATTCTCCTTTGTCTATCCTGCTTGTTATTTCTTGAAAAAATTCCAACAGCTCTATCAGGCATGATATTCCCTTGAAGAAACTATGTTGACTACAGCCTATTTTATCAGGTGCCTCCAAGCACCCTGAGACCTCATCTTTAATAATCAACCCCAACTTCTTCCCAACCACTGAGATCAGACTAACTGGCCTACAATTTCTTTTCTTCTGCCTCTGTCCCTTCTTGAAGAGTGGAGTGACATTTGCAATTTTCCAGTCTTCCAGAGCCATTCCAGAATCTAGTGATTCAGCCACCTCTTACACACCTCTAGGGTGTACACCATCTGGCCCAGGTGACTTATTTACCTTTCAGCTAGTACAATGAGCAACGTGGATGTGATGGGCTGAAGGGCCTTTTTCTGTCCTGTAAAACTATCACTACGTCAAGATCTCAAGCCTAGTACAAAATGAATGATCCCTGCCCTTGTATATACTTTTAGACCAGGTCTTAAGGCACTGGATAGATACAGAAATCCACTGCAAGAATCAGCAAGATAATGTCGATGTCCTCTCGCAGCCCAAAGTCTCCAATTACTTTTCATGTTCATGTTTTACAAAGCACACTGACAAACATGACATTCTATTGTATTCTCTGAGAAAGAAATTACTGGATGGATATAGAAAAAAAAATGAGATGTATTTTGAAAACTGATTCAAAAAGTCCAACATTCTCAATGATTCTTGGGAATTCCTGGTCAATGAGCAATCAGAGTGGAGGAGGAGGGTTTAATATGGCATTCAGACCTCAGAATTATGCATACACTGAAGCCCGACATAAATGATAGGAATGCATGACCTTACGAGTTACCACCTCATCTTTCCTATTGGGCACATCTGTCCAGTTCTTACTTGTTATCTTAGAGTTCATCCTGAGAGTCTTCCTCAGAAGTTAGTTAGATAATCTGGATAATGGATTCTATGGCCAAAGTGTCAACTCCATGCTGTTGGATCCTGATGCTTTTCTATTCCAAAGGTTCTTCAGAAGTCAAGAATGAAGCATGACATTTAATAGTTATGATCATTTTATTAGATGTTACAAGAATGGAAAACAAACAAGAAAGAGGAGCAAAGAGATTAAATAAAATAAAAAGTGGAAAAAGAAGGTGTGGTCATCTAGTACTCAGGCTAGAGATGACCAAAGTTCCTGTAATAACAAATTAATCTTTAAATTGGCAGATTCAAGTGGCCTGACACCTGCTACTGAAAACTAAGAAGTTTCTTGATGAAATACAAAACAACTGTATTGTAATTACTGGAAAATTCACTGAAGAATTGCAAGTGTATAGGTGATTATATAATACAAGCATGCATAGGAAATTTAAACTACGAGAAAGCTACACGAAAAAAGTACAATTCTGCACTATAATCTAACAATGTTAACCATCTTTGCACTTCCATAGATACCGCTTAGCCCCTTGAGTTCTTCTGGAAGATTATTATTTTCTAAATAATGGATGTGCTGTTGAAATCTCAACTGAAGATCAAGCCAAACTAAATCTGCAGGATGTCAGCAGCAAAAGTTAAACTGCTAGAAGAACTCAGCAGGTCAAACAGCGGATGTGGTGGCAAAGGGATGGCTGACGTTTTGGGTCGCGATCCTCAGACTGAGACCGTAAAGGGATGAGAGCCAAATACAGAAGAGAGAGGAAGTGTTGAGACTGAGGTCGGTAGGTAAGAGAGGAAACAGATAAGGGGATTGGAATTGATTTATTATTCAAATTAATTCAGATTCAGGTTGATTTATTATGTACAGTACATCAAAGCAGTTAGTGAAATATCACAATCATGAGAAAATCTGCAGATGCTGGAAATTCTAAGCAACCCACACCTGACGAAGGATCTGAAACATCGACTGTTCACTCTTTTCCGTAGATGCTGCCTGATCCCTGAGTCCCTCCAGCATTTTGTGTGTGTTTAATATAGAGGGATACAGTATATTGATTGTGTTAACGACCAGCATAACCGAAAGAAGTGCAGCAGCCACACATTCTGGTGCCAACGTAGCACACCCATCATGCTTAGTAGAACACCACAGAACAAGATACAAAGCACTAACAGCAAAACAAGCCCCACTCCACCATGCCAACCATCCATTTTTCTCACCAAATAACTGGACGTTGAAAACTCACACTCATTCCTCAATCACACTTGATTTTACTTGTGCACAAGGAGATCAGCATAGCCCCTGTCACCACACTGTTATGAATTCTGACAGATAAATGCTATTTTTATACAGATTTGACTAACAGTTATGGATGGTAACCATTTGGTAAACTGGGCGTGTTCTTTACTTGCAACATCAATCGCCGTTTACAAAAGAGTTGTTAAAAGCCAATAGAAGCTACAAGCTAATAACTGATGATACCCTGCCATTAATAAAGTAATTGCCCCTTAGTTGGTCTGTGTGCTTTGCATCCTCCTGCTACATTCTTATCTCATCTCCGTAAACAAAATGGCTCTGGTAGCCTGCTGTGCAAAGGGAAGAAACACACACAATGCTGGTGGAACGCAGCAGGCCAGGCAGCATCTATAGGAAGAAGCACAGTCGACGTTTCGGGCTGAGACCCTTCATCAGGACTAACTGAAAGAAAAGATAGTAAGGGATTTGAAAGTAGGAGGGGGAGGGGGAAATCCAAAATGATAGGAGAAGACCAGAGGGGGTGGAGTGAAGCTAAGAACTGGAAAGTTGATTGGCAAAAGGGATACATAGCTGGAGAAGGGAAAGGATCATGGGACGGGAGGCCTAGGGAGAAAGAAAGGGGGAGGGGTGCACCAGTAGGAGATGGAGAACAAGCAAAAAGTGATTGTGAGAGGGGCAGAGAGAGAAAAAAGGAAGGGAATAAATAAATGAATAAGGGATGGGGTAAGAAGGGGAGGCGGGCATTAACAGAAGTTAGAGAAGTCAATGTCACGCCATCAGATTGGAGACTACCCAGACAGAATATAAGGTATTGTTCCTCCGACCTGAGTGTGGCTTCATCTTGACAGTAGAGGAGGCCAAGGATAGACATATCAGAATGGGAATGGGACGTAGAATTAAAATGTGTGGCCACTGGGAAATCCTGCTTTCTCTGGCGGACAGAGTGTAGGTGTTCGTGGAATTAAAATGTGTGGCCACTGGGAGATCCTGCTTTCTCTGTTCATGGAATTAAAACTTTTCGATGCAAAGGGAAGCTGTGCTTTTCAAAGACCTTTCTTGCCTGGCTGTCTGCACACTATCTGCAATCTATCCTTGCCTGGTCATTATGTTAACCCTTGCCTTGCAGCAATTTCCACACCACCCCTTGTGTGCACATATACAGTCCTCTAACTCCAGGACTAGGCCGTTTTCGTCGGCCTCCAGCTTCCTATGTACCTGAGGATCAAAAACTTTGCAGCTTCAACTTCCCCAGCAGATCTGCAGACCCTCACGGACTCAGGTACAAGGTTATTGTCACATGCTTTAAGGTACTGTGAAAATCTTGTCTTACCGAACATTAATACAGATCAGATCATTACACAGTGTGTTGATGTAGAGCAAAGTAAAATGATACAGAATAAAATGAAACAGCTACTGAGGAAGTACAGTGCAAGTAAGGCGTAAGATAAATAAGAAAAAGATTGTGAGGTGAAGAACTCAGAAACCATTCAATATTCTTACACTAGCTGGGTAGAAGGTATCCTTGAGCTTGGTGCAAGATCACAATGAGTTAGAGTGTGAGGTCAGATAGAAACAGGAGGGGGAGAGGTTAAGAAAGGAGAACCAATGGAAAAGAGACCTAGGTGGATAAGATTGTGGCTGATGGGCAGTTGGAATCACCTTTGAGAGGCTAACAAGTCTTGGTTAGAAGGTAGCTTGGGGAGCTGAATGGAAAAGATGGAAAATGGAAGAGGGATACTGGGTGGCCTGGTAGGAGTTGGGAAGGAACACAGGGGGTGTGGGTTATCTAAAACTGGAACTTTCAATGTTGATGTCATTGTTCTATGGTCCACCCTATCTTCTCCGAGGATTGTCACCTTCTTGTGGTGAAGAGTCTTGTGAGTTCCTGAGATCCTGAGAGTGATACTGTCTGGAATTTAGCCTTGGTGGCAAGGTCAAGGGGAACGTCCCAGACATACAGAGATCTAACCGAGACCTCAGCAGTTGTGCTGGAGGAAGATGAGGACACAACACAATACTGGTGCAGGTGAAGGAAGGCTGTAGCTGTGAAGGGTCCTCAGTTGTCTTGCACTCCATGTCACTGAACCCTGACCCCAGCCTCCATACATTAAGCAAAGTCATGCACAACATTCTCCATTAAGGGATTCCACCCTAATATCCTGGATATGTGGATCCTCTGCCACCTGAGGATCTACCAATAGCCAACCCCTTAGAACATAACACCTGACTCCAGTGATCACACTGAAAAAAATGGCTGCCCAAGTGGAATATGAGATGGCATTGGAGTTTATGTTTAGCACTATAGAAGGCTGAAGACAGATAGGATAATGTGTAGAGTTAAAATGACTTGCAGTTATTTCCATAGATGTTGCCAGGCCTGCTGAGTTCATCCAATATTTTGTGTGTGTTGCTCAGATTTCCAGCATCTGTAGATTATCTCTTGTTTGCAGTCACACTGGCCATCGTGGATGAATTGCCAGTGCTTTGTGAAACAGCTGCTTTGGCTACCCTTGAACTCACTGAAGCAGAGGAAGCCATGCTGAAAGCACCAAACACAATAGATCAGGTTGGAGGAAGTGCACATGGATCTCTGCCTCACCTGTGGAGTGTTTTTGTGTCCCTGGATGGTGGTGGTGAGGGAGGAGGTGAAGGGAGAGGTATTGCATCTCCTTTAGTTGCAGTGCAAAGTATGAGGGGACGTCGAGGAAGAGCCAAGTTAACCAACGGGTTGTGGAGACAGTGGTCCCTGCAAAATAAAGGAAACGGAATGGGGTGAGGGGACTGTTTTTGGATCCTGATGGAGACGATATGCTGGATGCAGAGACCAGTGCAGTGGAAGGTGAGGATGAAGAGAACTATCTCACTCTGCCTGGAGAGAGTGAGGAGTGAGATTAATTATATGGGAAATGCAGAAAAATGCACTCAGTGGCCACTTTATTAGGTACACCTGTAAACCTGCTCAGTAATGCAAATATCTTATCAGCCAATTATGTGGCAGCAACTCCATGCATAAAAACATGTAGACATAGTCAAGTGGTTCAGTTGTTGTTCAGACCAAACATCAGAATGTGGAAGAAATGTGACGTAATTGATTTTGACCGTGGAATGATTCTAGGTGCCAGATGGGGTGGTTTGACTATCTCAGAAACTGCTGATCTCTTGGGATTTTCATGCACAACAATCTCCAGAGTTTACAGAGAATCACATGCAAAACAAAGGAAAAAATACCATCCAGCGAGCAGCAGTCCTGTGGAAGAAAATGCCTTGTTAACGAGCGAGGTCAGAGGAAAATGATCAGATTGGTTCAAGCTGACAGGAAGGCGACAGTGACTCAAATAACCGCGTATTACAATAGTGTCGTATGGAAGGGCATCTCTAAATGCACAACACATTTAAACTTGAAGTGAATGGGCTACAGCAGCAGAAGAGAACATTGGGTCCCACTCCTGTACCTAATAAAATGGCTACTGTGTGTATATGATGGCTCCATCGATCCCAGAAGAAGGGTTTTCCTGAGAAAGGGAGTCATTTCATGCCTTGGAATGGTAGAATGGAACAGAGAAAGAATGGAGTCCTTTCAAGAGACAAGGTGGGAGGGAGCTGTAGCCGAGGTAACTGTGGAAGTCTGATTCATAAGGAATAGGAGCAAAATGGCACCATTTTACCATTGAGTCTACTCTGCGATTCTATCATGATTGATTTACTCAAAGTAATTAAAGTAAATTTGTTATCAAAATACATACAGTATATGGCACTATATACAAACCCTGAGATTCATTTCTTTGCAGGCATTCACAGTAAATACATAGTAAAAAAAAAGGAAATAATAATAATAAAGATATAAGCAATAAATACTGAGAACATAAAATGACAGGTCATTGAAAGTGAGTCTGAAGGTTGTTAGAACAGTCAGTGTTGAGGTGAGTGAGGTTGAATAAAGTTATCCCCCTGGTTTAGGAGTCTGATTGTTGAGGAACCTCGTGGTGTAGGTCCTGAGGGCTCCTGTGCCTCCTTCCTGTGAGAAGAAAGCACGACCTATATGGTGGGGGCTCGGATGACGGATGCGGCGTTCCTGTAACAACACTCCATGTTGGTGAGTTCAATGGTCGGGAAGACTTTTCCCACGATGTACTAGGCTGTATCTGCTATAGCGCAAGTATAATAAATAAATAAATAAATAGATTGATACCGAGAACATGAGTTGTAGAGTCCTTGAAAGGGTGTTCATAGGTTATGGAATCAGTTCGGAGTTGAGGTGAGTGAAGTGCGAGCCTGATGGTTGAAGGGTAATGACTATTCTTCATGCTGCTGATGTGGGACCTAAGGCTCCTGGACCTCCTTCCCGATGGGAACAGTGAAATGAGGACATGGTCTTGATGGGGAAGTTCCTTGGTAATGGTTGCTGTTTACTTGTGGCAGCACTCCATGCAGATGCAATACATTGCATACAAACAACATGAAAATCAAAAGCAGTGAAGATTTTTGTGAGGTGGTCGCGATGTAGGATTAGCTATTGCCAGATTGCTCGTGGAACCTGATGTATTTACAGCTGATGTTGCGGAGGGAGAATGGAGATAACCAAGGATGGAATCTGATGGATTCCAGGGGCAATAATGCAGGAGTAAGAAGAGAGTATCTGCAGGAGATTCACTTGTACTGCTGCATTAGACATAGAATTAGGCAACACAGATTAGAAAAGGAGGAGGTAAAATAGGATGATTTGCTCACCCATGTGAAAATCAGGAGATACTGTAGATATAGTTATAGAACACTACAGCACAGAAACAGGCCCTAGGGCCATCTACCCATGCTGAACTGTTATTCTGCCTAGTTTCATCGACAAACACCTGGGCAATATCATTCCATATACTTCCCATCCAGGCACATTCCACACTTGCACTATGCTCTAAGTGAAGAAGTTCACCCTTAAGTATTTCACCTTTCACCTTTAACCTATGATCTCTAGTTCTACCCAACATCAGTGGAAAATGCCTGCCTGCATTAACCCTGTCTAAAATCCTCAAGTGATTTTCACTTTGTTCTTATATAAAAAAAGAAATCCAGCATAGTTGGGCTTTTATCTTTTGAAATATATGCATTTTTAGTTAAAACAATTAATTGCAATTCATTAGAATGTACCAATATGTACAAAATCCTGAGGGATCTTACAGAGGGTGGACGTGGGAGAAGATGTTTCCTCCTGAGTGAGAACCTGCAGCTAGAGATCTCTGCTTAAAAATAAGGACTCATTATTTAATTGACTTAGGGCTGTTAGAACTCTCAGTTTTAAAGAGCTAAGTCCCTGAATATATTAACACAGTGGTAAACAGTCTCCTGATAAGCATGGGGCAGAAATATTACTGGGAGGAGATGAGAAGTCTTCTCTACAATGAATATAGTTTGTCATGCATATCAGAGATATTTTTATAGCAAAGGCAAAGATCTAATTGAAGAGCTCTAACGTGGAACCACTGAAGCAATTTTTGGAAGCAACAATCCGTTCAATTGAGACACAAGCAAGAGAGTGTAGACACTGGAAATCAGGAACAATACAGACAAAACGGAGGAATTCAGCTGCTCAGGCGGCAGTCATGGAGGGAAATAAACAGCTGACATTTCATGCTAAATGATCATGGGCTGCCTGAGTTGCTGCGTTCCCCCAGCGTTTTGTTTGTGTAAATCATTTCATAATTTGGAAGAGATTGGAGGGTGTTCTTGGCTTTAGAAAAGTATTTTGGATTTCCTGAATGTGAAAAGCACAAACCCCTGTTGTGTACTTCAATTTGTAGTCCTTCTCCCAACTTTAGAGACTCGTATTTTTTCATTGCAATAATGGCTCATGTTAACGTTTAATGCTTTATCCAATCACCTTTGCCAGATGTGGAAATACTCCATGTCTGTATTTTAACAATATTTATAATTTATTGTTTGTAAGAGCCTGGGCTGAAGGCATACTGAGAAACAACATGATTTTGACTTGGGTATCAATCCTGTTGCAACAGTGGAATTGCAGCATTAACTAATCAGCTTTAGATTGGCTGTTTCTGGTTGCACTTGAGTAACGTTCATGGGAATGACCAATAGAAACATTTGGTCTGTAAGTGTAAAGCATTTTTCACTGATTCTAAATTTATTCTGTACTGAGCCAAAGTATTCCGAATATTGTATTCTGTTCAATCATATTGATTATATCCATTGCAAATATATTCTCTTCTGCTGGTCCGGCAGTATCTTTGGAAGAGATTCAGATTGAAAGCTATGGGCTTCTTTCCACACACGCTACCTGACCTGCTTAGTGCTTCCAGCATTGACATAAAAACAATCCCTTGTAACTATTTCAAAGAAGAACTTGGAAGCCGTCATCAGTGTCTGGTGTAACATTTGTCCAATTAGCATTACTTCTAAACAGATTAGTTTGTCATTGCCACATTGCTGTAGAAACGTGCTGTTTGCAAATTAGCTGCAGTGTTACTTACTTCAAAAAGTAGTTAATTGGTTGCAAAGTATTTTGACACATCCTGAAGCTGCAAAGTAACTCTGTAGGAGCAAACCTTTCTTCCTACTCCATTAACTGGATACAATAAGATGATGAAGCTATAATGAATCTTTTGAGTATTGAACAAGTGGATACAGGCTTCATCCATGTACACTCAGTAGTCACATTTTTAGGTACCTCCTATATCTAATAAAGTAGCCACTGGGTGTATCTTTGTGGTCTTCTGTGCTGTAGCTCATTCACATCAAGGTTTGACATGTCCCAGATGAAGAACTGGCCATTGTGGACACTAACTAACCTGCAAACTGCCTTTTCTGAAAGCTCTGCTCTGGAAATTGTTATAGGACCGTTACAGCAAAATCTTCATGCCATCTTAAAAGTTTCTTTCCCCAGGCAGTTAATCTGATCAACCATTCTAGTAACCTGCTCCATCTCACTTCACCTATTACCCCAGTCACTTCACTGCACTGTAGACACTTAAAACCAGTTTTTATAATACTGTCTACATTGTAAATACATGCTAGAATTTATGTATTTATGCATAATACATTATGTATTTATTTAATATCTGTACTCCTAACTTTATTTTTTTAAAATAATTTTTCATTCTTTATGATTGTTGAATGTTGTTGTTTTTTGTTGTGTGTTGCAACCTGACCAGCACACCACAGCAAATTCCTAATATCTGGACGTGTCTGTACGTATGTAATATGTATATAGGCACCATGTTAATGCTGTGGTTAGTGCAATGCTACTACAGCTCAGGGTGCTGGTGTTCAGAATTCAATTCCGGTGCCAGCTCTAAGGAGTTTGTACATTCTCCTAGTGACCAAGTGAATTTCCTCCGGGTGCTCCAGTTTCCTCTCACGATCCATAGACCGACCGATTAGCAGATCAGAATCTGAATCAGAATCAGGTTTATTATCACCGGCATGTGACATGAAATTTGTTAACTTAGCAGCAGCAGTTCAATGCATAATCTGGCAGAGATAGAGAGAGAAAAAAATGATAAATAAAATAAAACATAATTAATAAACAAGTAAATCAATTACATATATTGAATAGATTTTAAAAATGTGCAAAAACAGAAATACAATGTATTTTAAAAAAGTGAGGTAGTGTCCAAAGCTTCAATGTCCATTTAGGAATCGGATGGCAGAGGGGAAGAAGCAGTTCCTGAATCGCTGAGTGTGTGCCTTCAGACTTCTGTATCTCCTACCTGATGGTAAAGGTGAGAAAATTAATTGGTTATTGTAAATACCCCTGTGATTAGGCAAAGGTTAAGTTGGTGGGTTGCTGGGTGCCATGGCTCACTGGGCCGGAAGGGCCTTTGCCATGTTGTATCTCTAAATAAAATAAAAATAAATATCCTGAATAAAGCTAATGCTTGAACATTTGATGGCTCGCGCAAGGCGATGAAGGAGCAGCTAGATGACCACGTGAGTTTTTAATGACTAATACAGGAGGTAAACTGGGTTTACAGGGTAACATGAACTCCAGAAAAGCACGTCTCTTGCATGCAGAAGAGCATCTCTGAACCCACAGCATGTCAAACTTGAAGTGGACAGGCTACATGCACTCATTTGTCACTTTATTAGGTACAGGAGGTCCCTTATAAGGTGGCCACTGAGTGTGTGATCTATAAGCATTTTACAATGAGCATAATCCTCCTAAGCTATGTATTTCACTCTCAACTGTAATATTTCTAACTTAAATTCATGCAACAAAGCAGAAAGTTTTGGATTAACCTCTGATTCAGATTCAGATTTATTTGTCACAAGTATATCGAAACGCACGGTATAATGTGTCGTTTGAGTTAACCATCAACGCACCCAAAGATGAAACGGTAGCAGAGCTGTGACCCACCCACGCTCTTGTATGAGTCAGAATGCTGATTCATGACAGAGAGCGACCTTGCCAAGCTGTCGTCATTCCACACTACGTGCCTCCTGAAGATCCTCTGTATTTTCTGGCCAAGAAAGATCTCCAACCACACCCTACTCCATCTGTGTCATCAAGAGGACATGAGGAAATGCGGGAGATGGATTGGGCATGTGTTGAGAAGAGAGGCCAATTCCATCATCATTGAACACCTGAAGGGCGGAGGAATGCAGGAGACCAAAGACAACTTGGTGTTGTACTATAGAGGCAGAAATGATGACCCTGAACCACACCTGGGACACAATAAGGAAGATGGCCAAGGACAGACGGAGATGGAGGACCTTCATTGCTATACTAAAGGCCAGTGGTGCAGTGGGCAGAAACTAAATAGCTACACTCAAATGGGTGCAGGGGCAGCCTGTGAGTGTCACGACACATTCCAGTGCCAGTATGCATGCCCTCAATACTGAGCAGAACAACACAAAATGAACATACGAAGCAGCAAAGCAACAACAACAAAACAAGACCCATTCCTTCCTCTCTCCCACTCGCATACACAGTCCTCTAACTCCACAATGGGCCGGTGGAATCCTGGATTCGCAGACATCGAGCCTTCGACTTGCAGAGGTTTGGGGACTCGATGCTCTGGTGTCAGGATTTCCAATCACCCTTCATCCACTTGAGCAAATTCATACGGTGCAAAAGTGAAGGAATTCTGCGGGGTAGGTGATGCCATTTGTCCAATAAAAGAATAAGCCATGGTTCTGTCTTTTCTCGTAGGTTAACAGAAAGATTCACTGACATTATTTTGAGGAAGATTAGAGGTGTTACCTTTGATACAGACAGTATTTGTTCCTCAGTCAACATAACTGAAAGCAGATTATTTGATCATTATTACCTTGATGTTTGTGGGAGTTTTCTCCCAACATACTGTACGCTATGTTGTATTTCCAATATTACAATAGTGACTAATATATGTATATATATATCTTTGGCTGGAAAGTGTATTGTCACAATTAGAATGGCACTAGAAAACAATCTACACTCAGTGGCCACTTTACTAGATACACCTGCTCGTTAATGCAAATATCTAATCAGCCAATCACATAGCTGCAACTCAATGCATAAAAGCATGCAGACATGGTCAGGAGGTTCAGTTGTTGTTCAGACCGAACATCAACATTGGGAAGAAATGTTATCTAAGTGAATTTGACAATAGACAATAGACAATAGGTGCAGGAGTAGGCCATTCGACCCTTCGATCCAGCACCGCCATTTCCTGTGATCATGGCTGATCATCCACAATCAGTACCCTGTTCCTGCCTTCTCCCCATATCCCTTTCCGCTATCTGTAAGAGCTCTATCTAATGCTTTCTTGAAAGCATCCAGAGAATTGGCCTCCACTGCCTTCTGAAGCAGAGCATTCCACAGATCCACAACTCTCTGGGTGAAAAAGTTTTTCCTCAACTCCATTCTAAATGGCCTACCCCTTATTCTTAAACTGTGGCCTCTGGTTCTGGACTACCCCAACATCGGGAACATGTTTCCTGCCTCTAGCGTGTCCAATCCCTTAATAATCTTACATGTTTCATTCAGATCCTCTCTCATCCTTCTAAATTCCAGTGTATTGACCATGGAGTGACAGTTTGTACCACACAGGGTGGTTTGAATACCTTAGAAACTGCTGACCTCCTGGGATATTCACCCATAACAGTCTTCAGAGCTTTTAGGAAATGGCAGAAAAAAAGAAGTGAGTGAGCAGCAGTTCTGTGAGTGAAAACACCTTGTTAGTGGGAGAGGTCAGAGGAAAGTAGCCAGAATGGTTCAAGCTGTCAATAAATCAAATAACCGCATATTACAGCAATAGCATGCAGAACATCTTTGAATGCTCTTATTGGCACCAGATGGGGTTGTTTGAGTATTTCAGAAACTGAACCTTGAAGTGGGTGGTCTATAGCAGCAGAAGACCACAAGCATTCACTCAGTAGCCACTTCATGTGGTACGTGGGGGGGGGGGGGAGGTACCTAAAAAAGTGGCCACTGAGTGTATATAAACATGCTTTTATTCTAGCATTGAATTCACTCTGTGATGTTATGAGTGCGTTGGCGGTAATACTGGCAACATCGTACTCAATATAAACTCTTCGCTTTGCCCCACAGCTCAAGTTAGACTTCCCTAATAATGTTTAGCAGATGATGTTGTAGGAAATGCTGTCATAATTAACTGCAGTTTTCTGCAGTCTTAAAGGAAAGTTCTTCTAGTGTCATGTGGAAGCTATCTGAAACATCTTTTCACAGTGGATGAAGAAAGGAGATTTTGGTCCAAGGAGGAACGTTTGTTCAGCTGGTCAATCCCTATGGGTATAAGCAATAGTGCAAAATTCAGTACAGGAATTACATTATGCTGCCAAAGGAAATAGAAATGTCATGAGTAGACTAGCAAACTCTTTTAACCGATCTCTTAGGAGCTGAGTAATACAATAGACCCTGCAGATTGATGAGATTTTTTCAGAGGTGAAAATCCTATAGCATAATCTGTCTCCTTAGAAAGACGGGAAAAGAAATATTGAATTATTATAGAAGCTTGAATTTCAGCTCTTGGAGGAAAATGGATAGTACTCATTTTGCCTGCTATTAAATCTACGAATCTCTCTGGTGCTTATAATCACTACTGCAATACATTTATGAGATGTTGAACAGAAGAATGTACATTATAACTTTATTTAGCTCCTTACCTCTGTCACGTAAAGACAAATCAAATAACCTAATAGTTCACAGAATAACACAATTAACACTCGAATTTCTAAACTTCCAATGCAGAAAAAATAATGGTCTGTATTTCTTCTTTCTGGTAACCCAAGTACTTGGCTGGGTTCCTTGCTTTGCTAGATTCCAGTGACAAGGTAATTCATTTTGAAAAGGCGATCGTTAAATTTGGTGCTGTTTCAAATTGCAATTAAACCTGGAGTCTGCTGTTTCTTTCCGGAAAGTTTTAACAGGATTACTTCTCGAGAAAATATATACTTTTAAATAAATAGTTAAACAAAGAATTTTCATGTAATACAGCTGCTAATCTTGTGGAATTACCATTTCTGATCAATAAGAGGGAGATTTTGTGTGTCTGCTTATTTGTGTGGAACTGTGTAATACAATAGACTCTGTAGGTCGATGGGAATTTGTCTGAAGTGAAAATCTCATCCGTCCAATGAAAGGTTACTTTGTTTTATAAAATACTTAAGCCCTCCAAGATATCAGAATCCTTACACACACAGTGAATATGGATTAGTTTGATCTCTGGACCATGCTGAAGTATTGTGTCACAGAAGCAGCGGAATTTTGCAGTTAGCTTCTGTCCCATGATTTGGGCGGAAGGAGATTGTAAAGAGATCCAGCCCTGCTGGTGATACACAAACTGCTGTTTTGATGGGTTTATAAAACTATGTTCACCTGTTGTTCCTAGGTTTTTTTTTAACATTTTAGCAAAGGTTTGTAAAATAATAATGGTGACTGGGGAAGAACTCTGCAATCTGCCATTAGACATTGCTCCACTTAGGACTCAGTGTCCTTTGAATGTTGGTGGAATGGGGAAATATTTAAAAACGAATCCTGTCATAAAATAGATCATAAAGCCTAATTAGAGTTAGCACATACAATTAATGAAGTCTATAATTGGCACATCTGAACCAATTAGCAAGTGTGTTGCTTAAATCCCGAGTTGATTCTTAATTCTGTATTTAGTATTTGTACAGAAGTAAACTGGGTTTCCTTGCTCAAGCCCAACTGTTGAGGAACATGAACTTTTAACTCAGTAGAGTGCATCTCCTAAGTGTCAGCTCGGTATTGTTTGTCCTGTGGATAACACTTTGTACCCCAATGCCATTCACCTCCATTTTCCTTAAATAAGGATTTCTTTCCAGCATGGTGACTGGGCCTGTGGTCTTCCATTTTCACACCTCCTAACCTCCTGAACTAGCAATGATCTTCCCATCCATGCTATCATCCCATGTATGCATCTCATCAGTTTCCTCCTGTACCTAATAAAGTGGCCACTGTGTGTACATTATATTGGTCCAAAAATATATTATTTAATGATGAAAATAGATACATAATATTATACACAGTGGCCACTTCATTGAATGTTGTGTATTTAATATTTCACTAACATTTGAGCAATATTGTAGGTTATATTGTTTGATTAAACATTCCTTGTTGTTTACATAATTCATTATGGGTTATAAATAAAAGTATATGAATGGCACATGTCATTATGCTATCATATCATATATGTGTGCCTCGCAAAAGTGAAAAATGAAGCTAACATGTATATCTCCTGGCTCTGTTCTTCTTTCAATTAGTTTTATGTTTTGGAGTGATGATGAGTAAGGTTTAAAACAAAGTCAGGATGACTACCTACCTGTTGAAGTAGAATGAGATGTTTGAGTTAAAAATAAAGCAGAAGATGGATGAAATTTATGTGTTCATAAACAATGAGTGATAATAATAATATATTTTAAAAAAGCAGAAATAGATACCTACATTGGAAAGATAGATGTGTTCAATTGCACAAGAGATTAACTCGTTGATGTATACTGAGCACATTGAGCAGTATCTTGAAGCAAACAAAGCAGACAATGAAAAGAGAGTGGCAGTTTTGCCGAGTGCATTAGTTAAGAAAGAAGACAGTTTGCTTAGAATACTGGCTGCTCCAACAAAACAAGCTGAAATGACCTTTGGTGACATAGTGAAAGTCGCGCAGGAACATGTAGAACCAAAAACATTGCTGATTGCAGAACAAAAGGAATGTAAGACCATTTCTGCATATATGGCTAAATTCAAGAAGTTATCTGAGCATTGTCAGTTGAATGCTTTAAGAGATCATACAGTTTGTGGAATCTTACAAGAAAGTATTCAAAAATGGCTCCAACTGAAGCAAAACCCACATTTAAAAGAACAGTTGAAATTGTTGTAGCCATGGAAACAGTAGATAGAGATACCATTGAGTTGTAGTCAGAAATGAAAGCGAGTGTGACAAAATTGCAACTTCTAAACAGAAATAGGTCTGGCTGCATAAATTGTGTTACTGTTGTAGCAGGGACTCATATACACCAGACCAATGCAGGTTTAAAAGGGAAACTTGTTCTTCTCTTCTTCTTCGGTTGTCCATCGGAATCCGATGACAATGTCCACTCCTTTAACGGTGAGATCTTTGATGACTATACAGTCCTATCCTGGACCCACAAGTTTTATTGCAGGTGGGATGTGTATATGTGGTGGTGGTGGTGGTAGTGATGGCAACCATGGCTGCATTTCTCCTGGCTCTCTTCTGCTGTCTTCTGGTTGTTCTTTCCATCTCCAGAATATGAACCCCATCCCTACACAGCTGTCGCCAGGTGTTACGGTCAGCAGCAACATCCTCCAGGTCCTCGGGTCTGATCTTGCACTTCCTTGAAGCATTCTTCATCTGATCCTTATAGAGCTTCTTCGGCCCTCCAGCTGAACATCGACCATGATGTAGCTGGCCGTATAACACTCTGCAGGGTAGCTGACATGGGAGCATCCTTATCACGTGCCCCAGCCACTGCAGCTGATGCTGGGTGATCATAGCCTCAATACTTCTGCAGTTGGTCTTTACAAGTATTTCAGTGTGAGGCACCTGCTCACACCAAGTAATTCCCAGGATGCGCTGAAGGCAGCTTACGTGGAAGTGCTCCAAGGACTGTAGGTGTGACGTCACACTATGTGTGATGGCTATCGGTTACCCAAGCTTCATGGCCATAAAGGAGGGTGGTGACACAGACCGCTTGGTATACAATGACCTTTGTGGAGCGACAAAGGCTCCTGTTCTGAAAGACTTTACACCAACATCCCCCAAAGGCAGCTGATGCCTGTTTAATGTGGCTCTGGATGTCGTTGTCTATGCTGCTATCCTCAGAGAGAATGCTCCCCAGATATTTGAAAGAAGGCATTACTGACAGCTTTTCATCGCCAACAGTCCACCTCTGACCATGGTGAACAATACCTGGTGAAACTTGTAGATAATGCAACAAGGTAGGACACATACAAAAATCATGTCTGGCAGACAAAAATAAATGGACTGCACAGGGATGAGAAAGAAGATAAAAAAGCCAAGTTGCAGTTTCAAAAAGAGCACTAATCTGTGTGCAGTTGATGAAAGATAGATAATGATGAGAATGACACAGGACTGGGTAGCCTGAGATTTACAATGAGAAAGCTAACAATAGACAAGCAATATTACTTACACCAGAAGTGTGTGGCAAATCAGTTAAAATGGAATTGGACACTGGCTTCCACAAAATGAGTTTGCATGATATTTTAAAGATACTGAACTGAAGCCTGCCGATATTCAACTAAGTACTTACACTGCAGAAAAGATAACTCAGGTGGGAACGACAGGCATAACATTTGAAATGCAATAACCAACAAGTCACAATGGGTTTGTATGGTAAAGGTAATAGATGCTGCCAAAGCAGTGTTCAAGGATGGCGCAGGAAAACTTAAACATATCAAGGGTAGAATATTTTTAAATGAAAATTCTACACCCAGGTTTTACAAAACCCATCTGGTTCCTTAGACCATCTGTGATAAAGTAGTCAGTGAGCTAGATTACATTGAAGCAGAAGATTTCTTTCCAAGAATGAGTGGAGCAATGCCATTGGTCCAAGAAGAACAGGTCTGTAAGGATCTCTGGTGATTTTAAGGTCACCATCACCACAGTGCTAAAAGTAAATGAATACCCTCTGCCCAGGATAGAGGATCTCTTTGCAAACTTTTCTGGAGAAAAATACTTCAGCAAAGTGGACTTAGCTGAGGCCTGAGACAGATGGAAATGGAAGAAGAGTCCAAAGTGTTTCTCACTATAAACACTCACAAAGGGCTTTATCACCATAATAGGCTTATTTTTGGAGTAGAATCTGAACCTGCACTCTGGCAGAAGGCTATGGACCAGGTGCTGCAAGGCCGTCCAGCACTCAGTGTTATCATGTTATCTGGATGACACTGCTGGTAAGGATGACAAGGAACATCTCCAAAATCTCAAGATGTTGTTAAAAGGATAAGAAGATTATGGGCTCAGAGCACGACACGTGTGAATTTTTAAACCGAGCCTTTCTTTGTCTGGTCACAAGGATGGCACAAGTGTGCTGTGAAAATTCAAGCGGTGATGGATGCCTTAAGGCCAAAGGATGTGTCACAGTTGAGGTCCTCTTTAGGGTTTATCAATTACTAGAACGTGTTCCTTCCCCACCCCTTAAACTCATTACTACAGATTGGGAAGGAATGGCAATGTACAAAGCCATCTGAGGTGGCTTTCCAAAAGGTGAAGGAAATGGTGACAACAGACACTCTACTCACACATGATGATCCATATCAAGGTACTGAATCATTGTGGTAGAACTAAGGAACCGTAAGGGTAAAAAGGCCCCGATGGGAGTTGTACACAGACTCCAAACGGTAGTAAGGATATGGACTACAAATTACAATGGAAGATAGAAAATGCATGGCAAAAGGACAATGTTACAATTGTCATGGGGGATTTCAATATGCAAGTAAAATGGGAAGATCAGGTTGGTGCTGGATTACAGGAGGGGGATATTTTACAGTGCCTATGAGATAGCTTTTTAGAGCAGCTTGCAGTTGAGCCCACTAGAGGATCAACTATTGGGATTGGGTGTTGTGTAATGAACCAGAATTGATTAGAGTGCTTAGGGTATAAGAACCCTTAGGGGAAAGTGATCAAAATATGATCAAATTCACCCTGAAATTTGAGAAGCAGAAGCTAAAGTTAGATGTACCAGTTTTACAGTGGAGTAAAGGGAATTACAGCAGGAAAGAGGAGTTGGCCAGAATAGATTGGAAAGGACAATGGCAGGAATGACAGTGGAGCAGCAATGGCTGGGATGTCTTGAAGCAATTCAGGAGGCACAGGATAAACACTTCCCAAAGAAGAAGAAGTATTTTGAGGAAAGATGACATAACCATGGCTAACCAGAACTGTCAGAACCACTTCCTACAGTCCCAAAGTCAACTCCTATGATCACCACAGAGGAGGCCCCAGGACTTGAGATCATTTCACAGCCACAAGTCTCACCTGCCAAGCAGAGTGACCACTCCCCCACCCCCGTCGGGAAAGACATTATCCCATGGTAAGAAATCCTCCACAGCATTTAAATACTTAGCGCTGAATGGGACAATTTAACATTTACTATGCTGTGAATGTTTATATAGTAATTGCATTATATAGTATAATGTGTATACAGTTGAGATCCATTTTATATTCAGTTGGAGTTTATAGCTAAGTAGGGAGGTGTGTTTGTGTATTTAATATTCCAGGAATATTTGAGTAATATTGTAAATATATTGTTTGATTAGACATTCCTTGTTGTTTACAAAATTCATGATGGGTTAGATATAAAAGTACTGGCATAAGACATTACGTCACCACCTCATATGTGCGCACCTCGCTGAAGTAAAAAACAAAAGTAAGGCACGTATCTTTCGGCTCTGTGTTTTGCTTTTAATTAGTAGTTTTATGTTTTGGAGTTACAAAACATAACAGTGCCTTCTGTACCTAGTTTATTAGGTACGTCCTATGCATACTAAACTGGCCACAGAGGGTATATCTGCGGTTTTCTGCTGATGTAACCCATCTACTTCAAAGTTCGATGTGTTGTGCATTCAGAAATGCTCTTCTGAACTCCACTGTTGTAACAAATTACTATTTGTCTTACTATCATTGTCCTGTCAGCTTGAACTAGTCTGGCCATTCTCCTCAGAACTCTCTCATTAACAAAGCATTTTCACCCACTGAACTGCCGTTCACTGAATTTTTTTGTACTATTCTCTGTAAACTCGAGCGACTTGTGTGTGAAAATTCCAAGAGGTCAGCTGTTTCTGATATACTCAAACCACCCCTTCTGGCATCAGCAATCATTCCACGGTCAAAACCACTTAGACCACATTTCTTCCCCATTCTGACATTTAGTCTGAATAACACTGAGCCTGTTGACCATGTCTTCATGCTTTTATGCATTGAGTTGTTGCCACATGATTGGCTGATTAAATATTTGCATTAATAAGCAGGTGTAAAGGTGTACCTAATAAAATGGCCATTGAGTGCATGTACATAAAATATAGTGATATATAATATGTAAATTATATTATAATTATACTCATCTCAACACTGAACTGATACCACAACCTATGGACAACCTAAGGACACACCTTTAAGGACTCCATAACTCATTTTGTTGATTTTTATTGCTTATTTATTATTATTATTTTTATTATTTTTTCTCTTTTTTGTATTTGCACATTGCTTGTTTGCCCATATTTGTTGTGTGTATTCTTTCATTGATTATATTGTGTTCCTTTGTATTTACTGTGAATGCCAAGAAGAAAATGAATCTCAGGGTAGTATATGGTGATATCGATATACTTCGATAATAAATTTATTTTGAACTTTAGAATCTGTAGTATCTGGAATCAGTTCAGAGTTGAGATTCCTCCAACTCACTTCAGCACTAACAACAGGCCTGTTTTCACTGTAGAGCCTGGGTCCACTCTCCAAGATCCATTCAGTTCTTCACGGCAGCTTCCCACTTGTGTGCAAGAGAGGTGTTTTATTTCTTCATTTTCTGTTGCTTTGCGATCCCTTTCATCATCATCATCATTATGGTGGAAGTAAATTATGTGCACTTCTTTCAACATAGCTCAGCGTATCTACTACATTTTGACGTAGTCTCCTCTACGTTGAGAAGACCAAAATCAAAATGAGTGATCGCATTTTGTGCCCCTCTGCTCAATGGTAAGTAAGTCTTTCAATTTCCAGCTACTTTTCATTTTAATGAAGATAACGTTCAGCTTTATTTCCCATGTGTACATCGAAATATAGAGTGAATGTTTCATTTTGTGTCAATGCCCAATATATTCCAAGGAATACACTGGGAACAGCCCACAAATGTTGCTATGCTTCCAGTCCTAGCACTGCATGCACATTACTCACTAACTCTAACCTGTACATTGTTGGAATGAGAGTGGAAACCAAATCTGTGCCTCTATTATGTGACAAATTTTGAAGTAACCAATATATTTGAAACTCACATACTCAGACACCAGGTTAAACAGAGATCTTGTGGGAAAGGAAGGATTAGCGATGGGGTGTCAAATTTCAGATTAAAGATTAGCTTTATTTGTCACATATACATCGGAACATGCAGTGAAATGCATCGTCTGTGTCAAGTCAAATCGGCGATCCACAAGTGTTGCCACACTTCTGCTGCCAACAAGCTATGCACAGAGCTCAATAACCCTGTTTGAATTGGGAATGTTAGAGGAAATAGGAACACCCAGAGGAAACTCATGTAGTCGTGGGAAAACATATGAACTACTTACAGACAGCAGTGGGAATCCAACCTGATTACTAGTGTTGTAAAGTGATTGCATTACCCACTATGCTGCCTTTCTGCCCCTCTGTTTCAATACTCCGTCCAAGTCACCTTCGGACCTCTCTGCTTCATGCCACACCCTTCAACCAGACAGATTGGAGACTCAATATTCATAACGTTCAGGTCATTGCCGATTTTTACAGATGTCAAGAGTTGGTAATGATCTGCTAGATTTCTAATCGCTTTCACCTTGTTATGACTTTATTATCCTTTTGCTCCCTCCTGCATTTTCACACACTTTCTGTTCCTTCTCAAACACATTCCTGTTCTGACAAGAGTTCGCCATTCATGCCTCCTGGTTATTTCCAGAAGTTTCTGTTTACATTTCCAGGCAGATGGACCTCTCCCAAGTGAACCCTATTTAAAATTATACTGTGCGCCTGGCAATGTGGGTTTTATGACATTATCTTCTTAAGGAGTGTTTGGGGGTCACACCTTTTGAGGGCATTGTTATTCCTTTGACATGTAGTTGATGATAAGAAGGCAATTTCTCCATAACGTTGAAATTGTTTCATGCCAATGAAGGAAAAGACCATAAGACACAGGAGTAGAATTCTCTGATTGAACAATGGTCAAGTCTACATACAATACAATATTCTCCCTTTGGATCCAGATCTCAACAATGTATGTGACCTGAATTTCACAGCTTTTACATCTTCCTTTGTATGTTCTCCCTCTTATTAATCTATCCATGAAACTACTCAGTAAAACCAACAGAGTAATTTCAATGATTTTAACTTCACCCCATCAGAATATTCCCTTGCCCCCATCAATTCCCTCTCCCTTCTACTCTGTAGCTAAGACACTAACTTGCTTTCTTCTGGTTTAATTCTCCCCCTTCCCCTTCTCTCTTTGTCTATTCCATTTTCTGGCTCCCCTCTTACCCCTTCTCTTCTCCTCACCTGCCCATCACTTCCCTCTGGCTCCTCCTTCCTATTCTCTCAAGATCCTCTCATCGGATTCCTTCGTCTTCAGCTCTTTATCCCTTTTAGTTGTAACCTCCCAGCTACTCACTTCATTCTCCCTCCTCCACCCACCTCCTCACCTGGTCTCACCTATCATTTGCCTGCTTGTACCCCTTCCCCTCCGCCACCTTCTTATTTTGGCTTCTCTCCTTTTCTGCCTTCCTCTCCATTCCTGAGTAAGTGTCTTGGCCCAAACTATTGCCTGCCTGTTCCTCTCCATAGATGCAGACTGATCTGCTGAGTTCCTCCAGCATTTTGTGTGTGTCACTCTGGACTTCCAGAATCTGTTGAGTTTCTTGTGCTTTTGCTCTCCTGCATTCCCTGTTCTGATGAAATATTCAGCCTGAAACATTATCTGTTTCCTTTCCTGTGGGTGCTGCCTAACCAACTGAGCTTCCAGCATTTTCTGGTTTTATTTCAGATTTCATGTAGTGGCAGCTTTTTTTAAAATGAAATTCCATCAGGGTGGACTCTGCTGAGCACATTCATTACTAAACTATGCTAACTATGTTCACTAGCTCTGTCTACAATCCAAGACTGTTCTGAAGCCAGATGGCAAAGCTTAATGTAATGCCAGGGGATGTAACTGAGACATCCCCTGGTTCAGGTCAAACAAACTCCACCCATGGAGTTCCACTGGGATATTCCGACAACAAAGTCATGCTCTATGCTCAGCTGTCAAATTTTCAATGCTTCTGAAAGCCTCGGAGCTTGCGGTTGTGTGATCCATTGCTTGCGGTGAGTGAGCGCCAGATTTAAAAAGCGGGTAGAGCTCGTTAAGACTTTCTGCGGAGCTCGAGATCGTGATGCAATCAAAAGAAGTTAGGTTTAAGCAGAGCAGCCAATGTGCAAGAGGCCATAGTGTGAGCGGGTCAATGTTAGAGTGGGGAGCTGAGGCATTGGCTCAAGAGGTTGGGCAAGAAGAGGTGGAAGCTAAGATAAGCTTCTGGTAAGTTCCTTTTTTTTCTATGGTATGGTTCAAACAGTGGGAATGACCATCAGTAGAGTGGAGTGCTCCTCCTGGGACAGGTTGTTTTGCAGCAAAGGGATGTGTGATAAGTTGCAGGACTTCAAAGTGAAAAATTGAGAGTACAGAGTTTATATGTTCCTGTTCGAATAAATGGCAAGGCTAACAGGTTTAAGGAACCTTGGTTTGCGAGAGGTGTTGAGGCCTTGGTTAAGAAGAAGGATGTGCTTAGTAGGTACAGGCATTCAACAAGCAACAAGGTTCTTGAGCGGTATAGGAAATATAAGAGGAAAATCAGGAGGGCTAAAAGAAGGCATGATGTCATTCTGGCAGACAAGGCAAAGGAGAACCGCAAAGGTTTCTAACAGATATATTTAAGTGGAAAAGGACAGCAAAGAGCAGAATTGGTCCTCTTGAACATCATCATGGTCATCTATGCATGAAGCCGAAAGAGATGAGGTGATATTAAATGGATTTTTGAATCTATATTTACTCAGAAGGTCGATATAGGGTCTATAGAACTGAGAATAAACAGTAAAGAGGTCATGGGCAATATACACAATATTAAAGAGGTGGTGCTTGATGTCTTAAGGAAAATTAGGGTGGATAAGTCCCCAGGGCATGAGAAAGTGTCCCCATGGACATTGTGGGAAGATAGTGCAGAAATTTCATGGGCCCTGGCAGAGGTATTTAAAATTAAATCTTTGTCAACCCTGAGGTGTTGGAGGACTGGGGATGGCTAATGTTGTTCCATTGTTCGAGAAAGGCTCTAAGAATAAGCCAGCAAATTATAGGCTGGAGAGCCTGACATCAGTAGTAGGTACATTATTGAAAGTATTCTAGGGGATAGGACTTGGATAACCAGGGACAGATTAGTTGTTAGTCAACGTAGCTTTATGCTGGTAGGTTGTGTCTTATCAATCTTACAGAGTTTTTTGAGGATGTTACCATGAAAGGCAGTGGATGTTGTCTACATGGACTTCAACAAGGCCTTTGACAATGTTCTGCATAGGAGGTTGGTCTAGAAGGTTTAGTCACTTGGCATTCAAGATGAGGTTGCAAATGGAATTCAACATTGTCCTGGCGACAGAAGCCAGCGAGTGGCAATAGATGGTTGCCTCTCTGACTGAAGGCCTCTGAATTGCGGTGAGCTGCAGGGACCAGTGCCGAGCCCATTGTTGTTTGTTATTTACATCAATGATCTGGATGATAACCTGGTAAATTGGAGCAGCACATTTGTGGATGACATCAAGGTTGGGATGTAGTGAACAGTGAAGAGATCTATCAAAGCTTACAACAGGATCTGGACCAAATGGGAAAGTGGGCTGAAAAATACCAGATGGATTTTGATGCAGATATGTGTGAGCTGCTGCACTTTGGGAGGATAAACCAGGATAACATATACACAGTGAGTGGTAGGGCATTGAGGTGTTTGGTAGGACAAAGGGATTGGGGAATACAGATCCATAATTCCTTGAAAGTGGTGTCACAGACAGGGTTGTAAAGAAACTTTAGAACATAAGAAGAAAAGAAATAGGAGCAGGAGTTAGCCATCTGGCTCATTGAGCCTGCTCCACCATTCAATAAGACCATGGCTGATTTAATGGTGAAATATTAAAGGGAAAGCTGAGGGGGAATTTCTTCTCTCAGAGTGTGGTCGGTAGGTGGAATGGGCTGCCTGCAATAGTGGATGTGGGGTTGATTGCAACATTTGAGAAAAATTTGGATAGGTATATGGATGGGAGAGGTATAGTGGGATATGGTACAGGTGCGGGCAGATGGGATTAGGCAGAACAACAGTTCAACATGGACTAGATGGGCCAAAAGGTCTGTTTCTGTGCTGTAGTGCTCTATGACTCTGTGACTAGGATGAAAGTGGTGCAGGGTTTTTCAAAATATTAATATTTGGGAATCTCAGCCAGATTCTGTTCCGGTAATGGACTCCATGCAGATTCTAGTGTAGGCACAATAAGGAAATCCTTGGCAGATTTACTTGGTTCAGGACTTCCACATTGTCTCAGCACCATTGAACGTGTTGGCACCTTTAACGTCAACTGCACAACTGCCAACAAAGCCTAGTGAAATATAGGCCACTAGAGAGTTCTTATGCTAAAGACTTTATCTGATATCATCGGCACTGAACTGTTGATGATTAAGGCATCCATAACCCAAGCTGCCACAAAGCTATTCTTTGATAAACATGGGCGATTTTGCAGATGTTGGAAACCTAGAGTAACCCACCCACAAAATACTAGAGGAACTAAGCAGGCCAGGCAGCATTTTTAGAGAAAAATAGGCTGTCAATGTTTTGGGCTGGACTGGAAAGGAAGAGGGAAAAATCAATAATAAAAAGTTAGGAGGAGGGGAAGGACTACAAGATGTCAGGTATTAAGTGAAACCAGATGAGGTGGAAGGTGGGTGGGTTGGGGAGGGGAATTAAATAAGAAGCTTGGGGTGATGGTGGAAGAGGTAAATTGCTGAAGAAGAACAAGAAACCTGATAGGAGAGAATAGTGGACCATGCAAGAAAAGAAAGGGCAAGGAGCACCAGGGGGAAGTGATGGGTTGGCTGGAGAAGAGAAGGGATGAGAGCAGAACCAGAATGGGGAATGGAAAAAGAGAGAAGGGGAGTGGGAGAAACCGCTAGAAGTTAGAGAAATCTCTGTTCAAACCATCAGGTTGTAGGCTACCGAGACGGAATATAAAGTGTTGCCCCTCCATCATGAGAGTAGCCTCATTGTTTCAATAGAGGAGGCCTGCAGAGACATGTTGGAATGGGAATGGGGAATTGAATTAAACTTGGTGGCCACCAGGAAATCCTGCCTTTTGAGGCAGATGGAGCAAAGTTTGATGAAGTTTGACGAAGCGATCTCCCAGTCTACATCAGGTCTCATCGATATAGTGGAGACTGCACCGGGAACACCAGGTAGACTAATTGACCCCAACAGACTCATAGATGAAGTATCACCTCACCTGGAAGGACTGTTTGGGATCATGAATAGTGGTGGTTGCTGAGGTATCAAAGTAGTCAACGTTTTTCCTCTCTTAAACCTGAGGAAAAAAATGCAGATGCTGGAAATCCAAGCAACACACACAAAATGCTGCAGGAATTCAGCAGGCCATGTGAGTTTCCTCCAGTATTTTGTGTGTGTTGCTATTATTCCTCTCTTGTCCATTAATGCTGAACTTTCTCAGGTGAGTTGATCGTGCTGAAACTAGTTGTGTGAAAAAAATATTGTTTTATTAGTGTTAAGAGTTGGTTCCAGTTAGCTATACGCTTGCGAAAAACATTTTAGAGCAGTTTAGTAGACCCTTCAAAGTATGCACTAGGACAGTATTGTCGCGACTGAACTTAGCTGAGTTCCAGAATGGAGAGTGATGTAAGCTTCCTTTCCATTTTGAGGTACAAAAGATTGAAGCAGTTCCCATCGATCAAAAGCTTGATGCTGATGCCATGAAGCAGACCGTTCTGAAAGATCATTTCAATGAAATAGCATGGAAATGGTAAAAAAGAATGCTTCTGATATAGGATGGATCCACATATTGGGGTTGGATGAATGAGAATAGTTGGCTCCTTTCCCTGAAGGTTTTACAATTCTCTTTCAAATCTAATTGAATTTTCCATTTATTGGATTTAAATTTTACAAACTACTACAAAAGGATTTGAATTCCCAATTTAAAGTAATTTCATGCAAGAACCATTCAGCTATCCTATCCAAAATTCACATTTTTGAGGTTTGAGAGGCATTCCTATATTATTCATGGCTTGTTGAAAAGGTTGGCATATTACAATGGACTTAATATAGCCTTAAAGCAGCCATGCATTCTCAAACAGTATAATGGACAACAATTCAGCAAACAAAACCTATTCCCTGACTGAACACAGTGATGCTGAAAAGAAAATCCAAACCACTGAGGTGAATATGTTCCAATGATAAAAAAATGTGCTGACTGAGTGTTAACAGTGTTAACATAATCATTCACAGAATAAGACCATAAGACATAGGAGCAGAATTAAGTCACTTGGCCCATTGAGTCTGCTCTGCCATTCTACCATGGCTGATTTATTATCCCACTTCACCCCATTCTCCTGCCTCCTCCCCATAACCTTTGATGCCCTTTCTAATCAAGGAACTATCAAACTTTGTTTTAAATGTACCCGATGACTTGGCCTTCACAGCCATCTGTGGCAATGAATTCTGTAGATTCATCACTGTCTAGCTCAGGCATGGGCAAACTATGGCCTTAAGCTTCTTAATCCGGCCCACAGAACTTGATGAAATTATATTAATAAACCTTGTTAACACCTCAGATCCATCCTGAGAATCGCCACAACAAAACTAAATCCAGACTTTGATGCGCTGGCTAAAAAGGGAGACCAACAACACTGTTCCCACTGAAATTAAAAATAAGTTTCTTCATTGTGTTATGTAAAAAATGCATTTGAAAATATTTTTTTCAATAAGCCTTACATGTTACATGTCATTTCTGTTAAGTGATGGACATGAGTAGTGCGCAGGTGCACGTACGTTCTCAAAATAAAAAATGAACTCCAGATCAAATAACGCACTCCGCATACTGGTGCGCTGTCACTGTTCTGTCCTTGTGCTGGTCGTTGTTGAGTTTTGGCACAGGGGACAATTGAATAAGAAGGAGCAGGACAAGTAGACCTGCATCTCCTACCGTTTTTGAAATAAAGACAGTCAGGAGGAGAGTGATGATGATAATATCTTGAAGGATAACAGAATTTTCAGTGCTTTAAAATAATAACTGTTACTATTAAAAAAAGCTGTATTTTATTCATTTAATTTTCAGTGTTTTAAAAGTCATTTCAATAAATAGCTAAATACCATGGGACTTCAAAGACAGATATTTTGTTGTAATGCATTTGTTCATTTTCAATTGAAATTAAAGCACATGTTTTCTACATATCCCATGATATTTTATTTTCTCTTATGAGGTGTATTACCAAAACACTCCGTCCATCTGCTCCTGGTCTGGCCCCCCTGTCAAATTTTAGAACCCTTTGTGGCCCACAAGTCAAAAAGTTTGCCCACCCCTGGTCTAGCTACAGACATTCTTTCACATCCCTGTTCTAAAGCAATATCTTTGTGTTCTGAGGGAAAGCGCCCTCTGGTCTTAGACTCCCCCACTAAAGAAAACATCTTCTCCACATCCACTCTATCTAGTATTGACAGTATTCGATATGGTTCAATGAGATCCTCCCTCATTCTTCCAAACTCCAGAGAGAACAGGCCCTGAGTCTGTTCCATACCTGTGACTAGTCTACATGAAGTAGATCATATCTGATTGTTACATGTACTTTTCCCATTGCATTTCTCTTCACTTCTTTCTCTTCCCCACTATTTATGTCTTCACTTTGTATACATATTGTGTGTGTGCCTGATATTTTTGGAAGAGGGTAGCTGCATCTGGGTTTAGCCAGCCTTTACCTCACAGACTGAAGTAGTAGGAGATAATTCTTGACTCTGAATTTGTCGTCGTTGTCATGGCTATCCCTCGAGGTCGAGGATGATGGGTTTCATTTTGTTGATCTATCACAGAGTGAAGACGCCTGTGCATGTATTTGTTTAACGTGTACTTGATGTTGCACTCCAAGAAGCACACAATACTTCACAAATCAACCAACTGATTCCAATGGCATAGAAACCATGACAATTGGAGCTGATGGATTTGTTGCAGCCTTCATCTGCCCTCTCAGCTGTTGAGTTTGAAGTAACTTTGTCTGCCTGTTCCACCGCTGAGGCCTTGGTTGGATTGTTCTTTGTCAGAGACCTCACCCTCTACCTTACCACCATGGGTGACCCTACCAGGAGCATAGCTCCAGACGGCATCGCTCTCGGGATCTCAGGACCACACAAGGTTCTCCACCATGACAAGGTGACAAGGTGACCCTGAATTACCGATGAGTAGAAGAAGGGGTGAGCATCTAAGGTTATTGGTTACATCTTTTTCTATTCCTGCCAGTTTTAGAACAGGCAGGATACCTCTGAGAGGAAATTGGACAGATGGAAACCACAAACCAAGGTATTAAACCACAGCTTCACTGTTTCTGAAGGTTTGCTTTTTGTTGCTGGCACTAAGAGAGCTATAATAATGCCTATCTTCCTCATATTTGTGGTTTATAGTTCCTGTATTTAAGTGAGAGATGCATGCTTAGAGTTCACAATGATTAGGTTGTAGTGAAAGCACTACAATCTGTTAAGCTGGCTTAATGTCCTACCATTTCCCAGGAATAAAAGGGTTAATGTATGAGGAGCATTTGATGTCTCTAGGCTTGTAGTCACTACATTCTAGAAGAAAAAGAGGCGATCTTATTGAAATCCATCAAATATTGAAAGGCCTAGATAGAGTAGACGTGGATAAGATGTTTCCGAGAGTGGGGAGCCTAGGACCAAAAGGCATAGCCTCAGAATACAAGGACATTGTCCCTTTAGAAAAGAGATAAGGGGGAGTTTCTTTAACCAGAGGGTGGTAAGTGTGTGGATTTCATTGTCACAGATGGCTGTAGAGACCAAGTCGTTTGAAATATTTAAAGCAGAGAATGATAGTAATGGTGCCAAAGGTTACTTGGAGAATGCAGGAGAATGGGGTTCCAGAGGGAACATAAATCAGCCATGATGGAATGACGGAGCAGACTTAATGGGCTGAATGACCTCATTCTGCTCCTATGTCTTATGGTCTATTTTTACCAACCTACCTGAGATGAGTAATGAGAGCCAAAATAATCTGTGCAATTCATGATGCAGATTGTATCCTTTCATGACCTGACCCCTCCTTATCCCTGTAACCTCCTGCATTCAGCCCTTTTGTAAATTCTGGTCCACATTCATAGATCTCTCAGATGTGCCTCACATTATATAGGATGGTTAAGAAGGCACTTTGAGCTTTTGTAGTAAAACTGAGGTCAGATTCATAGTGGTTTGCCACAAACTTCATAGGGTGGTTAAGAATGCATACAATGAGATGGTTTTCATTGGTTAAGGGACTGAGTTCAAGAGCCACATGGTAATGTTACAGCTCTATAAAACACTTGCAGTATTGTGTTCAGTTCTGGTCAACACATAATAGAAAAATGTGGATGTTTTGTAGAGGGTGCAGATGAAGTTTATCAAGATGCTGCCTGGATTGGAGAGCATGTCTTATGAGGATAGCCTGGGCTTTTCTCTTTGCAACGAAGGAGGATGAGAGGTGATTTGATATTGGGTGTACTAGATAAGGGATAAATTGAGTGTACAGCCAGAGACTTTTTCCCAGGGTGCAAATGATTGATGTGAGGGAGCATAATTTTAAGATGATTGGAGAAAAGTATTGGGGAATGTCAGAGGTACATTTTTTTTTACACAGAGTGGTGGTGAATGTGAGGAATTTACTTCCAGGGGTGGTGGTAGAGGTAGATACATTAGGGATATTTTAAGATACTCTTAGATAGGCCCATAGATGAAAGAAAAATAGAGGGCTTTTTGTAAGGGAAGGATGAAATTGATTTTGAGTAGGTTAAAAGATCGACACACCATCACGGACTGAGGGGCTTGTATTGTATTGTACCATTCTATGTTCTATCAGGAAACCCTGCTGAAGGTCTGCACAGTGTTATAGCAAACTAATCAGTATAGCTTCTCTATGATTTGAAGACTTGATTCTTGAATGACACACGCGCAGAGGGAAAACATGGTGGCATTGGTTGTGTTGATAGAAACCAAGAGAAACTGAAAATTTAAGGTCCCTAATGATTTAAATTTCTTTATAATAAAATTACCCAATATTGTCAAAAGATTTAAAGGAACACAACCAAAAGTATAAAAAATGAAACATTTAAGCCACCCTCATGTCAAACTCTTACTGGCCACAATATAGAAGTGATCAGGAGTCAGATAAGGTGGGGGGCACACCCAGGCATTCTTGGAACACTGAATTTAACTCTTGGAAATTGACAAGGTGCTCAAACATCAAATTGTATCTTCTAGAACCTCA
The DNA here is from genome assembly GCF_048418815.1 of Hemitrygon akajei. NCBI lineage: Eukaryota > Metazoa > Chordata > Chondrichthyes > Myliobatiformes > Dasyatidae > Hemitrygon > Hemitrygon akajei. The sequence goes on from NC_133124.1 coordinate 127,802,591, forward strand.
AGGCTTTTAGACAAAAGGGCAGTATTCCACTCGAACTGAGCTCTCCTTTGCAACACTTTCTGTATGAATCAACATTGCTGGGAGGTAAGTACCTGCACCAAGGAAAGGACATTTAAACTTCTCTCAAAGTTCAGGTTTACTTCCTGTTCAAGCCCTTGAATCGCCACACCAATCTTTATTTTCAATTATTTATTCTATTTTAAAGATACCACACAGAAAAGGTCCTTCCGGCTCAATGAGGTGCACCACCAGCAACCTTCCTATTTAACGCTAGCCTAATCACAGGACAGTTTGCAATGACCAATTAACCAACTAACTGGTTTGTCTGTGAACTGTGGGAGGAAACTGGAGCACCTGCAGGAAACCCACACACTCACAACAGAACAGACGGTGGCGGAATTGAACTCCAAACTCCAACCCCAACTCCCACCCCTCCTCCGAGCTGCAATAGTGACGTGCTAACCGCCACGTTACTGTGACACCCCAGAATCCTGTGAGGCTACTCGTGGGCCAGCTAACCACAATGTACTGACCCTCTGGACATGCTATTCTGTTCATCCAGATAGACTAACAAGCTGACCTGTTTTGGTGGATCTCATTCACAAAAGAATCCCGCTGACACAGCAGCCCACGATTATGAAACTGAGCAGATTTAATCTCATTGAATGTGATGTCAATGCAAATGAGTCTTAGAGCGCTGACATAATAGAACATAGAGCAGTACAGCCAGTATAGGCCCTCTGACCCATAATATTGTGCCAACCTTTTATGAGAAGAATGGAAGAAAATTTACAATGTGCAGTTAAAAGATGAGAACCAAAGTTAAGAGCTAAAGTTTGATGATAATTCAGAAGAAACTGTGATCATTGTGGCGAGGATCTTAAGGGTGTTGGATTTTTTTTCTGAGAGGGCTGATACTTTTGTAGTCAATTGTAGGTAGTCTGAACACTCTGCAACTGTAGGCACCATGGTGAGAGAAGTTTTTCCAGGGAGCTGAAATAAGTAATCGAGCAGGAAAGCACTTTCCCAATCAGATGGTTAATGAGGGTAGAATTGGATTCTCTTTGAAAAGGATGCCCTCACGTGTGTTCATGTTGAAGGATGCGAAATGCTCTCAGTGTGAAGGCAGCTAAAGATCAGAATTAGGTTTATTATCACCGGAATTTGCCGTGGAAGCAGGACAGACAATGACTTTAATCTGAAGCTTCTCGTAATCAACTACTCAGGAAACCCAGGGGCCAAGGGAAAGTCAGCGGCCAGTCTTCTATGGTATATTATTCTATTCCTGCATATGGAGGGACCTTAGCATTGGACCTTGCATCCAACCTACCATCTCCTTAACCCCTTATCATCAGGCAGGATGTGCCGTAGCATTAGAACAAGGACTGTTAGGATGGGAAATTGCTTTCTCCCCCAGGCTGTGAGATTACTGAACTCTCTGCCACCACCCTTGATTCATCACTTCTGAAGCCAGTGGCATTAACTCGTGTTGTAAATGCACCTTCAGCTAAATGTCAATCTTCTGAAAAATATTTTATTATTTGTTAATATATTTGTGGTAATATTACTTCTTGAAACACACACAAGTTGCTGGAGGAACTCAGTAAGTATGGAAATGAATAAAGAGTTGATCTTTTGGGCCGAGACCCTTCTTCAGGATTGGAAAGGAAGGGGGAAGATTCCAAAATAAAAAGGTGATGGGAGGGGAAGGAGGATAGATAGAAGATGACAGGTGAAGCCAGGTGAGTTGGAAAGGTAAAAGGCTGAAGAGGAAGGAATCTGATAAGAGAGGAGAGTGGACCATATGAGAAAGGAAAAGAGAATGGGACTCATGGGGAGGTGATAAGCAGGTGAAAAGAGATAAGAGGTCAGAGAGGGGAATAGAAGGAGAGGGGAGAGGGAGGGAAAATATTCTTGCCTGAAGGAGAAACCAATATTTATGCCATCAGGTTGGAGGTTACCAGGATGGAATATAAAGTGTTGCTTCTCCATCCTGTGAGTGGCTGCATCTTGGCCTCATCTTCTGACGGGTCTCACCAGTGTAGAGAAGGCCACTTTAGGAGCCCTGGACACAACAGGTGACCCCAATAGATTAACAAGTGAAGTGTTGCCTCACTTGAAAGAACTGTCTGCAGTGCTGAATGGAGGTGAGGGAGGACATGAATGGGCAGGTGCAGCACTTGGCAGCTTGCAGGGTTAGGTGCCAAAAGGGAGATCAGTGGGTAGAGAGAAATGAGCAGAGGGATCACAGAGGGAATCATCCCCATGAAAAACAGAGGGGGGAAGGTAAAGACATGTTTGGTGGTAGGATCCCTTTGGAGATGGCAGAAGTGACAGTGATTTCCAAGATGGCGGTGCGACGCAGCTTGCAGCGGCCACTCTGGAGCTGATTATCTGTTATTTGTGAAGTGGGGTGCCGTGCGTAATCATAATCGATTGAAAACAGATGTGGGAGCACGGAGGATCATCGGGAAATCTCCATGAAGACCTTCTTCATTGCTGCTGCTGCTGTGAGGTCTGGGACTCCGCTGGGAAGAACAGGCCCCCAGTCCTCGGGGTCGTGTTGCCGATGGCCGTTGGCGGGGCCGTCTTAATACGCTCGGCAGAGGATGGTGCTTGGAGAAGCTCGGAGGGGATGGTCGTCGGCTCGGAGGTTCGACGGACTCGGAGTCCGCAGCGGTCAGGTCGCTTTCGGTGTGTGCTGCGTCTGCGAGGCTGAGTCGGGCGCCGCCGTGGAAGTCCATAGCGGGGGTATTCCCTTCTGCCACCGGCGTGGGATGGCGAGTCTGTCGGGACCCTCGGGACTTGTGGAAACAGTGTGGTGGTTTCTTTTGAACTTATAGTCCTTTAACATCTTTGGACTATTTTTACTGTGCCCATGGTCTGTTTTTTATCAATTATGCTATTGTTTACACTGTTGTAACTATGTGGTTTTGTGCAGGTCTTGTAGCTTTAGTTTTTGGTCTTGTTTGTCTGGTGGATTTGGAGCTCCTTTCCGGGGAACGCACTAAGACGGTAGCGCAATATTAATATGCAGCAGCCTCTCTGGACTCTGGATTGGGGATTGCCAAACGTTATGTGGATTTTCTGGTGTAGTCTGTTTTGTCATATGCTTTTGTGATATCATTCTGGAGGAACGTTGTCTCATTTTTTAATTGCATTGCATTTGTGGTTTCTAAATGACAATAATCTGAATCTGAAGTTGTGGGGAATGATGTGCTGGATGTGGAGGCTCGTGCTGGTAGGTACGGACAAGAGGAACTCCATTACCGTTATGTCAGTGTGAAGATGGGGTAAGCGTGGATGTTTGGGAAATGGAGGGGTGGGTGAGGGCAGCATCAATGGTGGAGGAAGGGAAACACCATTCTTTGGAGAAGGCCCTGGTCTGTTTGTACTGTGTGTGAGGTGTATGTACTGTCTTGTGTACTTGGTCCGGGGGAGCCTTATTTCATTTGGTGATATACGTGTATACAGATGAATGACAATAGATTTTAATTTGGACTTGAACAAACAAGCCAGAATATACGTGGTGTTCCTTTAAAACTTTATCATGTCCTTTTTCTCCTACTGCTTAGAAAAATATTGCAAGGAGTAAGTGAATAACAGAGCTTTGTTCCTGATAGACAACATAACTGAGCATCTCATTAAAATCAAGAAAATGACTAACATTTGGGCTGTAGATTTATCAGCTCACATCCCGTCATTATTGTGACACGTGGACCTGGGTCCTAACATAATGTTCAAGGCCTGTTACCTACAGCCTATATTGAAGCATAGCATTGAGAAACCCATTAGTCAAGAAAAGATCGGCATTGCCCACATTTATTTATTTACGTCCTGACGAAGGGTCTCGGCTCAAAACGTCGACAGCGCTTCTTCCTATAGATGCTGCCTGGCCTGCTGCGTTCCACCAGCATTTTGTGTGTGTTGTTTTTATTTATGTATTATTTAGTTTATTTTTGTTTTATTTAGATAAACAGCATAGTAACAGGCCCTTCCAGCCCAATTATAAGGACGATGCCTGGATTAGAGAGTGTGCATAATGAGAATAGGTTGAGTGGACTTGACCTTTTCATGTTGGAGTGATGGAGGATGAGAGGTGACCTGATAGAGGTGTATAAGATGATGAGAAGCACTGATCATGTAGATTGCCAAGGGCTTTTTTTCCAGGGCTGAAATGGCTAATATGAGTGAGCATAATTTTAAGGTGCTTGGAAGTAGGTACAGAGGAGACGTCAGGGGTAAGTATTTCACACAGAGTGGCGGGTGTGTGGAATGGGCTGCCAGAAACGGAGGTAGAGGCAGATACAATAGGGTCTTTTAAGAGACTCTTAGATAGGTAAATGGAGCTTAAAAAAATAGAGGGCAATGCAGTAGGGTAACTCTAGGCAGTTTTTAGAGTAGGTTACATGGTTGGCACAGCACTGTGAGCTGAAGGGCCTGTAACGTGCTGTGATTTCTATATTCTATGTAATTACACCCATGTGATCAATTAACCTATTAACCCACCCATGTTTGGAATGTGGAAGGAAACTGGAGCATCTAGAAGAGTCCATGGGGTCAAGGGGAGAAAGTGCAAGCTCCTTACAGACAGAGGACGAAATGAACATGGGTGCTATGCTAATTACTGTGCTACAGTGCCGCCCTTGTATCCCAATGTATCACAAGTTATTGTGCTGAGTACTGTCCTGTGTATTCCAGCTGAGCTCTCAATCAGATTTATTATCAAGGTTCACATTTAAAAGCCCAAGGTAAATTAATTCTCAAAGTACATAAACGTCACCATATACAACCCTGCGATTCATTTTCTTTCTTTTCAAATCTTTTTATTATCATTATTATTATCCAAAATACAAGAGTACATCGAAGTAAGAATGTCTCAAAAGAGAAAAAAAAACAATATTAAGGATTAACAAATCTGGTGACACAAAAAAAAGAGAAGAAAAAAAAAATCCTACTAAAGCAAGAAAAAAGTGAGGAGAAAAAAAAAGACCCATTAGGTGTTCAACCCCGGAGCCATGCGTGATACAAAAAGATTCTAAAGGTAAACATCAAACCGCCGGCAAAAAAAAAAATATGCCAAATTTACAATTAGATCGTGGAGAAAATCTATCAATTAACTCAAATGGTAGTAACAAGCAAATGAACCCCATCTTTTCTCAAAATCAAACATAGGTTCGAAGGTTCGACTTCTAATTTTCTCCAAACTAAGACATAACATCACTTGAGAGAACCATTGTGACAGAGTGGGAGCCGACGTATCCTTCCACTTCAACAGAATGGCCCTCCTAGCTATCAATGTAACAAACGCAATCACATGTTGGTCAGACAAAGAAATACCATGGATATTTTGAGGTATTATTCCAAAGAGCACAGTTAATTTGTTAGGTTGTAATTAATTTTAAGTGCTTTAGAAATTGCCATTCAGTGAGATCATAACTGATCTACTTGCTCTCTCAACTCCACACTTTCATGTATGCAACATCCCAACTGGAGTTCCCCAAAAGATGAAAGTACAGATGTTCCTGGATATACCAAGGGGTCACACTCCAAGAAATCATTTTGTGAAATGAATATTTCTATATCAGCAAGTGTTTTCCTTTAGTTTCTTTGTAAGATCTCTGGTTGTAATCCAGAGGTTAATGGTTTAGTATCTGGGATGGGCAGTCGGAGGTAGTTACCACAATCTCCTGGGTAGCTCTTGTACCCAATAAAGTGACCACTGAGTGCATGTTCATGGTGTTCTGTTGATGTAGCCCACCCACTTCAAAGTTCGATGTACTGTGCAGGCAGAGATACTCCTTTGCATACCGCTGTTGTAAAACGTGATTACTTGAGTCACTGTCAGCTTCCTGTTCATAGAAACATAGAAAACCTACAACACAATGCAGGCCCTTCAGCCCACAAAGTTGTGCCGAGCATATCCTTACCTGAGAAATTACCTAGGCTTACCCATAGCTCTCTATTTTTCTGAGCTCCATGTACCTGTCCAGGAGTCTCTTAAAAGACCCTATCATTTCCACCTCCACCACCATCACCGGCAGCCCATTCCACGCACTCACCACTCTCTGAGTAAAAAACTTACCCCTGACATCTCCTCTTCCAAGCAGATTAAAACTGTGCCCTCTTTTGCTAGCCATTCCAGCCCTGGGGAAAAGCCTCTGACTATCCACACTATCAATGCCTCTCATCATCTTATACATCTTATAAGGCATGCTCCCCAATCCAGGCAACATCCTTGTAAATCTCCTCTGTCTCCTTTCTATGGTTTTCACATCCTTCCTGTAGTGAGGCGACCAGAACTGAGCACAGACTTCCAAGTGGGGTCTGACCACCAGGGTCCTATATAGCTGCAACATTACCTCTCAGCTCTTAAACTCAATCCCACAATTGATGAAGGCCAATGCACCGTATGCTTTCTTACCCACAGAGTCAACCTGCACAGCAGCTTTGAGTGTTCTATGGACTCGGACCCCAAGATCACTCTGATCCTCCACACTGCCAAAAATCTTACCATTAATGCTATATTTAACCTACCAAAATGAACCACTTCACACTTATCTGGGTTGAACTCCATCTGCTACTTCTCAGCCCAGTTTTGCATCCTATCAATGTCCCGCTGTAACCTCTGACAGCCCTTCACACTATCCACAACACCCCCAACCTTTGTGTCATCAGCAAATTTACTAACCCATCCCTCTACTTCCTCATCTAGGTCATTTATAAAAATAAAGAAGAGCAGGGTTCCCAGAACAGAACCCTGAGGCACTCCAATGGTGACCGACCTCCATGCAGAATATGACCCATCTACAACCACTCTTTGCCTTCTGTGGGCAAGCCAGTTCTGGATCCACAAAGCAACGTCGCTTGAAACAGGATGCCCGTTCCCTTCTGACCCCTCTCATTAACAAGGCATTTTCACCCACAGAACTGCTGCTCACTGGATGTTTGTTCTTTGTTTTTTGAACCATTTTCTGTAAACAGGGATTTCCAAACTGGGGTCCTCAGACCCCTCGATTAATGGTAGGGATCCATGGCATAAAAAAGGTTGGGAGCCCCTACTCTAGAGACTGATGTGTGAAAATCCCAGGAGATCATCAGTATTGAGGGTGAATATCCTAGAAGGCTGCTCAAACAGAGCCATGGGGTTAAACTAAATGCGCAATGTCACATCGCTGAGGGCATATTCCCAAAGTCAACAGAACAGAAAGGAAAATGTCACACCATCCTGCCTTGCACTATCAAACGTTCCACTTTCAAAATCATGTAGAGCATATTTCTTCCCCATTCTGATGCTTGGTCTGAACAACAACTGAACCTCTTGACCATGTCTGCATGCTCTCATGCATTGAGTTGCTGCCACATGATTGGCTGATTAGGCATTTGCATTAACAAGCTGCAGTATAGGTGTATCTAATAAAGTGTTCACTGGGTGTATGACAACAGATAAGAGGCGTCTTACTTCTGGTAAGATGTCAGGGCGTTTGAACCCAGCAGCCTCTTGCGGGCCAAGCAAAGGTGCACTTTTCTTTTTAAAATGTGTATGTGTTTTTTATGATCGTAAGAGTGTACTGCAATCCAAAAATAATGGATACAGCAGGTCTGTTCCACCAGTGATCTGTTCGTTGTTCGGAGCCGCTGGCTGGCGTGTTGAAGCAGCCGGTGGACTAATTGGAGGAGAAGCTAGTGGATGCCCGGGAGAAGGTGAAGCTCGGCCGGGAGAAGGTGAAGCCGGCGCTCGGCTGGGAGGAAAAGAACCTGGGGGTCAGCTAGGAGGAAGAGAATGTGGTGGTCGACTGTTAGAGGGTTTGAAGGACACTGGGTGCAGATTGTGTTGCTGCTGGCTACTCAAAGGCATCAGAATTGCTGCACTAAAGCAGCGTGCAGTGTAACCACGAGTGACTGTCTTGGACGTTTCTCCTGCGATCCTGTTGGACATCGATAATGTGAGATGCTGCAGGCCTGTTTCCCCTGTTTGGTGATGAGACAGGGTCAGCAGAGTGGCCTCAGTTGTCGCGAGGACAAGGCCTCAATTGGGCTTGCCTGCTGCTGCAGTCTAGGTGAGATGACGCTGGAGGTGTGTGCTGGCCTCTTTTGTCAGTGCTGCCCTCCAGTGTTTGACCGGCAGAAGGACAGGCTGGGCTGTCCAGGAGCTGCACCATCAATTGCTCAGGGACTTGGACTATACATGTGATTTCTTGTGCAATGATGTGTGATTTTTCTTCCTCTCTCTCACTAATTTGAATGTTCGTTACACACCTGGGCCCCAGAGGAAGGCTGTGTTGTTGGATTGCATCCACGTATGGTCGGATTGATAATTAAGCTTGATTTGATTTCATTGATTGAGAGGTACTTAAATGAGCAGGGCATAGATGGATAAGGAATTAATTCAAGCAAGTTGGGATAGTATTGGATGGCAGCTGATGTGGATGTGATGGACTAAAGCTGACTATGAAAAGAGTTTGTGATCTTGCTTTTCTTAGAAAAGTAATGATTCATCAGCTGGTATTAGCTTGGTAGGATTGGGTAACATGGAATCAGCAAATTATTTCCTCATTTATGCTGGTCCTTTACAATGAGACTTTATGGGATCCAGAGATGGAGCTGAAGAATCCCAGAGCCACTTCATCCCAGTAGCTCTCCCTTCTTGCCTGTCTGTCCTGCCACCTGAATAGGACATGACTGATCGGTTGTCCGTCATGTCTGACGATGGCAGTTAGATTACTTCAGTTCCTCTTGGGTGATGTGAACTGCGTGAAGAACTTGGGCAGAAGAGATTTTAATGTGGAAAAGCCATTGCACTGGGGCAGTCCCACTGACGCGCTGGAAGCTAGAAAATTTCCAGTGTTTGTGAAGAGGGGAAGGCTCCAGCTTTGAGCCCAGTGCTTCTCCCATCTCTCACACACACACACCCTCTCCACAAGACTCTGCATTGCAGGAGGTGGACAGAGAGAGAGAAACAACTGGAGTGTCAGTAAGAAAAACAGTAGCCATCTTTTCCTGACAAAATCATGAGTTTCAAACATTTTTATAATGTCAGTGTCTGGGAATATTACTTGTTGATTGGCATAATCCTTGTTTTGCTCCTCTGCTCCTGTGTCACTGGACTTGGGATATTTTCTTCTCCCTCTCTTCCCAATTGCCAGCACTTGACTCCATCCAGCATGATATCCCACAACCACCAGTGTCGGCCCTCCCTGCGTCTCTGGACTCAATTAACCATCTGAGTGAGTCCATAAAGTTAAACGACTGTAAGACATAGGAGCATAATTAGGCCATCCAGCCCATCGAGTCTGCTCTGCCATTCTATATTAACCCTCTCAACCCATTTTTTTCCTGCCTTCTCCCTGTAACCTTTGACACCCTTACTAATCAAGAATCTATCAAACTCTTCTTTAAATATACCAATGATCTGGCCTCCACAGCAGTCTGTGGCAATGAATTCCACAGATTTACCGCACTCTGGTTAAAGATATTTTTCTTCACCTCTGTCATAAAATGGTGTGCTTCTATTCTGAGACTGTTCCCTCTGGTCCAAGACTTCACTACTGAAAACATCCTCTCCACGTCCTTTGAGTATTCAATGGGTTTCAATGAGATCCCCCCCCCCCCCACTTCTAAACTCCAGTGAGTATAGACTCAGGACCGTTCAAGGCTCCCCATACATTAACTCTTTCATTTCCAGGATCATTCTTGTGAACTTCCTCTGGGCCCTCTCCAACACCAGCACGCCCTTTCGAAGATAAGAGGCTGAAAAACTGCTCAAATTATTCAAAGTGTGATCTGACCAATGCTTTGTAACGGCTCAGTATCACATCCTTGCTTTTATATTCTAGTCCTCCTCACAAAATGAATACTAACATTACATTGGCCTTCCTTACCACTGACTCAACCTGCAAGTTAACCTTAAAGGAACTCTGCTCGAGGGCTCACAGAAGCCTAGCCCCCATCCTATGAAATATTCAGTAACCTCACTTGTACATGAACACTTTAAGAAGTGTTTGGAGTCTTCCCTCTGTCCTGCACGATAAGATGACCAGAAAATTCTCCAAGCATGGTAGATGATTCCGGCCCTCCACCAGAATCAGCAGTCGGGAGAGTGGGTGGTGATGATTATGCACTCATGTAGGCAGCGACCAACGGAAAGGACAATCTCGGAGCATGTGAAGTAATGCAGATAGCTGATCAGCATCATCCCACAGAGTCAAAGCCACCCGTGAAAGTTTCCATCTCCTCTCACCATAAATACCTTACTCCTTAATCATTATAGAACCGTTCAATACCCTGTATTTTGACTAGGATGAAGAATTGCTATTTTTCTTGTATTTTCCCTGTAGTTTAACTTTCCTATGATTGCTTGGATTTTTACATAATGCATGTAATGTAATGCATTAATTGTTCAGTGAATTTTTCAGTAATTATGGTACAGTAACTTCTGTTTTTTTTAAAGAAACTTCTTAGTTTTCAGTAGCAGGTATCATGCTACATGAATCTGGCTACTTTAAATGCTAATTATTATCAATTAAATTTTGTAATAGCTAGTCTGAGTATGAGAAGACTATGAGTACTTTATCTGTTCTTCTCTGTGTTCTCTCAACACTTTGTTCTGGTAACGTTTAATAAAACAATTGTATGCAACAAGTTTTATGCCTTATTCTTAGCTTCGGAAGAACCTTTGGATTGCAAAAGCATCAGGAGTGAGGTAATGTACAAGGGTTCAATGTCCATTTAGGAATCGGATGGTAGAGGGGAAGAAGCTGTTCCTGATTTTCTGAGTGCGTGCCATCAGGCTTCTGTACCTCCTACCTGATGGTAACAGTGAGAAAAGGTCATGCCCTGGATGCTGGAGGTCCTTAATAATGGACACTGCCTTTCTCAGACACCGCTCCTTGAGGATGTCCTGGGTACTTTGTAGGCTATTACCCAAGATGGAGACGACTAAATTTATGGCCCTCTGCAGCTTCCTGTGCAGTAACCCCCCCAACATACTATGTCAGAATGCTCTCCACGGTACATTTATAGAAGTTTTTGAGTGTTTTTGTTGACAAATCATATCTCTTCAAACTCCTAATGAAGTATAACTGCTGTCTTGCCTTCTTTATAACTGCATCGATATGTTGGGACCAGGTTAGATCCTCAGAGATCATGACACCCAAGAACTTGAAACTGCTCACTCTCTCCACTTCTGATCCCTCTATGAGGATTGGTATGTGTTCTTTCGAAGTCCACAATCAGCTTTTTCGTCATTCTGACGCTGAGTGCCAGGTTGTTGCTGCGACACTACTCCACTAGTTGGCATATCTCACTCCTGTGCGCCCTCTCATTGCCATCTGAGATTCTACCAACAATGGTTGTATCATCAGCAAATTTATAGATGGTATTTGAACTATGCCTAGCCACACAGTCATGTGTACAGAGAGTAGAGCAGTGGGTTAAGCACACACCCCTGATGTGCACTAGTGTTGATTGTCAGCGAGGAGGAGATATTATCAGCAATCCGCACAGACTGTGGTCTTCCAGTTAGGATCCAATTGCAGAGGGAGGTACAGAGGCCCAGGTTCTGTAACTTCTCAATCAGGATTGTGGGAATGATGGTATTAAATGCTGAACTATAGTCGATGAACAGCATCCTGACATAGGTGTTTGTGTTGTCCAGGTGGTCTAAGGCCATGTGAAGAGCCATGGAGACTGTGTCTGCCATTGACCTATTGTGTGATAGGCAAATTGCAATGGGTCCAGGTCCTTGCTGAGGCAGGAGTTCAGTCTAGTCATGACCAACCTCTCAAACAACTTAATTGTAGACGCAGCCATTTAAAACACACATAACATACAGAAATCAATAACTGGAAAATAGTCAGTGATAATATTCATAATTATTGATATAAAATGTATTTCTCTTCATCTGTACCTGTTAAAACATATCACAAAAATCCTGAAAAAGTGCTTGGCATTTTGACAGAAGGTAAAACATACCTCTTAGCTAAAGGAGAAATCACAGACATCATCAATGTATTTGTTTACAAACTACATATAAAATTGTAACATCATGTATCTGACAACTAATCACCACTCACACAACCACAATATACTTACGGAAGAGCAGAAAGGATGTCGTAAGTGTTGTATATTTAATATTTCAGTAATATTTGACTAATCTTACATGTATATTGTTTGATAAAACCTTCTTGTTTAAATAATTCATTGTAGGTTATATGTATAAATATATGAATTGCATATGTCATCACACTATCATGTGATTGGTGCATGCCTTGCTTAAAGTATAGCACAAAGATAGACTCACATTTTGAACTCCTGTGTCTTTATTAGTTTAATGCTTTGAAGTTGCACAACACAACATTGATGACAAAGTGTTTTTAAAATGAATCAGAGATGAGTATTGACCTGTTGAAGCACAATGAGATGCTTGAACTAAAAGAAAAACGCAGCGAGGGACAGCGAGTAAAGAATGCAGCCCGGCACGTGCAAAATAAGTCGAGTTGAAAAATAGCAGTAAATGGAGGAATTCAAAGTTCAAAAATCTGAGTACTAGGTGATAATAATCATAAAAAAGAGCAAAAATGGCTGGCTACATCAGAATGACAGATAGGCATGCTTGATTATATGACAGATAACTGGATTTTATATTCTGAGCAAATTGAACAGTATTTTGAAGCATATGAAATAGTCAACGAGAAACAAATACTAATTTTGCTGAGTGCATTGGATTTGAAGGCATACAGTTTTCTTCAAATTTTGCTCCAACTAAAACAGTAGAAATCAGCTTTGCTAATATTGTCTCAGTAACACAGGGACATTTAGAACTGAAGCCATTGTTGATTGCAGAATGCTTTAGGTTTCATAAGTGGAATCAAAAGGAAGGGGAGTCTTGAAGAAATTGTCTGAGCATTGTTAGTTCAATGATGGGCTTAATGATGTACTACAAGATAATTTAGTTCATGGAATCTTACAAGAAAGCATTTAAAAGCAACTCCTAACTGAAGCACAACTTACATTTAAAAGGGCAGTTGAAATTGCTGTATAAATGGAAACAGCAGATAGAGATGCAATTGAGTTGCAATCAGGAATGAAAATGAGCATGAACAAAATTTCAATGTCTTAACAAAAACTGGCTATGCCAGACAAATTGTGTTACTGTTGTGGCAGGGGTTCACATATGCCAGACCAAAGCAGATTTAAAGGCGAAACTTGCAGAAATTGCAACAAAGTAGGGCACATACAAGGATCATGTAGGGTAGACAGAACTAAATGGACTGAACAGGGAAGAGAAAAAGATAAAAGAAAATCAAGTTGCAGTTTCAAAAAGAGCACTAATCCGCATGTTGTTGATGAAAAGTCTGATAATAATGAGTGATGCAGGATTGGGTATCCTTATCCTTCAATGTGAAAGCTAACAATGGACAACAATATAGCTTACGCCTAAAGTGAATGGCAAATTAATAAAAATGGATTTGGACACTGGTTTGGCTGTTTCAGTCATTCCACAAAATGAGTTTGAGCAGCATGTCAAAGATACTAAACTGAAGACTGCAGATATCCAACTAAGAACATATACTGGAGAAAAAGGTAACTGTTGTGGGAATGAAATACCATAACCAACAAGCCACATTGAGCTTGTATATGGTAAAAACAGGAGGGCCAATATCGTGGGGCTGTGATTGGCTGAGGCATCTACAATTTGATTGGAGATGTTCATCATTTGCATGCCAAATCCCCTACAATAAAGACAACTTAATTTGAAAGCAAATTAAGGAAGGTACTGGACAACTGTCTCTGTGCAGAACACATGAACTGTTGTCCAACAGATGACAAACATGTGTTGGTGCCAGCCTCTGTGTCCCCGGTTGGAAAGCATATTGGAAGGTCCATGTTGCTCAGAGGAATCGTGAAAGTGACAAAAGCACTGGTCCAACCACAACAGTTTTTGTAGGCAACACATCTAAGAAAGCTTCTGATATCTTTATCAGGCAGTTATGTGCGAAGTGTGGCTTGGTGTTGAACTGGAAGAGAGTTCAAGGAGCTTTAGGAAAGTTGTAAGCATTTGTTTTTTTTGAGTATCTACTCTGTATGCATTAAGGTTATTGTATGAATGTGGTGAACTACACATACCTGTCTGGACACGCCCCCCCGCTGACTGCTCCTGTGGCTCCTCCCACAGACCCTGGTATAAAGGCGATTGGAGGCACAGCAAACTTCCTCAGTCTACAGGATGTTGTGTGGTGGTCACTTGCTGCTTGTTCTTTCTTCCAGTCAATGAAAGCCTATATCTCGCCTCACGTCTCCGAGAGTTATTGATGGTGCATCAATTTTATTGGCTGTAAGTTTTAAAACATGGAGAGTATTTTACGTCCAGAAAAATTAGACTTGGACCCTCAAGCTCCAGAAGCAACTGTTGCCTTTGAACTCTGGCTTGCATGCTTCCAATCATACTTGGAAGTGATTCCCGTGACTGAGCCTGCCACAATGCACAAAATCCTCCTTTCCAGAGTCAGTCCGAAAGTATTCTCCCTTATCAGGGACCTGCCGACCTACCAAGGGGCACTGGATGCCCTCAAAAGACAGTACCTGCAACCGGTGAACACCGTCTACGCAAGACATCGCTTAGCAACGCGGCGGCAGCAAACCGGCGAGTCGAGCGGGGAGTTTGTCCGAGCCCTACAGACACTCGTGCGGGCCTGTGACTGCAAGGGACTGATGGCGGAACAACATGCGGAGCCTTCGTTACGGGGATCAGGTCAGTGTACGTGCACCAGCGGCTGCTGGAAAATGCCAATCTTACCTTACGCTCGGCAATCGAGATGGCCGACAAGTTGGAGGCTGCTCTGCACAACGCTGATGCTGTCCAGCCGCGCGATCCCCTGCCGGTTCCGTGGACACTGCAGACCCCGCCACCCACGAGTGAATCAACCTCGGCTGCTGCCAGTCGCGAGTCCACAAACTCCGCGAAACCGACCACAGCTGCTGCCAGTCACAAGTCTGCGCAGTGTTACTTCTGCGGACTCGAAAAGCACCCCCGAAAACGCTGCCCAGCCCGAGAAGCTACCTGCTACAGCTGCGGAAAGAAGGGCCATTTCGCCAAGGTCTGTAAGTCTGAACCACAAGCGGGGTCGGGCAGTGCCGCGTGTGAGGCATGGGGGCTGCCATCTTGGTCGCCGCCATCTTGCCTGCCCGCCTCAAGCGAGGCATGGGGGCGGCCATCTTTGTCAGCGCCACCTCGCCCCGCCCCCAACCCATGGGTGCTTACCGGGCACCAAGACGGCGATTCAACTCTGGCCTCCGTAACCCGCGACCAAAGCGCCCCACACCAGCTTGCAAGGTCAATGATGGACATCCTGGTGGAGGGGCACAGGACTAGCTGCCTGTTTGACACGGGCAGCACTGAGAGTTTTATTCACCCGGACACGGTGCAATGCTGTGGACTCATGACACGGCCGGTAAGCCAGAGGGTCACCATGGCTTTTGGGTCGCATTCCACAGACATCCGGGTGGGTTGTGTAGCGACATTGGTGGTGCAGGGCACAGAATATCGGGACTTTGTGCTACTGGTCATGCCTCAACTGTGCGCGCCTGTGCTATTGGGGCTGGACTTCCAGAGCCACCTCGAAAGTGTGACTATGGCATATGACGGGCCCCTCCCACCACTCACTGTCAGGAATCCT
The DNA here is from genome assembly GCF_048418815.1 of Hemitrygon akajei. Lineage (NCBI taxonomy): Eukaryota > Metazoa > Chordata > Chondrichthyes > Myliobatiformes > Dasyatidae > Hemitrygon > Hemitrygon akajei. The sequence continues at coordinate 127,818,268 of NC_133124.1, forward strand.
CAGTTTTGTGGGACTTCGCCATATACCCCGCTACTGACCACACACACACACACTGACCCACACATCCCACCCAGCACCATGCCGACAGCTGCGCTACTGACACCACTTGCAGCCTCTCCACCCTCAAGATCCCTCCCCCACCGCTGTTCGCCAACCTGACCCCCGACTGTAAACCTGTGGCAACTAAAAGCAGGAGGTACAGCGCGGGGGACAGGGCCTTCATTCAGTCAGAGGTGCAGCGGCTGCTCAGGGAGGGGATCATTGAGCCAAGCACAAGTCCTTGGAGGGCCCAGGTGGTTGTTGTTCGGACCGGGCAGAAAAATAGGATGGTCGTGGTCTATATCCAGACCATCAATAGGTTCACGCAGCTTGACGCGTACCCCCTACCCCGCATCGCTGATATGGTCAACCAGATAGCTCAGTACAAGGTGTACTCGACCATAGATCTGAAATCCGCTTACCACCAGCTCCCCATCCACCCAGAGGACCACCCCTAAACTGCCTTCGAGGCGGGCGGCAGGCTCTATCACTTCCTGCGCGTCCCTTTTGGTGTCACGAAAGGTGTCTCTGTCTTCCAGAGGGAAATGGACCGGATGGTGGACCAGTGCCAACTGAAGGCCACATTTCCCTATCTGGATAACATCACCATCTGTGGTCACGACTGGCCGGATCACAGCACCAACCTCCAACGATTTTTCCAAGTGGCCAAAGCCCTGAACCTTACTTATAACAGGGACAAGTGTGTGTTCAGAACCACCCGATTCGCTATCCTTGGGTATGTCGTGGAGAATGGGGTCATTGGCCCTGATCCAGACTGTATGCGCCCCCTGTTAGAACTCCCTCTTCCCACCACCCTCAAAGCCCTCAGACGGCGCCTGGGCTTCTTTTCCTATTACGCCCAATGGGTCCCTCATTACGCAGACAAGGCCCGCCCCCTGGTCAAGTCCACCACATTTCCCCTCTGCCGAGGCCTGCGTGGCCTTCAGCCGCATTAAAGGGGACATTGCCAAAGCAATGATGCATGCGGTGGATGAGACCATTCCCTTCCAAGTAGAGAGTGACGCCTCTGACTTCGCGCTGGCTGCTACCCTCTATCAGGCAGGCAGGCCAGTAGCATTCTTCTCTCGTACCCTTCAAGGCCCTGAAATTTGGCACTCTGCGGTGGAGAAAGAAGCCCAGGCCATAGTGGAAGCTATTAGGCACTGGAGGCACTAGCTCGCCGGCAAAAGGTTCACCTTGCTGACCGACCAACGCTCAGTTGCGTTCATGTTCAGCAACCAACAGCGGGGCAAAATCAAAAATGATAAAATTTTGCAGTGGAGAATAGAACTCTCCCCCTACAACTATGATATCCTGTACCGGCCTGGAAGGCTCAATGAGCCCCCGATGCCCTGTCGTAGCTCGACCAGCTATACGCCCTCCATGCAGATCTTTGCCACCCAGGGGTCACCCGATTTTACCATTTCGTGAAAGCCCGGAACCTGCCTTATTCCCTTGAGGACATCAGGACAATGACCAGGGACTGCCAAGTCTGCGCTGAGTGCAAACCGCACTTCTACCGTCCTGACAAGGCACAACTTATCAAGGCCACCCTCCCCTTTGAGCGACTGAGTGTTGACTTTAAGGGCCCCCTTCCCTCGACTGAACGCAATGTCTACTTTCTCAACATTATCGACGAGTACTCGCGGTTCCCCTTTGCCATCCCCTGCCCCGACACCACTGCCACGTTCGTCATAAAAGCCCTGCGCCAGCTCTTCACTCTGTTCGGATATCCCTGCTATATCCACAGTGATAGAGGGTCCTCCTTTATGAGTGACGAGCTGCGCCAGTACCTGCTGGCTAGGGGCATTGCTACTAGTCGGACCATGAGCTATAATCCCCGGGGAAATGGACAGGTGGAGAGGGAGAATGCCACAGTGTGGAAGGCCACACTTTTAGCCCTTAAGTCAAAGGGGTTGCCGGTCTCTCGATGGCAGGAGGTTCTCCCCGAGGCACTCCACTCCATCCGCTCTCTGTTATGTATGTCCACCAATGCCACCCCTCATGAGCGCCTCTTTTCTTTTCCCAGGAAGTCTGCCACTGGGACCACCCTACCAGTTTGGCTGACGTCCCCAGGGCCAGTGCTGCTCTGGAAACATGCGAGGAGCAATAAATACTCCCCGCTGGTCGAGAGGGTTCACCTACTACATGCAAACCCCCAGTATGCCTACATGGTCTTACCTGATGGGCGGGAGGGCACGTCTCCGTCCATGACCTGGCGCCCGCAGGAGCAGCAGACCACTACCCCGAACACTCCATGGTAACTATGAACCCTGTACCCGAGGTGACACCGTGCACACCAAGCCCTACACAGACTCCTCACGACACTCCCATACTGGGCGCCTCACACACGCATATACCAGGCGCCTCGCACACGCATATACCAGGCACCTCGCACACGCATGAGGGATCACTGACGCCTAGTGGGCTGACACCTCCGGTTAGGCCGGAACCAGCACAACCACCGTCTCTGGTGCAATCACCACCGGCACCTGTGCAATCACAGCCGGTGCTACGTAGATCACAGCGACAGATTCAACCACCTGATAGACTTAACCTGTAAGTATACTTGTAAGAAACTTCTCCCCATGGGGACTCTCTTTTAAAACAAAGGGGGGGTGAATGTGGTGAGCTACATATACCTGTCTGGACACGCCCCCCCTCCCCACTGACTGCGCCTGTGGCTCCTCCCACTGACCGTGGCTCCTCCCACAGACACTGGTATAAAGGCGATTGGAAGCACAGCCCCTTCCTCAGTCTCCAGGATGTTGTGTGATGGTCACTTGCTGCTTGTTCTTTCTTCCAGCCAATAAAAGCCTATATCTCGTCTCACGTCTCCGAGAGTTATTGATGGTGCATCAATGAACTTCAAGTGGGAGACAAAAAGCTGGTTGTAAAGGTAAATGCAAAGAACAAAACCCAGTTGGATGAATGGAAGGTCACAAAGAAAGGAGTCGAAACCAGAGGGTTCATCAGATAATGTGGACGAGGAAACCTAGAGGAGAGATCCGATTGTAAAGGTAGCTAAAGAAGGATAAGTAAGAGAATATGCCAGAGAACTAAATGCACCTTCCTAAGTTTAAGATGCACAAAATGGAAGCAAAGGGAAGAACTATACCCAGAGTTGTCAGGTCCACTTCCTGCGGTCTCAGATTCAACTCCAATAACCACCACGAGGAGGTCTCAGAACCTGAGATTGTCTTCACAAGCGGAGGGATTCCACTTGTCAGGAAAGATGTTATCACACAAGAGTAAGAATGCCTCCACAGCAATAAATCTTTAAACTGAATCGGACTCTGCTGCGAATGTCTGATTACCAGTTGGATTATGTAGTTTACTGTGTATATGGTTGAGATACATTCTGTACTGAGTTGGAGTTTATAGCAAAGCAGGGAGAGTGTTAAGTATTTAATATTTCAATAATATTTGAGTAATCTTATATGCATATTGTTTGATTAAGCATTCTTGTTCATTTAAGCAATTCATTGCTTAAGTACATATAAATACGTGAATTGCATATGTTATCATGTCACCACATGATAAGTGCGTGCCTCGCATAAAGTAAACTCGAAGCTAGACTGACATTTCAGACTCCCATGTCTTCCTTTGAATTAGTTTAATGTTTTGAAGTGACAAAACATAACAGTAAGTTTATCTTAGTATCTTTCCTTTCAGTTAGTCCTGACGAAGGGTCTCGGCCCAAAACGTCGACAGTGCTTCTCTCTATCGATGCTGCCTGGCCTGCTGTGTTCCACCAGCATTTTGTGTGTGTTGTTTGAATTTCCAGCATCTGCAGATTTGCTCGTGTTTGCATAATAAGGGTATGAAAGGATGTAAAAACAACTGAACTCGGAGGCGGAGTGAAGTGATGATGGCGCTAAATGGTATCTCCTTTGCTTGCATCTTCAGAAACAGCCCTAGTCCCATCTTTAATATCTCTGTTTTTCCCTTTCGGGGTTCCTTTGAAGACCCTGACCTGGAGTTACATGCCGACTATGGTTCTTTGTGGGAATGGGATTTGCTCTCAGGGTTTCATAACTGGCCGTTGTTCAGCATGCCAAGGTTTGGCCCAAGAGTCCAGCTCAAATTCAGAAGTCTAGGATCTTGGGGCTCTGGAGATGGGTGGATCAATGGTCAGTGTCACGGCAGGAGACCTGTGTGTCATCGGGGGAGTCAGAATATCTACAGTTGTGTGCCCAGAGACTCGAGATCTTTGGGCACAGAGCTCGAAAAAAGCAACATAATGGACTTTTAACATCATAAACCAGTTTGTTTTGTCTCCCGTCTCGCTGTGAAACGGAGACACCCCTTTCTCCCTTATTAGGGAGAGGGAGAGCCTGTGATATGTCGCACTTTAGGAGATCTAGGCCTCATATGGAGCCAGTGATCATTAATGGAGAATGTGTGGAGCAGGTTAAGACCTACAAGTATCTGGGAGTACAGTTAGACGAGGAACTAGACTGGACTGCCAACACAGATGCCTTGTGCAGGAAGGCACAGAGTCGACTGTACTTCCTAAGAAGGTTGGCGTCATTCAATGTCTGTAGTGAGATGCTGAAGATGTTCTATAGGTCAGTTGTGGAGAGCGCCCTCTTCTTTGTGGTGGCGTGTTGGGGAGGAAGCATTAAGAAGAGGGACGCCTCACGTCTTAATAAGCTGGTAAGGAAGGCGGGCTCTGTCGTGGGCAAAGTACTGGAGAGTTTAACATCGGTAGCTGAGCGAAGGGCGCTGAGTAGGCTACGGTCAATTATGGATAACTTTGAACATCCTCTACATAGCACCATCCAGAGACAGAGAAGCAGTTTCAGCGACAGGTTACTATCGATGCAATGCTCCTCAGACAGGATGAAGAGGTCAATACTCCCCAATGCCATTAGGCTTTACAATTCTACCGCCAGGACTTAGAACTTTTTAAAAGCTATTATTAATGCTTTTTGAGATAGTGATTTAGATGCATATCATATTTTTTTTACTGAGTTAAGTATTGTATGTAATTAGTTTTGCTACAACAAGTGTATGGGACATTGGAAAAAAGTTGAATTTCCCCATGGGGATGAATAAAGTATCTATCTATCTATCTATCTATCTATCTATCTATCTATCTATCTATCTATCTATCTATCTATCTATCTATCTATCTATCTATGCTGGGTGAACAATGTAGTCTTTGGGGTAACTACAAGTCTCTGTCTTTACTGTTGCTTTGCTCATGCTGGAAACCTTGAAACCTTGATAATAGATTCTGTAATTCTAAATCAAGCCCGGCTAAAAAGCAGCAATCTTTCATATTTTTATATTGACTACAAAAAAAAGCACTTGATTCTGTCCCACTCTCATGGTTAATAGAAGTTCTTAATACTTATAAAATTCGTACAACATCTGATGAAGTATTGGCATACTATAATCATTCTATCAACAGCCAAAAACAATAACCACCATTACCAAAATAAAGCGAAGCATGTTCCAGAGTAAGTCTCTAAGTCCGCAACGGTTTTGCTTAGCTTTAAACCTGCTTTCTAAATTACTGAATCAGTGAAAATTGGGTATCAAATCAGAAACAACCAAATGAGTTAGATCTTGATACACCTTCTATTCATGGATGATTTCAAATTATATGCTCCTTCATCAGTTAAGTTAAAGCAATCCAAATAGTAGAACTATTTCTGAAAGATATAAACACAGACTTCAGATTAGGTAAGTGCAAAACATTAAACATTAAGGTGCAAAAGAGCAAAAGAACATAAAACAGAGTAGCAAGATACAATACAACTAATGGATGAATATGAAAATGTAAGTATCTGGGATATCAGCAAGAAAGAAAATAGATTTTAGTGCAATAAAAGGAAAACATTTGTCAGAATTTACATCAAGTCTTATGAAAATCTGCTAAATAGAGCTTAATAGTAAAAATTTAACAAAGGCAATAAAAACATCTGCTATACACATTTTAAAGTATTATTTTGGCATATTATATTGGCCTGAAATGGATCTGAAACATTTACAGAGAAAAATATGAACTTAAATTACTGATTTTAGAAAAATTCATGTATACTCGAACACACTAGGACAGAAGGAGGAAGGAGGATAACTGACACTAGAAATTTACACAACAGTCAGTCAAATCATCTAAGGATATATTTTCATCAACAGAAACAGGATTTAGCACTCCATGCTGGCATATGAAATTCTGATAAGAAATGCACACCACTAAACTAAAATGAAAGTACAACTCAGACAAAAGAAGAAATCATCACTACAGAAGAAAATTTTAACCAGTGGAAGAGCATGACCCTCCATGAAAGACATTCTCACAATCTGTGCAAACTTGGTGTTGACCAGGAAGTGTTGAATGCCTGGTTCAGAGTTGGAGACCTCTTCCCAGAAACAGAGGAGTTACTTGTGCCAATGTAGCACCAGGTGACAAACACACAGAGAAAAAAAAATCAAAAATACATCATACAAGACCAACAAGTTCAAGATGATAAATGCAGAATATGGTAAGAGAAACCAGAAACAATCCAACACATTACAGGATCCTGCAGCAGTTTAACTCAATCTGATTACTTGCACAGGCACATAAGTACTATAACTTAATATAAATACAAGCCTAATCTAGTTTTAGTGTCAGAGTTTGACAAATTATATTACTACTGATCCATTATTACAGACAGGACAATCCATAATAACTGTGTGGATATAATATTACAGGATAAGCAAGCCGGAACAACTTAGTTAATAGGAGTAGCCATTCCAAACATACAGAAATCAGTAAGTGAAAAACACCAGAAATATGCTGAACTAAAAGAAGAAATTGAAAGATTATTGAACATGATCAGATTATAAAGGGAGCAAAGGAAGGGTTGGTGTCCTATTGGTCTCATCCTCTGCACAATAGGATAAAACAATTAGGCCTGCACAACAATATTTATGTAAATGGCCAGGAAGCCACAGTACTTGAATAATCTGAAAGTTCCTAGCAAATGAGAAATTGCTATACCTGTACTTCAGATTTTACCAGCTTGAGCTGAGAATGAATAAATAAATATTTAAATAAATGAATAATATTGAAACATGAGTTGTAGAGTTGCTGCAAGGCTGTTGGATCAGTTCTGTGTTGAGGTGAGTGAATTTATCCACTCTGGCTCGGGAGCCTGTTTTAATGAAGGGTAATAACTTTTTTTGAACTTGATGTTGTGGACTTACTTCCTTCAAACAACCCAGAAACAGGACCTTTAGCTCACTGGGTCAATGCTGAACATCAAGTAGCCTTTGCACTAATTCTACAGTAATCCCATTTTATTTTAGCTACATTTTTATTAACACCAGCCTGATTCTACCATATGCCCTCACTACAGAAAATTTACGGCATCTAATTAACCAGCCAACTGGAATACCTTTGGAGGAGATTGGAACCCCCTGAGGAAAAGCATCTGATCAGAGCACTGATGTGCAATCTTGAGGCAGACAATGTTGGAGGTCAGAATTCAATCAGTACTCTCAGAAGCTAACTTAATTTCTTCTTTTGGTTTCTTATTGGCTGTCTGCATATCATGTCCCATATTATAAAGTGATAGGTCAGAAGAGGCTTTCCTTATGCAGTCAACAAAAGCCTTCATTATTTTGAGGATCCTTTTAGTTTTTCTCTGTCATGCATCCTCACAGTATTGGTTGAATTCTTTATTGTGGTTTCTCTTTTTATCTGATAAACCATTCTCATTAGAGGCCCCTCCCCCCACCCAGCACCCACTATCTATTGCCCCCAACACTGCACTATAAACAATTTAAACCACTTGTTTTATAATGCTGTTTACATGGTAAATACATGTAATATGTGTGTATTTATGCACATTTTATTCAATATCCAGATTTTAACCTCTAACTTTATTTTTATTTATTTCTTTGTCTTTATAATTGTTGAATGATGTTTTTTTGTTGTTGCAGGTCTGTTGCAGTAAGTGTCAATCTTTCCTGTTCATTTGAAAGCTGCTTGTGGCTTTTCCTTTCTAGCTTGGGATCGGCCTGTTTGAGAAATATTGCAGCACTTCCATTGGCTGCCTGTTAGCACCACAGCACCACTGATCCAATAAAGTATAAATCCAGCATGCTGATCCAGTCTTTTACTCTTTTCACTTTGCAGGCTCACTGACAGACTAGGCCGTGACCGGTACTGCAGGAACGGTGAGAGAGGGCCTGAGCACACACTTTAGATAAGTATTTGTAGCTGGGTGTAACTAGGTTCACTGAATGTTTAGTGTCTGTCTTGTCCTGTAAAAAAATAGTTAACTACTTACTGGTAGAGAGTGTCTTCTGTCCCCACTCACCGAACCCGCAAACCTGATTCCACATCACAATGTTGCCCTCTGACCAACACACTGAAGGAAATTCTGAATACATGTATATATGTCAGTTGAGTGTAATGGGGTTGTCATCTGGGGTGTTAGTGTCGATTCCCCTAATGGAGAACTCCCGTGCATGATTTTGTCTCACCTGGGGTGGCTGATACACAGGTCCTTGACAGATCAGGGTCAAGGTACAATGGCATGGAAGCAAGATGTCAGGGGACTCCTTCACTGCTATTGTGATAGAAACATAGAAACATAGAAAATAGGTGCAGGTCCCCCCCTCAATCTTCTAAATTCCAGTGAGTGATGTACCATCATCTTCCACCAATGTATATGATGAATTAGGATGATTCTTCCTTGATCATCTATTACTTTAATTCCTTCTCTGAGGAATTGTGGTGGAGAGGCTTCTGAGTTCCTGCGATCTCAAGTGTGATACTGTCTGAAGCTTAGCTCCTAGTAGGGTCACCTATGGTGGTAAGTTTAAAGGGGAGGGTCCAGACAAAGAGCAACCCACCCAAGATCTCAATGAAAATGGTGCAGCAGGCAGGAGATGTTGACAAATCACAATGACAGTGAAGGTGGAGGAAGGCTGCAGCAGTGAAGGGTCTGCAAACGTCTTGCAAGCCATACCACTGGACCCTGACCACAATCTGTCATGGATGATGTGGTGGTTTCCATGAATCAGCCTCCCCACTTTAAACAAAGTCATGCACAGGCGTTCTCCATTAAGTGAATAACACTCATTGGACAATAACATCATACTCAACTTGAGTGATTGCGCTACCTTAATAGTCACTATGTAACTTAAAGGGCATAACCACGTACAGTATAGTACAAGTGTATATAACCACGTACAGTACAGTACTCTAAGTGTGCTCTAATTCAGTTCTACACAGAGTTAACATCATTTCTCTGGCATTTTTACCACAAGAATTTTCTGCTTCATTTGAAGGAAAAGACTTCATTGTTGGCTAGAAAGCTGGGGTCTGGCGTGTCCTTCTTGGGTGTGGGCAGGGGCTGCAGGGAATATCTGTGTGTTTACTTGATGACCTCAGGGGGTTTACAAATTGATTTGTACTTATCAGGCCCAGTCTTTGCTTTTGGGAATATCTAAATCCTAGAGCTGCCAAAGCGAACAGCTGGACATTCATTTCCTGTTCGAAGTATTATAAGCAGATTGCTAGTACTGAAAAAGTAGAAATGGAAGGATTGCATGGCAGATCCCCAGGATTTTATCGCCCACAGCATACATGTAATGAGGCATGTCGTGTATTTGGTGAACTCACTTGTTCTGAGGAAAAAATATCCAGTAACTTTTCACTTTGATTTACCTCATTGTTTGAATATTATTTCTTAATCAATTTCTTTAAGGTAATGGTTGATGGGACCTGCCACAGACTGCTGTGGAGGCCTAATTGGCTATATTGGGCTATATATATATTAAGTTCTTGATTGATAAGGCTGTCAAAGAAGTTAAGGGGTGAAAGCAAGAGAAGTGGGTTGAAAGGGATAATAAGTCAGCCATGATAGAATGGCAGGACAGACTCAATAGGTCGAATAGCTAATTCTGCTTCTACATCTTGTAGTCTTATAATCTTAATAATCTGGAGGTCTGTGACTCAAGGTGGCCCATGGGGATCTGTTTGGGGACCTCTGCTATTTGTGATATACTGTACATAAATGACCTAGATGAAAGTGAGGAGGGTAGTTAGTAAGTTTGTAGATGATTTGAAGTGTGTGGTGGACCATGTAGAAGACCAGCAAAGGATACAGTAAAGTATAGATCTGTTGTAGATATGTGCAGAGAATTGGTAGGTGGATGTTAACCTGCCAAATGTGAAGTTTTGCACTTTGGGAAATCAAATGTAAAGAGACAGTAGCCTGTTAATGACAAGAGCCTTAGCAGTGTTGATGGGCAGAGAGATCTTGGGATCCAGTCCATAGCTCCCTGAAAGTGGCTACGCAGGTTGTTAGGGTGATAAAGAAGGCATATAGCATGCTCGCCTTTATTAGTTGAGGAACTGAGTTCATGAGTCATATATCTTCAGAGTCAGGAAGTTATGTTGCAGTTTTGTAAAACTCTAGTTAGGCTGCATCTGGAGTTCTGGTTACCCCAGTATAGGAATAGGAAGCATATTAAGGCTTTGGATAAGGTACAGAAGAGATTTATTGGGATGCTGCCTGGATTAGAAGGCACATGCTTGCAGGGGAGGTCAGACAAATTTGAGTTGTTTTCTCTAGAGCAGAGAAGGCTAAGGTGTGATCTGATCAAGGTTTATAAGTTTATATGAGGCATAGAGTGAACAGCCAGTACCTTTCCCCAGAATTGAAATATCTAATACCAAGGAGTGTGCACTTAAGGTGAGAGGGGGTAATTTCAAATGAGATGTGCAATTAAGTGGTGGGTCCCTGGAATGCACTGCTTGGGATATTTCGATAGAGTTGTCCAAGAGCCTCTCAGATAGGCACATGGATGTGCAGGAAATGGAAAGATTATGGACATTGTGCAGTCAGGAATTGGTTTAGTTGGGCATTTGATTACTAATGTAATTAGTTCAGCACAGTATTGTGGGCTGAAATGCCTGTTCCTATCCTGTACTGTTCTATGTCCTATTGTTCACAATTTGAAATGTGACAAGGTACTTATTGCATGCTGCAGTATTTTCTGGCCTGGGGCAGATTAGTTGACAGCTTACATTACAATTGGACAAATGTGCTAAGCATAACCTACTCCCTGCCAAGTTAGTGAGCTACCCATAAAACTGTATAAACCAATTTTTCTGCCAAGTATTGAGTCTAGTGGTTAGTTTTCTCAGTGTCACAATGTGGTTATGTTATGGCAAACACAGCCTGTTTGACCCCTGACATGCATTAAATAGGGTGAGCACCAGGTCCAGGCAGCAAGTTGGCTCAGAGTGACCCAACCCAATATATGGGTACGTGGTAAACGTGACCAAAGCCTAGCTATACAATGACCTGACAGAGCCATGAACCCAGAAACATACAAGTTTATCTCTGCCTACATCCTGTTCTGGCAGGACAGACACACCAGAAGCAGTGCCCTGATGGTGACCTATTAGTTGGAAGAGGCTCTGGGATTGTTTAACTCATGAAGGGGTTGGATGCTATGAAGTCTCATTGTAATGGACCAGCACAAAGGAGGATTTGTTGATTCCATGCCATGCAATCCTACCAACCTAATGCCAATGGATGAACCAGTGCTCTTCCATATGGTCATTAAGAAGAGATGGACCACAAACCTACTTCTTGGTGGGACCATTAATTTCGCCAAGCTGGTTAGAATGTTGGGACTTTGAGGAAACACACAGCAATCTTATCAAGGGTTCAGCAGTGGAAAGGATGAGCCATTTCAAGTTCCTGGGTGCCAACATATCTGAAGATCTATCCTGGGTCAAACAAACAAGAAATTATGAAGAAGGCATACCAGAGGCTATATTTCATTAGGGGTTTGAGGAGATTTGGTGTGTCACCAAGAACTCTAGCAAGTTTCTACCAGTGTACCGTGGAGAACATTCTGACTGGTTGTATCACTGTTCGGCGTGCAAGGCGGCCACTGTATAGGATCAGAAAAAGCTGCAGAGGGTTGCAAACTCAGTCGCTCCATCATGGGCACTAGCCTCACCACCAGTGAGGACATCTTCAAGGGGCAATGCCTCAAAAAGTTGGCAGCTTTTATAAATGACCCCACACCCAGGAAATGCCCCCTTCTAATTATTGCATACACGAGGAAATCTGCGGATGCTGGAAATACAAGCAACACACACAAAACGCTAGTGGAATGCAGCAGGCCAGGCAGCACCTACAGGAAGAAGTACAGTCGACGTTTCAGGTCGAGACCCTTCGTCAGTATTGCTGTTATGTTTGTGGTACTCAGAAGCTGGGTGGCTGTGAATAACGCACACGAGAGATGGAGAGGTGTGGAACAAATGTGCTACTGTTTATTTGTGAGTTTTCTTACCTGAATGCACTTTCACATTATATTCAGCATGTAATATATGAGGAAGCTTGAGCAATCCATAAGGATCAAAATATACATGAATACATAATGAGTTCCTCTCTACAAAGTTTCTCCCCTTTCTCTTACCCAGGCCAACTGCTGAAATATTAATATTCAATGGAATAATCATCAAATTCAACCAACAACAAAAAACAATTTTTTTCCTGAATTAGGGAAAGAGGGCAGACTGCCTCTATTCCCAGACTCAACCCTGGGGATCATTCTGGCCCATGTGCTGAGGGTTAGTCTTTAGACTAGAGATTGAATCTTTCCAGAGGCCCCCTGTTCCTGTGAGGGGACTGACGACATGGGGATGATGCCAAAATCATTTTATAAGACCATAAGACACAGGAGCTGAATTAGGCCATTTGGCCCTTTGAGACTGCTCCACTATTTCATTATGGCTGATCCATTGTCTCTCTCAGCCCCATGTCCCTTCATGCACCGACTAATCAAGAGTGTATCAATCTCTGTCTTAAATATACATACAGACTTGGTCTCCACAGCTGCCTGTGGAAATGAATTCCACAGATTTACCACTCTCTGGCTGAAGAAATTCCTTCTCATCTCCATTCTAAAAGGACACTGCTCTATTCTGAAGCTGTGCCCTCTGGTCTTAGACTCTCCCTCTACATCCACTCCACCAAGGCCTTTCACCATTCGATGAGTTTCAATGAAGTCACCCCTCATTCTTCTGAGTTCCATTGAATACAAGCCCAGAGCCATCATATATTCTTCATATGACAAGTCATTCAATCCTGGAATCATTTTTGTGAATGTCCCTTGAATCCTCTCCAGTTTCAGTACATCCTTTCTTAGATAAGGGGCTCAAAACTGCTCACAATATTCCAAGTGAGACCTCATCTGTGCTTTATAAAGTCTCAATATTACATCCTTGCTTTTAAATTCTAGTCCTCTTCAAATGAATGCTAACAATGCATTTGCCTTCCTCACCACAGACTCAACCTGCAAATTATCTTTTGAGTAATCCTGCACAAGGACTCCCAAATCCCTTTGCACCACAGTATTTTGTATTTTCTCTCCATTTAGAAAATATATAACCCTTTCATTTTTTCTTCCCAACACTGGCCGTACACCTCCCAACATTGCATTCCATCTGCCACTTCTTTCCCCATTCTTCTAATCTGTCTAAGTCTTTCTGTAGCCTCCCTAAGTCTTCCTCAAAGTCTTCCTCAAAACAGCCTGCCCCTACACCTATCTTCATATTATCGGCAAACTTTGCAAAAAAAAAACCCATCAATTCCATCATGCAAATCATTAACATTTAACACCAAGAGAATTGATCCCAACACAGACACCTGTGGACACAACTAGTCACTGACAGCCGGCCAGAGAAGGCTTCCTTTATTCCCACTCTTTGCCTCCTGTCAGTCAGCCATTGCTTTATCCATGCTTGAAACTTCCCTGCAACACCATGGTCTCATAGCTTGTTAAGCAGCCTCATGTGTGGCACCTTGTCAAAGGCCTTCTGAAAATTCAAATGTACAACATCACCTGATACTCCTTTGTCTATCTTGCTTGTCATTTCTTCAAATCATTCCAACAGGTTTGTCAGGCAAGATTTCCCTTGCCTATTTTATCATGTGTCTCCAAGTAACCCAAAACCACATTCTTAACAATCGTCTCCAACATCTTCCCACCACTGAGATCAGACTAACTGGCCTATAATTTCTTTTCTTCGGCCTTTCTCCCTTCTCCAGTCTTCTAGACCATTCCAGAATCTAGTGATTCTTGAAAGATCATTACTAATGCCTCCACAATCTCTTCACATCTTTCAGAACCCTGGGGTGTACACCATCTAGTATAGGTGACTTTTCTACCTTTAGACTTTTCATTTTCCCCTGAACCTTCAATCTAGTAATGGTAACTTCACATACTTCATCCCCCTGACACCTGGAACTTCCACCAGACTGCTAGTGTCTTCCATCGTGAAGACTAATGTAAAATACTTACTCAGTTCATCCGCAATTTTGTTGTCCCCCATTACTACCTCTCCAGCATTGTTTCCAGTAGTCCAATATCCACTCTCACCTCCCTTTTACACTTTATGTATCTGAAGAAACTTTTGGTTTCCTCTTTAATATTATTGGCTAGCTTACTTTTGTATTCCATCTTTATCTTCTTAATGGCTTTTTTAGTTGCCTTCTGTTAGTATTTGAAAGACTCCCAATCCTCAAACTTCCCACTAATTTTTGCTCTATTATATGCCCTCTCTTTGGCTTTTATGTTGGGTTTGATTTGTTTTGTAGTCACGGTTGTGTCATCATGCCTTTAGAATACTTCTTCCTCTTTGGGATGTATTGTCATGGTCTAGTGGGTGATGTCCAAGTTCCGGTTCATGGTCTGGACCGTGGACTCCGGACTTCGGGTCTTCTGGCTGTCCCTTGTTTTAGTTGGGCTTAATCATAGGCACATGATGCTCGTCTTGGGGCTGGGAATATAAGTGGCCCTGGGTTCGAGTGTAGGTGCTGGTTTGTCTTGTCAGTATCTTGTCCTCGCCTCTGTGGGGTAAGTCAGGTTGTCTTTGCTGTTACCCTGAGGCTGGACTGTTTCCTTCCCTTCCCCTTCTTTCTGCAACCTGTGCCTGGAGCCTCGCCCGGCAACCTGTGTCCAGATAAGAAACTGTCTTTTGTTGTTTGGAACTGTCTCTCTGTGTCCACGCCTTCGCTAGGTAGGTCCAGTCGTTTGCCACTACCTAGTGTTGGGAACTGTCTGTGTCTACGCCTTTGCTAGGTAGGTCCGGCTGTTTGCCACTACCTAGTGTTGGGAACTGTCTGTGTCCACGCCTTCGCTAGGTAGGTCCGGCCGTTTGCCACTACCTAGTGTTGGGAACTGTCTGTGTCCACGCCTTCGCTAGGTAGGTCCGGCCGTTTGCCACTACCTAGTGTTGGGAACTGTCTGTGTCCACGCCTTCACTTGGTAGGTCTGGCCGTTTGCCACTACCTAGTGTTGGGAACTGTCTGTGTCCACGCCTTCGCTAGGTATGCCCGGCCGTTTGCCACTACCTAGTGTTGGGAACAGTCTCACTGTGTCCACGCCTTCACTAGGTAGGTCTGGCCATTTGCCACTACCTGGTGTTGGGAACTGTCTGTGTCCACGCCTTCGCCAGGTAGGTCCGGCTGTTTGCCACTACCTAGTGTTGGGAACTGTCTGTGTCCACGCCTTCGCTAGGTATGTCCAGACGTTTGCCACTACCTAGTGTTGGGAACTGTCTCTCTGTGTCCACGCCTTCACTAGGTAGGTCTGGCCATTTGCCACTACCTGGTGTTGGGAACTGTCTGTGTCCACGCCTTCGCCAGGTAGGTCCGGCTGTTTGCCACTACCTAGTGTTGGGAACTGTCTGTGTCCACGCCTTCGCTAGGTATGTCCAGACGTTTGCCACTACCTAGTGTTGGGAACTGTCTCTCTGTGTCCACGCCTTCACTAGGTAGGTCTGGCCATTTGCCACTACCTGGTGTTGGGAACTGTCTGTGTCCACGCCTTCGCCAGGTAGGTCTGGCTGTTTGCCACTACCTAGTGTTGGGAACTGTCTGTGTCCACGCCTTCGCTAGGTATGTCCAGACGTTTGCCACTACCTAGTGTTGGGAACTGTCTCTCTGTGTCCACGCCTTCACTAGGTAGGTCCGGCCATTTGCCGCTACCTGGTGTTGGGAACTGCCTCATTATGTTCAGCTTTCTGTGTATGAGTTCCGGCCCTATGTCCTGTTCCCAAGGAGGGGACCTGGCTCTGTTCTGCGTCCTTGTTATCCTACGACCAAGGCTCGGCATCCCTGTTCTCCCTCGACCAAGTCCAAGTCTGAGCTTCAAGTCCACGTCCAGTCCTGTCGCCTCGTCTTGTCCTTGCCAAGATCCTAGTCCTGAGTCCCAACCAAGACCCAGGCTCTGGATCCTTGTCCAGACTCTGGTTCTGGAGTTCCGAGCTCCTGGTCCAGGCTCCTTGTTCCTCATTCTACGTCTGGGTCCTGTGCTTCTACCCTAGTCCTAGCTCAGGCCTGAATCCTAGTCTCGTCCAGGGCCTGTGTCAATGTCCAGCGTCATTTCTTCCCCACTCCCCTCGCTTTCTTGACACACCTAGTCCTTTCCCTAATACTTCAGTGTCTGTGTCTTGCATTTGGGTCCATTCCCAGTGCCCCACCTTATGACATGTATATATTTTGTGCCTTCTGAATTGCTTCCAGAAATTCCAGCCATTGCTGCTCTGCCATCATCCCTGACAGTTATCTCTTCGTGTCGTATGTATAGATCTGGGCTTGGGTACTGCATTGTCAGTAGAGGGCACCTGAGAAAGCATAGGTAATGGAGGAGCACTGGCTATGTCATTTGATCTTCATGGAGGATCTGCAGTCATTGTCTCAGATTCCTGTTCCATTTCTCCAACTGGATCTACATTGGTCAGTTTGTGTTGGTTTTCAACAGCTGAGAAAATGCCTTCTCTGGATGATGTGTTTACCAGTGACCACTATGTATTGCATAGGACCAGATTGTGCCACCATTAGGGTTAGGCAAATAACCAATTTGATCAAGAGAGGTAGTTGTGATGGAGAGTATATCGACTGGTTGCAACACAGGCTGGTATGGAAACGTCAATGTCCTTAAACAGAAAATCATACAAAAAGTAGTGGATACGGTCCAGTCAAACATGGGTAAAGCCCTCCCCTCCACTGAGCATATCTACATGGAGTGTTGTTCCAGGAGAGGAGCATTCAGGAGCAGCATCTCCAACACCATCACACTGAGCACGGGGGCTCCCCAGGGTTGCGTGCTCAGTCCACTGCTGTTCACTCTGCTGACCCATGACTGTGCTGCAACACACAGCTCGAACCACATCATCAAGTTCGCTGATGACACGACTGTAGTGGGTCTCATCAGCAAGAACGATGAGTCAGCATACAGAGAGGAGGTGCAGCAGCTAACAGACTGGTGCAGAGCCAACAACCCATCACTGAATGTGAACAAAACAAAAGAGATGTTTGTTGACTTCAGGAGGGCACAGAGTGACCACTCTCTGCTGAACATCGACAGCTCCTCAGTAGAGATCGTTAAGAGCACCGAATTTCTTGGTGTTCACCAGGTGGAGAATCTTACCTGGTCCCTCAACACCAGCTCCATAGCAAAGAAAGCCCAGCAGCATCTCTACTTTATGCAAAGGCTGAGGAAAGTCCATCTCCCACCCCCATCCTCATCACATTCTACAGGGGCTGTATTGAGAGCATTCTGAGCAGCTGCATCACTGCCTGGTTCGGAAATAGCACCATCTCGGATTGCAAGACCCTGCAGCGGATAGTGAGGTCAGCCGAGAAGATCGTTAGGTCTCTTTTCCTGCCATTACAGACATTTACACCACATGCTGCATCCGCAAAGCAAACAGCATTATGAAGGACTCCATGCACCCCTCATACAAACTCTGCTCCCTCCTGCCACCTGGGTAAAGACACCGAAGCATTTCGGCTGTCATGACAAGACTATGTAACAGTTTCTTCCCCCAAGCCATCAGACTCCTCAATGCCCAGAGTCTGGACTGGCACCAACTTACTGCCCTCTATTGTGCCTATTGTCTTGTTTATTATTTATTGTAATGCCTGCACTGTTTTGTGCACTTTATGCAGTCCTGGGTAGGTCTGTAGTCTTGTGTAGTTTTTTTCTGTGTTGTTTTTGCATAGTTCAGTGTAGTTTTGTATTGTTTCTTGTAACACCATGGTCCTGAAAAACGTTGTCTGGTTTTTACTGTGTACTGTACCAGCAGTTATGGTCAAAATGACAATAAAAGGTGACTTGACTTGATTATTGGGGTCACTCGCCACCCAGGTCATGTTCTCTTCTCACTTCTGCTATCAGAAAAAAAGGTACAGGAGCCTCAGGACTTGCAACATCAGGTTCAGGAACAGTTACTATGCTTCAACTATCTGGCTCCTGAATCAGTGGGGATAACTTCATTCCCCATCACTCGCCCCATCACTGAACTGTTCCCACAACCTATGGACTAATGTTCAAGGACTCTTCATCTCACGTTCTTGATCCTTATTGCTTATTTATTTGTTTTATTATTTTCTTTTCTCTTTTGTTGCCTTTTGCACATTGGTGGTTTGTCCACCCTGCTGTGTGTAGTCTTTCATTTATTCTACTATGGTTCCTCAATTTAATGAGTATGCCCTTAAGGAAAAGAATCTCAAGGTTGCATATGAACTTTGATAATAAAGTTACTTTGAGCATTGAGGTATTCTCTCTCCTGCGGTGAATCTTCCGTACCAAGCTTTAGCACATCTTTCTGGTTTGATTTTCTGTTCACTTAGCACAATCTGTTTGGTGTTTGGGGGTCTGAGCAAGTCAAGCTGAGCGCCAAGCTGTCTTTTCATCTGTGCAGTTGCTGGAGCCATTTTGGTGGTGGCATGAGGTGTGTTGCAGTATGTCAGCAAGAAAGTGCTAAGGCACTGGTTGAAGTGATGTGGTTCACTTCCCACTGAAGTCCTGAGGGCTTGTTTCATTGTATGTATGAATCATTCAGCAAAGCCATTAGAGGTTGACTTATGTGTAAATGCTGTTTGTTTCCATAAGTGCCTTGAAATCTTCAGACGGGAGTTGTGAGCTAAAGATGGAACTTGGATCCGCTCCTCAATGCATTTTTTAGATGTAGTGCTCTTCATGATGGCAACCCCAGGCCACTTGCTCTGTGTGTCCACTACGACCAAGAACATGTGGCCTTCTCCAGGTCCCACTAAATCTATGTGAATCCTCTGCCGTGGTTCTTCAGACAATTTCCATGGATGCAAAGGAGCAAGCTGAGGAGCAATTCTCACTTACTGACAATGTGGACGTGTTTTGGCCTTCTCTTCAATCCAGTACTGGCCACCAGAAGTAGCTGTGTGTAATTACTTTCATGCACATCACACCAGAGTGTCCTGCATGTAGCTGGTCAGGCACTTGCTTTCTTAATGGTGGAGGAATGACAACATGGTAATTCCAAGGTTAACATCCCACTTGGACTGTGAGCTCCTTCTGTTGAGCCTGCTAACGTTTCAGTTCTATGGTTGGCTCTCCTTTCCATTCGTGAGTTACCATGTCCGCCACTTTAGATAGAACAGCGTCAGTACATGTGTGCTTCTGGACTAGCTCTGCAGTTATTGGAGCTGTAAGTCCTTCTTCGATGTAAAGGCACTCTGTCAGGGATAGCTCTGGAGCTATAATATCTAAGGAAATCTGGATAGTCCACCAGTATTCAAATGGTGCTTGGACATCCTGTACGTTATGTCATACTGATGTGCTTAAAGTAACAGAGCCCAACAGTACATTCGACTAGCAGCCGGGGAAGGAATGCCTACATGTGGACCAGAAGTTGATGTCATGGGGAGATGATCTGTCCGTAATGTAAATAGTTGACCAAAGAGGAATTGATGGAATTTGTTAACTCTAAAGACAACTGTGAGTGTTTCCCGCTCAATATGGGATTAGTGGCTTTCTGCCTTGCTTAATGTCCTCGATGCAAAATCAATTGGAAGCTCTTCACCCAGATGCATGATGTATGAGATAACTGCCCCTACACCGTAGGGTTATATGTCGCAGGCCAATTATATGGGCAATGATGGGTTGAAGGGTGTGAGTGCTTCAGAATGAGACAAAATTGTTTTGGCCTTTTTTAAAAGCCTTTTCACAGCAATCTGTCCACTGCCAGTGTGTTGAATTATTTAAGAGCTCATGAAGTCGTTTCAGCATGCTAGATAGGTTAGGAACAAACTTTGCATAGTATGTTGGTAGTCCTATGAGAGATCTTAATGGACTTATATTCTGTGGTGACGGAGTCGAAACGACTGCTTTCACTTTTGATGGTACCTTGGGAAGCCCTGAGTTATCAATCATACGGCCCAAATATTCTGTTGAAGGTCGAAAGAACTCACATTTGCCCTTCTGGACCCTTAGCCCATTTTCCTTGAACCTTTGTAGTAAAGCATCCAAATTTTTTAGGCACGAACGCTCATTTTTCCCAGTAAGCCGTTCAAATAGCATTTCACCTCCGCCAACCTGTTCAGGATCTGGTCCTTTGCTCACTGAAAAGATGCAGGAACTGAAGTGATGTTCAACAGAAGCCTTCGGTACCTGAAGAATCACTATGGCCAACAATTCCCCTGACTCTGTCTCCACGTGCATCTGCAAGTATTCTCAAGTCAATCTTGCTAAACGTCCGTCCTCTGGCCAAACCTGCATAAAGGTCATCAGTGATCGGAAGAGGGCCTTGTTCAGCCATAAGAACCAGGTTAATGATGACCTTGAAGTCTCTACAAAACCTTAAATATTTACCCAGTTTTAGGACAGGAACCAGTGGAGTTGCCCATTGCCTAATACCTTAATCTGGACCAGTGTTTCCAATTCAGTCTCTACCTTTGATTTAAGGGTGCATTGAACAGATCTTGCCTTAAGGCTTTTGGATATTGTGTTTGGCTTAACAGCCAATTTAACAGTAATTCCTTCCATCGGTCCACTTCTCTGTTGAATACTTCTGCGTGTTTCTTCAATACCTCTTATAAAAAGTGCTGCCACCAATCAAATGCAGTTCGCGTCAGTCAAGTTTCAGCTGCTCCAACCATGAGTGGCCCAGAAGTGCTGGATAACTACGTTTAAAAATGTACAGTGGATGTTTCTTTCTCTATTTGTTATTCTTCACTGTAACACAAACTACTCCCCTGGCTGGAAAAACCTCACCTGTATAAGCCTTTAAAGTCAACCTTACACCATCTGGCGAGATGCTAGAATTTCTCCTTGTAAACTATCTCTGACACCAGTGATTCTGCAGCACCCATGTCCAACTGCATCTTCACTGTGGGCCCATCCAACCACAGGTCACCCAAAAGCTGTCTTTGTCCGTCCTCAATATGCTCCATCTAGTTCACGTTTCTTTGTATTTTTCCGGTAACGCTTTGTAAAGTTTCACTGCTAATGTAATGGTTTCTCTGTAGCAGTACTGTTTAGATCATGACCAGAGGTAACAGGGCTTTGGAATGTGCGCCATCCAATGAGAGGCATGTGTTTCTTTCTTGTGCGTCTGAGAGAAAGTACAGTCGGCCCTCCTTATGCACGAATTCATGAATCGCGAAAACCCGGAAGTGCTCTTCCAGCACTTGTTGTTCGAGCATGTACAGACTTTTTTTCTTGTCATTATTCCCTAAATAATGCAGTATAACAACCATTTTACTTAGCATTTACATTGTATTAGGTATTATAAGTAATCTAGAGATGATTTAAAGTATACGGGAGGATGTGCGTGGCTTATCGGGATCGAAAAATATTGGAAGTTCTCTTACTAAGTAAGTCGGAACAGATACATCTGGTATTATTTAGCGTCAGTTAGTCAAATGTTTGTCTTAGTATATAGTATATATTTTACCTTTCTATGCATATAAAACACTTAAGAACATATGTTTCAGCGTCGGGCTCCGGAATGGAAATTCTCGAGACTCGGGACAGATCACTCCAGAGTGCGCTCTCCACCGTGCCGGGTTGATGTGGAGGATCAAAAACCCAAAACCCCCAAACCCAATAATTAAACCATTGCATTGCTTAGTAATAATTGTAGCTTTCATCGGGGCAGAGCCTTTCTCACTTTATCCTTTAAAATTGTTCTGATCGTTGACTGACGTAGCCTAACGCTTTTCCAATGACCGATGGCGTTTCACCTCTTTCCAATCGCTTTATTATTTCCACTTTATTTTCAATCGTGATTATTTTCGTGAACAGAAACACTGTGCATTTTGAGCTCTGGCGCCAGGTCCTAATGTCCACCGCACTGAGCCAGGTTAAATAAGGGACTTGAGCATCCACGAATTTTGGTATCTGCGAGGGGTCCTGGAACTAATCCTCCGTGGATAAGGAGGGCCGACTGTATTCACAGAGCTTTTGTTCGATGGAAGATGGAGAGAGAAGATGCCAGAACAGAGAGGTCATAGACTGCAGGACTGAGTGGATGTGGAATGGGGTCGGGAGTTGACCACACCTGGGGGAAATCAATGGAGAACAAAAGTCACGAGCTCCAACACGCACAATAGTCTGTTTGATTAAAATGGGCCCTTTTCTTTTTGTTTTCTTTACTAGCCCTCTAGTCAAATTAAGAATTATAAAGCTAAATTGTTTAATTGCATCTGGTGTAGTGTTTGTTATTTTGTGGCACTGATTTGTAACAGGGGAAAACATCATGCAGCATCCACACAAACGAGATTTCACAAATTTGGCAGGTTGGAGAGTGTCTTCCCCTGGACTAACACAGCCCCTCAAACCTGGGGCTTACATTCCAAAAGTCATTCTTCTTCATGACTGTGCTTTTGGTTGACAGCATCTTCTTACTTTTACAGCTGAGTTCAATATGTCCCATTTTGCCACAGCTTCGGCAATCTAAATCCTTATACCAGCATTCTTTTACTGAATGCTCAGTTTTGCCACAAAGGAAACATAGATTACCAATAGGTATCTTATTCTTAAAGTCAATAGAAACTTTATGAACCTAGGAAGATGCATCAATTAGCTGTGCCTCTTCAGCTGCCATCTCCATAGATGTACTAATCTCAATTGCCTTCTGTATTGTTAGTCAATCTTCTATAACCAAACACTTCTGAATTGTGAGATAAGTGTGAAACGGTACATTTTGGTAGGTCAAATATGATGGCAGAATATAGTATTAATGGTAAGACTCTTGGCAGTGTGGAGGATCAGAGGGATCCTGGGGTCCGAGTCCATAGGACACACAAAGCAGCTGTGCAGGTTGACTCTGTGGTTAAGAAGGCATATGGTGTATTGGCCTTCATTAATCGTGGAATTGAATTTAGGAGCCAAGAGGTAATGTTGTAGCTATATAGGACCCTGGTCAGACCCCACTTGGAGTACTGTGTTCAGTTCTGGTCGCCTCACTACAGGAAGGACGTGGAAACCATAGAAAGGGTGCAGAGGAGATTTACAAGGATGTTGCCTGAATTGGGGAGCATGCCTTATCCGAATAGGTTGAGTGAACTTGGCCTTTTCTCCTTGGAGCGATGGAGGATGAGAGGTGACCTGATAGAGGTGTATAAAATGATGAGAGGCATTGATTGTGCAGATAGTCAGAGGCTTTTTCCCAGGGCTGAAGTGGCTAGCACGAGAGGGCACAGTTTTAAGGTGCTTGGAAGCAGGTGCAGAAGAGATGTTGGGTAAGTTTTTTATGTAGAGTGGTGAGTGCGTGGAATGGGCTGCTGGCGGTGGTGGCAAAGGCGGAAACGATAGGGTCTTTTAAGAGACTCCTGGATAGGTACATGAAGCTTAGAAAAGTAGAGGCCAATGGTAACCCTAGGTAATTTCTAAGGTAAGGACATGTTTGGCACAGCATTGTGGGCCAAAGGGCCTGTATTGCACTGTAGGTTTTCTATGTTTCTATGAATTACCTCGCTATGCAGAACACATACCAATCTATCACATAGCATGTCCTGTTGTAGCCTAAAACAATACTCCACACTGTCCACAACCTTCATGTCATCTTATGCTAACTTTGATCGTGTGCTCTTCTCATAATTTGAGAACCTGATCTTATTGGAGGCAGAAGAAATTTAAATAAGAACGTACAATACTTATTGCAGCTGAGTCTGGGTTATCTCCAGTATTGTGCTACACTTAAGATATGACATTGTGTGTCTGTGATAGTTACTAGACAGTCAGGATCGAGGTCCCACCGAAGCAAAGTTGGCCTTTGGTATTCCACTGACACTCAATGGCCATTTTAGTAGGCACATTTGTACACCTGCACGTTAATGAAAATTTCTAATTTATGGAAGCAACTCAATGCATAAAAGCATGCAGACATAATCAAGAGGTTCAGTTTTTGTTCAGACCAAACATTTGAATGGGAAAGAAGCGTGGTCTAAGTGACTTTGATTGTGAACGGTTGTTGGTGACAGACAAGGTGGTTTGAGTATCTCAGAAACTGCGGATCTTCATGCTCGACTGTCTCCAGAATTCTCGGAGAATGGTGACAAAATCAAAAATGAAAAATCCAGTGAGAGCACTTCCATGGGTGAAAATGTCTCGTTAATGAGAGAGGTCAGAGGAGAATGGCCAGACTGGTTCAAGTGGACAGGAAGGCTGCAATAGCTCAAGTAACCACATGTTACAACGGTGGTGTGCAGAAGAGTCACTCTGAGTTCTCAGTACGTTGTTGGATCTCGATTATTTTTGATCCCTGGGTTCTTTTAGCAGTTCAGGAATGAGTGAAAAACTTTGATTCATTGATTATTCACTATTTATTTTAAAGTTTAAACAAAGACACAGAGCATTTGAATCTGTGAGGAACTGAGAAGCAAAACAGAGATTCATTAGATTCAATATGGCGCTTTTGAAAAATCTATCACCTTCTTTGTTGAGATAACAGAAATTCCTTAGATAACAGAATCCAATCAAAAGGTTACACAATTAAAACAATTATAACACGTGTATAATGTGCTAATAGCCAATTAGAAAGTGAAAAGGTATATGTAACTGCTATACCACCTTCTGCCAGTTGGTGGGGATGAACCACCACATACTGTGAAAAATACACGAGTTTGTTAAAGATACAAATTGTTAAAAGTATGTGTTATGTGAGTAAGAAAGAAGCTACAATTAAAACTATGATTTTAGTCTTATATTAATTCAACTAATATCTTATAAAAAGTATTTCCAAATCCAACGACATTGAACCTTGACATGGATGAGCCACAGGAGTAGAAGACGACAAGCATACACTCATTGGCCACCTTATTAGGTAAGGAGTGTACAACATCTGTTTGAGAAAGTTCCACTCAACAGTACTCCTAAAGGACAGCAGCTGACACCTGCTGTCTTCCTTTGTATGAACACATTTAAAATGCAATAGAGTAGAGTAACATGAACATGTTTTGCAGTTGGCTTATTTCAATCTTCTTACAATTCCATCTTGCCAGGCAAATACATGTAATACGCAGCTTCAAAGCAACACACACAGAATGCTGGAGGAACTCAGCAGGTCAGGCAGCGTCCATGGGGAAGAGTGAACAGTTGAGGTTCTTGGCTGAGACCCTTCATTCCCATAGATGCTGCCTGTCCTGCTGAGTTCCTCCAGCATTCTGTGTGTGTTGCTTTGGATTTCCAGCATCTGCAGACTTTCTTGAGTTTTTAATATACAATATTCCCAGGCTAATTAAAATGTTCCTGGATCATATGAAAATAGAGTTACAATATAAGCTAGTTTGCCCAAGTAATTGTGTGCATCTTATTTATGCATCCAGCTGGTAGTTCACACTGATATATTACGTCCCATACAAACCAGTTCAAAGTTTGACCTGAAGGCTAGTCCTCCTGTTGTGTTTTTGAAGTCTGAAGCATTCTGCCTCTGGATTATAACTGACCCCTCATATTGTGCACTTATCATACATCTGATTTTGAAATCTAGCATTAAGTAAGGAAACACCAAATCAGCACTATACATTCTGTACCTCGATATCTATGCTGTCATTGGCTCCTCCGTTATTACACCGTATAACTCCATGGATGTGAATATTAGCCATCTGACCAAGGGCCTGAACCTAGCCCCCATCACGATTCCTAATTCCCAACCAAAACCATGATCCAAAACCCCAACCTTCCAATGAGAGTGATCTCACTCTTGAAGGAGATCTCAGTCCAGTTCCTGGCCCTCTCCCCTGTGAGCGTTGGCCTCACAGGCAGACCCCAGCTGCAGTCAGGGATACATCACAGTGCCCTTGGTAATGGCGTAGATGAAAAGGAAACTTGTGAAGGCAACTCAGTAGTGGTCAAAGCCTTAGGCCTCGGGCACTGCTGCAGATCCATGACTAAAGTGATCTTTTGTGTATGATACAATAATGCTGTAGCGAAACATGCATCTAATGCCAGAGGACTCAGCAGGTTGGGCAACATCTACGTAGAGGAGTTGGATAGGAAGCCTACATCAGAAACCTGTAATGCATTTACCCTAGCACCAATGCACTTCAATGCAAACAAGTTAGCCTCTCCAAAGAGAGTTTCAATACATATTCGCTAGGTTTCAATGATATCCTCCACCTTCCACCACCCCCATTCTTCTAAACTCCAGAGCCAGCAAACGCTCTTCATATGTTAACCCTTTCATTCCTGGGATCATTCTCGTAAACTTCCTCTGAGCCCTCTCCAATGCCAGCACATTCTTTTTTAGATATGGGGCCCAAAACTGTTCATAATATTCAAAGTACAATCTGACCAATGCCTTATAAAGCTTCAGCATTACATTGTTGCTTTTATATTATGTATAAAATACTCACATTTTATGCTGTAATGGAGAGGGCAAATGGAAATTACTGACCATCTGATTGTACGGGTTCCAATGTACTAGAAAAAGGAAATCATTTTGTTTATGTCAATACCTTTATGTTACTGAGTTTTTTCAAAGAGCTTCACAAAGTTACCAACTTCTTCTGGGTTGTAGTGATTGGTAAATTTGCATATACTAAAAATCTCTCATTTGTTTTCAAGTGTTAATTAACCTGCAGAGGACTTCCTCGTATTCTGCTATCAGCAGTGTAATATTAAAAAACGTATTACCTGGCTCATCTATAGCAGTGTGCAGTGGAGTCTCGTGTCACATGGATGAGTTGCATTAGCAAGCTACGCAGAATCCTGCAGCTCTTTACCTTTTCCACCTATCACCTCCTAGCTTCTCACTTTATCTTCACCCTCCACCCCCACTGACCTTCCCCTCACCTGGCGTCACCTATCATCTTCTAGCTTGAACTTCTTCCCCTCCCCCCCCTCTTGTCTTAGCTTCTTCCTCCTTACTTTCCGGTTCTGATGAAGGGTCGCGGCCTAGAATGCCGACTGTTTATTCCTCTCCATAGACGCTGTCAGACCTACCTCATTCCTCCAGCATTTTAGAAACATAGAAACAGAAAGCCTACAGCACAATACAGGCCCTTCGGCCAACAAAGTTGTGCCGAACATGTCCCTACCTTAGAAATTACTAGACTTACCTATAGCCCTCTATTTTCCTAAGCTCCGTGTTCCTATCTAAAAGTCTCTTAAAAGACCCTATCGTATCCACCTCCACCACCGCTGCCGGTCCCCATGGGGTCCCCTTTTGTGTGTGTTACTCTGGATTTCCAGCCTCTGCAGAATTTCTCGTGTTTAGAATCGTACAGCTATTGCCTTTCAGCGATGAATTGCCTGAGGAGGTAACAGTGTGTAACATATCATCATGGAAAAATTTCCCAAAAATATGTTAGTTGCTCTTGGCTTGCTGGACATTTTATGCCACTCTGCTAATGGCACTGTAAAAGCACTCTCAGCTTTAACCTGCTCTGAAATCTTCATGATGTGGCTGCATTTCCATATTAATTGTCCATTAAACTTGCCACATTCAGACAGGTTTTGTGATTAGCAAAGCAAGTATCCTCTTAATAATGCAATGTTGTTAATGACTGCCAATCTACTTCCCTGTTGCAGAAAATGAGCAAGTGTAAAGTTTTGTTCTTTTATGTTTAGAGTTACAGCACAGTAACAGGCCCTTCCAGCCAATGAGCCTGTGCTGCCTAGATACAGCAGTGTCACCAGATCTCTGATTTCATCCTTCTCTCCTGCCATGGTAAGACCAACCATAAATCAGAAGGACAGCACCTCACATTCTGCTTGGGTGGCACACAGCCTAATGGCTGGACTAGTGTTTTTTGACTGTAGCTCTGCCTTCAATACTCTAAGCACAGTAATCTTCAAACCTGTCGACCTGGGAGTCAACGCCTCCCTTTGCAACTGTATACTTGACCGCTTGACCAACGGATGACAATAGCAAGGATAGGCAGCAACATCTCAGCCACAATTGTCCTCAACACTGGTGCCCCACAAAGCTGTTTCCTCACACCTGTACTCTACTCCTTGTACACCCACAACTCTGTGGCCATATATTGTTCTAATTCCAACTACAAGTTTGCAGATGATACCACCATAGTGGGCCGAATCTTGGAGTCGGGTTACCAGAGAGAGATGGAGAGCCTACTGACATTGTGTCATGACAATAACATTCCCCTCAATGGCAGCAAAACAGAAGAGTAGATTATTGACCCCTGGAAGTGGCAGTGCCTATGCTCCTGCCTACACCTCTGGTGCTGAGGTTGAGAGAGTTGAAAGCTTCAAGATCTGAGGAGCGAAGATCACCATTAACCTGTTCTGGTCCAACCATGTCAACATCAGAACTAAGACAGTTCACCATAATTTCTACTTCCTTAGGAGTTTAAGAAAATTTTGCGCATCCCAGGACCTTTATCGATACACCATAGAGAACCTTCTATCTGGGAAACGTACGGAAGAAATGTGGCAAATCAGGGGATACTTGCATGGGGTTCTGAGTAGGTGTGTTCCAATGAGACATGGAAAGGATGATCGAGTACAAGATCCGTGGTGTACAAAGGCCGTTGTAAATCTAGTCAAGAAGAAAAGAAGAGCTTACAAAAGGTTCAAAAAAACTAGGTAATGACAGGAATCTAGAAGATTATAAGGCTAGCAGGAAGGAGTTTAAAAAGGAAATTAGGACAGCCAGAAGGGGCCATGAGAAGGCCTTGGCGGGTAGGATTAAGGAAAACCCCAAGGCATTTGACAAGTATGTGAAGAGCAAGAGGATAAGACGTTAGAGAATAGGGCCAATCAAGTGTGACAGTGGGAAAGTCTGTATGAAGCCAGAGGAGATAGCAGAGGTACTTAATGAATACTTTGCTACAGTATTCACTATGGAAAAGGATCTTGGCGATTGGAGGGATGACTTGCAGTGGACTGAAAAGCTTCAGAATGTAGATATTAAGGAAGAGGATGTGCTGGAGCTTTTGGAAAGCATCAAGTTGGATAAGTCACCAGGACTGGACAGGATATACCCCAGGCTACAGTGGGAAGTGAGGGAGGAGATTGCTGAGCCTCTGGCGATGATCTTTGCATCATCAATGAGGATGGGATAGGTTCTGGAGGATTGGAGGGTTGTGGATGTTGTTCCCTTATTCAAGAAAGGGAGTAGAGATAGCCCAGGAAATTATAGGCCAGTGAGTCTTGCTTCAGTGGTTGGTTAGTTGATGGAGAAGATCCTGAGAGGCAGGATTTATGAACATTTGGAGAGGCATAATATGATTAGGAACAGTCAGCGTGGCTTTGTGAAAGGGAGGTCATGCCTTAAGAGCCTGATTGAATTTTTTGAGGATGTGATTAAACACATTGATGAAGGTAGAACCATAGATGTAGTGTATATGGATTTTAGCAAGGCAATTGATAAGGTACCCCATGTAAGACTTATTGAGAAAGTGAGGAGGCATGGGATCCAAGGGGACATTGTTTTGTGGATCCAGAAATGGCTTGCCCACAGAAGGCAAAGTGTGGTTGTAGACAGGTCATATTCTGCATGGAGGCTGGTGACCAGTGGTGTGCCTCAGGGATCTGTTCTGGGACCCCTACTCTTTGTGATTTTTTAAATGACCTGGATGAGGAAGCGGAGGGATGGGTTAATAAATTTGCTGATGACACAAAAAATGGCGGTGTTGTGGGAAGTGTGGAGGGCTGTCAGAGGTTACAGCAGGACATTGATAGGATGCTAACCTGGGCTGAGAAGTGGTAGATGGAGTTCAACCCAGTTAAGAGTGAGGTGGTTCAGTTTGGTAGGTCAAATATGATGGCAGAACATAGCATTAATGGTAAGACTCGTGGCAGTGTGGAGGATCAGAGGGATCTTGGGGTCCGAGTCCATAGGATACTCAAAGCTGCTGTGCAGGTTGACTCTGTGGTTAAGAGGGCATATGGTGCATTGGCCTTCATCAATCATGGGATTGAGTTTAAGAGCTGAGAGGTAATGTTACAGCTATATAAGACCCTGGTCAGACCCCACTTGGAGTACTGTGCTCAATTCTGGTCGCCTCACTACAGGAAGGATATGGAAACCATAGAAAGGGTGCAGAGGAGATTTACAAGGATGTTGCCTGGATTGGGGAGCATACCTTATGAGAAAAGTTTGAGCGAACCTGGCCTTTTCTCCTTGGAGCAACGGAGGATGAGAGGTGACCTGATAGAGGTGTACAAGATGATGAGAGGCATTGATCATGAGGATAATCAGAGGCTTTTCCCCAGGGCTGAAATGGCTAGCATGAGAGGGCATAAGTTTTAAGGTGCTTGGAAGTATGTACAGAGGAGATGTCAGGGGTAAGGTTTTTAAGCAGAGAGTGGTGACCGTGTGGAATGGGCTGCTGAAGGCATTGGTGGAGTTGGAAACGATAGGGTCTTTTAAGAGACTCCTGGATGGCTACATGTTGCTTAGAAAGATAGAGGGCTATGGGCAAAGACTAGGTAGTTCTAAGGTAGGGACATGTTCGGCACAGCTTTGTGGGCTGAAGGGCCTGTATTGTGCTGTAGGTTTTCTATGTTTCTATGGATGCTTGACATTCTGGTATGCAACAGCTCTTGTGGGACCGTAGGAAAATGCAGAGGGATATAGACACAGCCCAGCATATTATGGAAACCAGCCTCTGCTCCAAAGACTCTGTCTATTCTTCTTTCTGCTTTGGTAAAGCACACTCCATACATTTTCTCTTCTTTCCCCTCCCATCCAACAGAAGGTAGAAGAATATGAAAGTACGTATCACCAGCCTCAAGAAAAGCTTCTGTCCCACTGTTATAAGATTAATGAGGGGTCCCCTGCTACGATACAATCTCTAATCTGTTTCATTATGGTCTTGCACCCTTATTTTGTCCCTGCACTGCACTTTCCATTATGATTTATATTAAAGCACTGTTATAATGAAATGATCAGTGTGGATGGGATGCAAGACATATTTTTCAGTGTACTTTGGCATATGTAAAAATAATAGTAATAAGCCAATAAATAAATATCAATATGCAAGACAAGGGTTTGGCTGTATATTGGTGCATGTGACAATAATTCCAATTCTAAAAAAAGACACGATATGAAGTATTTTTATCTTAAAAATAACATGTTATTTCTATAAATGGAATCAGGTTTATTGGAAGAACTGTACTCTGTCTAAATCTCTTCTGCCATTGTATCACCAATTCAAGTTTCAAAGATGATGTGACATCTCTATTGAATACCATTTTTTTGTTCAAATTGCACGATAGTTTTGACTTTGTTAATACAATCCTACTCAGTCTTGAATTTTCTGAAAGCTTTTTGAATACATTTGAGTTATATAACTAATGAAAAGTTCACACACGGTCTTTTATGCATCATAGCTGTAGAATTCATAATTGCACAATCTGACAATTCTAAACAAAGGTTTTTCTTTATCTTTTTCTTGTTTTGCTTGTCACTGAAAGCTTTCCAATTATTGCTGTTAGATTGACGTTTTACAAGGAGCACAGCCATAAGGTAGCAGCATCCATCATCAAGGACCCCCAATCATCCAGGCCATGCTCTCTTCTCGCTACCACCGTTAGATGGCACAGGAACATTAGGTGCAACACCACCAGGGTTCAAGAACAGTTCTTACCCTTCAAACATTAGGCTCTCAACCAGCTTATAGAACGTCTCTCACCCCAACTCTGAACTGATTCCACAACCTATGGACTCACTTACAAAGACTCTACAACTCACCTCCTCAATGTTATTTATTTATTTTTATTTGCACAGTTTAACTTCTTTTGCACACTGCTTGCCTGTCAGTCTTTATTTATGAATTTGTTTTTTCATAAATCCTAATGAATTCGTTATTTTCCTGAAAAATGCTTGAAAGAAAATCTCAAGGTAGTACAGTATATGGTGATATTAACGTACTGTGATTGTGACTTATAACTGCTGGTGTTGCAACTACATCACACAGATTCTTACTGGACACACTTATGTTGATTGGACATAAAACCTGGAAATGTATGAATTTAATTATTTAGCAATACAGTATGGAGTAGGCCCTTCCGGCCCCTTTGAGCCACGTCACCCCAGCAACCCATGACAAACCTGATTAACCCTAACCTAACCAAGGGACAACTTATAATGACCATTAACCTACCTGGTACACCTTTGGACTGTGGGAGGAAAGTGGAGGACCCAGAGAAAACCCACACATTCCTCAGGGAAGTTGTACAGAGACTCCAACAACACAGCTGAGTTAAGAAGCTGTGGCACTTCAATGTATCCAATGTGATATTGCATCCCTATTTTCACAGATGCTGCCACTACCAGAAGATCTCCCAGTTAATGATCTCAGGAATGAGAGAGGGAATGTATAAGGATTGTTTTAAGGCTGGGCTTGTACTCACTGGTGTTTAGAAGAATGAGGAAGATCTGATTGAAATCTATTGAATATTGAAAGGCCTAGATGGAGTGGACGTAGAAACGATGTTCTCTACAATGCCTGAAT
Organism: Hemitrygon akajei; assembly: GCF_048418815.1. Lineage (NCBI taxonomy): Eukaryota > Metazoa > Chordata > Chondrichthyes > Myliobatiformes > Dasyatidae > Hemitrygon > Hemitrygon akajei. The sequence continues at coordinate 127,851,036 of NC_133124.1, forward strand.
CTTGGACTGGAGGGCACAGCCTCAAAATACAAGGATGTCCCTTTGGAGCAGAGGTAAAGAGGAGTTACTTTAGCCAGTAAATCTGTGGAATTCATTGCCACAAATAGCTGTGAAGGCTAAGACATCAGGAATATTTAAACAGAGGTTGATAAGTTCTTGATTAATAAGGGTGTGAAAGATTACAGGAGAAGGCAGGAGAATGGGTTGAAAGCGATAATAAATCAGCCATGATGGAATGGTGCAGCAGACTCAATGGGCCAAATGGCCTAATTCTGCTCCTATGTCTTATGGTCTTATGGTTTTAATCTTTTGCTAATGGAATTTGCTGTTGTGTTGTCCAAATGTAAGAGATAAATATAAAATTTAAGGTCCTTGGAGAAATTATTTCAGGCAATTTTTTAGGTGGCATTTCCATTATTTCGTGCCAACAGTCGTTCTCTTAATGGAGAAAAGGAAATAGCTCAAAAGAAGAGGCAAAACTAAGAAGAAAGGTTCAAAGGACACAAGTGAGTGGCAGGAAGGTCGATTTTTCAGAAACTACAACTCAGAAAGGGTCAGAGGCTTAAGACCTGTAAGAATCATGGAAGAATGTGCATTGTTTGGCACTGAAGAAAGAAATGAATAAGAGCACTGGACCAATGTTTAACCTCCAGCCTGACAAACTCCCCAGGCAAGTTGTTGATATTTTGGCCATTCTGTTGTATTATTATAGGAATGCACTTAAAATTTTGTTTCAAGGAGAAATCTTGTGGAGGGCCAAATGGAAAGGAAATTCCTATAATGTATTTCATAGCCAATTTTAATGAAGTAAACTACTCCAAGTATTTTTTCACAGGGACAATTATCATTTGAAATGAGCAAAACAAATTGATGTAAGCTTGGTTTAAGAAGTAAGTAGATAGAGAGTGTAAAGAGGGAATTCCACATCTTAGAACCTTGGCCTTTGAAGACATGGCCCTGAAAGGCTGAACATCAGGGAAAGGGGTCCATCAGGAGGAATATGGAATTAGGAGCACAACTTTGTTGAAGTTGTATAAAACATTGATGAGGCCAGTTTGGAATATTGTGTGCAGTTTTGGTCTCCTATTTAGAGGAAAGATATAAATAAGGTTGAAAGAGTACAGAGAAAATTGACGAGGATGTTGCCGGGAGTGGAGAACCTGAGTCAAAGGGAAAGATTGAATAGGTTAGGACTTTATCCCTTGGAACATAAAAGACTGAGAGGAGATTTGATAGAGCTGTGCAAAATTATGAGTGGTATAGATAGGGTAAATGCAAGCAGGCTTTTGCCACTGAGGTTGTGTGGAACTGCAACCAGAGGTCATGGCTTAAGGATGAAAGGTGAAAAGTTTAAGGGAAAATGAGGGGAAACATCTTCACTCAGAGGGTTGTGAGAATGTGGAATGAGCTGCCAGCACAAGTGGTGTATCCAAGCTTGATTTCAATGCTTAAAAGAAGTTTGGACAGGTATATGGATGGTAGGGGTATGGGAGGGCTATGGACCCTGTGCAGGTTGATGGGAGTAGGGTGATTAACTGGCTTGGCACAGACTAGATGTGTTGAAGGGCCTGTTTCTGTGTTGTACTGTTCTAAGATTTTATGACTCTATGGCAGAATAGGAAGGAGATAGATTACAAGAGATTCTGCTGACGACAGAAATCCTACAACACCCCAAATGCTGGAGGAACTTGGTAGGTCAAGCGGCATCTATGAAGGGAATAAGCTATCAACATTTTGGTTTGAAATCCTTCATCAGGGCTTATAAAAAGGAATTAGGAAGGGGTTTACTCTCCAGCAAAGGGCATGTAATTACCTCTCTCTTCATCTCAGACAACACGCAGTGACATTGATTATATAATAAGCAATAATATTCAGTGTTGCTGTTGGACTGATTTTTAGTCATGCTGTATTAGGCAGATATAATACAGACATTCATTAAAAAGAAAGCATCTGTGTGTTCCCGTGGAGATAGAGCATGCTGATATTGCAGCCTCACACAGTGATTTTCTCAGGGCCTTGTGCTAACTTTACTTTTCCGATTGGCAGTGCCAATCATTTGTTCTCTCTCATTCCGTCAGCCATAAAATTGCTAGGCTGTTACTTTGGTTTCTACTCTCACTTGGAATTACTTTACAATGTTACTGCTGATGTGTAACAGACTTGTATCTGTCATCAGGAACAGAACTGGCCCTATTCCAGTACACTGTGCCAGATTATGCTACTAACTCCTCCACCTAGTGGCAGTTATCTGTTACTACCCCTCGGTATTGAAGCAAATTCAATTTATTTTCTGGGCATTGAAAAAAATTAACTCCTTCAAGAAAATTGAAACAAGTGCATATGATACTTTTAATCCATCGTTGATCTTATTAACAGAAGAATATTAGAAATAAAAGCAAGACTGTATGATTCCATGAGTCTGTTCCGCTTCTGAATAACCTCCTGGCTGGCCTAGTTAATGGCCTCAACTCCAGTTTCCCCATAAACTCCATAACCTATGACTCCCCTGTACACTAAAATGTTGTCCAGCTCAGCTTTGGATATACCTAACAGCTTTGGTCAGGTACAGAGTTCTAAAGATTCAGATTCAAATTTATTTATGGGCATCAAAAAATACAGTGAAATGTGTTGTTTGCATTAACAATAAGGATATTGCTGGGGGCAGCCCACAGGTGTTGCCATACATTTTGGGGCCAACAGTTCATGTCCACAATGCTTAGCGGGACACAAAATCAAGCAAAACAGAACATACCAAGTGACAAAGCAACAACAGCGTAAAAAGCCCTGTTCCTTCCTCCCTTCCAACCACTCATATACACAGTCTTCTAACTCCAGCGCAGGCCATCTTCTTGGGCCTCCAGCTTCCAACAAGCTGGTGGATTCATAGATACTGGGCCTTTGACTTCTCCAGTGGGCTTGCAGAGATTTGAAGACTCGGTGCTCTGGCCATTGGTTCTTAAGAAAAGAAATTTATTCTCACTGTTGTATAAATTGGCCCACCATTTATCTGAAGGTACTTCAAACATTTTGTTTTTTTGGTTTATTTCATTTATCTTTTGATTTATTTATTTCCTTATCTCAGGGAGACCATTTGTCCCATTGGATTTATGCCAGCTCTCAGAGCAATCCTTTCAATCCCAACCCTCCCAGGAAGCACCCTGGCACTCTCTTCCCTCTTTTACCCTTTTACATCTCATTATTTGTCTTGTTGCCCAGCGACACTGGCAGTGATCACAGTAGCTAATTAACCTAACAACCAACACATCTTTGGAAACCAATGTTCAATGTTCAAAGTCATAACAAGTTTAATTGTCATTCAAACCATACATAGATACAGCTGAATGAGACAGCATTCCTTTGGGTCCAAGGTGCAAAAACATACCCGCTCATTCAAAATAATCAGAAAGGAAAAATAAAAAAATATATATATTATCAAAGTATGCATACTTTATATAACCTTACAAGGAGCCACAAAACAAAGAAACCCAATAGAATCCATAGAAAAAATGGGAGACTGTCAAACTCTCAATGTGCAGAAAAAAAACAAATCGTGCAGACAATAAAGGTAGGCAAATATCAACAGAACTGAAGTTCATGAAAGTGAGTCCACAGCCACAAAGCCAGTCAGTACTGCTGCCAGTCTGGGAGTCCTTTAGCCTCAGTTCAGTGTAGACCTCACCCAACAGCAAGCTGAACAACAACCCATCCCTTTCCACTTGTTCTGAACCTGGACACTTTCAATCTGTCCTGGTGCTAAATTCAGTCAAACCTTGGGTCCCCCTCAGCATGACTTGGCCCATATCTGACCTTTCCAATTTGGTCTGGTGCTTAAATTGGCCAAAATGTGGGGGTCATTTCTCACTCTCGGGCCTGTGCCATGCTGCCTTGCCTCTGCCTTGGTTCTGCTTCTTTGAATCACATCCAGCAATGGCCAAATATTGACTCATTTCATTTCCCTGCTCTTGATCCTGAGCCCCAATCCCTTATGCGCCTCGCTGCAACCGTCCTCCACCTTCGAAACTTCAGTTCACGCCACAAAATTGCTAGTCGTACAGGTGGTTCTAAAGCTCAACGCCGAAAGGAAAGTTACGGGCTGTTGATTGCAGTGATTGTATTTGAGGAAATGTGTGATTAATACAGTAAGCTAAGGTTATATTTGTTTTGCTTGCAACCAACAAGTCATTGTTGTGATTCACCAGCGCCGTGTTAGTCCGAATCTCCAAGAGAAAAACACATCATTACAGGGAGATGTGATAACTCCTTACAGACAGCATCAAAGGTCAGAATTGAATCAGAGTCACTACAGCATCTCTACGTCCTGGTCTTTGATTTGCAAATGAGGTGAAATATTATTATAGTATCTACCTCAACAAGTTGTCTCATATATATTTCTAAAAAGGCCAATCTCATTCTTTTAAATTTGACTGTATTTAGCTTCAGCCCGCTCAACCTTACCTCAAAGAATCATAGATTAGCTACAGTATAGACATAAATTATGCAACCCCTTCAGTAAATGCAAGTCACTGTTATTTATTTTATAGTGTCGTAGAGTTGGAGTCATAGAGCAGGACTGCACAGAGATAGGCCATTTCCATCTTTGCCCTTCAGATTACTCACTTTTCCCTCGAACAATCCAGTGGCCTCTTGATGGATTTGAATATTGCACTCCCTGCAAAGTTTACCCACACCATTGTATCCCATATCTTACCTGACCTCAACACCCATTCACCTACTTCTAGCTTTAGATAGAGTCATAGAACTCTACAACACAGAAACAGGCCCTCCAGCCCATCTAGTCCATGCCAAACCATTATTCTGCTAAGTTCCAATGACCTGCTCCTGGACCATAGCCCTCCATTACCCCTACCATTCATGTGCCTATCTGAAATTCCCTTAAACGTTGCAATCAAACCCACATTCTTCACTTCCACTGGCAGCTTTTCCCACACTCTCACTGCTCTCTGAGTGAAAAAGTTCCACCTCATGTTCCCCTTAAACATTCCACCTTTCACCCTTAACCCATGATCTCTAGTTCTAGTCTCACCCAATCTCAGAAGAAAAAGACTGCTTGCATTGGCCCTATCCATATTTCTCCCAGTCCAAAGATTGTGCTGGGGGCAGCCCGCAAGTACTACCGTGATTCTGACTGAAATTGCTTTTAGTTTAACATTTTCAAGACCAAAAATATTTTATTTCTAGCAACAAAACACACACACAGACACAAATTTATTTATCTATTATTTATTTATTTTCTTTCTTTCTGTACGTCACAATATATGAAAAAGATGAAGGTTCTAGGCAGATTGCAGGAGTGACATCTGAATAATAGCAGTGAAAGGTGTGCATGGGTTCAAAGATAAAGATTACTTTTTTGTCACACGTAGATTGAAACATCAAAGCATATGTGAAGTGTGTCGTTTTTCATTTACGAACAACACAGTCCAAGAATTGTGCTGGGGACAGCCTACAAGTGTCTCCACACTTCTGGTGCCAACACAGCATGCCTGACCTTGGGTTTGCCTGTACAGATATTACACATTTTCGCTGTGGTCACAGGATTTCTTCTGTGAGCTCTGGCTTCCTTCCGTATCCCCAAGATATGCTGGATTGAGAAAATAATCTTTAGGAATACGGGGAAATAAGGAGAGGACATCGGGACTAATGGATTACTCTCCTGGGAGGTCACATAGACCCAAAAGGCCAAACAGTCTCCTTCTGCCTGTGTTGGTGCAGTGTTCTCTCACAATATACAAAAACTACAGCAAACCGTCAGGTCAGCAGAAAGGGTCACTGTCTGCAGTCTACCATCACCGCAGCGCTTGTATGTGTCCAGGATAAAGAAACAGACAGGAAAATCATTGTGGACACTACCCACCCTGCAAACCGCCTTTGCAAAAAGCCCCTTCTGGAAAGTACTATAGATCTATTGAAGCACAAACTTCATGCCATCTTTAAAGTTTCTTCCCCAATCCCAATCAACCATTCTAATGACGCACCCCCACAGCCCTCTTTTACCACTCCCATCACTGCTCTGCATCATAAGTACTTTAAATTCCTTTATAAATCATACATTGTAGATACATGCGGCTATTTAAGTACTTATGCACATTTTATTGATTTCTATACTTTAACCTCTAACTTTTTAAAATCTAATTCTTCATTCTTTATAATTGTTGAATATTGTTTTTTGTTACATGTCGCACTCTAACCAACACAGCACAGCAAATTCATAATAAATGTAAATATGAATTAAGTTGATCTTTCTGTGTCATTGAAAATTTAAGACATACTTTATTAGCAACTAACTGCTTCCCTGCTACTTCCAGAAATACTTAATGATGAATACCAATGCAGTGTATGAAAATATAATCCATAAATACATACTTTCTGCACCTTTTAAAATGGCCACTGAGTGTACGTTCATGGTCTTCTGCTGCTGTAGCCCATCCACTTCAAGGTTCGATGTGTCATGCATTCATAGATGCTCTTCTGCACATCATGATTGTAACACGTGCATTATGTTGCTGCCACACGATTGGCTGATTAGAGATTTGCATTAACAAACAGGTGGAAAGGTGTACCTAATAAAGTGGCCACTGAATGTACAACTTCTTAATGTATATATATTTTTTTGAAAAATCATGTATTTTATGCAGAGTTAGCACTGGAGGTTTGCTAAGTCTTTATTCCAGATGTATTTTTGGCATGTGTCCCAAGCTATTATATTCCCTCCTTATGTTGTTGACATTCACATTTGCCTGATGTCTAGGCAAGTTTTCACTGCTCCCAGGGTGCCAAGCCTCTTCTTGAGATTCAATTTGGCTTTCAGTTCTGGCTCATCTTTGAGGTATTGAGAATGAAGAGAATGCCTCCAGACTGGGATTTAAGTGATAATTTCCAACTGATTTGTTTTACGCAGTAAATTAAAGAAAACAAATAAATATCATTTTTATGCTGCATCATATCGAAAGCACTCATCCTTTATTGTACTCTCCCAAGGAAGGTATTAGAGTAGGGTCCAAATTGTTGTTTTTATTGTGTTTTTCCTTGTAGACTTAGCTTTCTTTTGCTTGTTTATACGCCTCTGTAATTATCTGTTTGTCTGTAAGCTTTTAGGAACTTGTAGGATATCTACTTTTATACTTCTCAGAATCAGAATCAGCTTTAATAGCGCTGCCTATGCTGTGACATTTGTTGTTTTGCGGCAGCAGTTCACTGCAATACATAACAATAAAAACAGTAAATTGCAGTAAGAAGTAAACATGTGTATACAAACAACAACACACACAAAATGCTGGTGGAACACAACAGGCCAGGCAGCATCTATAAGGAGAAGCACTGTCGACATTTCGGGCCGAGACCCTTCGTCAGGACTAACTGAAAGGAGAGATACTAAGAGATTTGAAAATAGTGGGGGGAGAGGAAAATGCGAAATGATAGGAGAAGACCGGAGGGGGTGGGATGAAGCTAAGAGCTGGAAAGGTGATTGGCGAAAGTGATATAGAGCTGGAGAAGGGAAAGGATCATGGGACGGGAGGCCTCGGGAGAAAGGGGGTGGGGAGCACCAGAGGGGGATGGATAACAGGCAAACAACTAAATATGTCAGGGATGGGGTAAGAAGGGGAGGAGGGGCTTTAACGGAAGTTAGAGAAGTCAATGTTCATGCCATCAGGTTGGAGGCTACCCAGCCAGTATATAAGGTGTTGTTCCTCCAACCTGAGTTTGGATTCTATTGTCCTTTCCAGCTCTTAGCTTCATCCCACCCCCTCCGGTCTTCTCCTATCATTTCGCATTTCCCCCTCCCCCCACTACTTTCAAATCCCTTACTATCTTTCCTTTCGGTTAGTCCTGACGAAGGGTCTCGGCACAAAACGTCGACATCGCTTCTCCCTATAGATGCTGCCTGGCCTGCTGTGTTCCACCAGCATTTTGTGTGTGTTGTTGTTTGACTTTCCAGCATCTGCAGATTTCCTCGTGTTTACATGTGTATACATAGTTCTAAATGGATATTGAACCCACAAACACTACCTGACTATCAGTTAAATTAAATAAGAAGTTCAAAAAGTAGTGAGGTAGTGTTCACAGGTTCAATGTCCATTCAGAAACTGGATGGCAGAGGTTAACAAGCTGATCCTGAATCACTGAGTGTGTGCTTTCAGGCTTCTGCACCTCTTCCCTGTTGGTAACAATGAGACGAGGGCATGTCCTGGGTGATTGGGGTCCTTAATGATGGATGCCGCCTTTTTGTGGCATTGTTCCTTGAAGATGTCCTGGATGCTGGGGAGGGTAGTGTCCATGATGGAGCTGCCTGAGTTTACAACTTTGTGCAGCTTATTTTGATCGTGTGCAATGCCTCCCTCACCCCCATACCAGAAGCTAATGCAGCAAGTTAGAATGCTGTCTGCAGTACATTTGTAGAAATTTGCAATTATCTTTGGTGACATACCATATCACCTTAAACTCCCAATATGTATGTGTTTCTTTCTAATTGTATTGGTATGTTGGGCCATGGATAGATCCTCAGAGATATTGATACCCAGCAACTTGAAGGTGCTCACTCTCTCCATTTCTGATCTCTTTATGAGGACTGGTGTGTGTTCCCTCATCTTACACTTTCTGAGGCCCACAATCAGTCCTTTGGTCTTACTGGCACTGAGTGCAAGGTTGTTGCTGTGATATCACTCAACCAGCTGATATACCTTTCTCCTGTATGCCTTCTCTTCACCATCTGTAATTCTGCCAAAAACAATTGTGTGGTCAGCAAATTTCTAGATGCCGTTTGATCTGTGCCTAGCCACACAGTCATGGGTGTAGACAGAGTAGAGCAGAGCGCGAAGCACACATCTCTGAAGTGCACCAGTGTTGATTGCCAGCGAGCTGGAGATATTATTTTTAATCCGCATAGGCTGTGGTCTTCCGGTGAGGAAGTCAAGGATCCAGTTGCAGATGGAGGTACAGAGGCCCAAGTTTTGGAGCTTTTGGATCAGACCTATAGGAATAATTGTGTTAAATGTTGAGCTGTAGTCAATAAACAGCGCCTTGACATAGGTATTAGTATTCCTGTATCTTAGTACCTCTGCAGTTTCCTTGTCTGCAAAGCTGAAGTGAAATTCAGTCAGCACCTGTTCAACATGTTTTAATTGTAAACCTGTGCAGGTTGGTTTGTTTTATGAAACAAAAGGATATGCTCAGGTTCCTTTCTTACTTCCTGTTGCTTTACTTATTCATTTAGAGATACAGTGCGGAGCAGACTCTCCCGGCCCAAGGAGCTGCACCACCCAGCAGCTCACCTATTTAACCCTAGCCTCATCAAAGGACAATTTTCTTTTTGTAATTTATTTTTTTATTGAAGGTCATCATCAAACAAACATTTCCATAAGATGTATTTCAGACATTGTACATATATATCATATAATCATATATATCACAAATCTCCACAACGTATTTATCTGAGGTATACACTTATTGAAAAGAGTGGAAAGAAAAACAAGCAAAAGGAAAGAACTATGTACAAGTAGTGTGGTGAACTACATATACCTGTCTGGACACGCCCCTCTGCTGACTGCTCCTGTGGCTCCTCCCACAGACCCCTGTATAAAGGCGATTGGAGGCACTGCTCCCCCCTCAGTCTCCAGGATGTTGTGTGGTGGTTTCTTGCAGCTAATAAAAGCCTATTGTTCGCCTCCCATCTCCGGGAGTTATTGATGGTGCATCAAGTAGGGAATGATCTTTTTTTTTTTACAACAGATTCATTGATTTGTGAGAATCAAATCAGGCCTATGAGGCATTATGTAGTTCAACCATTTTTCCCAGTATGAATCAAATTGTTCCAGCTTATGATTAACAGATGCTGTTATCTTCTCCATTTAGTAAATGTCCATTGTAATTTCCATCCATGTATTTAAAGTTGGGCTCTCCTGTGATAACCATTTCCTAGTAAGAGTCTTTTTACCAGCCACCAATAGTATATTCATTAAATATTTATCTCTTTTCAACCATTCTTGAGGTATATATCCGAAATATATGGTCTTCGTCTCTAAGGGTATTTCATATTTAAAGATGTCTTGTATGGCATTGTGTATCCCCCTCCAATAGTCTTTGATAACAGGGCAGCAAAGGACAACTTTCAAAGACCAGTTGACCTACTAACTGGTATGCCTTTGCACTAACCAGAGAGAGGAAACTAGAGTAACTGAAGGAAACACATGTGGTTCACGGACAGAATGTACAAATTCTTTACAGAATTGAACCCATAAAGCCCCAAGCTGTATTAGCTTGAGACTAACTACTAAGCTACTTTATTTGATCTTGCTTGCTGATGCGTGCTGACCCTGTCTGACCTGTACTGTGATGAACCTCCAATAAACTGCCTGCATCCGTAACATTTGCGCCTCATTCTTGACTTCTAAAGAACTTTCTGGACATCATCATCTCCAGATCTGACAAACATTGAGTAGAAAGGATTAACGTTTGGAGAGGGCAAAGGTACACAAGTTCCAAAACTTCTCTGTAAGTTTGTGTGGCCCACAAAATACAGGGGGAACTCTGCAGTCAGACAGCGTCATTAAGTCCAACAAGTCAGTCCTGATGAAGGATCTCAGTCCAAAATGTTGACTGCTTTTCACCTCCATAGATGCCGTTTCACCTCCATAGGTTCCCCTAGTATTTTGTATGTATTGTTCAAGATTTCCAGTGTCTGCAGAACTTCTCGTACCCCTGAGTTTGTGGTCTGGAGCCTGGTCTCCGAGTGATGTAAAGATCAGCTTTGTTTGCCACGTGCACATTGAAACCTACAGTGAAATGCATTGGTTTGCATGAAATCAATTCAGCGAGGATTGTGCTGGGCAGCCGACAGTTCCACCGCCACCATAGCATGCCCAGAACTTACTAACCCGAACCCTAACCCTAATGTTACATCTTTGGAATGTGGGAGGAAAGCAGAGCACCGAAAGGAAACCCACATGGTCATGGGGAGAATGTACATACTACTTACGGACAGCAGTGGAATTTGAAACTGGATTAGTGATCGCTAGCACTGTAAAGCGATGCGCTAACCCCTACGCTATTAGACTCCCTTTGATCCAATAGATCCTGGTATCAATTTCCTCCATTTAGCAGATGCCAACCCATACTGGAACTCCATGAGGGATGTCCATGGCTGGCCCCAAGCTGGTTGCAAAGGAGGAGAATTGGGCATGGGGCTAGCAACCCCATCCCGTCGAAATCCAAAATCCCTCATCCCTTGGAGAGGAAGGATCTTCGATGTGCTGTACCTGGGGACAACTTGAAAGACTGGCCCAGAACCGTGGACTCTGACAAGCTGCTGTTGGCGGACGATACCCCAGTAGGGGTGATGGGCTTAAGTAAGTAAAATATACTATCACTGAATACACAGAGCCAGGGCAAGGGGTACATTGTCCCACCTTGTTGGATCTCTCAGCTGAGAAACGCAAACCAGTCTAAAGAGAATAGAATTCCAAATTGATGTGTACAGACTTACAATGCATTTCTCAGCGAAACAATCAAAATTTCTCAAATGACTTACACAGAATATAGCAATGTACTGTTTGTAAATGCATAGGTGATGGTCAGATGAATGGATGTCCTGATACAAAATGGAATTCTCAAGTGCTCTTTGCTCTTATTTCGCTTTGAAGAAGTCCTGAGGTACTTGCAGGCTCTGCTATGTGATGTTCTTAATAGCCGTTATTGTTATTTTGACTTGAAATTATATTAATTGTAATTTCTTTTCCCTTTTTCAAAGCA